>NC_140591.1:1433840650-1434435650 GCF_964204655.1 Triturus cristatus | reverse complement strand
CCCGTCCCGGGCCTTTGGCAGTGCCGCAGGCCGGGGGACGGGGGACGGGGCCTGGGGCCGGAGACCCCGACCGGGCCCCTGGACCCAGCCGGAGCTCCCGGGCTCGGAGGCACAGGGGGAGCCTCCCCGGGCCCTCCGGACCCCGCCCCAGGCACCCTGCCACGCGGCAGGACCCAGGACGGAGCCCAGGGTGGGGAGGCCGCCCTCCCCGGGGCCCCCAGGGGCCCGGCTGGAGCTCCTGAACCCAATCCACGGAGGGGAGGCTCCCCGGCCACAACGGAACCCCATCCCGGGCCTTTGGAAGTGCCGTAGGCCGGGGGACGGGGCCCGGGGCCGGAGACCCTGACCCGGGGCCCGACCGTGCCCCTGGACCCATCTGGACCTCCCGGGCTCGGAGGCGCAGGGGTAGCCTCCCCGGGCCCTCCGGACCCAGCCCGTGCACCCTGCCACGCGGCAGGACCCAGGACGGAGTCCAGGGTGGGGAGGCCGCCCTCCCCGGGGCCCCCAGGGGCCCGGACGGAGCTCCTGAACCCAGACGAGCGAGGGGAGGCTCCCCGGCCACAACGGAACCCCGTCCCGGGCCTTTGGGTGTGCCGCCGGCCTGGGGGACAGGGCCCGGGGACGGAGCCCCCCACCCGGGGCCCGTCCGGGCCCCTGGACCCAGCCGGGGCTCCCAGGCCCGGAGGCACAGGGGGAGCCTCCCCGGACCCTCCGGACCCCGCCCCAGGCACCCTGCCACGCGGCAGGACCCAGGACGGAGCCCAGGGTGGGGAGGCCGCCCTCCCCGGGGCCCCCAGGGGCCCAGGCGGAGCTCCTGAACCCGATCCAGCGAGGGGAGGCTCCCCGGCCACAACGGAACCCCGTCCCGGGCATTTGGCAGTGCCGCGGGCCGGGGGACGGGGCCGGAGTCCCCGACCAGGGGCCCAGCCCCTGGACCCAGCCGGGACTCCCAGGACCGCAGGCACAGAGGAAGCCTCCCCGGGCCCTCCGGACCCCGTCCCGGGCACCCTGCCACGCGGCAGGCCCCGGGACCCGACACAGGGCTGGGGCGGCATCCGGGCCCATCCAGCTGCCGGCTGAGGACCGAGAGGGGTCCCAGAGTACCCGGTCCCTAGTAATCCGGAGGAAGACTACCCCCCGTTCTTGAAACCTGCGCGCTCCGAGTGACGGAGGGGACCCTAGGGGTGAACGCACCCGGCCTCCTGGAGCCCTGGCTGGGATCCGAGAGGCAAACGGACCCTCATCGGGACATCCAGGCCGGCCCGGCCATTTGGTCGCTCCATTGGAAAGCATTGCGCGCGACCAGATGGCCGAGGGGAAAGGAGCGACCAGATGGCCGGCAACTGAAAGGACTCCCGTCTGCCCGAGCCATAGCGGTAGGGCTCCCGCCTGCCCACCCACCAGGGGCTCGGGGGGGACTCTGCTTCCCGGCTGGGCCTCAGGCACGGGGAGGACCACCGGAGCTCTCGGGTCCTGGGCGCCCGGGGGAGGACTGCCCGGGACCCGTGGAGCCCGTCCCTGGGCACTTTGCCATCCCGCGGCCCGGAGGAGGGAAGCCCCGGAGGCCTGGGAGGATGTTGCCTGGGCGTAGCCCATCTGGTCCCCGGCAATGAACCGCACAGCCCCGGAGGGGGTGTTCCGGCATACCCTGCCCCTACTAATCCGGAGGAAGGCTACCCCCCTTTCTTGTAATCCGCGCGCTCCGAGTGACGGAGAGGACCCTAGGCGCGGACGCGCCCGGCCTCCTGGAGCCCTGGCTGGGATCCGCGAGGCGAATGGACCCTCATCGGGACTTCCAGGCCGGCCCGGCCATCTGGTCGCCCCATTGGAAAGCATTGCGCGCGACCAGATGGCCGAGGGGGAAGGGGCGACCAGATGGCCGGCAACTGAAAGGACTCCCGTCTGCCCGGCCAGAGCCGGGCCATAGCGGTAGGTCTCCCGCCTGCCCACCCACGCAGGGCTCTGGCAGCTCTGCTTCCTGGGGGGCTCGGCGACCCCGGCTGGGCCTCAGGCACTTGGAGGACCACCGGAGCTCTCGGGCCCGAGCGCCCGGGGGAGGACTACCCGAGGCACCGTGGAGCTCGTCCCGGGCACTCTTCCACGCCGCGGGCCGGAGGAGGGAGCCCCGGACGCATGGGAGGATGTTGCCCAGGCATAGCCAATCTGGTCCCCGGCAAAGAACCACCAGCCCTGGAGGGGTGTTCCGGCATACCCTGCCCCTACAAATCCGGAGGAAGGCTACCCACCTTTCTTGTAACCCTCGCGCTCCGAGTGACGGAGGGGATCCTAGACGCGGATGCGCCCGACCTCCTGGAGCCCTGACTGGGATCCGGGAGTCAAATGAGCCCTCATCGGGACTTCCAGGCTGGCCCGGCCATCTGGTCGCCCCATTGAAAAGCATTGCGCGCGACCAGATGGCCGAGGGGAGAGGTGCAACCAGATGGCTGGGACTGAAAGGACTCACATCTGTCCAACCCCGAGCCTTCGCGCTAGGGTTCCCGCCTGCCCACGCAGGGCTCCATGGCTGCAGGGCTCTGGGGCTCCGGGGCTGCAGGGCTCCGGGGCTGCAGGGCTCCGGGGCTCCGGGGCAGCAGGGCTCCAGGGCTGCAGGGCTCCAGGGCTGCAGTGCTCCGGGGCTGCAGGGCTCCGGGGCTGCAGGGCTCCAGGGCTGTAGGGCTCCAGGGCTGTAGGGCTCCAGGGCTGCAGGGCTCCAGGGCTGCAGGGCTCCAGGGCTGCAGGGCTGCAGGGCTCCAGGGCTGCAGGGCTCCAGGGCTCCAGGGCTGCAGGGCTCCAGGGCTCCAGGGCTGCGGGGCTCCGGGGCTGCGGGGCTCCGGGGCTGCAGGGCTCCGGGGCTGCAGGGCTCCGGGGCTGCAGGGCTCCGGGGCTGCAGGGCTCCGGGGCTGCATGCCTCGGGGGGGCTCATAGACCCCCACGCTGGGCCTCAGGCATGGGAGGCCCGGCGGAACTCCCGGGGCCCGTCCTGGGCACTTTGGCTCGCCGCGGGCTGGAGGAGGGAGCACCGGACACCCCGGGGAAGTGTCGTCCAGGCTTGGCCCATCTGGTCCCTGCCTGAGAACCGCCATCCCCAGGAGGGGTGTCCCGGCATACCCTGCCCCTACTAATCCAGAGGAAGGCTACCCACCTTTCTTGTAACCCGCGCGCTCCGAGTGACGGAGGGGATCCTAGGCGCGGATGTGCCCGACCTCCTGGAGCCCTGACTGGGATCCGGGAGTCATATGAGCCCTCATCGGGACTTCCAGGCTGGCCCGGCCATCTGGTCGCCCCATTAGAAAGCATTGCGCGCAACCAGATGGCCGAGGGAAAGATGCGACCAGATGGCCGGGACCGAAAGGACTCCCAGCTGCCCACACCGAGCCATAGCGGTAGGGCTCCCGCCTGCCCTTGCAGGGCTCCGGGGCTCTGCACCAGGGTCTCTTGTCCCGGGCAGATGGACACTTGGCAGGCCGCAGGACGTGGGATCCCAGGCCCTGACCAAAAATCAGGAGGCCCGAGGCCGGTCCCTGCTTCTCAACGTAGCCAGGCCGGGGAGATCGGGGAGCCTGCCCAAGCACGAGGGACCCCAGTCCCGGGCACACGGTCCCTCAGGTTGTGCGCTCGATTTCCACAATTTTTTTAAAAAATTCCGCGAAGAGGCATTCCGCAAATTCCGCCCAGCCCTAATTACCACCTCCAATTTACGGAGGTTGGTTTATGGCCATGCGCTCACCCATTCATTTCAATTCCAATTTTCAGCTTATTTAAAACACATATTTTAAGTACTCTATGCGAAAGCTTTCTTTCCTACCCGCTTTCCTCGCATTTCCCTCCCGCGCTCTCGCTCCCCGGACCGGGCTGAAGATTTAATCCACAATTTTGCAACAACGCTTGTGCGCAATGAAGATTTGAGGAATGAACCTTGGCAACGGACCGCTAACGTCGTCGCGTTGCCAAGGAACATTCCTCGATACTTTTTCCAGTCTAACGCGGCCTATAAGGCCTTCCTACTCATGCGCTGCCAGTCTCCTGGCAACCAGGGTGTCAACAGCCTCCTGTGATCGCGCTCGAGCGCATTTACGATCACCGGAGGAGATGAGACGATCAGCTGGCAGTTACCCACATGCTTCATAGCCTTCAATTCCTAGCCATAAATAAATTTTAAAAAAAATTAAAAAAAGAGGGGAAAAAGGAGAAATATAATTATTAATAAACCCTTATCCCCCTACTATCTTATATTAAAAAAAGGAGAAATATAATTATTAATAAACCCTTATCCCCTACTATATTATATTATATTATAAAAAATAAAAAAAGAGAGAACACTTTATTTCATTTTATCTTTCCTATTCCCACTTATCATGTCTGACCTGGATTCAGACGAAGCAGAGGCTAGCGTGCCTACTCCCAACATAAACAATGAGGCTTTTAAAAACATCATCCACGAGGAAATGAGATCCTGTATGTTGGAGACACTCTCTAAAGTGATTACATCTAAAAGATCCTTCCTATGTGAAGAGGATGATAACTCTCTAGATCAACATACTCTCCCTAACGAAGATCTCACTCATACAAGGGGAAAAAGACTTTAAAAAAGTAAGAATTTAGATTTTATCCCCAAGAGCACTGGAGGCCCTAGTACCTCTACTTTTATGGGAGGTTACCGCACCTAAATTACTTTGGGTGTCCCGAGCAGCACAACGCATAAAGGTGTCCCTAGCGGCACAACACATAAAGGTGTCCTCAGCGGCACAAAATATCCGGGTGTCCCCTGCGGCACAAAATATCGAAGTGCTCAAAATGACGACCTCGATGAAAATGATGATGTTTTTGATATTGACGATGCCTCTGATTCTCCTGATGAATATGTCTTAGATTTAGACGAAGACGATCTTGAGTTCAACTCACTCGATGAAGATCTCCCTCACTCTTTTAAAGATACCATTCTAGACCCCCTAGGCCAAGAAATGTTCTCTCCTCTTAATATTAAACACCCCAGGACCTCAGAATGGATCCCTCAGGACCACGTGAGCAAATTTATAAACAAATGGCTAAGGAACCCACTAGACAGGGATGCTCGCAATCTATTAAGAGCAGAATGCTGCCGACCCTCCATCGGGGATAAAGCTTGCCAGACTCCAAATCTTGATCCAGAACTTATCAAGTACCTCTTTATGCTCGGAAGAGACCCTAGAAAAGGAATGGAGAGATCCCTTAAAGGTTGTCAAGATAGAGTCCTAGACATTCTAGGCCCCCTTGCAAGAATTATCGATATAACTGAAGAAAGCCACATTAATGGAACCCCGCTTAACACCGAACTTATTAGAGGTCTTAGCCAAAGAGCTCTTGTTCTACTAGGTAATGCTAACGCCATCCTCAACTCTGAGAGGAGAAGAGTAGTCCTCACAAAAATTAGCCCAAAATTAAGCGACTTATCCGACAAAGAACCCTCCATCGACCCCAAGGGCTTGCTCTTTGGTGAAGACTTGATTAAAACTCTAGGCAAATATGTCTCGACCTTTACGGCTTTAGATAAAGCCCACCAAAACATGAAAAGAGTCTTTAACTCAAATAACCTTTTCGCGAGGGCCGGTAGACGGGGCCAGTCTTCCGCCCGTTTCAACCGGAGGCCCTATCCTAGAGGAAGAGGATATGGCGGAAGGGGATTCATTCCCTCGAACACACCTCAATTCTTTCCACAAAAAGGAAGAGGATTTTGTTCCAGAAACTTCAGATCCCGCGGTGCATCCATCGACAACAACACTCAAAGTGAGTACAATCCCACCTCCCCTCCTCCTCCCCTTTCCCCCTAAGTAGGAGGGAGACTCAAACTTTTCTTCAACAATTGGAAATTAATAACCCAAGACCCATGGGTTTTAAATACTGTGAGAGGGTTTATGATAGACTTTACCCAAACTCCTTACCAGTCTTCTTTCCCAAGAGAAATGATTCTTACCTTAGATCAGGAAAAGATAATAGAGGAGGAAATCCCCACCATGCTTCAGAAGGGCGCTATAGTAGAAGTCACAACAATGGCACACCCCTAGACACCGAAGCAATTAGAGGTTGGTCACAGAGGACACTGACCCTTTTGGGCAACGCAAGCTTAAATTCTGAGAGAATAAGAGTCGTGCTCACTAAAATTAGTCCTAAATTGGGCAACCTTGCTGACAAAGAACCCTCTGTCAATCCTAAAGGCTTGCTTTTCGGTGAGGACCTCATCAAAACACTCGGAAAGTACGTCATGACATTTACAGCCTTGGACAAGGCACACCAAAACATGAGAAGAGTCTTCAACAACAACCTTTTTGGCAGGGCCGGAAGAAGGGGCCTCTCTTCCGGCCGGTTCAATTGCAGGCCCTATCCAAGGTCTAGAGGTTTCAGAAGAGGCTACCAACCCTCCAATACTCCCCAATTCAGAGCAAGAGGAGAGGAATCTCCAACGACAACTCCCAGAGTGAGTACAACTTTACCTTTTTTCACCCCCTCTCTTTCCCACAAAGTTGGGGGCAGACTAAAGGTTTTCTATCACAACTGGGAACTGATTACTCGAGACCCTTGGGTCCTAAATACTGTGAAAGGGTTTACAATAGACTATTTTCAGACCCCGTTTCAATCTTCTTTCCCCAGAGATATTCCCCTTTCCCTAGAACAGGAGAAGAGAATAGAAGAAGAGATTCACTCTATGCTCCAGAAAGGTGCAATTCTAGAAGTTCCCATGGAAACTCTAACCTTTCTAAGAACTCTCTTCCTCGTAAAGAAAAAGGACAAGGGTTGGAGACCTGTTATACATTTAAGGGAACTCAACAAGTTCCTTGTCTACAGACATTTCAAGATGGAAGGTATCCATCGTCTCAGAGACCTTCTTCTGAAAGACAATTGGCTAGTCAAGTTAGACCTAAAAGACACTTACTTCACCATCCCTATGGCCAAAGATCACCAACCCTTTCTCCAATTTATGTGGAAAAACCACCTTTTCCAGTTCCAAGCACTCCCTTTCGGTCTCCCCTCAGCCTCATGGTGCTTCACCAAGGTAATGAGATCAATCGCTTCCTCAATAAGAGAAAAGGGCATTCCATTAATCATATATCTGGACGACATTCTCATTCTTTCCCAGGACCAGTCTCAACTCATTCGAGACCTGAAATTTGTAACAAACCTTCTCGAGAACCTAGGGTTCATTATAAACAGAGAGAAATCGATCTTAACTCCCTCCAGATCCCTGGAGTTTCTAGGTTTCACCATAGATACCACAAACTGTCTGCTTCTTCTCCCACCGAAATAAATCACAAAAATCAGGAAGGAGATAAGACACGTCTTGAAACAAGACATCCTATCCCTAAGAGAGCTCACTAGACTTCTCGGTCTCCTTTCCTCTTCTATTCAAGCTATCTTCCCGGGCCCTCTGAACTACTGAGCCCTTCAGAGAGTAAAAGCAAAAGCCTTAAGATCAGGACTCTGGTACGGAGATCTCATTTCTCTCGACCAAGAAGCCAGATCGGAACTCACCTGGTGGCTAGAAAACATGGACGCCTGGAATGGCAGAGCAATCTTTGGTTCCGCACCAGAATTCATTCTGGAATCAGATGCGAGCCTTCATGGTTGGGAAGCATGTCTCCTAGACCAGAATACTGGCGGTGTTTGGTCTCAAGAAGAATCCTTTCACCATATAAATTACCTAGAACTTACAGCCGGACTCTATGCTCTCATGAGCTTCAAACATTCTCTTCAAGGCAGAGCAGTAATTCTAAAGATGGACAATATGTCCGCGGTCGCTTATATAAATCGTCTGGGAGGCACGAAATCTGCGGATCTCTCAAATTTAGCCAAGAAACTTTGGATGTTCTGCCTGGAACACAAGATCACCCTCAAAGCCGAATATCTTCCAGGGAAAACAAATACTTCTGCAGACTGGAATTCGAGATTCCTCTTAGACCACAGCGACTGGAAACTAAATGTTTCAGTATTCAATTCCCTCAACAATATTTGGGGTCCTTTTCATGCAGATCTCTTTGCCAGCAGACTAACTTTCCAATTGAGGAACTACTTCAGCTGGATGCCCGACCCGGGTGCTCTAGCAGTCAACACCTTCCTTCAGTGTTGGAAGGGGACCAACGCATATACCTTTCCCCCCTTCTCAATGATCCAGAGAGTTCTTCAGAAGGTGAGACATCAACAATGCTCCATAGTCATAATCACCCCCTTCTGGCCATCTCAAGCATGGTTCCCCACTGCCTTGGAACTAGCTTACGACCTCTCCTTCCTAATTCCTTCCCTACCGGATCTTCTTACAGACACAAACGGTCTAATTCACCCACTAGTTCAGACAGGGACCTTGAACCTTCTTGCCTGGAGAGCGTCAGGAGATCCAACCTTCTCTCAAAACTTTTGTCATCTGCTGCAACTCTCCTCCGAGAATCCTGGGCCCCCGGCACACATTACAGATATAACAGCATTTAGAAATCATGGTCACGTCGGTGCATGGAATGGAACCTGGATCCCGTGGAAGCACCTATCGCTGACATAGTTACGTTTCTCGTCGAACAATTCGATCGAGGCCTCAGCTATAGATCTATTAATTGTTACAGGTCCACTATCGCCGCAGGTCATTCTCTCGTCAATGGTAAGACGGTTGGTAAGAACCCCATTATCTGTAGAGTCCTCAAAAGCATCAGAATCAGGAATCCTCCAAAACCCAGATACCAGTCCCTCTGGGACATTAATCTAATCCTTGACCTCTTTTCTAGATGGCCAGATAACATTCACCTTAATAGAAAAAACCTCTCCATCAAACTGGCCACTCTACTTTGCCTAATTTCCTGTCGGAGAGTCTCTGACATTAAAGCCTTAGAAATCTCATTTAGATCCTATAATATGTTCGGAGTCAAGTTCGAACTCTTTAAAAGAAGTAAGACTATGTCCGACTTTATTTTCTACCCACGCTTTGATTCATGTAAAAAACTTTGCATAGTTGACTGTATGTAAGAATACAACCGCAGAATGAATCCTCTTCGCCCTCCAGGTACTAACCAACTACTTATCTCCTTTGTTAGACCACACAAAGCCATTTCCTCTACTTCTATCTCTAGATGGGTCAAAATAGCTATGAGGTTAGCTGGCATTGACTTGAACTTGTTCCAAGCTCATTCTATCAGAGGCGCTATGGCCAGCAAATCCTTTTGGTCTGGAGGTAAGTTAGAAGATATTCTAAAGGCCGCTGACTGGTCTAATGCTAGTACTTTTGTCCAGCATTACTGTAAACCAATTGATCATATGTCTGATGTTGCGTTACATGGCTACCAACATGCATAATGGTAGCCTCCGGTCTTGTAATGAAATTGCGATTCTCCTATTAACATGACTAGAGAATCTGGATTTCATTAAAGACTCAGAGGCTAACATTATCCCTCCCACCCTTTACCCCAAGGGTTTACTCACTATTTAATTTTATACTTATATCTGTTACTGAATATGATTCTTTTTTTTTTTTTTTTTTTTGTGAAACCTTTATTACAGAATGCAATAGATATACAAGTATGGGCCTACAACCTTCAGGCCGGCCGCTAGCAAGCAGTGGGACCATAAAACACAGTTATAAACACAAGCGGCAAGTGGTAAAGGTCCCAGAAGTCGAAGGAAGCGTTCGCGGCCACACCGTCCAGACCCCCCAAATGGCGGTTCCATTTTTTAATGAAAAACTACAAACAAACCCACAAGGCAGCAGAAGTCTAAGCAGCATTATGTGCTCCCCTCGGGAGGACCCCACCGATCCACAGGAATAGGGGGGGGGACGGGCCGGGACAGAAACAAAGTGGGCATGACGACACAGAATCAAGGTAACAAGCAGACTAGGGAGACTGGGCCGCTGCCAAGTCAGGCGTCAGTGGCGGGGTACAAATCCCGCCACGATAGGAGTTCCAGGGGCCCCACACCTTCACCCATTTCCCAGGCTTACCTCTCGCCACATACACTACCTTCTCCCGAAACATACACCAATCCATGTTGTCCTTCCATACCGAAACCGTTGGTGACCTCTGGGAGCCCCACAATTGTGCTATGTCACGCTTGGCCACCATATATCCCAGTGTCACCCACCACGTTTGCGGCACCGTGTAATCAGTCGGTTCCCACACATTCAACAGACATCTCCTAGCCTCGGGAAACAGCGTCACATGCGTGACCGCTTGCAACACCGCATGCACGCCACGCCAGAACCGAGCCACCTCCGGGCATTCCCACAAAGTATGGAAGAAGGTCCCTAACAAACCACACCCACGCTTACACATCCCATCCACGGCATATCCCATACGCATCAGACCCGGCCCCGTAACGTATACCCTGTGGAGTATTTTGAGCTGGACGAAACAAAGGCGGGCCGGTATGGCCACCTCTTTCAGGGAGGCCACCGCAGATACCCAGTCCTCGTCATCCAGCTCCAATCCATTGGCAACCCATGCCTCACGAAGGCCAGTCAGCAGTCCCGAGCGATCGTTGATGAGCTTTTTATAAATCAACGAGATAGTGCCATCCGGTACATGCCCGTCTAGCACTCTATCTTACAGAGGGGAGCACTCCGGGATGGACGCCACATCCGGGAATACAGAACACAGCGCGTGACGAACCTGTATATACCGGAAGTACTCCCTGTCCTGCAACTGGAATTCCGTCTGCAGCACATCAAACGTTTTAAATCCCCCCCTCGTCCAGAGATCGCCCACCCTGCTGATGCCAATCGTGTCCCACTTATCAAAGCCTTTCGTGGTCCACAAACAGCCCAATCGCTCAGATGCATACAATGGCGTCGCCCGGGTCAACCGATCCTTCCACCGCATCGCCAAGTTTGCCGCGTGCCACACCCGTACCGCGACCCGTGTAGGACCCGTCAAACGTGCGTCGAGCGATCTAGAGTAGAGCGCACGATTGTAGTCGCCACCCGGCAACAACAATTTGTCCATTTCAAAAGCCGGGTTAAGGGCGGGCCCATAAAGCCCGTGGTTTATCGCAGCCAGCTGGGAGGCCCAGTAATACTGTTTGATGTCTGGGAGGGCGACCCCCCCGTCATACCACGGGAGCGTCAGCTTCGCGAGGGCGATACGCGGCCTCCCATCCCAAAACAGTTGGCGCTGCAGACCCTCCACCTCCGGAAAGTAGCGAGCCGGGACGACGTCCATCGTGTTTTGTAAAGCGTATAAAAAACGTGGCAACGACATCATCTTAAACAGCGCCGCACGGCCGAGCGGCGAGAGCGGCAAGCGCCTCCAACGCGCCACATCCTCCTTCAGGCGCTGGAGGGGGGGGGAGTAGGTTCTGTTTATATCGGGCCGCAGAGTCCAGGGTAATAAAGATACCCAGATACTTAAATCCCTGCGGAGCAACCTGGATAGGACAACCCCGCGGAAGGAGAGGAGCCTCCCCTGAGAGGACATATACACAGGATTTAGCCCAGTTGATGACTAGGCCGGAGTTGCGGCCAAATGAACACAATACATCCACTAACACAATCAACAATTCACGCGGGGAAGCAAGGTACAAAAGAATATCGTCCGCGTAAAGGGAGACGCGATCCTCATACTCAGGAGTCCATCGGAGACCACGAATCGAAGGGTGCCACCGCAGCCACTCCGCCAGGGGCTCCAAGGCGAGCGCAAAGAGGAGCGGCGACAGCGGGCAGCCCTGCCGCGTGCCCCTGCCCAATTCAAAAGGAGCCGATACTCTACCATTCACCACCACCCGCGCCAGCGGTCCGGAATACAACAATTTCACCCAGCCAATGAATCCCGGGCCAAACCCAAACTTCGCCAGCGTCGCCCAGATATACGGCCACTCGAGCGTGTCAAACGCCATAGTGGCGTCCAAGGACGCCAAAATGGCTGGCTCACGTATGAACGGGACCCTCGCGAGCACCCCATGCAGATGCCGCAGGTTAAGCGCGGTGTTGCGATGAGGGATAAAGCCGGACTGGTCCTGATGGATCAGATCGCACACCACGCTGACCAGCCGATTAGCCAGCACCTTGGCCAGAATTTTCGGCTCCGCATTCAACAACGAAATGGGCCTGTAAGACGTGACCCGATCCCGCGGCTTCCCCTCCTTGTGAATAACCACAATAGTGGCAAGACGCTGGTCCAGCGGGAGGGTACCCGCCGAACGGGCCGCGAGGAACATATCACGGAGATGCGGAGCCAGTGTATCCGGCCGCAATTTGTACAATTCGATGGGAAGGCCATTAGGACCCATGGCCTTGCCAGAGGCGACCGAACGTATGGCGAGGGCAATCTCCTCAGATGTCGGAGCCGCGTCCATCAACAATTTATCCTCCTCCGAAAGGGAAGGCAGCGCAATATCTTTAAGCAGGGCGTGGGCATCCTCTTCCGAGCGGGAAGATACCGGGGAATACACCCCGTGAAAATACTCAGCGAAGCAATCAACAATTTCCTCCGGCTCAGTGACACATACACCATCCAGTCTCTCAACCGACGGGACAACTCGACTCGCTCTCTCCTTTTTATCCAGCCACGCAATCAGTTTACCAGCCTTATCACCCACATCATACAGTCGCCCCTGTTGCTCTCTACTCAGGCCCCTGGCCGCCTCTGTGACTAGGGCCTTGTAGTCCGCCTGTTTGAGTCTGAGAGCATGCAGTTTGTCGTCTGTGACACCACAATCCAGATCACCCTCCAACTCAGTTATCTCAGATTCGATATGGGTCACCTCCTCCCGCTCGCGCCTCCTGGAATGGGAAATGAGGGATAGGGCCTCACCCCGGATTACCGTCTTGAACGCCTCCCACAGAGAAACAGCAGACGACACAGATCCCACATTATCTCCAAAATATTGCTCAAGGGATTTAACCAAATCTGCGTGGATTGTGGGGTTACGCAGGTACCAGGGGTTGATCGGGACCACCCTCCCTTCCCCCCTCGGGACAATATCGAAGTGCAACAAGAGCGGGGAGTGGTCGGAAATACCCCGAGCTAGATGCCGCACCTCCCCAACCCTCCCCGCCTGTGCTGCTGGCATCAGAACATAGTCAAGCCTCGAAAGACTGCCATGAGCCCCGGAATGAAAGGTGTATTGTACCTGGGTAGGGTGTTTCAGCCGCCAACAATCCACCAGTCCCAGGGTATCCAAGAGGCCAGACAACCAAGCTTGGGCGCGGGGGAGATCCCTGGGTGGGTGACGATCCTCAGTTCCGGAAATTACAGCGTTAAAATCCCCCCCAACCACTAGAGTCCCCTCCGGCAGTCCAAGAAGAAGACGCCCCAAATCAGCGAAAGTAGTCGTCTGCAACCCCGGCGGGACATAAACAGAAACCAAAACAATCACTTTACCCTCCAATCTGCCCACTAGAGCCGTATACCGTCCCCTATCATCATGGAGCACCTCATCAACCTCCAACGGGAGCAAGGTTTTAACCATAATGCCCACACCCCTCGAACCAGAGGTGAAGCCCGAATGGGCTACAAGGCGATAGCCCCGCCTGTTCATGGCACGAAAGGAATTGCCAATAAGGTGTGTTTCCTGCAGAAATACAATATCAGGTGAAATCCGTTTTAAGAACTGCAGGACCACCCCCCGTTTTATCCTGTCCCCCAATCCATTAACATTCCAGGACAGAAGTCTCAGTCCCCTACCCCCCATCACAGCCCAAACCGATCAGTCTCCCCCCAGAGAGCACTTTAGATAGAGCACAACAATACTTCTGCCTTGTGGTACAAACAAACAATACCCAACCCAACATCCCAAACAAAACTCCCCCCTCCCTGCACCCCTGCATGAGCCCAAACAGCCCCCCCAACTTGCAGTGTGCCTGTCGCCCCTGTGTGAACTAAACTACAAAGACCCCCTAGAGGAGGAAAGAGAACCCCCTCGAGACACCGCACAACCTCCAATGGAGGGGGAACGAGACAACAGTCAAGGAACCCTGAGCTTGGCCGAAAAGTGGCATCATCAGGAATGAGCCCCAGTGTCAATACCTCATACCCGGTCCGGTGGGCACTCTCCTCCCGCTGCCCCCATCCCATCCCGATCATGTCCCCCAGACAAAGTGTCCAACCAGTCCGCGGCCGTCTCAGGACGGTCAAAAAAGTGAGTGCGACCATCAGACTCCACACGCAGCCTGGCCGGGAAAAGCATTGCGTATTTTAAGTTCATATCTCGAAGCCGCCGCTTGACGCCCATGAAACTCAGTCTCTGCTTCTGGACCGCCTGCGTGAAATCAGGATAAAAGTTCACCTCCATGTTCTCCAGCTTAAGCGGCCCCCGCAGTCTGGAAGCTTGTAGAATCGCATCCCTGTCCCGAAAGTTGAAGATACGGGCAATGAGAGGCCGCGGGGGAGCTCCGACCTTCGGCTTGCCGCCAGGAACTCTATGGGCCCTTTCCACCGCAAAGAATTTACTCTGTCCTCGGGGCTGGAGATGAGTAGAAATCAGATCCTCCACAAAGAGATCCGCCGCCGAATCCTCCAGTCCCTCAGGCACTCCGATAATGCGAACGTTATTCCTCCGGGCCCTGCTCTCGGAGTCCTCCAGTCGCCGATCCGTGAGCGCACTGGCCTGCCGGAGCCGGCGCACCTCCGTCTGGAGGGCCGCCACCTCAGTCGTGAGGCCCGACGCGGTATGGGCCAAAGAGTCAACCCGGTCATTTGTCTTGGATAGATCTGCTCTAATAAGGTTGACATCGATGAGGACCGCGTCAAGTTTGTGCGCCAGGGTGTCGAATTGTTGACCCACCGAGGTCTTCATCTCAGCTATAGCGCCCATGACGTCCTGCAAAGTCAGATCCGTCGGCAAATCCGAGGCATCCGGAGGGCACTCGGAAGACTTATGCGACCCGCCGGGAGAACCTTTTGGTAGGGTGTAGCGATCCATGATGTTGACTTGAAGTGCGGCGCCACGCCGGGTCGATTTGGCCTTCAGCCGATCTCCATCCTGCTTCGTGGCCATCGTCTTGTATCTCGCACCCCCACGAGTCATGCAGCGGAGAACGAGCAATCGAGGCCCCCGGAGGTCACCTCAGGAAGGCGGAGCAGGTCCCCGCAGGCAGGCAGGATCCCCCAGCGAGGCAACCACCACACAAAGAAGCGCCGTGATCCCACTCGCGATGACGGTAAGGGGACTCAAAAGCGAAAGTGAAAGTGTGGGGTACGCGGCTCGCCAGGCTCGTCCCACCGTTGTTATTCACTTCTCCACTGGATCACCCCCAAACTAAAGTCCGGGGTCAGGAGAGGAGCAGGCCGCAAACTTCAGTCGATGCTCATCACGGCACCCGGGGTCAGATTCAAAAACGGAAAACGGGTACCACCTCGGCTCAGGTTCACCGACACAGTCCCCTCAACCGATTCAGGATGAAGACAGGATAAACGTAGGAGGTTGCGGAGGTCCTCGGGAGCCTCGCACCTACGCGGCCATCTTGGTTGCGCGCTAGGCTCCTCCGTCCCTGAATATGATTCTTATCAGATTTTAAGACTATTCATTAGTTACCTTTGACTGTCTTGCTTTTACCATTGAACTTAACTCGCATATTTGTTTTTCTCGTTACAGGAACATCTTTGCTAAATTTCACTGTTTATCTTCTACACCTTCCTGTTTGAGGACAAACATGGATCGCGGGAAGCTGTGAGTGAGGTTTTTTTTTTTTTGCATTAAAAAAAAAACAAAAAAACACTCACTCGCAGCGTCCCGCGATCCATGTTTGTTTAAATTTTGCCAAAGGATTATGCACACTTCACTCGCAGCGTCCCGCGATCCATGTTTGTTTAAATTTTGCCAAAGGATTATGCGCACTTCACCTAATCGCGTAGTTTCCCCATCATCGGCATCACCGGGTTCTCCTCTCACTCGCGGCGTCCCACTGTAGATTTAATTATTTTTCCCCAGAAATCGTAGAGTCCCTTCCCAGGCTCTATCACATCATATATAAACAACAGATAGGAGGCGTAATAATCCATTTAGAGGATCAGAAAGAATTCTTAAATTGAAATCCATAACATACCAAGAAGACGTGTTTTACGACGAACAATATTAGGTCTATCACTTCATCGGGGGTTAATGTGTTTTCTTACATTGTGTTAATAGCGAATACTATATTGCAAAAGGGGAATATAACGCCGTGTTACAATTGAAAGTGAGTTGTCTTCAAGGCGATATATTTCAACTTAAGACTTTCAAATCATAATGGAGTAGTCAATTCAGGCGGGTGGACCAACGGACACTAACATCTTCAGGATCCTTTTTGCCTTGAGACATAAACTCCACTCCAGGGCCACTGGCAGCATCTGATTCCCGATCTTCATCATCTTCCCTGGAACCTTTTAAAGAACGTCACATTACTTGCAACAGTCTGTCAGGCACATGCATCAATGTTGGCTTTTGCGATTTCTAAATTGCGATTTTTAAGGAATCGCAATTAAGGAATCGCAAAAGCCTATGCATGTAGAAATCGCTTTAAAAATAGCGTTTTCTAAACATTCCTTAATTGCGACTCGCAAATTGCGACTCGCAATTAAGGAATACCTCCTCATTCATTCCTATGGGCCTAGAGGCTCATAGGAATGAATGCGAAGACATTCTCCATATGCGATTCTCATTTAGAGACTCGCAAATTGAGAATGCAATTTCAAGGGTGCCAGGGTGTCAAAAGGACACCCTGTTGCACCCCTGAAATCTGTATACGAGTACATCTTGCACACACACATGCCCCAAGGGCATGTGTGTGTGTAAAATGGAACTTTGAAAAATGCACTTTAGTGCATTTTTCAAAGTTTTTGCAAATTACCATGAAGTTCAACTTCATGGTAATTTGCGCCCCCTATTAGCGAAATCGCTAATTTTTTTACTTTAATGCATTGCAGTTAAGGAATCTCAATTTGCGATTCCTTAAATGCAGTCGCAATTTAAGTGATCGTAATTTAGAGATTACTTAAATTGCGATTTTTGCATTTGGGATGATACATCCCAAATGCAAAAATACCGGTCGCAAAGGGGCAGATTCTGATAATCTGCCCGTTTGCGACCGGTTTTTCTTTTGATGCATGTGCCTGTAGTGCCTGCCTTTCTTGTCCCCTGCCTGCCTTCCACTATATTTACTTCCAGGAATTCATTTCAAACAGGAGTTTAACATTGTTGCCAGGATGGCAAATCCTCCTGCACCAATTGTCGACTGTCCGCTTCAGCATGACTGGTGCTACACTGTGCATTTCTTCTCTTTTGACAAACCCGCATCTGCTCATTACATGGATGGAACGGGGTCCATAAAGAAAGGGGGCGTGGCCAGATGGCATCTTATTAAGACGCAGTTGCACAGCTCTCCATTTCCACCGGGCTCGTTTTCGCATTTCCAGCAGTGGAAAGGCCACCGGAACCTGCCTGGGCTGTTGAACAAGGGCAGCGCTACATTTGGTGAGGCTGCAGAGGGCCAGGTTCTGGCAAGAGAGGCTGTTTCGGGACCGAGGTGGAGCGGCCAGAGACGTGCCGGGAAGCCGAGAGAGGCCGCAGCAGAAGGCTGCGAGCAGAGGGCGCTTGGGCAGGCTTTCCGGCGGTCCCCGTGACAGGTAAGGGGACCGCCATTGGTACACAACGTGTTATTGGACGGCGGCCGCGAGTGAGGAAGCCTACACCAGTGGCTACAGAGGCGAGCGTGGGCTGCGTGAACTACGCAAGGCCCCAGCTTGGCAGGCCTAGTCAGGCCTTCATCCCAGCACGTTATTGACTACCACAACGGCTGCCCGCCCCGGCAGCGCATTGTGCTCGCACGGCTGCCCCGCAAGTAAAGACCTTCCCCTCATGGCCACAGGAATAAAGGACCCCCCAGGTGGACAGCCACAGCCTCTTAAGGCCTCAGGGAGGCACTTACATCGCCCACAGGCCCAGCTGGAGTAGAGGTCAGCAGGGAGGGCTCGGCTTTGCTGGCATTGGCGGGCATTCAGGTCAGCAATTCACGAAGTGCCTGTGCTGTTGTCCACACCGGCTGCACGAAGAGCTTGCGTGCCCCCCCATCCGTAAAGACCTCCCTCCCCCCATGGTCACAAGTAGAAAGCAGGACCCCCCAGGTGGACAACTGTCAGCCTCTTGAGGCCACTGGGAGGTGCACATATTGCTAACGGGCACCGCTGGTGGAGAGGCCCGCAAGGAGGCTCAATCAACCCAGAACATACCGGGGGCAACTGGGGGCATCAATGCACTTGGTGACACGAGCGTTTTAAACAGGGGAAGACTAAAGGAGCACTCCTGCCCACCGGCCTCAAGTTCACCTCCTGCACCACCACATCGGCTCTGAGGAGTCTGCAGCCTGATCACGGGCTTCAATAAGAGGTGAGAGTGGGGGCAGGGGCAGGATAATATTGCGACAAAGAGGCCCCGACACAGAGCCCTGGTGTAATACTGAATAACCCTCCTCACTGGTGACTAAAGGGAGGCACGTAGGGAGAGACCAACGCGACGGAGGCACACGCCCAGAGAAGTCATCAACGCAACGTCAACACGACAGCACCTCACCTCTATTAGCGCCGCACTGCACCGTCCTGCCTGCCAGGCCTTTTGCTTCGGGCCTGCCCACGCATAGAGAGACACCAAAGCTACGGCACAATGGCGGCCTCAAAAGGCAAGAAAGATAGATCAGTGAAAGACTTGCTGCTGATGTCGATGGCGCAGCAGGTGGAGGGCCCGCCTACAGCGAAGCACTTGGAAGAGGCAGAGGGTGGTGAGGGCCCGGTCAGCTGATCCTTAAGGGAGTCACTGCT
This sequence comes from Triturus cristatus, assembly GCF_964204655.1. Classification (NCBI taxonomy): domain Eukaryota; kingdom Metazoa; phylum Chordata; class Amphibia; order Caudata; family Salamandridae; genus Triturus; species Triturus cristatus. Next base: position 1,434,416,916 of record NC_140591.1, on the reverse strand, counting down.
CTCGTCGCTCCATGAGGATTTGTCCACCATGAAGCCTGAGTTATCAGCGGATATGAGGGAAATCTGCAGCGATGTGGACTCCCTGGGGGAATGGATCAACACCTTAGAAGAGCATGAAGCAGGGCGAGACGAAGAGCTCGAGAACCTCCAAAAGGAATTCCTTAAGCTGCAAGAACAGAACTTGGACATCCAAGCCCACACGGAGGACCTGGAGAATAGGTCCCGGCAGAACAACATTCGCATCAGCGGCATGGCTCAGGGTGTGGGGTACGGCGACATCGAGGCACTCATAGTGGGTCCCTTCCGCTCCATCCTGGGCAAATCCTCCGAGTTCACTATCAAACTGGATCGCACCCACAGGGTGGGCCCTAGGACGACGGCCCGGCTCCCCCAGCGGACATTTTGACGTGTGTCCACGACTATCAGTTAAAGGGGCGGATTCTCCGAGAGGCTCGGCGTTACACAGACTTAACCTACAAAGGCTCAAAGCCCATGCTATTCCAAGACCTGGCAGCCTCCACCATACTCAAGCGCAAAACTTTCCGCCCGATCACTTCTTACCTCCGAGATGCTGGCATCAAGTACTCCTGGGACATCCCTTTAGACTGATTTTTCATTTCAAAGGGGAACTAAGACAAATTTGCTCCCTCTCTGTCGTTTACAAACTTCTGGACATTGAGGATCCTACAGCAGACAAGTCGCACCAGAACAATTGTACGTGCAGACACCGCAGTGGTCATGGTTGGACCACCATCAAGCCCCCTAGCCCATCAACACGCCCTGACCCGGACACTATGGCCAGAGTACGACAGGAAGTCCTGGCATCTCTCACAGGAGCATCCTCTGAGTGAAAATGGAGCTGCCCAGGCAGAGTTTCGACAATTGCTGTCCGCCTACCGCTGGAAACACTTTGGGTTTTGCCTGAAGGGGAGCGGGGAACTGCAGGCCACAGGTACTCTCTATTACTCCTCCAGGGAGCAGCACGCTCCGGACATTGACTGTTTGCTATTCTTCATTATTATTTTGTGTAATATTCTTTTTATTTGAACAAAACAGGAATAGCACAGTACAAGCAGTAGTCAGTTGACCACTATCAAGCACAGTATAGTTAAAATGAAGCAGCCACATATTAATTCGTGTTTTTACAATCTTTCTGTCAATGCTATTCTTCAATATTAATGTTTTTGCTAGGTTGGGGCGTTCTTTTTTTTTTAATGGGTTCTCTCCCCCTATCCCTGCGCTTTTCTTGGTCTCCTTACATGCGAGCGACCTTCGCCTAGCCAGGCACCTAGCTTTGCGATCTCACATGGCCCCATACAGGGTAGGCGCGGAATGTCCCCTCGCACCTACACCGCATTCTGCCTCCACTATCCCCCCGGATGAGTATTAAAATTATGACCCTCAATGTGAAAGGGCTTAATAATTCTATCAAAAGCAGAGCTATACTGTCTTACTTGGAGAATTCTAAAGCCCACATCTGCTTACGACAAGAGATTCAACTGCTGGGTAGTGACACACACAGATTTAGCTCCAAGGCCTTTCCACAGCAACACTTCTCATCACTCCCCACTAAGAGGGCAGGGGTCGCTATTCTTATATCATGTGCTTTCCCGGGGCCGGTCGGGGCAAAAGTATTAAAGATCAGAGGGAGGCTTTTGGCGCTTTCCTTGACTCTAGGGCCGCACATGCTTACGTTATCCACTATCTATGTTCCTAATGAGGGCCAGGAGGCATTCCTCCGAGAAGCAGTGGCAGACTTGACTCATGGGGTGCAAGCTGAACATTGTGTTTGATGGTCAACTGGACGACTCGACTCAGCGGCAGGGACAGACCGGGGCTCTATCTGACAGCGTCCGGCAGTGGTTCCATGGCCTGGGGTTAATTGATGTGTGGCGCCATGTCAGATTAAGTACCACCAATTGCACAGGAGCAGAACAACATGAATTCTCAATTCCCCTCTCCGACTTCCCAGCAACTCTATGTCTATGTTCTGTGTGACTGAAGAACTCAAAAGGGGGATAGGGATAGGGGACAGAGAAGAGACAGCCATGCCTTTTCTTCTGGTTCCTCTCTGGATGTGTTAATCTTTTTTTGTTGTTGTGAGGAACTGTAACAAAGAATGCACTGTAATCTCCCAATTTTTACATTACCTCTTATTGTCATTTAAACATATAACTACTTCTACTTATTGTACCTACCAAACCTAGCTGTGGCCAATGCCTCTCTTCTTATTGTAGTATGGAATAATGCTTCTTGTGGTAATAGTTCTAATATTTCTCTAGTTAGGAAATGAGAACCTTTCTTTAGAAACACTCCCTGTTAGATTCCTTTTCAGATTGTTTCGCAAATGAATGGCTAACAAGTGAATTCTGATTCCTGCTTTATCCAGTAAGTATCTATCTTGACTCCTATGCAATATGCTATTCACGACCAAAATGTATATATATTTCTTCCAAAAAACATATTTCAAGAAATACTACGCTTCTAAATTGCTTTAACCCCAAACTACCAGCGTGCGCGTGTCAGAAAGAACAACTAGTAACTTTGATACCACTATCCTATGCTTTCCGGAATATGTCATTCTAGGCATCTCGGACAGACTCACATTTACCCTCAAGTCACGCAAATGCAGGCAAATGGGTATAGCCCTAGGGGCGGCACTACAGAATATACTGTCTCCCAGGGGCTCAGATAGAGCACCTACGATACAGGGGTGGCGACACAGGTTATGGTATGTGCTAGGTATGGAGCGTATCTCTTCCTCTCTCCAGGGAGAAGGGGCCTCTTTTGCAGACCTGTGGCACCTCTTCATCACCTTGCAGTGCTCTGAATTTCACGAGCCCACCTGCCATAGGTATATGCGGCTGTGGGGGATCTCTGCACTATCACAAGATCCCACCCCATCTCAGACCCATTGATTTGCTCCACGTCATGCTTAGTTGCCTCCTTTGTGGCAATTGAGGCAGAGGGGAGGGAGGGGGAAGGAGGTTAAGGGGGAGGAGGTGGGCAGGGATATTTTTTTATTTTTTTATTTCCGATGCTCTGTGTAGAGTTACGACTGCTTATGGCCCACAAACTGGGCACTATTGCTTGATGCATCTTGTTTTGTTCGTCTTGACTTTCAAACCAATAAAAAGATTTAAACCTAAGGAATGGTGAAAAATTATAGCACTGATCAATCGGCCTAAACACAAATGGCTAGGGGCACAAAAATACAAAATGAGCAGCGAGCCCAATGAACAAAATCTTCCCTTTGTCTCACAGTAAGTAATTTCCAAGGAAACGTTGTGCACTCGCAACAAGAACCCGCAGCTCAAGGGGGCGACCTGAGGCCACAATATCGAACAATACATATAGTGGTGCACCAACAGTAAATAATAATGTGAAATAGTCCAAATAAAAATGTAGAATGTTTCATATCTTCTCTTAGTGTGCTTGTACAGTACTCATATAGATCCAAGTGTTACAGCAAAACAACACAGCCAACGCGTTTCGTTCATCACTGAACTTCTTCAGGGCGTTCTTATTTTATACAGCCAATATACCATGATATGCATCTCGTGAAACTGTAGTTCACCATATGGAAATATACCATATATGCGTGGGGTCCCGTTAGATTACACATCCTGGATCCTTTTAATATCAGGCAAGGCCGCCACCGTACTTGACACCTTAGTCCCAGTCTAGGATAGAAGACAAACTGCAACTCGCACTGCGTGAGTGTAAAAATAAAAGAGAAATCCTGATTGCATTTGATAGAATCCTTATGAAACTTTCTGTTTCTTCATTTGTCTGTTGCCACCATGGTTTGATTTTGATGTGTTTGATTCTCAACAAGGCAAGACATTTGGCCTAATTCTTGACGATTGCATGGATGGAAATAACCTTCCCCATCTTGGAGTTAGTTCTTCTACTTACATGGCGTTTACAATCTCCACTTCCAGCTATTTGGAATAATTGCACAAATTCCATTATTACCAACAGGTTATGGTCAACAGGAGGATATGGGTGGGGGGTGCAGTGGTCGGCCGCGCTCACCCTTAATTTCTTCTGAGATTATCAGAGAGTTGGGTCAGGATCATTGGACGCTTGAAATGAAAACATCCCCTCCTGTGTTTTCAATTGTGTGATTCAGTCCCAAGAACCAAACTTTACAGCCAAGCCAGCTTTTGGTCATCACAGTCCCTTGGTGACAAGTAAGGGCCACCTGAATCACTTTTAAAGTCTGAGTTTGGAGACCCACTCACAGCCACTTCAAGTCTGACATTATGTAACAACAGGAGAAATGTCAAGCTTCTGGCATGCGATATGGCCAGTCAGAGGTTAGCACCCACAAATTTCTGCTGTACATTACTTGGATTGCAAATTGTAGACAGTCATCTTCTTCCGTGACATTCATAATGTCTTTCAGAGGCGTGAGCCTGGATGGGACCGTTCGACGATTGACCTAACATATTTTGGTGGCATTCTACAACTCACCAGCCGAGGCTGATTGTGGGTGAAATGATCAACAGTCTGCAGGATTCTGTAAACCAGACTAATAGATTATATAAAATAAATAAGCTTGTAATTGAAAAATTCACTTCTCTATCTGTGGCGGTCGTTTTGCCTGCAGCCTTTAAAACAAGGGGATCAATGGTTTGTGGTCCATACTAACAACAACAGAGGGTTTATAAAGAACAAGCATTGGTAAATGCATTAGGTTCTACCTCTGTGATTGATAATAATGTTTTTTTGGAAGTTTTAGCTTGGCAAGTTACTGTGCAATATAAGTTAAAGAAACTCTGTAAAAGTGTTATGACATGTTTTTTGTGAAAGGCAATATGTTGTGCAGTAACTGGTGGTAATATAAAGTGCTCCTGTACCTTCTGGTGATGTTGGCGCTATATAAAAGCATCCCAAAAATGTATTAAATAAAAACATGAAACACACAGACTAACATTGATATGCATAATTAAAACACCGAAGCCTGTTTCAAATTCTAACCAGAAATACCAGCTCCTTCACTGCATTTTAGTTTAAGCAGCTCTTCAGAACCTGGGGTGGGATTAAACATTTAAGGCATGTGCAGTATTTGTTACCCAATTACTTTAGTATTCTTTTTATCAACCTCAGAAGGATGAATGACTGAGTAGAACTGAGCCTCGATTCAAACTCATGCCTGTACCAGTCTTCCTATGTACTAAAGCACTTCTTCATGGAAGTACAGTGGATGGCTAAACAAACACATTACAGAGACTAGTTCCAGTAGAACCTGTCTCAAAAGAACAACTGTGATTTTTTTGGAACACAGTTCAAATCAGTCAGTCAGTCAAAAAGCTTTATTTCGATAAGAATTATCATAAAAGCATATACATACAAACATACTAAAAATAGAAGTTCATCAAGGGAACAATTTTTACAGCAAATCACAATGAAAGCTTGATGGCTGGGTTAAAAAGAAACACAATAAAATATTTTTAAAATTAATTTAAAATGCAATTAAAAAGACATTTAAAAAAAAGCATTTTGCAAGATCAACTGGTGGAGCTAGTAAATTTGCTTCTAATAGACCAGGACCAGCCCAGAAATTTGGCCACGGCACAGACTAGCACCGAACTTGTGTCAGAGCGAAGAATACGTAAAGCGACACGATAGTTCGAAATGCCCAGGAGACGGCAAGCAGGGCCTAACCATCTTTTTCTCGGGTTTCTGTACGCTGGGCATTCAAACATAATGTGGGCTATGCTTTCTACTTTCTCTGTACATGTCGGGCAAGTGTCGGAGGTCTGGTAGGGAGGCTTCCATTTGCTAGTGAATTCACGAGTTGGGAGAATCTCGAGTCTGAATTGAAGGTACAGTGATCTGTCCCTGGGTTTTTGTATAAACTCAAGGTAAGGCTCAAAGCTAACAGACTGTTTGTAGGTGTAAAAGGCTTCAGTTAACCTACCTAGGTTGGGGTTGCCAAGATCCTGATTATCAATCCAGGCCCAGTATGCTCTTTTAAGATCTACCTTACTCACGGGGGCTCCATGTTCCCAGGCATCGTTTAATCCAAGCTGGTTAAAGGATTTTTTGATATTGCGGAGCCAGCTTATTTTGTGGGAGCCTGCAGTATTCATGATTTCTCTCAGGCCCTCAGTGTATTTGGCTAGCTCCGGGGTGCGCCATAGGCGGGCCCAAAATAGCAGGGGGCGTAGCCTTGCAATGTCTTTGAACGAGCGCCTACCCAAATCACTAAAAAGTGGTTTCCTAGGGGTACCCCTTGGCATTGAAACTAGTTCTCTCAGAAATTTGTTCTCAGACAGAGTGATTTCTTCTAAGTTGTCATAACCCCAGAGTTCGGCTCCATATAGGGCCGAACCGACTGCTTTGGCCTGATAGATCACTAGTGCGGGAGTGATTGACTTGCTCCTCGAGGAGCGGTGTTCTTTTGCAATTTCTCCCGTGGTTCGTTTGTAATTAAGCAGCATTTTGTGAATATGGGGTCTCCAGCTTAAGGTGTCAGAGATTCTGATGCCTAGATAGTCAAATAATTTGACATATTCTAGGGGGACTCCATCAGACATAATGGGTACGCTGGGTGATTTGTGTGATTTGAAAGAAAGGAGCTTGGTTTTTGTTGTGTTAATAACCAGGCCTCTCATTGAACAAAACAAGTGAAATCTGTCTAAGAGCTTCTGTAACCCTGCTGGTGTCTTGGAAATCAGCAGGGTATCGTCCGCAAATAGGAGAGTGGGAACTTTTTCCACCGCCAGGGCAGGAGCGTCCGCTGGGACATCTAGCAAGAATTTCACCACTCCATTCACAAAAAGTGAAAAAAGAGTGGGCGCTAGTACACAGCCCTGGCGGACTCCTCTGTTGACTGGAATCTTTTCAGTTCTCTGGGCCTGGGTTCCCCATCTCACCCTGGCGAAGTTCCCCTCATGGAGCCGAACCAAAAGGTCGAGGACAGGAGGCGGGACACCCAGATCCTGGAGAACAGACCACAGACGGTCACGAGGGACCAGGTCGAAGGCTGACTTCAGATCAATGAAGGCTAGATGGAGGTTGCCCCTGCCAATCAGGACGATCTTCCAATATAACAATAGCAGCCTGAAGACCTGGTCAATCGTGCTCGAGTATGGTCTGAACCCGGCTTGGTAGTGTGACAAGATACTATTCTCAGTAGCCCAGGATAGAATTCGCTCCAGCAGAACCCTGCCAACCACCTTCTGGCTAACGTCGATAAGACTTATTGGTCGGTAGTTAGCAGGGTCCTCCCTGGAGCCCTTCTTAAATATTGGTATGACCTCCGCTCCCTTCCATGACTCGGGGATAGGTAACCCCTTGAGAAGAGCATTAAGTAAGATGGTAAAATACACAGCCCAAGATTTAGGATCGGAGCGGAACAGATCACCGGGCAGGCCATCAGGGCCTGCGGCTTTGGCTAGGACCAATCTGTTTATGGCAGACATAACTTCTGATTCTGTAAAAAGGTCATGGTTTGCCAAGGTGGGGTCTGTAGGAATAGAAGGGAGGGGAGCACTGGGGCCTTGGGTATTGTCACCTGAGTAGAGATTCGAGAAGTGAGTGAACCATTCATGATTAGTAATATGGTTAGGGATTGTGTCGGGGTCTGAGCCTCGCGAATATCTGCAGAGGTTCCAAAATGTGGTCCCATCCCTGGCTAGACTGGCATTTTTCAAGGCCAACCAGTGAGATTCCTCCCAAGTACACTTTGCGTTGGTTACGGCCTTCCTATAATCAGACCTAGCATTTTTGATTAGAGAGCAATCCTTGGATTTAATAGCGATTGCAAGCTCTTTCCTACTAGATCTGCACTCAGAATTGAACCAAGAACCAGGTGATTTGTGTTTATGAGTGTTGTTAGTGGAAGAGGATATAAAAAAAGACCCGATTAACTCAATAGTGGCTGCATGAATGGACGCGGCCCTTGTATTCTCATTGGTATCTTCACATGCTTGCCTAAGTTCTGCAGTTTTTAGTAGCTGTATTTCTTTTATAGAAGTCAGTTTTTGTTCATCTAGTGCGATTTTAGGCCATTTGAGATATCTTTTACAATTAGATGGAATGACATCTCTAGAAAGCAATGTGGGACGATGGTCGAGGGTTGGTTGATCAGGGGTCCATAGATTCTTTAAGGTCAGGCACAGGGGATTATGGTCGCTATCGGTGGTGGGGACAATAACCATGTCCACTGCGTAGTGGCAAAGTCTGCCATCAATTAAAATGTAATCGATTCGAGATGGGCTAGAGGTTCTATTAAAGGTGAATGCTGCGTGAAGGTCGGAAGGAAGTCGACCATTAGCAGCTCTCAGCCCATATTCCATAACCAAGGCATTCAATTGGATTATCACCGGTGACCATCTCCTTACTGGGGGAACGGTGAGAGAGGGTATACCCCACCTGGCGTCTTCCTCTTCGACCTCCAGAATGTCTTCAGAGGCGAGGGGTTCGTATGTACAATTCAGGTCTCCAGCGACCAGTATGAGTGAATTGGAAGGACAAGAGGAAAGTTCCTCTTCTAAGATGGTAACAATGGGAGACTTAGATCCTCCTTGGGTGCCCCTGATATAAATATTAAAGAGCTCAATAGTAGGCCCCCCATTCAGCCCACTCAAGGTTAAATGCAGCACGTCCGGAGAGGGGCTATGTACATGGCGGACTCTGCAAGAGAGGGCAATGTTTATCCATATTATGAGGCCTCCAGAGGGGCGTCCACGACCAGTGGACACCGCGGGAACACAGTGACAGGTGTAACCAGATTTAAACAGAGGTGTTAGGCTCCAGGTCTCTTGGAATATGCAGAAATCAAAGATGGCAATAAAGTTATTCCAGTCTGGCAATGGGAGTTTGGCTTTGAGACCAGCGATGTTCCATGAGATAATTTTAAAATTCGTATTTGAGGCTAAGGTAGGGGAAGTGTCAGGGTCCAATGAGTGTGAAATTGGGACTACAGATTGTATTCCACCATCCCCCCTAGCCCCACAGGGAATAACAGAGGAGGATATTTCGGGGGACGATCTACAATTAGAGATCGGGACCGCATGGGGTACTTCATTTGGAATTGGTGATATGTTGGACGCAAGGGTTAGTCAATCAATTTGTCCCAAAGTAGATATACCCTCAAGCCTTTGGTAAGGCAGCCCGCCCCTCCTCCCTACGAGGTCGTGACTCAATGTGGGAAAATGTCTGAATTGGATGGAAGACGAGTCTGGGGAGGAAGATCTATACTCAAGTGCAATAAGGCCATCAGCTAAGATATGATTGGCTAGGGTCAACTCGATTGTATCCGTGGGGGAGTTGTTATGTCTAAGTCTACGGACCCTTAAAAGGTCGTCTCTTATAAGAGAGAGATCGACAGCCTCTGGTATGGCGGATCCAGTGGGTGACCTTGTTCTTTAGAGATTCTTCGCTCTCGTACCCATCAATCGTGGGAACACCCACCATGTAAACAATAGGCTGAGAGATGGCCCTAGGTCTTTGCACTATGGGAGGTTGAAGAAACAAGGCGTGGGCTGAAGATTTTTGAGAGGGATAGGGCTGGCTAATTGTAGCGTTGTGATGCAAGGTTGGATGAGTTTTCTTGTTAAGATTGGAAGGATTAGTCCCAGCTCTGGTGGGTGGTAAGGAGTTTGGTCTAACTTGCGGAGATGGTGCTGGCAATTGAGGCGGTATAGGTACGCTAGAATCGGTGTTATTAGAGGAAGAAGTTGTTGGTGAATGTGGGTGATAAGCAGTATTAGGTGAAATGGTTGGTAATTGCAAAGGTTGCATAGGAGGACTTTTAACTAATAATAGTAGTTCCTTTACTAGTGCTTTTAGATCACTGATTTCTAGCTTCAAGGCCTTGATGGTTTCCATGATTAGACCTGTAGCTGGGGCAGTTTCTTCCAATACTTCTTGGTGTTGGCTAGCCCCTTGTGGAGGAGGTCCAAGACCAAAGGCTCGATCTCTACATGGATTAGAAGTAACAAGTACAGCGGGACTAATAATGGTGTCAGTGGACTCAACAAAATTATTATCAATGTCAGTTAGTAGCTCAAAGCGATTTGAACAAACAATAACGGTGGGGTCAAGGGGTACCAAGTTAGCAACAGGGGCACAAGGGCTTACAACTTCAGTAATTACCCCAGGGTTGGCACTGTGGCTCTGCGTACCGTCCTGAGCTGTTGCCGTTGATGGACTTGGAGCGATTTTTTTACTAAACATCTGAGGGATGGTAACGGAACCTGGTCGATGGTTACTTGGAGGCAGTGGGGATAAAGGCGTAGCAGCTAGGTCAGAATCTAGAATGGAAGTACATTCGTCGACTAAGGAGTCGATGCGTTCTAACGTAGTAGGTGGCATAAGTTTTTTACTAGATTTTCTGGCCTTGTTCCTTTTTGCCATACTGCCAGTTAGACTAGCAGAACCTCCATTAACATCCGACATTTTCCTTTTGCCCATCGTGACCCTCGGACTGCCACACAGTAAATAGCTGGTTGGTGTACAGACAGTGTATAACGGAAACGTAGCAGGGGGCCCCACAGTAGCACCACAGTACCTTCTGATGGGGTCAGTGTAGATGTTGAAAGGTGCCACATCCGCCTCAGGACTCAGATGAAAGGGGAATGGCCCGGCCCGGCCTCCTCCTGCCCCGGACGGCCACAGACGGCCCGCCCTCTGCCCGGGCTCAGCCCGGCGCCGCCCGCGCGCGTCCCGCGACGCGGAGGGAGCTACTCGTTTTTAAAGCGCCTCCGGGCGCGCTCGTGACAGGAAGGAAGGCGGAGGCGGAAGCCAGGAGCAGAGGATGACGGGAGCTGTAGTCTCCCCAAACTGCGGCCAGTGAAGATGGGTGGCGGCGGGGGAGACACACAGCGTGGGTGCCCCGTGTGCAGTTTGCCGTGCCTGCAAGGTGAGTCCGCTGGTTTCTGTCCAAGAGAGATGCCCCCCCAGTTCAAATCCATTTGGCACTTGTCTGCTGGAATACCCACCAAGTAACAGAGGACTTATGTCAGTCAACTTCATCTAGAGTAAAAGGCTAGGCCCAGGGGCACCTACCGAGGTTGACGAAGCTCAGGACCATGTTGGCGTCGTTGAAGAAGTTGGCGTTGTGAAGGCTTTCCAAACAGTGGCAGCACAGCTGGTTGTGGCGCGGGGAAGAAAGGGGCTGAGCCCCCACCTGCCCATCCTCTCCCGGTGGTGCGTAGTGCACCCGCCTAGCTGAGACTGCAGACAAGATGCTGGTGCAGGAGAGGCAGTGGATAGCTGAGGAGAGCACACTGAGGAGACTGGTGCTGGACCAGGAGGGGCTGGGGCTGGGGCATTAGCCGATGGTGCGGAGGAGAGCCAGAGGGAGAGGGGCAGTAGGGAAGGAGCCACTGAGAGGCCACCCGAGACAGAGATGCCAGGAGGCGAGAGGTGACAGCTGAGGAAGGGACAGAAAGCAAAACATCGGGCATCCGAAGAGCTTAAGATTGGAGAGAGGCCGGGCATGTGGAGACTGAGGGGAGAGCCCGACCCAGGGAGAACCGAGTGGAGAGAGGCTGGAGAGGGGATAAGGGAGGGGAGCCAAGACCCAGGAACTGAAAGGAAGGGAGCTGAGGGGAGCAAAACAAGGGAAGAAAGGAAAAAATAAAGAAACTGCAGGAAGAAAGGGGAAGGAAAGAGAGTAACAAAAGAAAGAAAAGAAAGAAAAGACATAAAAAAGAAATAATACAGAAAGTGTGGAGCGTGAGGATCGAGGAACAGTTCTCTGGTCGAATAAAAACCTTTGATATGACCCAAGCTGGGTCTCTGCAAGCACCAGCGTCTGCAACAAAAGGGATCACTAGAGTGGGACTGGTAAGTGTGAGTTGACCCAGGGGGACTGGTGAGTGCCGTGCCACAACTGGGATCACGAGGATGCCACCAGCACATCATGCGCTGTTTTTTCGAAAGCGGAAAAATGTCCCGGGCGTCAGAGCTAGGTAAAGTTTAGTAAAGGCGAATTAAATAACAAAAATGTAGGACAAATGTAGCCATGTGTGATACCACAAAAATAATTCTTCAAATGCAACTCAACAGGAGTTCCAGCCATCAAAACCGATGAGAAGCAGATGAGAATGAGTAAATAGTCCTCAGAATACTAATAAGGCAAACACACCAAATAAAAGCATTGATAATTGTAAATGCAAAGCTCAACCAACAGAAATGAAGGAAAACTGAAGTGACAAGCCCACTGACAAATAAGAAGCAAATAAGAAGTGAATGCGGGATGTAAACCCTTTTAAGATATATTTAATACAATAGATTTCCCAAGCACAGCGCAAGAGCTTTGCAGGCGAAACCTAAGAAGGTGACAGTGGTGACACCCTCAATATAGTGAAAAATGTATCTTTTTCAGTTTGCAAACAGCGTCATTCCATGAGTGCCAACATTCAGCCTGCAGAGATAACTGGTTCCCATTATCCAGGCGCTGCCTTTGCGACAGGAAAGCTCACAGTCCTGGGGGGCTGCTATCCAAAGACAGTTTAGTGTATTTCAAGGGGCCGACACATTTGAGTGCTGGCTCTGCTAATTGACCAACTTTGATGGCTAGGAATGCTGACTGCTGGCTTCTGTCCAATTTCATATGGCTATTAATTTGGTCGGCTCTCAGAGGAGTTCTGTTAACATGGTAAGTTCCTGATGGATATGCAACAGTAACTTACCAGACCAAGAAATATCCCAACAACTGACACTGATGGGAGATGCTGATTTGACATCTTGAACCCTGGTGGGGTTAGGCGCTACTCAGTCAGCAGAAAACCTGCACCCATAAAACTGATACTGGACTTCAGAAACTCACATTATTTTCTACTGAGTGCTAGATCACAGTCACTCAATCTCTGAAAGTTGGGAGTGGTGTTCTTCAAGAGTTTTTGCTGAAGAAGAACGTCATCATCAACATTTATAACTCCAGTGAATAAGGTTAACAACTCCAGAATTGTGTTACTTCAGCTGCACAAAATATACCTAAGGTGAGTTTTTTTTATATCGATGGAGGCACAGATGGGTAGAAAATTTGATGATCTAAACAGAAGTCAGCAACTAGAGTTGAGATCGACTTTCAAAAACCGGCAAGACCCATATACCTCTGCTACAAATTCATCCACAGTTAGAATGAGGGGATGTTCTTTTTTTATTGCAGCATTAGGTTAACTCATAGCTGCAAAAATTCAAAATTCATACCTCTTCTGGTTGTCAAGGTATTCTGGTGACTACAATAGTGGAGAACCATGGGGTGGGTCCTTCCTGCATTCTAAGATAGCTACCTTTTCCAGTTCTAGCAGTTCAAAATTAACGATAAGCCTAAGGTGCACGGCCACTTGTAAAAAGGTGCAGAGCAAATGGTTGGATTGATTGGTTTATGTGCGATTTCACCGTCTTACCTTCCCAGCATCCAATGCCTTTAGAGAGTTTTTCAAATTCTCCTTGTAAGTTCTCCACATCTTCATGTTGGATGTGAAATGTATTAAACTCAACTGTTCCGCTTTCTGGCAGCTCAGAGTGTCTGACCTTTACCGAGTGACCACAATTGTGGTTGTGATTGATCGCATACAATGGCTAATTCAGGTAGTGAAGATCTCCTACAGTGGTAGGGGTGTTCTCTTACCATAAACACAGATTTTGACTCAAATTGAGAGACATTAATAGATGCACCTGTGTCAATCAGGATGGTTATCATCTGTTTCCTTAGATGCACTTTGGTTGAGACAGACAATGGTTCTTGCCTTATCCACTGCATTTACTATATGCATCGCTCCATCATCTTACTTGCCATCGTCCATGTCCTCTGTGGGGATTTCTGATGTTTAAGGCGCAACAGTGTTCACAGTTTTCTTCGGAAGTGCCTTTCCTTTGGAGTGACAGAACTTTATGAAATAACGGAACTTGCTGCAAGCTGCAAAATCTCTCCCTGTGAGCTAGGCACTCACCAGCATGAGGAAAGGTACCGCCATAGTCTCCGTGCTACTTTGCTTTCACTATGGTTTTGGCTATCTGATTAACAAGGCCATCATTGATTGAGGGCAGCCTCCATCTATGATGCTCAGAAACTAGTGTTCTACAGAGTAACACAAACTGAGGATATCCCAGTAATGACTGGCCACGTTTTATTGGGATCTGCCTTCTGAGTTCAGCAGAGGTAGATTATTAAATGGACTGCACTGAGATTTCTTCCATTTTATCATGTAGGGTCCATGTGCAGGCTAACTCCTTAAACTTGCCATGAAATGCATCAACAAACTAGTTGGAACTTTGCTTGGTTTAACACAATAGAAAACATTCACAGTTTTCAAGTGGTGAAAACTTTTTTAAGTACCAGTGTAAATGTGGCATAGGTATGTTTTGTTCCCATCTCTACAAGAGTATATTGCAGCTTGAAGATACCCTCACCTGCGAGATAAAGCAGCATGGGTTATTTTTTGTCCTCTGCTATGACAATGGTAGCAAATTAATTTTCTTTTTTCTCTCCTTTTGTTGCTAAACCACCATTTTACTCACTTTAATAAGTAGTGCCTCTAGTATTTTTACTATCTACTCACATGATGTTATAAGCACAAATCTTACACTCAATTGACCGCTCACCGTTAATACACCTTGAATAAGTCGCTGTAAGTACAACCCTAAAGGCAAATCATAAAATATGCCATTACATGTTTGTTAATTTTCTGGGAATAATTTCAACAAGGCAATTAATCACAAAGCATATTTCATCCATTTCACCTGTCAAGGCCACTCACCGGAAAACCAGGCATTCTTCTGGAGTAACGATTGTTCTTCAGGCCGTACTGAGTTAAGCTTTCAGCCAGGGGCGGCTGGTACCCTTTGAAAGTGATGGGGCGAATTAAGTGCCCTACCCCTTCGCAAAAAAACAAAATAAAACACCCCTCGCACCAAAACACCAAAGTAAAACACCCCTCCCTCTAAAAGCCCGAAATAAAATACCCCTCCCTCTAAAAGCCCAAAATAAAACAACCCCTTCCTCCAAAAGTCGGGAAAAAAACAACTAGCATAACATTTTAAATAAATTAAATAATTGGTACTTACCCACAGCTGCAAGTCCTCCTGGGTGTTCCACTTCTGAATCTTAAGTCAGTTACCTTAACCCAGACACTGCTCTCATGCTGTTAATCAGCATGAGAGAAGCACCTGGATTGGATGGAGTGGGCTGGCTAGATGTTCTTCAGGCCCTGCAGTCCTGTGCTTGATCTCCACACCACGTGCTCTCCATGCCACTGGAATCAAGCTATCCTGGCTGAAGAGGGGTGAAATCCTGAAACCGGTCCTAGGATGCTTGGTTCGGGTCCAGGGAGGACCTGGCTTGGCAGTTCGGGCTGGACTGTTCCCATGAGGCACAGGGTCAAGACTGATTTGCATATGGCTGGGTTCAAACTGGAATGGCATGGTGAGCAAAAAAACGATGGATTTAGGCCCAGATCTCTGTACTGGGGTGAATCTATGACATTGTTCTGCATTCTGTCCATCAACTGTTGTTTTGGCATTGATCTCCACACGGCTGTTAAAGGAAGCTGAGTGGAGAGCTTGAAAATGTGCATGGCACTTTGCCCGGCTCAAGACAACAGACCAAAGTCACATGGGCACTTTGGAGCATCCATCCAGCCACTGCTCTTGTCCTCTGCTGCTAATCGGCAGCAGAGGACACGCCCAGCATGTCTCTGGGCTCAGGGTAGGCTGGCTGCTGCAGTGAGCATGTCGGAAAAATAAAATGGCAATGAAATCTTTTCATTGCATTTTATTTTTTCCTGCGAGGGTCCCAGCGGGCGGGGGAGGCAAAGCTTCTCCGTCCTCGTGAAGAAACTGCAGCTGCTTTTAGCCCACGCCTCAGTTAGCATTTTGACAGCTGCTCCCTAGGGGATGTGGCTTTGCGTTTCTGGGACGCATCTCTTCAAGGAGATGGATCATGATGTGCTTCTTCATATTTGGGTTGTGGCTGTGGTCTAATGACACTGAATTATGGGCTGCTTCTCAAAGTCTAGATTTCATATACACTCTCTGAAAGAAATTGCATGGAACTTTCTGAAATGGAGTGCTCTATAATCTTGGGTGTGGTGAGGCGAGTTTTCAAAGCGTGCTGCTATACATTTTGATAATTTAAGATGTCAGTCACCTAAAATCCTTTTAAGCTGAATTACTACCAAACTATTTCAAATGGGCTAGTGCACCAACCTTTTCTTTGTAGGTGCAGATTTGTTGTCTCCTCTGTGAGTTTGCACTGGTCCAAGTGTGCACGTTTACCGTAATCTTTAGCACTGTAAAGGCTAACTGTAGAAGATAAATTCTGTTGCCGCTCTCCCTTGGGACACATCTGCCCATTCATATTATCGCCCAGTTAAGTGTGGTAGTTGTTTCACGCCATGGGTGGCCTTATGCAACAGAAGACAGACACTCATCTCGCTTCATTCACAGGAAAGATCCGTTTGGCCAGTCACCAAACCCAATGGCTTTAGATTTATTCTGATCCTTTGACGGCAAATCAAAGTTGTTAAGAATTCTCAGAAACATAGAGAACCACTTATCAATCAATCATTTTGGAATGTATTGTGCTGTTGAACACTTCCATATATCTGGTTCATAGGGGTCTTTCTTCTTCATAAGAATAAAAAGTCCTGAAGACGGTCTCATTGATGTTTCACCACCGAGACCGAAAAGTCGACGCATAACCCAACTTTCCTTTAGGATTAATGTTTACACTGATTGTGAGCCCTCGATCACTATTGGGGACAGTCTCTTGCTGCTTTGATAGTGGGGTGTATATACATCAACATATGATGGAGAAGATTTTAATTGTACTATACTTTCACAATGTCAGTGTAATTTGAGATTTATAATGTGAACCCTTGTAATTCTATGTTTGATACTACTTTGTTTTGAAATATAAGTTTGATCATTTTACACCTTCATTGTCACGTGTTTGCTTTCTTTTGTCATATTAAGAAACTACTGAATCCAGTTCTAATGTTACTTTTCGACATTTGAAATGTTTGACCAATTAATTATAAATGTTAATGTCTGAACAAATCCATTGTCTACTCACTTGCTTATAATAGGTGGGCGGTTTTGTCGGACTCATTTCTTATATAATCTATAACTCTATTCGTATGGGCAACATTTCCCTTCATTTGTTCTCGAGAATAAGTGTGATATGACATGTACAAAATCAAATTAGGTGCAGACGGCGCAGTGCTCAAAGGTGGGGTGGTGTGATACACACACACACACACGCACCCACGCACACACACACACACGCACACATCCACACACACACACACACACGCGCGCGCACACACACACATCAAAGAACAGTCCGTAATATATCCACTGGCTACTCTTTACAATGCAATTGAACAACATACCCTCTTACAAATTTCGACGTTGCTCATTGCTACTGTATATCAGGCACGTGATTTTGGACAGTGTAAATTGACCCAGAAGTGGGGCTGTTGTAATTGTTTGACACTAACGCTATGCAAGACTGATCTTTTTCTGTTTCACTGTTGATAATCTTTTCTATCTTTAATAAAAAAAGATTCGAAACAAAAAAATGGCGACGTTTCAACCCTTCAATCAATTTACAAGGGTCTCCTCAAGACCAAGCGTGCTGTCTGGCATATCAACTCCAAGCAGTAGATCTTCTCCTCTTGCTGGGCGTAACGGATAGTAATAGATGTCTGGATAGACACTACTACTAGTGTAGATACACACTGCTACTAGTGTAGGCCTGTAATGTATCATCTGCTAAACAATGGATCGCTTCCAAGCTGCGTGGAAGAATCAACACGTCTGCCTCCAAACTTATTTTTTATTTTATTTTTCGTCCGGAATACGTTTGGAGGCAGACGTAAAAAATCTGAACATAAATTACTAAAGCTGAATGTAGCCAGATCTAAAAACAATATGCATAATTTCAGAAAGGACCTAAAACGTGTGTCCTCAGAATGGATTTTTTAGTTCTTGATAAAGTCATCTATGAATTTGTTAATCTCCTGAAGTTGCGTGCATGGCATGTTCATATTCACTAACTCATCTGCCTATCGGTTGTCGCATATTTTAGCAGTAAGTGAATAAATGCTTTGTTCCAGAGGAGGCATTTTTTATTTATTTATTAGTTATAAGCCTCAAACTTCACAAACCGGGTTGTCAAACATGAGGCAAAAAGTCAACCATGCACTGACTGTGGTAGCATGCTGGATAGATTTTTGTTAATACACTAAATGTACCCATAATCAAAAAAATACAAACAAACTTACAATGAAGGGTAGGCCGTAGGGACTGGGGCAGCAAGCTGAAAATGGAGGGTGAGTTTGAGGCATGAGAGCTGACAAGAGAGTCTGGTGAAAAGTAATGACAAAAGAGGTGGGCTGGAGGGGATGGGGAAGCAAACGGACAATGAACAGTGGTAGGAGGGGATGAAGCAGCAAGCGGACAACGAAGGGTGGGAGAGAGGAGATGGAGCAGTGAGCCAACAATGGAGGTAGGAGCAGGGGAAGCACACGGACAACAGCAGGCAGCAGGGAATGGGATGGGCAAACATACAGACAACTGAGGGTGGACGAGAGGAACTGGGAAAGCTAACGAATCACTGAGAGCAGGCCGGGCTGGGGAGTAAATGGACATGGTGATGTGAGGAAGCCAAAAAGGCAAGGGAAGATGGGTGGGAAGAAGTAAGAATAGTAACTGAGGGTGAAAAAGAGGAATATCAAGTAGGCAGAAGTACACAAGGAAGACAGCTAGAAAACACATGCACTCTTGTAGAGTGCTTAAACAAAAAGAAAAAAGGAGCACCTGAAAGCTGAGCAGCGGAAGGACACAAGTAATACATCTATGCTCCAGGAGAAAGACAAACAAGAAGAGGAAGGAAAGCCCACTGTAGCTGACGAATAAGACCTACGTAAATGAGAGTGACCAATTGTACCAATGGTAAGCAATGTCGGGCACTAGGCCCCCTGTAAGCTAACAATATGACTCACAACAGACAGCACATGCACTGTCCTAAACAAGACCTAAAAAAAAAAAACAGGAAGCGAAACAAAATACCACGAGTAAACAACGTTATGCAGAAGCAAGGATCCAAGTAACAAGGGAATGGCTATGGTAGGGTGGCTGGACTGGATTTCCTTAGAAATAAAAACCAGGGACTGCATATTTGGTAAGAGCTTATTTTCAATGCATCCATATATAACGTGAAGCAAGTGAATTCAAAAATACGATGATACACACCAGCTACATATTAAAATCCGGAGTCTTCAAGGAAACCGCATTTGTTGTGATGAAAACCCCATTAGTGTCTCTGTTCTCATTCGTCTCTGATCTGTGATTCTCATTTAAACTCTGTGTGCTAAGTTTATCTGGTAACGGCCCACACCGGATAGGAGGGCGAGTCTGGTGGAAATGACAGACTTCCTGCTTAGTTCCGAATGATGAGGTCTGGCACCTGACCCCAAGATAAGAACTGCATAAAAATAAGATTTCACTCACAAGTACTTCCTTTACTTTCATTCAGAGAACATAAGAGCCATTGTTGGCTCTGGAGAGCCCAGGTTCACTCAAAGTAGAACATCACAGCTCTGTCAGCCAAGTGCTCTAAAGACGCTGAACGTGTGTAAGTCACAAAGCAGGCCATTTCTCATCCACACAGCAAGGCGTCCTGCTTTCTTTAAAGTGTTGACCTGCTCTTACTTTGTAACCAGAGGGTCAAAAGAAAAGCTACACTTTATGGCTCCAGTTACATCCTGTACAGGCAGAGGCTGGTGCCACCTAGCGGTACAGGAGAGTAATTGCTACATTTCCAGCTCCAGACTGGCCTCAGGGGAATTCAGAAGGTGAAGAATCTGCAGGTAGATAGATCACCCATCAGAAAGATCGTATGCGAAGGCGAGGAACTTTTTCTAAACAGACACTACAAAACTATCTTCTTCTGGCATCTGTACCACGCATGGCAAGCCGTGATAGCGTTGTGCAGCGCAAAGGAGCCGACTGCTCAGTGGCGGCTCCTCTGCTAAGGCGGAGGAGCGTCGCCTCACTGACTTCAACAGGAAAAATAAAATGATAATAACCTATCGTTATTATCATGTTATTTTTCCTATTGAAGTGAGTGGCTCTTGGGCTGGCCCGATCAGGGAGAGGAGTGGTTTGCACTCCCTACGCGCGCAGGACTGCTTGGCTGGGCCTCTACGGCCCCACCAGGCTTGCTTTACACAGCCTGATGAGGATCATGCTGAGGAAAATAAAAATCTATGAGGCCTATGTGTCCCCATGTGCCCCCCCCGAACGCTTATGTGCACATACATGTAACCTATGTATTTCCCCTCCATGGCCTTTCTATCATGATGCTTATGCTATAACGTGGCCTGCCATCATCCAGTCTCCCATGAGAGAAACGACAAATCTGTATTGAGGCCTACACGTTTTTCATCATGTTTTCCTGCATTTTCATGAAGCCCATGTTTATGGCTCAGCCAGAGCCAAAAAGAGGTTTCATGCCTCAGAACGCTCTGAAAGCTACAGCTACGTATCCTTGGCCTTGCACACTTGGGCCTCAGCCAAAGGGGCCCCGACCGAGGTGCCGAGACAGTATTGAGCACGGTTATCTACTTACTCTTACTGAAACCACATTCTTGCCTGGTGAAGGAGGAATGAACGCGACCCATCTGCAAGGAGGGAGCCCAGCCCTACTGTCTCTCTTTGTGAGATTGCAAAGCTCACGTCAGTAAAAAGCCCATAGCCCCCATGTAAGGCCTCTGCAGTAAATGAAGTAAATGAAGAAATAGATGCCACATCGGCTCTTGGTGATGAGCAACCTATGTCACAAATCAGTCCCTGCTCCAGACATCGGATATCAGATAATACAAGATGTGCTGGTCGTCTTGACACTGAAGGCCTCACTCACTGAAGGCCTCACTTCCAGACTTGTCCGGTTGCATAGCAACCCTCCCCACGTCAGTTACACGTCATGCTCGAGTTGAGCACAAGTAAGGCAAAGTTCCAGTACAATTCCAGCAGATCACGCAACCCCCTCCAGGTATCCACCCACACATGACAAATTACCCATTATCATCAAGTGGACGCCCACATGGACGCCCACCTTCACGCCTACTTACACGCCCACATGCTCTTATCTCATTCTCTCTTGCTCTTTTGCTTACGTACAATTGAGAAATGTATATATACTGTACTCTGTGAATAATGTTTGGAGAATATTGAGAATACTTTTGAGTCCCTTTCCAGATCCTTTTTTGGTGATGGTAATATTCTCCCTTTGACTCGAGTTATTGGAATAAAGCCCTTTTAGAACCTGATACCACAGACTCAGCCTCTTGCTTTATGCATGATCCTATTGATATTCTGAAATACATAGAGCGTAATATTTTATTTACCACATAATGGCGCCCGAACAGTTACATCTCTTTCCCCACACGCCGGAGATGAAGGTCCAGTTTTGCCCCCTTCCATAGCCGTGACGGACTTCAAGCGCGCACGTCGCGGGTCTTCCCGCCAACTCCCTCAGGCCAACGAAGGGGACAGACTGCGACCAGGCATCCATACGAGGCGGTGAGGAACGCAGATTGTCCTACCCAGAGCCCACCTGCGAGAGAGCTGTGTCCGAGGTATACAGAGGCCCACCAGATTCCGAAGTTCCGAAGTATCCAAGTCACGAGTCGAGTCCAGTCCAGTCCAGTTTGGTCTAGTCCAGTTCAGTTCCGAGGCCTTCCGTTCCGTGCTACCCGGTGAGTACCGTTGCTGGGGAGGCAGTTAGACGTGCACATTAGGTTGTGCCGGTCAAGACGGGTTTGGGTACACAAATCCGGTCTGCACTGTTTCAGCAGTGTATCTGTACTGTTTAGCAGTATATCTAGTATGTCTTGCATATAATTCAGTATTCTCTAGTGTTAGTATTATGTCAGTAACTAGTTTCCTATTAGTTATCATCGTTCGTTAAATGTTAAATGTTAAATGTTTTAATATGTTTTAAAAATTGTGGTATGAATGAGTGTTCATTATTGTGTTTATTGTAATTTATTGTGTTCAAAATCAAGTAGCAAAGTTTAAAGATGCCGTTCTTTTCAAAATTAAGACAGATCAAAACTAGAAAAGGGGTACTCGAGGAAGCTGTTCCCATTCCACCTAGGGACACTCCAGGGTACTTTATGTATCATAAGCATGGCCTAGATGCCGTATTATTTCTTGATTTATGGGTGGACTACACCAAGGATTTACCAGAAAGTCAGAGGTGGCCCGCAGCTGGGACCTGGGATGCAGATTGCATCATGAGAGTAGAAGAAGAGTTATGGAAAAAGACAGCCAGACAGTCACAGAAAAATGCCATTGAATTATGGCGTAAAGAATTGCATAGACGCACAGAGAAAGCGCTCAGAAAAGAAGAGAAAAGTAGGGAGGATTCAGACAAAGTCCGAGAAAACGTATTAGTTGAGGAAGGTATCCGAGTAAAAGCAGAACAAGTAGACAGACAACGAAACACTCTTATGAAAGAGAAAATGTAGACCAGCTCGGAAGGATGCCATTGAGTTTTGGCGCAAGGAGTCACATAGGAGGACAGAGTAAGTGTTTCACGAAGCAGAGAGAAGTAGACTGGAGTCTGGAAAAGCCAAGGAAAAGATGTTACAGGAGGAAGTGGAGCAGGTAAAATGAGCGCAGGCTGACAGAGAAAGAAATACTGACGTTGCTGGTATTTATCCCGTCCTTTCAGAGGACCTAGCAAGAGTGGCCCCAGTAGAAGGTCCAGTTAGAGTGCCACCGCAAGTACCACGATACATATAATAATGACATAGTAGCCCAAAGGTTCTTGAACCTCCCACCAAACGAACAGCGCATAGCTGGTGTTTTCATGGTCCAACATTTGATTACGTTGTTAAAAGGGACTTGAGAGGGGTGTAGCTAGGGTAATAGCAACACCTGTGATTTGATGACACCCCTAATGTACAAAGTGTTAACGAAAAAATAATTAGTGAAAAGTTTAGCTTGAAAAAAGAATTGTGGGTATTTCGAATTTGCAAATTGTTCAAGAATACAGGTTTGTGTTCTTGGTGGTCCAGTGAGCCAATGTGCTGGGTCAAGTCGGTAAGATTATGACCCCCTGAGAGCAAATTGTATGTAAAAATAATTTTTCAATTGGGCGAATTATTGCAGTTTTTATGGAATTGAGTAGTCTTTTTGTCTTTGACAGCTTCAGAGTGAGGAGAAGGTGGGGGCTGTGTAGAGCAGAATGTGATACAGAAATCGGAGACAGATTCTGACCTTGTAGCCAGTGTAGGTGGGGGCCGGTGAGAGGAGCGGAACAGAGGCACTGCTTAGAAAGCTTCTCTGACATCGCATCTGTGTAATGCCTGCAGCCGGAGAGCCTTGGGGGCCAGGAGTAGGAAAAACAAAAAAGATGGCTGGCAGCCCAGGCTCAGGCCGCGCTGAGGGGCTATTTTTAACTTCTCTGATAAGACAGGGCAGCTGAGAAATGTAAGTCGAGAAAGATTCCCTTGTTCTATTCTGTGCAAAACGAGTGCCCCGAGGAAATGTCTATGGAGAAGATTTGTTTTATTTTTTAGCAATTGTTATATTGCTTCTGGCCAGAAAGTAAAATGTTGCTCTTGCTTGGAATTTTAAGGGCTATATGCCTATATAAAAACGATTTTCAAATTCAGACATTTTTGAATTGTGGCCACAAGCTGCCACCAGTTGCATTGGATAAATGATCCAGTGGTTAAAAGTCTGTGAGGAGAGATGAGAGGTGCGTCTTCGTCTGGGACATTAGGGTACATTGTGTTGACGAAGATGCATAGCTCATTTTTATGAAAAAACAAACAGGTTTGTGTGTTCTTCGTTTTTGATTATTCTTGCTGATTCTGTGTGTCAGACTTGACACGGTGATTTCAGATGGGGGTGTATAGGGCAGGTAAATCAGTTATTGATTATAAGCCTGACAAATTAAGCAGGCCAGAATGTTCGCCTCTGAGCTGTAGGTACTATAATTGCGCATCGCTGCTCATTTATATATGTTAGTGTAATTGTCTATGCTTTCTGTGCTTGGTATACTGATGGCTTGGCATATGTATTTTATATATGTTTTGTTTTTGTGTTGTATTGACCAGTATGTTTGGCATTAATACAAGTTCTCCTGGGCGTTACGGAGATGGACGTGACGACGTAAATCTTTGCGCAGCGCTTGGCTGGAACTTGTTCACAATTACTAAATTTCACAGACATGATATTACCTTTATCATGCTGTCAAAATAGCGGACAACACGTTATCAGTGTATGTCTAATTGGTATTGGTGATGAATAAAAGAAGAAAATAGTTATGCAAGACTTAAATATGTATCACATGACTGCCTTTCTCTTATAGACAGGCAGCCTCGGTCATATGTTTCCAGATTGGACATTAAGGAACCATTATGATCTGTGCACTCGCGTCTTACCTCTTGAAAGGCCTGTTTTAAATAAGGACTGCCACCCCAGAGTGACAAATGAGGCTCGGTATTTAGGGTAATGAGAAAATATCTGACAGGATTTCCTTTTTAAAGTTTGCTTTAGTAAGCTCATTCTTGTAAGTGGTGGCCCCAAAAGTTGACTTGTTTTTAAATTAGGCTGTTTATTGTATAGGTGGAAATTATTGCAAATTGACTGATTTCTTTAGCAGATGAATTATTAATTATCAACATTAACAACTGTTCTTAAACTTGGTTTTCCGAATATTTAGGTAATTTAGCATTCCTATTAGGGCCTCCTAGCATTAATATTGACTTCAGGTTGGTGTAGGTTCATGTAATAGGGACATTTGCATATGAGATGTCATTTGGCCAGCTTATGAGCTAACACAATGAAGTTTGTACATTTGCTGGAGGGATTTCTCTTGAGTTTCAAATACGCTGTGTATCTCCTATAATTTTGCTTACGCCCAGTAGCTACACACAGGGATTAATAGTGTTGACAAGACACAGGGTTTGATAGTGTTTGACAGCAGTGAAATCTGTTTCAGATTTCCTCCTGTCAAAAAGGGGGGGAAGGAGGAGAATATTGGCTTTCTGCTGGCCCCTGAGGAGGTTCGCTTCCCGCTAGCCCCTTAAGAAATTAAGCCCCTTAGAAATTAGCCCCCTTAGAAATTAAGCCGAGGAAATAGGTATGGTGCTTTCCCCTTTTTCTCATGTTTTATTGTGATCTTTCAGGGGAATTAGTCCAAGCCCCTAATACAGCTTCTACTAAAGTCCTCCCTTGGACACAAGAACACACTGTGGCATTTGAAGAATTAAAGAGAGCTTTATGTCAAGCACCAGTTTTAGCAAACCCTGATTACAACAAATCATTTATGCTTTTTGTGACAGAGCGGGATGGAACAGCACTATCTGTCCTAACACAAGATCATGCAGGAAAACACGAGCCCTGTGCTTATTTTTCTAGTACATTAGACCCAGTAGCACAGGCTTTGCCTGCGTGCCTAAAATCAGTTGCAGCAACGGCCTTAGCCATAAGACAAAGTGACTTGATAGTGCTGGGCCACCCTCTGACAGTACAAGTACCACGCGCAGTAGAGGTTCTCTTGAACCGGACACAAACACAACACCTGACTGTAGCTAGACTGACAGGCTATGAGCCAACGTTATTTCAACCACACATAGAGATCAGACGATGCAACATACTGAATCCTGCTACCCTTTTGCCCTCCAGTACAGAAAGCGTTTCACCACACGACTGTGTTGAAGTAATACATACCGTGACTAAACCAAGACAAGACTTGACAGACGTTGCACTCCCAGACCCCGACCTAACACTATAAGTTGACGGCTCATGCATGAGGACAGGGGCGGGAGAATTAGTGGCAGCATATGCAGTGACTACTGATACTGTAATAATAGAGACTAAAAGAATAGACATATTGTCAGCACAAGCAGCAGAGCTCATCGCCCTGACACAAGCGTGCATAAGAGCTAAGCACCTGAGAGTAAACATTTACACCGATTCTGTGGCGAGAAAGAGGTTTTGTTGACCTCTCATGGGGCCAAGATACAGCATGGCCCCCTTATTCAAGCCCTACTGGAAGCAATACATTTACCAACAGCCATAGCTATCCTAAAATGTAAAGCACATACTAGAGCCACAGATACCATTTCCCAAGGCAATGATCTGGCAGACCGAACAGCTAAACAGACAGCTCAGACCCCACTAGACATGACAAAATCACAGATACTATCACTGTCCAAAGCCATGACAGTTAGGGATCCTTCCAAGGATGTACAAGACATACAGACACATGCTACTGTAGACGAATTAAAGAAATGATCGGAACAAGGAGGGGTACTGACTGATCAGGGTTGGATGACAAAGGGCAAATCCACATGGTTTCTTCCTGATTCAATGGTACAAATAATCATAAATACCGCACATAGTCCTGCACACTTAGGAGAGAAAGCAATGCTAGACAGCTTACAGAATATATGGTTCTCTTTTACATGCGAATGGTAGCTCATTCTAGAACAGGCTTATCTCCCTATGAAGTGGTCTTTGGTAGACCACCAAATATGTGGGGCACTCCAATGCCTAAAAGATTACTGATGCTGACAGATTACCTGGCTTCCTTGATGTCTGCACTACTCTCTTGTTGTTCGCAGGTTGCTGCCGCCTTCCCTGACAACACCCAGGTCAAAGAATACTCCATCGCTCCTGGATGGAAGGCGCCAAAGTCAGTGCTCTGGACCACGGGGACGGCCGTTAAAGTCAAAGGGCGGAAAGGATGGTTGCACCTTCACCACTCTTTTACAAAGGAAAGACTTTGAACACCATTTTCTAGAGGAGACTCCCCAGCAGTTTCCACAAAGCTAAACTTAGATCTAAAAAGTCAGAACCCGTTTGATCAATTAAGTCCACTAGGTGGTGAAGCGGTTGAACATGTATTCTGGCTTGCATAAGATCTTGGACAATAACATTGATAAAAAGAGCAAGATGTGCATCACGATAATATGTATCAGCTTAATACTACATGCTATTTTTCCTCCTATTGCCTCACTCTTATACTCCTCCACTAATGATACCATCAAGCACACATTTAGTGATCTGCCATCCTATGAGCTATCATATCGACTTGCCTTACGCAACAATACCTTTATTCAGATGCTGCACCATTCACATCAGACTAGCAATGCTACAGACTGCTGGGTCTGTGGCCGATTTCCCCCGTATCAGAAGGTAAAGGGAGTGTTGCCTCTTTTTCCTTTTCCGTTCTCCCATAATGGTTCTTGCGGAGCATGGTTTGCCTTAATGACATCCATCAACGGTGATGCCAAAGAATACAAAGCAATAACAAGGCTCCACAAGATTGCCCAAAACATACATCAAGACCCAGGCACGTGGACATGGTCCGGTTGGCTCTGGGGATTAATATCGGCTTGGGGATGGAAAGTGTTGACCGTCTGTGGGTTGATACTATTAATGATATTCAGTTGTTGCCTATGTCTGCAGTGTGGCCCGGCCATTTGTGGCCTGTGTGCTACTGCATGTGTTCCACATCCCTATTTACAAAGCATTGAAAATGGAAAAATAATGCTGCAAGAACAGATCGACTGTCTCATGAAAATAGACGTTACATAGGGGGTTCACTAAGGTACAAGGAGGGAATGAGGAAAATAAAAATCTATGAGGCCTATGTGTCCCCATGTGCCCCCCCCGAACGCTTATGTGCACATACATGTAACCTATGTATTTCCCCTCCATGGCCTTTCTATCATGATGCTTATGCTATAACGTGGCCTGCCATCATCCAGTCTCCCATGAGAGAAACGACAAATCTGTATTGAGGCCTACACGTTTTTCATCATGTTTTCCTGCATTTTCATGAAGCCCATGTTTATGGCTCAGCCAGAGCCAAAAAGAGGTTTCATGCCTCAGAACGCTCTGAAAGCTACAGCTACGTATCCTTGGCCTTGCACACTTGGGCCTCAGCCAAAGGGGCCCCGACCGAGGTGCCGAGACAGTATTGAGCACGGTTATCTGCTTACTCTTACTGAAACCACATTCTTGCCTGGTGAAGGAGGAATGAACGCGACCCATCTGCAAGGAGGGAGCCCAGCCCTACTGTCTCTCTTTGTGAGATTGCAAAGCTCACGTCAGTAAAAAGCCCATAGCCCCCATGTAAGGCCTCTGCAGTAAATGAAGTAAATGAAGAAATAGATGCCACATCGGCTCTTGGTGATGAGCAACCTATGTCACAAATCAGTCCCTGCTCCAGACATCGGATATCAGATAATACAAGATGTGCTGGTCGTCTTGACACTGAAGGCCTCACTCACTGAAGGCCTCACTTCCAGACTTGTCCGGTTGCATAGCAACCCTCCCCACGTCAGTTACACGTCATGCTCGAGTTGAGCACAAGTAAGGCAAAGTTCCAGTACAATTCCAGCAGATCACGCAACCCCCTCCAGGTATCCACCCACACATGACAAATTACCCATTATCATCAAGTGGACGCCCACATGGACGCCCACCTTCACGCCTACTTACACGCCCACATGCTCCTATCTCATTCTCTCTTGCTCTTTTGCTTACGTACAATTGAGAAATGTATATATACTGTACTCTGTGAATAATGTTTGGAGAATATTGAGAATACTTTTGAGTCCCTTTCCAGATCCTTTTTTGGTGATGGTAATATTCTCCCTTTGACTCGAGTTATTGGAATAAAGCCCTTTTAGAACCTGATACCACAGACTCAGCCTCTTGCTTTATGCATGATCCTATTGATATTCTGAAATACATAGAGCGTAATATTTTATTTACCACAATGCAATGCCTCCCAGTCCCCGTCTCAGCACCGTGGTTATGGGCTCAGAACACTCACAACGCTGCATTGTGATTGACTTTGGGGAGTCCGAGAGCCTGGGTGCTTCCAGCCAGGGGAGACAGGAAGAAGAGGACGGAGAAGAGGAGGCACCTGCCGGCCCAGGTAAGTATGTGGGCAGGGGGGCCTTTTAGAATGAATGGTGGGATTCATACACATGAACACGGAACCTGAACAATTAATCAGTCATTTCAAGACTAATCACTCCTCTGCCTACCGTGACCAAAGACCATGCAAGTCGTCTAGTTATAGTAATGATTTTGAGGTCAATCACTCCAGTTGGCATTTACATTATACTAATCTGTGGGGTGACAGAGTGGAGGAGAACATGTTGCATAAGGCCATGATAAAGAATGCTTGCATTACTTGTTTGGATTGGCTCAGTGAGTTAAACGCTCCCTGCTGAGATATGCAGTGATCTGCAGGTCAAGAGTCCGAAATCCAACATCAACTCAGCCTGCCAAAGGCCAGAGGTAGGTAAACTGTGCGCCCTTCAAATGGGCAATGCTAACACCTGGTATTTACAACGCTTAGAAATGGCAGAAGAGTGACATACAGCACTATATTTAAAAAATAAGTTTTTAGTATTGTAATGCTTATTTATTTATTTATTTGAGCGATTTTTAGAGCGCGCAAATACCCAAGGGTGTCTCGGCGCTATAGTTGCAGAACTTCCAATGGATCAGGGAGTATTTAGGCTGGGAAAAACCAAGTTTTTAGTTTTTTCCTGAAATTGAGCAGTGTTGGCGCAGATTTAATGTAGAGGGGGAGCGTGTTCCACAACTTGGCTGTGGCGACAGAGAAGCGCTTGTCTCCCCAATTAGCTCTTCTTGTTCGAGGGACTCTTAGAAAATGAGCTGTGGATGAGCGTAATGTTCTAAGGTGTTCAAGCGGGCGGAAGGCTTGTCTTAAGAATAGAGGGCCTTGTTTGTGGATAGCTTTGTATGCTATGCATAAAGCCTTAAATTTGATCCGGCTTCTCACCGGCAGCCAATGTAACTGTTTGATGTAAGGGGAGATGGATGCAAACTTGGGGATGGATAGCAGTGTCCTGGCTGCTGCATTTTGCACTGTCTGCAATTTATTGAGGACCTTTTGTTGTGCATTTAGTAGGAGGGCATTACAATAGTCTGTTTTGGAGAAGACTAGTGTGCTGACTAAAGTTTTGCCTGCAGATGGAGGCAGGTAAGGGATTAGTTTTTTAATCCTTTTTAGGATGTAGAAAGAAGAAGAGACCACCGAATTAGCATGTTGCTGGAAGGACATCTTGTTATCGAAGATGGCACCCAGGTTTCGTACCTTGGTCACTGGTTCAGGAGGTTGTCCCATCTGAGATGGCCACCATTGCGGGACCAAGTAGGTTGCAGTCTCCCGAATGTCATCACTTCTGTTTTATCAGAATTCAATTTTAGACAATTGGATGACATCCAGGAGCTTATTGCCTTCATTCCATTTTGGAAATTGGCTGCCACAGAAGTGCCGTCATTGTACACAGACAACACCAATTGGGTGTCGTCAGCGTATGTAGTGAGTGAGATTCCATGGGATTTTATGACCCTCGCTAAGTCCGACACATATATGTTGAAGAGTGTCGGGCTTAGCGAGGATCCCTGCGGTACTCCACAAGGCAAGGAGAAAGTCTGAGAGATATAGTTGCCTATCTTCACTGTTTGTGGGCAGTTAGACAAAAATGAAGCAAGAAGATCTTTAGCCTTGTCTTTTATTCCTATGGCCGTGACACGGTCGATCAAGGTGACATGATCGACCGTGTCGAATGCCGCGGAGAGATCTAGGAGTATCAGAATCGCTGAGCCTCCGTTGTCCATAGTGGACCTTATCTCATCCGCTGCTTTTAGGAGCGCAGTCTCTGTTCCGTGGCCCTGTCGAAACCCAAACTGGGTGTCGTCCAGCAGGTTGTTGTTATGTATGTAAGTTGACAATTGGATGTTCATGATTTTTTCAAAAATCTTAGCAGGGAACGGGAGACATGCGATGGGCCTGTAGCTGGCAGGGAGGAGGGGGTCTAGGGTAGGTTTTTTTAAAAGAGGTTTAATGGTAGCTTCCTTCCAGACAGAAGGGTAGATGCCCGTTGTAAACATTGCATTACAGATGGTAGATAGTGACGGGGCAATGGCTTCAGAAATGAGATTAAGAATGCCCGGAGGGCAAGGATCAAAAGGTGAACCCGATTTGGTTCGGGCTATTAAAGGTTGGATGAGTTCTTGCGTGGTGGCTTCAAAAATTGGAAAAACTGGGACAATTTCGGCGGTAGATTGCGGAGTGGAGGTGAGTGACGAGTCCGGGGAGAAAGTAGTGAAAATAGCTCTGACTCTATCTTCAAAGAATTTGGCCAAGGCATCTGAAAGAGCCTGTGATCCTTCTGGGCGAGGTGCGAGGGGGTTGGATAGGTAACTGACCACCTGAAATAGTTTACCTGTATTGTTTTTGGCCTGATTGATTTGGTTGGTGTAGTAAGTGGTTTTCTCTGCTATTATAAGTTTTTTGTAGTTTGATAAAGCATTTTTATATGTGATTTTTTCACAGGGATTGAAATGGCGACGCCACTGCCTTTCTAGATTCCTGCAGTATTGTCTCTGTAGTCGGAGTGGTTCGGTGAACCAAGGTGCGGAAGGGAGTTTTCTGGTTCGGTGAGAGGTTTTGCTAGGTGCTAGCTTGTTGCAGGATGCCTTTAGATTGTTCAGGTAATTAGCGGAGGCTGCTATGGGATCCTGTTCATTTGGCATTGGGCTGTCTCGCATTATCTGCGTGAGAAGGTCCAGATTAATGTTTTTCCAATCTCTAAAATTCGTAGGTGTAGACGGTGTGGACGAGGGTTTGTTAGAGTTAATTGGGATAGAAAAACATAAGAGGCCTACTATTCCCGCCATTGCACCCTGTCCTCCTCTTCCGATAGGCATATGCTGCATGATAGCTTTTCACTTACAGAGAAGAGTTCCAGCAATGGAACATTTGAGCTTTGGAATATGGCCAAGCAACATGAGGAAGACCTTATCTCACGCGTGTGGAGGCTTTAAGTCTATCAGCGCTGCTAGTCTGGACGGTTTACTACTCATGCACAACCTACTGTTGAGAAAGAATCCAGGGGCCCAAGCTATTTCCACAGCTCCGTCCCCTCAGTGGTTGTACGCGAGAATATCTAGCACCAAAAATATTGTGCTCCCAAATATCAGAATACCGACTACCAAATATCGTGAAGTTAAGTATAGTTTTACTATTCTATAGTGGATGTATACTTACCTGTATATATCTACAGTCACTGTATTTTTGTAGTCAATATTCTGGCTACAATATTTTGGTAGATCACCAACTAAAAACATGACATTTTGGTAGTACACCTCCTCAAGCTATATGAAAACAAGCATTGGCATAGCCAATAGGTCTCGCCTTTGGGACATTATAAGTGTTTAGCCATGCAACAGTTGATGTTGCACCAAGGATATTGTGCTGCAGAATTAAATACTTATAAGGTTCCAAAGGCGAGACCTATTGGCTATGCCAATGCTTGTTTTAAATGGGAGAAATTTGAAGTGGAAAAAAATGTTCCATCAAGTGCAGAAATTTTTTCCTTATTATGAACATTTATGCAGAACATTTTTCTGTACTTCAAATTTCTCCCATTAAAAGAAAATGGTTGCATGTTTGTGTTGTACATGTAACTGTGCCACATTTGGCAAAAGGTACGTCCTGTGCCACAAGACCATATGACACAGGCTCTCAGTCACCCATACACATATATCCCATC
This sequence comes from Triturus cristatus, assembly GCF_964204655.1. Taxonomy (NCBI): domain Eukaryota; kingdom Metazoa; phylum Chordata; class Amphibia; order Caudata; family Salamandridae; genus Triturus; species Triturus cristatus. The sequence goes on along the minus strand of NC_140591.1, from coordinate 1,434,384,310 downwards.
ACTTCACACACATGTTCATACATCCCCACAGACCATGTACTCACAGATGCACATGGCTGCCCTATCATCGTACCCCTATTAACAGTACTTTGTTCAAACCATAGTATCGGGCTCTATGGACATTAGGTATAAAGTCAATGAAGCTGGGCGCAAATTACTTGGCCTTCAGTAGCTCACAACAATTTTCACTAATCAGAAGTAGCTCTCATTACAGAAAAGGTCAGAGACCCCTGTTATACAGTAAGATTATAGTCTATTAGATCAAACACAATAGGTTTTGTACAACTGATATCCTGATCTCACGAATTTGAAAGTGTTTTCTTACAGGAAAATCAAGAAAAAGGAATTTTGCTGAAATACAGTATTTGCCTAGGATCACACAATTTAAGTGGGTAAGCAGTGATGTATTCAGGTTTTCTGATTTTTATTTGTACAAATCAGCCACTAAATCGTTATCTGTGACTTCTTTGTTGTAACGACTTTGTGCATTCTTCTGCAGTTTTAATATAGTGCGAACTTCACTGGAAGGTATTGGAGCACAGAAAGATTACGTGATTTGCCCAGAATCACAGGATGTTGTGCTGGTGCCGAGACACACACCTGATTCCCCATTTCCAAAGTTTGCAGCTCTGGCCAGAATACCACATCTTGTGTAAAGTTAACAAGCCGGAGCCACTTGAATGTGCGTCGTGGGCTTAAGGTTCCAACAGGACTTCGAGCTGAGACAGAACCAGGCTTCAGGATTGAGCTTGGCTCGAGCTTTCAGTTGCTCGCCCACCTCTACCATCCTCTTTCACTTGTATCATGTCGGAAGCATCGCAAATGCACTGCAAGTAACACAGACGAACAGCCCACTGCACAGGTTGTACTTCCACCCCCTGACGAGGGTATAAGAAAGCACGTCCTTCACCATGAACATCCTGTGGACAGTCCATTTATGGTCAACCCAAAAAATGTCAAGGTTGCCGCCATATGACCTGAGGCTTACTTTCAAAACAGTCTTCCGTTCTAGTCTAAACATACTAAACAGAAGTGTCAGGGCCAAAAGGTAAGGGCATGGGCAGCTATCTAGGGTCAGTGAACTCATTGAGGGTAGGTTAGAGAGGGGCATAGCTATCAATGGTGCATGCAGCAGGTGCAGTAACACTAGGGCGTAGCCGACGGAAGGTCCTGTTGAACCCCAATTGATGATTTATTTTACTACCCAACTAGTGGTCGCGGAACACTTGCTTTACTTGCATTAGGGCCCATGGGTGGCTAGATATGCAACTGGGGTCCAGATGCTTTAGCCCTGCAGCTCCATACGGGGTTAGTTCCCTTTAGAATATTGTGTACATTAACTCTATGAATAGCGATCTGGTACAGTGTGTGCGATTTAACCAGATCTTAGCAAATCCTATTGTAGTGAAGGCAGCGATTTAGATACATACATTGCTGTGTTAGCATAAGCGCGTTAGATGTTAGAAACGCCATCTTGCCACTTTTGCACACGACACTGCAGAGGCATGTTATAATTTGAAAACTGTTTACTTGCCTTTTCTTCACATGAGAACTGTCTGTTGTTCACATCCCTAGACGTGCACTGCGACCTTGGTCTGAACATTGTGTGCAATAACAGTCTGAGCCACCAAACAATGTATGTTTTTGAGTTCAGGTTCATCGGCCCACTCTCTAGCCATAACACGCACACAGCTGCAAATACCTGAAAGTCGAGAGCCTTTAATATTGCAGTTTGCATGCATTAGACACACATTCTGGAAAATAACTTTTCCAGGCGCAGAGCATAGCTGATCCTGTGATGTGATTCACCTAAGCTGATCTTTACGGTATGGGGTTCCCCATTCAAACATAGAGACCTTCTATTAGTATAATAATACTAGCTTATTAGCGAAGGGAAGGTGGTTGTATTCCACTGTCATTTGTAATATGATTTCTCCCTTCATTTTCTATGGTATTGTAACAATGCTGATGGTTTTAATCTTAATCATTTGTCTGCTTATGTTAGCCAAAGTACTGCATCTTAGGACACGTAGTTTATAAAATAAACCTTTTAAACATTACTGTGTCTCTGATTACTCTTGTTGTGGACTGATATGAGAATAATAACGAACAGGTATTTCTGATTCCCACCATTCCTGAGAGTACTCTAAGTCGCTTGTTCTGGGTTGTCTATACATTGGGAGCTCCGAGAGAATACGGATAACGAATGGGACACTGATGCTATTTAGATTGGGGTTCTGGGTACGGAGGTGAGTTTTTGGTACACCACAATTCACTGAGGTCCTGGTTTCCTGCGCATAGTTCTGTGCATGAGCAGAATCCCTGCAACACTATCATATATGTTTAACTGAAACGCACCGGAGCCTCAAACCCAGTAGTGAGAACTACAAACCCAAGAGGCAATCTCAGCAGGTGTTTTGCTAGATCGATTGATCACCATATGCGCAACTGGATAATTTCAATGTACTCTTAGATACCTATATGCATGTGGGTTTGCACAACGCAAACCTAGCATCAAATCAATGAAACACTGTACAATATATGGCAGAGAGAGAGAGAGCAACAACAGAGGATAGTGTAGGGTCTAGGCAAGAGGCGAGATATAGAAGGAGAGGGGAAGGGGGGCTTTTAATGTGGGGCACTTCTAAAAGGACAAGAGACAATTACAATCCCCACAGAGGTACTCTTCCAGGGTCTAAAGGTCCATGCAGCTGGGTAAGTTGCACTGAATCACAGTCAGTGCTTTCTCTAGGTTCAAGGGATCTAGCCAGTCATATGGGGGTTGACGTTTCACTGCTAAAAGAGGAGATCTGGGAAAGTTGTCTGCCCAGAAAGCAATGCATGGATTGGTACCAATATGCATAAGACCAGAAATCCAGAAAGAAGAGCTTAATTTGAGCTGGTGGTTTCCATGCTCAGCACCAGCACTTAATTGCCAACACTGCCCCTTATGACAGTCTGTTGAATGGTGGTGCCATTTGTCTAATTTGGAGACCAGCACAGCTTTTTTTTAAATTCAAAATACATTAAAAATGACTAAAACCTACTGCCAAAGCCATTCTTATAGGTTTGGGGGCTGGAATAGTCAGAATAGTCACACTTGTATGAGTGGGATGGTTAGTAGTTTGGTTGTTACTGTAGTTGGCAGAATTGACAGCGGCAATGGGTGGTGCAAGCAGAAGTGGCCTCCTGAGGAGGGCCCTGGCACTTATTCTTTTTACAAATTAACCACTACCTAAAGACAAAGAATGGTAGGGGAAGAAGTGATGGGAGGCATGATACTCATCTGTGGGCAGCATCCACCCTCCATCTAACACCCAAGGTTCTCAAAAAAAAAAATGTTTGCAATGATCCAAGGCTAACCGTAGCAAGAGATGCTAAACTCAAACCATCAAACGATTCTGGTTAAAGTGCCTCTTGCTGCCTCCAAGCTCATGATAATTATAAACTTACAAAATTCACCTAAAGAGTGTTGCAGTCCATGGTCTTCGAAAGCATAGCGCAGAAAAGGCGTCGCTCCTACCCAAAACACTCACACATTGATAGGCGAGATTATTCCGGCTTTGGTACTTTATTTAGGTCGACGCCTTTCTCGTGCTCTGCTCTCTGGTGCACACATAACGGCCGCACTGCGCCCATTCCAGGAACCGTACCATACTTGTGAATCTGTATTACTAAAAGACACAGCCAACAATCGTCGTATGTGGTGGTAATTGTTGGCCGCAGTTTTTATTACTTATTACATAGGATCATGGGCCATAAATCATTATCCATCATAAATCATTCTGTTGGCCCTTCCTTTGTTGCCATAAATCACTCTGCCTGATCACCATAAATCAGCAGCCATAAATCATGGGTCATAAATCATCGGTATGTCATAAATCATTCTGTCACAAGCCATCAGAATTTCGTGGTCATAAATCATTCTGCATGAGCATCATAAATCATCAGCCATAAATCATGGGTCATACATCATTGGTATGTCATAAATCATTCTGTCACAATCTATCCTCATTCCGCTGTCATAAATCATTCTGCATGAGCCTCATAAATCATCAGCCATAAATCATCGGCTGGCCATAAATCACTGGTTTGTCTTTTTGCTCATTTGCAACTCCTAGGGTCGTAAATCACCCTGACAGCTCGTAGATTGTTCTTTGTTGTTTACCATGCCCCTTTGCGTGTGGGGGGTAGCCTTTTCCCTGGAGTTAGGCCCCAACTCGCTACCTTGTTAGTCTCTTTTGTGCCCCACCTTCTGGCGGGGGCTGGGCTGCGAGCGCCGTCTCCGTTTGCTACCCCAATTTTGTCAGGCGCACTCACCCTGCCGTGCGGCATCCCAAAGTGAGTGGCCCTCCTTCTACACACCGCCCTGTCGGTGTGCTCCCATACAGACCAATACACTCGTTGTTTCCGCCGTTCGATTTGCACTCTGTGTGCTCTCGTTGCGCGGGGGCAGTTTCCCCCGGGAGTTAGGCCTCAACTCGCTACCTTGTCCAGACTGTTTTGTGCCCTGTCGACTGGCGGGGACTGGGCTGCAAGCGCCGTCTCCGTTACCTGCCCCCGTTTTTTGGGCAACTCACCCTGCCGTGCGGCATCGCAAAGTGAGTGGCCCTATTCACACACACCGTCCGTCGGTGTGTTTCCATATCCAACCCTTTTAGCCGTAGTTCCTCTGGTTTTCGTCAGCACTGCGACGCTGCTGCTCGCTCGGTGTGGGCGGGTGGGATTCGAAAATCGTTGGTGCCGCTCCCCCAGCTCCCATGATATGCAAGTGGGCTGCTACAGGGGGGAGCGACGCCTTATATCTCCCCTTCCTCTTCTCCCATTGTTCTTGGAAGGGGGGGGGGGGGCGGGGGCCTGAGGGCATTTCGCCCTGCGGCGCTCCCGCCGGCGAGAACCAGTTCGTTCCTTGTCGGGCTCTGGCGGCGATTATGGTGCCGGCCCTTGAGCCCCCTTCGGGGGCGGCCTCTGCTATAACGGCCGCACTGCGCCCATTCCAGGAACCGTACCATACTTGTGCATCTGTATTACTAAAAGACACAGCCAACAATCGTCGTATGTGGTGGTAATTGTTGGCCGCAGTTTTTATTACTTATTACATAGGAACATGGGCCATAAATCATTATCCATCATAAATCATTCTGTTGGCCCTTCCTTTGTTGTCATAAATCACTCTGCCTGATCACCATAAATCAGCAGCCATAAATCATGGGTCATAAATCATCGGTATGTCATAAATCATTCTGTCACAAGCCATCAGAATTTCATGGTCATAAATCATTGTGCATGAGCATCATAAATCATCAGCCATAAATCATGGGTCATACATCATTGGTATGTCATAAATCATTCTGTCACAATCTGTCCTCATTCCGCTGTCATAAATCATTCTGCATGAGCCTCATAAATCATCAGCCATAAATCATCGGCTGGCCATAAATCACTGGTTTGTCTTTTTGGTCATTTGCAACTCCTAGGGTCATAAATCACCCTGACAGCTCGTAGATTGTTCTTTGTTGTTTACCACGCCCCTTTGCGTGTGGGGGGTAGCCTTTTCCCTGGAGTTAGGCCCCAACTCGCTACCTTGTTAGTCTCTTTTGTGCCCCACCTTCTGGCAGGGGCTGGGCTGCGAGCGCCGTCTGTTTGCTACCCCAATTTTGTCAGGTGCACTCACCCTGCCGTGCGGCATCCCAAAGTGAGTGGCCCTCCTTCTACACACCGCCCTGTCGGTGTGCTCCCATACAGACCAATACACTCGTTGTTTCCGCCACGCCGTCAGGGAGGCTTACGTCTTCCTGCGGCTCCCCCCACAGCTGGTCAGCTCCGACGGTAATCTTTCCCACAAACGCAATGATGCGCCCTGCTCCATCTTTGCCCTTACTGCTTTGGGACACCTGTGTCCTTCTTCGGTGTCTTACAGTACTGTCTCCTCCTGCCATGGGTATACATGAAATCAAAATTGAGAGACAGTCAGATGCCTCTTGTGGAGGCGTGATACAGCATACCTTCATCACACAACATCCTCGATTGTGCCCCTGCCAGACAGCGTTTTACTATCGCTCTGCTTTTTGTTTTTTGTTTTTCCATCATTTTTCCATCATTTTTTTTTTTTTTTTTTTTTTAAAGCTCTGACAAACCACACTCTGCTGCACCTTACAGGTAGGCAGTACGGTTGCACCGATCGCCTGTTCTGGACCAGCCCAAACTCCGAATCTACAGTGTCACGCAATGGCTTGAGGTGCTCTTTGCACCAGAACTAATTCAACCTGCCCCAGCCTTTTGATGCACTGTACATAAGCAGCAGTTACGTTGCAACATTGCCCTTTCCTTTTTTTTTTTTTTTGAATTCACATGATGTGAGGCCCGAAACGTTATCCACCGCTGGAAGGTCTACTGCTCTGGCCTTCTTCTGCCTGAACCTAGCCCCCGCAGTGACTCTCTTATACAATACCATTGTTTATAGTTTTAATTAATGAAACCGATACGTCGAAACCCCCGGTGCTACACCCTGGATCCCCGAGCGTAACAATCTAGGCCCTGGACCATTGGGCTTCCCGCCCCGGCCATATACTTATGTAAACCCACGCCTCCGGTCACTAGCAAAGCAGCCGAACAGGGACAGGTATGCTGCCGGGCCGCCATGCTTATGACATGGCCCGGACAATGACTATTTACCATGTTGTAGGGTCTCAGACCTAGACGCTAAGAAGGGGTTGCTAAGGGGGAAATTGAGGTAGAGCACCCGCCGGTGTCCCATTGTCGCTACTTAATATATACTTTTACGTATCTCGCACATCATCTATGTAATCCAGCTGGGTTTGAACAATTCACCCGCTATGACAGTCAGGGCCGTACGATTATGCTAACTCGCAGGGTGATCGGCCTGAAACGCCGCCACTCCTCCATACTTGAGTCCTTACCCTGCCACTGCTTTCGGCAGCAAAAGCGTCTTCGACTGCTGCCCGGGGAGCTGGGGGTCATGCCTGCATCTTCCGGCCTCGATCCACTCTGCCCCGATCATACAGGCCCCAGCGGCGGCTGGCGGCCATGCCGCCCTCCGTCTCCCGGTGACAGGGCTCTTTGAACCCTCTTGCTGGCCGGGGCCCATCTTAGCTGTTCACGGAGGCAAGACGGTGATTCGAAAATCGTTGGCGCCGCTCCCCCAGCTCCCATGATATGCAAGTGGGCTGCTACAGGGGGGAGCGACGCCTTATATCTCCCCTTCCTCTTCTCCCATTGTTCTTGGAAGGGGGGGGGGGCAGGGGCCTGAGGGCGTTTCGCCCTGCGGCGCTCCCGCCAACGAGAACCAGTTCGTTCCTTGTCGGGCTCTGGCGGCCATTATGGCGCCGGCCCTTGAGCCCCCTTCGGGGGCAGCCTCTGCTATTACAGACGTCTGGTTTCCCACAAAGAACGGTCAAGTGTTGTCTCGAAACGCCCTGTGCCCTTCAGCTCCCGGGTTTGAAACTGGAATCTCTCCTCCCATCCTGGAGAGGCGAGTGGTGCCCATGGCAGCGGTCCGGGGGAGCAGCAATGTCGATTCTGTTTACATTCAGCCACATACAGTGACTGAGCGATGGACAGAGGCCTGCCCAGGGAGGTGGGCGATAGCAGCGTGCAGTGAGTGATAAGAGCGGTGGTTGGGAATGGCGTAGAAGAACAGACACTTAACTGCATATCCTGTTGGCAAGGAAACAGCGGCGTGAATTGTGCGTGACTAACAAACACACTAAAATGGTAATGAAGGTCCATGGGCACAGAATGCACTCACGCGGGCACATGCCTGAGGCAGAAACAGTGCCATTGCTGCACATGACTGGGGCTTTTAAGAGTATGTGTGGTAGCAAACATTTCTAAGTAAATCACATCATATACGAACACCAGTGCTGGAAATTAAATCAAGAAGAAACACAAAAGGGGGGCTCACCTATCTTCAGTCATGTTTTAAGTGCACACGATTTTAGATGTTCGAAAGACGTGAACCTGAGGCGAACACTGATCCCATGGTCTGCACAGTAATTATGTCACATTTTAGCGGCGAGCGTGTAACTCCGTGAAATGTTCAACTAGCTATGAAGAAACAGATGGCCGTGAAAAGTATCTACACAAAATATGACTTTTCAGCAATTTAACCCTGTTCAGTTGCGACAGCAATTTAGGAGATATGCTATTAGAGGCTGAAACCGGATGCTATGGCAGGTAGGGAGGTGGGTGTGGAGGTGTTGGACACCTAAGTCCCAAACAAACAACACTTGGCTGCTGCAAACAATAACAAGGATTGTGCACGGCGAACGGGAGGGATGTGGGGGAGGGGGGCTGTCACGAGATAATCCCACATCGTCGAGAACGACATTTGAAGTCCTTATTTACTTTAAACAAATGCATTCTGGGAGTGGGGATCTTGGTTCACTACTACTGAATGTACACAGATGAGTTGAAAGGAAGATGGTGCCCCGGCTGAAAACGGAGTCACCTTGTAACTTTACATTGACCCAGGCCCGCTGCAGTATTCTCCAGGAACACACTGCCATTTCCCCCCAGCCACACTCGTATTCCCGAACCCACTAGGGTCACCCGCCAGGCAACCCTGGGACCGGAGTGGAAGTGAACTGACCTGGAGCTCTCCGGTGCGAAACCACAGATGGACGATGCAGGAGAACAGGGGCCTGCAGCCTGATAAACCCAGGGTTAAAATTAGGAGACGGTGTTTGCAGGTCGGAGAGTCTTCAATGAACGTGCGCCGCCACACAAGAGGGTCAAATCAGGAGGCAAGTTACGGGGGCGGAATCACGAGTCTCTGTGGAAGCACAACGCCGCGCTCATTAAAAGACACCCATTTGCAAACGTGCAGCTGTGGCTCGTTGGGCAGCATGAAGCGCTAAATGAACAAGCATTGGCCGCGCATTTGAAACAACAGACGCGTTCCCATCCTTCAGTGATAATCGCTGGTGGGGGCACAGCAGGGCTGTCAAAAAGTCAATAACAATATATTAAATAAAGAGAAGTTTCAAACGTGGGATTCTTTGGGGTGGGACACTTCTTTTGGCTTGCGGTTTTGGTTGGAGTGTGGTTGGTGTTTTTAAAGCGACCTGCAGAAGACAGAAAAACGGGCTCACTAAAAGGTATTTAAAGCCCAGAGACGCACGATTCACTCGTCATGACTCACGATGATGAAGAATACAGCAAGGACATAGACGAGTTGCCCGGCGTGAGAAAAAAGACGGGACAGTAAGCAAGAAAAACAAGCATTGGCCGCAGCAAAGCGGCCGTGAAAGTGATCGCGATCAAGCGCGGCGAGCGATGCGCTTAATGAGCATGACGAGGAAAGCCATATGGCGCCTCTGCTCGTAAGCGCGCTCCCGCGCACATGCACTCAAGCTCTAGGCCAGCCATGGCAGCATTTTTTGAAGCCCTCACTAAAAGTCTCGCCAGACCAGCGCATGCACTGGGTCAGACAAGACCTAAAAAGGAACATAACGTGTATTTGCAAAGAGCACGTTCACCTAGAAGGGCATCTTGGAGCTGAATAACAGATGTTTAATGCTACCCAACTCAATCATACTCATTTCATCGGCCTCAGAAGGATGAAAGGCTGAGTGGGCCCACCGGGATTTGAACCTGTGACCATAAGGTTAAACACAGGCTGGAAGCCACCAGACCCGGCTAATGAAGATTATTCATTGTGTTATATAAAACGTAAACATGCTTTCTTTTCCTGCTCAGCACCTACACTCCTGACTATGTAAAATATGCATTTAGCCGATACAGTGCCATCTGGCATTCAAAGGCCATACAAAATGGGACATGCGTAACAGAAAGACAAAATGATGATTTAAAGGATATTCCACATAAAGGCAGAATTACGAGCTCAGACACAACGATAAACTAGGATTGTGGAGAATCTGATCATTAGCTGTAAGGACTGAGAGACGCAGGCTGCCTGACTCAGAGTTACTGTACAATGGGCTCAATTTTTAAGTCTGGGTTTGAAACTGCTGCCTAACCAGAACTATTGTTTCCAATATACACACACAGTGAGGGCTGGGACTGCAGCTTTCAGCCACTGGCTTTTTTAACCAGATACTTGAAACTTTGTGAATCAGCCCAGAAAAGTAGTATCCCTCTCACCTAACGCTATCGGCTGTATCATTCAGCCTCCAATGTAGGACATCATTGCAATGAATGAGGGACTACTTTACACCTCTCTTCCTCTCCTTCCTTGTTGACGACTCACTATGAACAGATGCATTATTCACTCTTGAACATATAAACACATTAAACTCAAATCTATTGACTAAGCTCATATTTGTTTATATTCCCAACTGAACAACTTCCCTGTAAGCTGGGCATGGGTGTAACGTGTTGACTTTTATGTAAATATAGACATTATGTGGGATCTAAATCAATAACTGTGGATAAGGCTACTTAAAGAAGTCCCCCAATCCCCGAGAAGGTGTCCAGAAACGTTGGTTAAAGCAGTAAAGATTGCAACAGTTCTCAAATAAAATTAAGAATTTTTAACAAAAATTTGGCATCAAACAGAAGACAACACGGTCATTTTTTTCCCAATGCAACACTCACGTAAGAATGGGTAAACAGGATCCTTGGCAGGGAGTGATCCACTGCTTATTATTTTTAAAGAAAGGTTGTAGGACTATCGGATAACTCTCCATTTGGTGACAACGAAACCTACATGGAATCCATTACAATAATAAAGTTTGATCTTGGATACTTAAAATGCCAAGTTAGCTAACCCTAACCAAATCACCGAGTGTAGGTCAGTCACCCTCTGTATACAAACACTGCGATGGCTGTAGAAAATGAAGCAAGCAGCAAAGACCAGTGCAGGTATCCCCACAGCTCCAGTCAGGTCTACTTCAGCTCTCTGTTGTCTCATGAAACCGCTTCTCACATCTGTGTTTTAGTGAACTCCCCTGTCAGCACCATGTGTTAGCTGACCTACAGGCCAAGGGCTGCTCTGCAGCTTCCTACTTCCCTTTTCCTATGGTGGTCCCATGTCTTGCTAACTTCCGCTTCCCTCATGTATTCCCAGATGGGTTCTGCTAACATTTAGTTTGATTTCAGACAACTTTCTTGGCTGTTTACGCCGCACGCTCTACATAGACTCTATTCCATTAAAATTACACTTTTGGCTACTTAAGACATTATTATAAAGTGATCTCTTAAATTTTTCAACAATTTGCTCAGCACTCCCTTAAATCCCTTTACCGTTTCAGCGAATCCAAAAATGACCATAGAAACAAGACAGAGTGTCTGCATAAGCAATTATTAATGATCTACCGTTAAAGCAGTTACTCATTGTGCAAAAAAAATCTTTCAGAAGCAGCAAATGAAGTTGCTTGGAAAAGAGGATTGGTTAATTTCTCCTACCTCTCGCGTTTACACACCATTCTGAGTTAAACATTTGTCACCTTTTGCAGTGCCGAGTTGCTGCCCCCCACATCTGCAACTTGGCCATTGCTTCCTACATCGCTCCTGTTTTTTTAAAGTGTTTACACAATCAGTTACTCCACTAGCCCCCGCCAATCATCAGCACTTATAACCAAGCCCACTTTTTTTCGATTATTTGCTGCCAATCCGCCCCTTTCTAGAAAAAAAAAAGAGAGACAAAAAAAAACTTTACATTTTAGAATTTATGGCTCCAAAAGGGGCATCCACCATCATGCAATAGTAAATTAGATGAAAACCAAAACGAGTGCTGTATCATGATGCATTTGCACACACGCATGTTGACGCAGTGACCACCATGGAGTTATGAAGCACACACATGCATGCATGATGTTAACAGGCAAGGGCTATTTTATATTTTTATTAACTAATACGGTATTGATACAGAAAAGTGGTCTTCATAGTTGTAGACGTTTATCCCCACCTTGAGTGCCCAAATGTATTGTTGTCTGGATTCCTAATGCTGTTTTATGTCATAGGAAAACATGCATCATGCATGTGTACCATGAATAGAGCTGTCTCACAGATTGCGGTCTTGTTGGTTACGGGAGGGGCGCCCAAAGCGTTTCCCTCATAGTGGTGAAAGGCTACTGCCTTCACCAGAAGCTAAGCAGCCCAAGCGCGGTGGTGGCAGCATGCCGCGTAGTGATCAGTAGTATTGAACAGGACCTTTTTACCGAGTGTCACTGGAGTGAGGCCTACAGACTCACTCACCTTTTTAAACGTTCTGCTGATGTGCGCTTAACTCACGCTTGGCCTACATCAGGTAGATGTAAAGTTCTGCGTAGTGCAAGAGCAGTGACTATGTTCTGGATGTATGGGTACTTGGGAAGGGTACAGTACAGGTATTGAACAGTGCTGTGCACTGCATGGTGTGGTTAGTGCATGTACTGGGACTATGTATGCCTGTGAGGATGTAGTGCTGTACAGTGCGTGCACAATGCGGGCATGTGCTTGGTGTATGTGTGCTTGTACAAAGTACAATACATGAAGTGAAGTGTTGAGCAGCGTGCACATGATGAGTTGGTGTGCTGGCAGTGTGTGTGTTTGTAAATAGCACGCCTTGGTTAAATGTAGAAAGGTTTCAGTGTTGAACAGTGTGCGCAGAGTGTGCTGAATGCATGTGAACATGTAGGGTACAGTAATGCATGAAGGTATTAGCACTGAATAGTAGATGTGCTTTGAACGTACACTGAGTAAGTGTGCCTGCAATGGTACATTACATGGAGCACCCTAGATTCCATTTAGGGAAGCCCAGGCCTACTTCCTTACATGAGGAGTAGAATAATCCCCACCAGACAGATTTGTATATCGCTGAGTTCCTGTGAGATTGGTGGGACACACACTGGAGGAAAATGACGATCGTCCTTTTACATTTCAAAAGACTGCTCTTTGATTCAGTGACAGATCACAAGGAAGAGAGCTGGACACCTCTAAGGAAGGAAATGGGTCTGATAAGGGAATCATAAAGAGCAGGGCTGGAGGTATGGGATTAACCTTTTGATGCATACATCACTGTGGCTGACATCCAGGTGTGAACTCTGGTCACTACCATGAATTGTGTTGTGGGATAACCAGCTTTGGATCTTGCTACTGCGACAGACAGTCTGTCATAAGTGTCCACTTCGAAAAAAGCAGAAACCCAACATAAAACGTCAAAGACCTTAAATTACATTTGGTGTCTGGAAATGGATAATAAGAAGGGGAATTTGAGACCTCAAACTTTGTCATCTGCCAAGCAGCCAGGTGGACTGTGTGAGGAGGGTAAGCTCAGCAAGACCAGGATGGGGGCAGAGGCCTGCTAGTCTCGCTGCTGGGTGGGGGGTGACATCACCCAGGACACCAAGATCACCTGCCCTGAAGCCTGAATCACCAGCGCCTGTCTGCCTGCGTGCCATGGCCAGTCTGCCCTGTGAAGAACAGGAAAGTGTTGAAGGGAACGAGGTCTATTGAGAAGCCCTGCAAGAGGATTCCCTGAGAGAGGTGTGCTGTGCCAGCTCTGCGATCACCGTATGACAGGAGAGGGCCACTGAAGACTGAGCAGAGAGTTAAGCGCCATGCAGGGCAAGGCAAACCCGTTCTGCCACGCTGCCGTGACCCCTTATGCCAGATGGGTTCACCAGTAGAGTTATAACTATTGAATCACTGAGACCCATGACCATCTCGGCATGGGCGTTTGCACCAAGAAAGTGGTGCCTGTGGCTTTTTTTTAGAGTACTGGAGCAACCCTGTATGCCAGCAGGGGCTGCCACTACCATCGTGCCCAAAGGATTCGGGCCATTATCCAAAAGTGAGACTGAGGCTACATCCCACAGGTTGGACCTGCACTGCAAGGGACTGACAAGAGGGCTGCCGAAGCCAACTTACTGTGTCTTCACGATTTGGTAGCTGCTTCAACAACAGAGAAGGACTGCGTCAGCGCCGCTCAGAAGAGACAGCCTGCGTCGACTTCTCTGAACTGAGCATGACTCGCGGGTGTGAGAAGTTGGCCTGATATATGATGTCACTAGTTCTAGTGTACACCTTGTATCAGTCCAAACAACCCTTATGGTGATTGGTTGTAAAGTCAACCTTATAGACCAGCTATCCTAGTGGTAGCATGGACAAGAGCAGTCTTAGGCTAAACGCTGAATGGCATGTGAAGCCAGCGGTTATACCATTTGTAACCCCTTGAATACCAAATGAAAGGACACCACAACAGATATATATATAAAATAAAGTGTATTTATTCTAGTCAAACCCTCAGCACTCTTTATGAGATTCGAGGTAAGTACAACACAGTCTTGTTTAAGCATACATTAAGTCACACAGGTAAGTAATACAGTTAGGCCCTAGGGGCCACGCAAACCATATACTAAATAAGTGGTATAAGGACCACTGTCACGGAAATGGGATAGGCCCAGGCCTAGGGAATCGCTGGGGCTACACTACCCTACCAACAGTTAGGAAGTGGGAGGCCCACGGGATTCAGGTGCAGAGTGGAAACACTCACGCGTAATGCGTATAATCGATAGAAATAGTACAGTTTAGAATTAATAAGATTTAGGACACTTCTGGAGTAGCTAGGAAGTCGAGACTTGAGAACTAGACACTAGGATAGTCAATACCCTGACGAGCACCGGAGTACCCAAGTTACCTAGCCCACGGGCTGCGGGTGCATAGGTGTGAACTTGCGTCGGGTTTCGTCGTCGACTCCTATGGATGCCTGAAGGAAAGATGCTGACAGGCAGTCAGTGAAGAGTGTCCGGTGGATCCCAAGGCCGGGATCAAGAAGGAAGGATACCTGCAAGAAGAAGGGACAGAGTCTGGGTCACTAGCCAGTGACCACGTGGAACCAGGAAGGAACCAGGCGATGTCGGGAGATTGCAGGTGAAAAGGTGAAGCTTGTCGCAGCAGCCACGGGTACTAGGAGACGTCGAGGACGACCAGGACCAGGAGGCGAGCTGTCCCACGAAGGCTCGTGCTGTCGGCGGCGGCGAAGTCGAACTAGGACTCACCAAGCCTTGGCAAGCGGAACCCATGAAGAATGGAGGACTTGCTTCTGGTGCAGACCAGGAAGGTCTGGGGTGCTTCTCTTTTACAGAGGAGCAGGAGCCAGTCTGGAGGAGCCAAACCAGCAGTGGAAAATTGAAGGTGTGTCGTCGCAAAGGTTACTAGCCAACGGGCAAGCAACCGGACAGACGCGGCAAGCAGGAAAATGCAGAAGGGCCCCACGCAGGACTCGTGGAGTGTGGGGGGCTGATCTTCGGTGCAGATGGTGCTTGGGGTTGGGGCTTCTCAATCCCCGGTGCACAACCTCGAGGGTGCCTCAGAAGCTGCGCTGGAAGATACTCGCCACTTTTCCCAGGTAGCCGGTCCCACGTCTCTCGTCGCCTCCACGGATCTCAGCTCGGCTGTGGATGTGGATCAGGGTCGGAGAAGTCTGGAAGTCGAGGCTCTGGTCAGGCTCTGCAGTCGGTCCCTCGTAGAACTTCAGCAAAGTAAAGGATAAGTCTCTTGATGGTGCCTGTTCGCACAGGGTGACCACTCCTTGGCCACAAGGGAGATTCTTCAGTCTTCTTCTTTCGTCGAATGTCGAAGGTCCAGAGTTTCTGTTCAAGTTGCAGGTTCAGGATAATCTAATTTAGCAGGGCCCAACTAGCTACTAATATACTAGGCTAGTGGGCTGGGCTACCTGCAAGGTCCCTCCTATGGGTGGGACCAGGAAGGGGAGTGGCTACACCCCCTTTCCTTTGTCCAGTTTCGCGCCAGAGCTGGGACTGGAGTGCCCCAGCACCGGTTTGAACTGGACTATGCATGGAGCACCTTGTGTGCCCCAGGCATGTCTCATTCCTTTCAGCCCTCCTTGCCCCAATACACTAAAGTCTGTCTGGGTGGGGTGCTAGCACCTCCCCAAGCAGGAAACCTATTGTCCAGGCCTCCCTGGCTGGGAGGGCTCCCAGCAGCAGGAGGTCAGACTCGTGTCTGTGGCAGCAGCATCCATTTTGTGATGCTGAGGCTTTGGTGAGAGTTAAACAGCAAAGTAGGATTTTAACATGTCTCTCCCTCTAGAAGGGAGGAATAATATCCTCATTACCAGAAATGGTATGGGGGTATTATTCCAAAGTGTTAGACACCTTACACGACATGTTTTGATAAAGCCAAACCATAGTTACCATAACCGTTTACGATTATAAGGTACTTTAAGAGTATATGGTAGGCTATATCATAGAACAGCTATAAGGACACGGTTCCACAAGCTGCAGACAGGCTCAGCTCATGCTAGAGCACCCTCTCACATGTTACCAAGCACTCTGCCTCCAGGATTGTTAAGGCCTGCCATAGGAGTGGCTGATAGGTACACGTGTGTCTATATATAAGGTAGGTATATGAATACTACACCTAAGCAAGGGGTGATTACACGACCTTGCCCCAGCTGAGTGATCAGTCAGTTGTGTCTGATTGGAAGGCTAGACCAGGGGTGGCATAATACATGCTGCAGCCCCTGGTAGGCCTAGGGTACACCTATGCCCTGGGTACCTAGGGTACACTGTATAGGGTCCAATAAGGTGATCCTTACCAATTGGGTATGTACCTAGGGTACATGGAGTCCATTTTAAAGAGAGAGCAGACAGCCTGAGACCCTGAATGGCAGGATCTCAGGCCAACTAAGTCGAAAAACCAACTAGACACTAGGCAAAAAGTTGGGGGTAACCATAGTCAGATATCCACCTTCCTACAGCGGGTGCTCGCTCCGAGGGCACCTGCAGCTCCGCCGAACTCCATGTTGCTAGAGCGGGTTAGACAGGAGCTGGACCAGTTGCATGTGTAGTTAGAAATAAAAGACTTCTTTTGTTTATATAAAAGCAAATATTTGACTGGACATTAATTTATTGTTTGTACTGTGTGTCCTTTGAATTGTGAGTCATGTTAGTATTGTGTTCACTAACCAGTATCTACACTTCCTCCCCAGGAAGCCCTGACTGCTCGACCACAGCTACCACTGAGAGTCAAGTGCAGAAGGGGTACCTGGCCCAGTTGCTTGGGATCCATATTAGGTCAGGCCCCAGGACATCATGAGTAAAAGGCCTCAACCACCACAATTGGGCCCAGTAACTCTCTGTGTTTGTTCTGAGATGCTGTTTCACATCAGGAACCAAGCATTTCATGCCAATGTTGACAAACGTCAGAAAAAATCATTGGCAAAGCCAAAAGGTTAGGCTATGATACTAAAAGACGAGCCCTATTGGATTTGCCAATCCTTGTTAAAATATGTTACTAATTTAGCCGCTAACGCTCTCATTTTAAGAAATTTCATGGCTTTATCACCCTTTTTAGTGAAAACTTGCGTATGTTGCCATGATTACTTATGCCACATGACTGAACTAGAAATACAGCAACTGGGAAAGGATTGCCTCATTTACTTGGATTATACAATTTAAGTATTGAAAAGTCCAGCCGACCACTTGTCCCCTTTCTCCTCCTCTGATACTATTCTAATTTCAATTCTTACTGCAATCTCTCTACATAATGTTTCTGACAGAACAGATATTCTGGGCTGGTCTAGTCATTTAATTTGGGGATATCATAGTAGCAGAACTGGGTAATACAAACATTCTGCTCCTCAACTGATTAATGCAACTGACAAAGTACACCTGTTTCCTGAACTCCTCTTTACACACTCTGATACATCACTAGTTCCCTTTTTCACTGTCACACCGTTTAGAAATGCGGCCCTCATTAGATGAGATGGCCCCAAGATCTGTCTAGCGCCACAATCCTCCAGGACCCACTTACAAATCCAGTACTGCTCCATGGGATTTCCCTCCCTTGGAGGATAGAATTGTAAAGTTCTAAAAAAGTTCTAAGAAAAAAAAAGGTATTGGTAAACTTCCGAAATAAAACTGGTGTTAAACCAAATGCTATTTCCTGATCACGTACATTTTTTGGGCCTTTATTTAGAGTGTGGAAGATTAGATAGTGCATCACAAACATGGTGAATGTCGTGTCTGCCATATTTCAAGTGCATTATAACCTATGGAACTTGTAATACAGCAGAAGATACATACTCCACGTTTTGACGGGGTATCCGGTCTGCTAAACACTATGTTGCAGGGATGGACTTCAACCAGTACTGACAAGTAACTGTTTCGACTGTTTCGACTGTATGTGCGATTCTGGTATTCCCTCTGGCTACTTCTATTTCTGTACAACACGTGGTCAAATGAACAGTACTGGTGAGAAAAGACAAATGTGCAAAAGTGCTGTGGGTGCAAACTAGCATTACAGAAACACAACATCTGGGGACAGAGATAAAAAACAAATTAAAGACAGGATGTGCCACAACAACGGCAGTAAAGAGGAAAAGACACAAAAACAAGAGGAAATGAGACCCCAGTGAGATCATAAAGACAATGCAAAGATCATCAAAAAAGTGCTTTGTAGGCTCATCACAAAATAAGAGTATGTCCGATGACAAAAGCATGTTGACCTGCAAAACACAGATCTGATTATCACACACAAAAATATTTGTAACTGCAATCAGCTCCTGCAAAGAGAGAAGTAGACAAATGCAAGGCTTCTAGTTCTCATTTGAGTTGAAACATTATTAAAGGACGTCACGTTATTAAGTCATACACTGAAACTCCAACTTAGGCCCTCAAAAACCCACTTAGGCCCTCATTCAGGATTGTCGGAATCCAGGTGCTTTTAATTGGACCCATTAAAAACAAGCATTGGCATAGCCAATAGGTCTCGCTTTTGGGACCTTATAAGTATTTAGTTATGCAGCACAATATCCTTGGTGCAACAACATCAACTGTTGCATGGCTAAACACTTATATGGTCCCAAAAGCGAGACCTATTGGCTATGCCAATGCTTGTTTTCTTTAGTTTTATATAGAGCGAACTCTCCTCGAAGGTATTGGAGCACTTTACATGAATGAGCACCAGTTACATTACACAAGGACACATTCCTTTTTGTGTTTTTTAGGCACAAGGAGATTAAATGATTTGCCCAGACTCACGCAACGTTGAGCCTGCGCCTAAAAACACGTGTGAAATGTTGCTCTCCTCTATGAATACCTTAAAATGTGTGAAAAGAAGCGACCCCTCCCAACACCCCTCTGGCATCCTAGCCGAACCAAGGTTGACTTGCAGACAAAACTGACAGCTAATTCAAACATGAAAGGTGTGATTGCAGCCACTGGCACTCGAACACTTGTGAGCTCCCTCGCCCTCCCTCGCGCTAAAACAACTCGGACAATGTGTGAACCAGCATCGGCTAGTAATGATTAATTGCCAAGGATGCCACAACAGCGGATTCTAAAGGTAAACACATTTTGTCACCAGCCCCCAGGTACAGCTCTGTCTCTGAGGAAGCAACATTTCACCACTGCCGCCTGCCTACCTATTGTTTCAGCAGCCTAGTAACGATGGGTGACGGTGGCCCGGTGAGGCTTTCGGAGGTTGGGAGATGAGGGAATCCCACCCTTTCGCCACTCTTCATAGGGTGAGGTGGGGTCTGTGATGTTTACAGATACCACCCCATCCTATCACCAACGGGTAGAGTGGGGAGCCATTAATAAGTGCCATGCAGCCACTCCTCGAGCTGATGCTCATGCCGCCCGGAGTCGCTGCAAAAAGTGGCACTACCGCGTGCCATGTAGGGGTGGTAATCAAAGCCCCCAGATAATGGAAATTCCGGGGCTGAAGTGATTTAAGCCATTTGCACCTGCGCATGGCTTGCCTGACGAGGCAGTGGCCTCGGTTCGGGAGGAAAGTTGCTTTATTTGTAGCTCTTGCGTCAGTTTATTACATTTATGATAAAACAACGGTTTCAAAACAGAGCAGCAATGCGACAAAAGGATCAGGGAAATACATGTTCGCAGGCACCCTTAGCAAAGCCAGCGGCATAGTTATTTTTTTTATTTTTTTTTTTTTTTAGAAACTTTAGGAAGATTTATTACACATTTCAAAAGGTGCAATACAGACATTGTAAGTGCAGATGAATAAAGTTATTGCCATGAAGGATCTCAGTAATAGTTATTTTTGTTGCGAGAGCACAGCTTCTCTTATAGGGTGATCACTAATTCTTATAGTGGGTTTTTATAGCACAGACCACAAACCGGAGGGAAAAGCTCTGACAATACGTCAGCCGGTGAAATGGTGCTGGTTTATTAACGATGTGCTGCATTGATGCTGTGTGGTGCTGTAAGAGAGAGAGAGGCAGCCTCCGAAATCAAACTTCTTAACAAGCCAAGACAATCAGAAGAATCCGAAGAGGTGGCGGACAATCACAAGACGTGCAAGCTTGTCCAAGTACTTAGGGGGTCAGTGATCTGCACACAGCGCTCTTTAACAATAATTCGCATAATCCATCCCGGTAGCAGACATACCTGGACACGCACTCTTTCCTTAAGTCTTGAAGAAGCATGGCTTTCAATTTGATGCATTTTTCACTTGTGGGCGTTGTTGTCAGCCTCCGGATGAGAAATCCTGGATTATAATGATGACTTCACACTTTTGACCGCAGCTTGTGATCTGAAACAATTAGTTTCATTTCTGTGTGCCTCTTTTCCATTGCCTGCACTAGCAAGGAGGAGTGGGAGGGTCTGCAATGCCGCCTGCCTTCTACAAATAAGAGTTCAACAAGCCAATTCTCCTTAAAAAAAAAAAAAAAAGCAGAAAAACAACAACATTTCCTATCAGACAAGCATTGGCCGCGAGGCTATGAAAGTGACGCGGCCGCGAAAGTGATCGCGAGCACGGGCTGTAAGGGCGCCCGCGAGCGATGCACTTAATGACCCATGTGATTTATGTTATGTTGTTGGGTTTTATAAATTGCATCGTTCACCTTAATAGGATTCTCGGCACTGCAACAAAAAAACAACAGCTAAAGTTAACAGATATCTGACAGTCCTCCACAGCATTATACTGTTGACATAGGACAAGGGGGAGAGAGTTAAGTTTCACTGCTGTTGCTCTTGAAAAAGCACATTACGCCTAGAAATTTACACTTGATGTTGGGGACTGCACAGCTTAGATTGTGACTTGACTTATGCAAGTGAAAAAACATGTCAAGAATGGGGTATTCCTTAGCGTCAACTGCTTTATGATCCAGGCACAGGGCTTTAAAGACAATACATTTCTTGAGCAGTAGCCAATGTGTAAAAGTAAGAGCGGGGGATGGGGTGGGTGAGAGTTGGGTACACGCACACTCGCTCTTAATTTCAGAACTAAGGTTTGCATGGCTGCATAATTTTTTAGCCAAAGTTTGTAGATTAACCAGGCACTCTGCTGCTATGAAGCAAATTACTGAACATCCTCTTTACTTAAAAGGCAAAATGCAGATAACTCAATAGGGTTAAGCAGGGTGGGGATGAGAAAGACCTGATGTAACTCTTCATTCCTACTATCTAGAGTAGAGGAGATGAGACTTTTTGTTCCATCAAAGAACTCTGTAATAACATAACCGTTCATGTAGAAAATGAATAGGTCAGCAAGTCTAGCAGGATCCCTTATTTCCCTCATGGAGGCGAAAATAGATGCGGTCGTGTTAACGACAGAAGAATTTTTAGGAATAAATAAGCTGTTACCCTGCTCTCAGCACACTCATATGCAACATTTAGCCTAAGCTATTAACTCTAAAAGCAGGGTCATAGACTGGACGCCAAGGGCCCTCAAGATTCTGCAAGGATGTTTTAGATCAGGAGAAAAGCAACTATTGCTTGTGAAGTCTTGTGACTAGAAGTGCAATGTGGTGTAAAGCTAGACCAGAGTATCATGCTGCTCTGAGACCAGCTGACGATCAGATAATAAAATTGCTGTGGCTACAAAATGTGCAAAGCTTCTGCTGTAATCTTTTTTTCAATATTTGTAGCTCTCATAAAAAATTATCTTGTTATCCCCACCTTTGAGCCTTAATAATAATGTCAGAAAGGGTGACAGAGAGTTAGTCCAACCATGGAACAGGAATGAAAGAAAATGATATTCAGCCCATGTCATTTAGTATGCAAAGCAACAACATGGAAACAATTAATCCAACCAAACAATGTTTTCACCAGGGCCAAATTCTAACAAGCGGCCGTGAAAGTGATCGCGATCACGATCAAACATCAAAGCGGCCGCAAAAGTGAATGTAATCGCGGTCAAGCGCGGCGCGCGCGCCCGCGCACATGCACTGTAGCATTAGGCTGGCCTGATAGGACTTTTTGGAGCCCTCTCAATAAGTCTTGCCAGACCAGCGCATGCGCTGGGTCAGGCGAGACCTAAAAATTAGGTACATTATTGTTGGAAAGGCGTTCGCCGGAGGGGGGTTCGACACACGTCCTGCCCACCCCTTTGACCCACCTCTCCCAAGTAGGCTGAACCCGGCGCGCACACCCTGAGATACACTACGAACAGAGTGACACCACACGTGTTCTTTGTAGGACGATAGGTTCTTTTATCGATGGTTTCAAGGGATCTTTATGATCCAAGATGCAAGCAGTACAGCAGTGGCACAACGTACCACAAATCGGTCGGGGGGAATGGGGGTAGCGGGACAGTCTTTCAAGGTAGTGTCTCTGCGAAATACCCTGCGGAAAGCTCACAATCCTCGAGCTGGAGGGTGTCGTGTCTCTGGGCGATCTCTTACCGAGTCGTCTTCAAGGGGGAGCGCCGCGAGTCTCTCAGCAGGCACAGGTGGTCGGAGTTCGGGAGCCGCGATTCTGTCAGCAGGCTCAGATGGTTCAAATAGCTGGGGGCCGCGAGTCACTCAGCAGGCCTAGGTGGTTCAGTGTTCGGGAGCCGCGACCTCGTCCGCAGGGCTCAGATGGTTCAATAGCAAGAGGCCGCGAGTCACTCAGCAGGCCCAGGTAACTTCAGCATTCAGGAGCCGCGACAGCGTCTGCAGGCTCGGATGGTTCCAGGTCTTCTCTGCACTCGTTTCTCCGGCACCCCTTGTTATACTCCGCTGGTTCTTTGAAGTCCGGAGTGCTCGCAGAGGGGGGACTGGGGTGACGGAGGGGGTTCGGCGGGATTTCCTGCCGCTCACTTCTTTGGTCTTTTCAGGTGGGTCTGGGAGGGACCCCAGACGCTCGGCAGGGGAGGCGCCTGCTCCCCAGGGGCCTGGTGGCCGATCAAGTCCTCCCGGGGAAGGCGACCCGAGGTGTGACTGGGCTGGCGCCTCTGGGTCTGGCTCGAGGGTTCCCGCTCCCTCAGTTGGACATGCGTGGTAGGGTGTTGAGTCTGTCAGGCCTCTGGCCGGCCCGCGGATCGGGGGTGGCTGGGGCGGCCGGAGTCGGAGATGTCGTGTCTTGAGGGTGGTTGCAGGTTGGCTGGGTGATGGAGAGGGCAACGCCGTGAGGCCGGTCTCACACGCGTCCCCCCCAGCTGAAAGGCGTGGAGAACTACCCATCCACTGGGGGGTTCTCCTCGCCGAAGCGGAAGAACCGGGGACAGGCCGTCGGCGTTGGCATGATCCGTCCCGGGGCGATGTTCGACAGTGAAATCCATCCCTTGGAGAGAGATGGACCATCGTAGTAGCTTGGGGTTCTCCCCCCTCATCTGCATTAGCCACCGCAAGGGCCGGTGGTCCGTCTGTACTCGGAAATGGGTTCCGAACAAGTAGGGCCGTAGTTTCTTGAGGGCCCAGACTACGGCAAAGGTCTCTCGTTCTATAGTACTCCAACGCTGCTCTCGCGGCAGCAGCCTTCGGCTGATGAAGGCTATGGGCTGATCAATGCCCTTGTCGTCGAACTGCGAGAGCACAGCCCGATGCCGTGTTCGGATGCGTCGGTCTGGACCACAAACTCTTGGGAGTAGTCAGGGGCCTGGAGTACGGGGGCGGTGCACATGGCGGTTTTCAAGGCGTCGAACGCCTGCTGGCACGGGGTGGTCCACTGCACCTTCTTCGGGAGCTTTTTGGAGGTCAACTCCGTGAGGGGCCCCGCGATACTACCATAATTTTTAATGAACCTCCGGTAGTACCCCGTAAGGCCCAGGAAGGCCCGGACCTCCGTCTGCGTGGTGGGGGGCTCCCAGGACTTGATGGCGTCGATCTTCGGCTGGAGGGGGGCGACCTGGCCGCTGCCCACCTGATGCCCCAGGTAGACCACGGAGCCTTGCCCGAGCTGGCACTTGCTGGCTTTCACTGTTAGGCCTGCTTGGCGCAGGGCCATTAGTACTTGTCGGAGGTGCTGGAGATGCTCGTGCCATTGAGAGCTGAATACGGCGATGTCGTCAAGGTACGCTGCGCTGAACTCCTCGAGTCCGGCCAGGACCTTGTTCACCAACCGCTGGAACATGGCTGGGGCGTTTTTCATACCGAACGGCATGACCCTGAAGCGGTAGTGGCCATCTGGCGTGGAGAAGGCAGAGCGTTCTTTCGCTCCCTCCGTGAGAGCAATCTGCCAGTATCCGCAGGTCAGGTCGAAAGTGCTGAAGAACCGGGCGGCCCCCAGGTGGTCGATGAGCTCGTTGGCGCGGGGAAAAGGGTGAGCGTCTGCTCGGGTGACCGCATTGAGCCCCCGATAGTCCACACAGAATCTTAGTTCGGGGGCGACCCCTGGGGAAGCCGCCTTCGGGACCAGAACCACCGGGCTGGCCCAGGGGCTGTCGGAGGGTTCGATTACTCCCAGGGTGAGCATCTTCTGTACCTCGGTCTTGATGCAGGTGCGGACCCGGTCAGGCACCCGGTAGGCTCGGTGTCTCACAGGCGGGCTGTCGCCGGTGTCCACGTCGTGGACACACCAGTCGGTGACCCTTGGAATGAGGGAGAAGAGGTCTGCGAATTGTCTGAGCAGCTGGCGGCAGTCGTCGGACTGCTGGGGAGTGAGGGTGGTCGAAAGTCTCACTCCCTCCACGGAACCATCCAGGTCTTTAGCGCACAGGGGGTCGGGCAGGGGCTCGGTGTCTTCTTCTGCCCCATCATCGGTGGCCAGTAGCAAACTTAATTCCGTCCTCACAAAGTGGGGCTTGAGACGGTTCACGTGGAGGACCCGGAGGGGGTTCCGTGGGGACTGTACGTCGACCAGATACGTGACCTGGCTCTTCCGCTCGACCACCTTGAAGGGACCAGTCCATTTGTCTTGTAGGGCGCAGGGTTTCACCGGGGCCATGACCCAAACCTGCTGGCCCGGCTGGAACTCGACCAGGGTTGCGTTCTGGTCATACCAGCGCTTCATTTCTTCTTGGCTGGCCTCGAGGTTAGCCTCTGCGAGTTCTCTGAACTTCCTCGTCTGGTTGCGGAGCGCCAGGATGTAGCGGAACACATCAGGGGGTGTCCCCCGGGGGCTTGTCTCCCAGCCCTCTTTGACCAGGCTCAGGGGCCCTCGGACGGGATGTCCGTACAGCAGTTCGAAGGGGCTGAACCCCAGAGACTTTTGGGGGACTTCTCGGTATGCGAACAGGAGGCAAGGGAGGAGGACGTCCCATTTCCGGCGCAGGGGCTCTTCGAGGCCCAGGATCATTCCCTTCAGGGTTCGGTTGAAGCGTTCCACTAGGCCGTTGCCCTGGGGGTGGTAGGTGGTCGTGAACTTATACGTGACTCCGCACTGCTGCCACAGGGACTTCATGTAGCGGGATATAAAGTTAGTGCCGCGATCACTTTCAACCTCACGGGGAAATCCGACACGGGAGAAGATCCCCATGAGAGCCCGGCCCACCACGGGAGCCGTCACGGTGCGGAGGGGGATGGCCTCGGGGTAGCGGGTGGCATGGTCCACCAGGACAAGGATGAATCTGTGGCCCTGGGCGGTCTTCGGATCCAGGGGTCCCACGATGTCGATGCCGACCCGCTCGAACGGGGTACTCACAACGGGGAACGGTTGTAAGGGAGCTTTGCGTTTTCCGCCACTCTTCCCACTGCCCTGGCACGTGAGGCAGGATTTGCAGTGTACTTCTACATTCGCTCGCATCTTGGGCCAATAGAAGTGGGTAACCAATCGCTGATATGTCTTGTCTTGGCCTAAGTGTCCTGCCAAGGGTACATCGTGGGCAAGGCCCAGGAGGAGGCTCCGGAACCGCAGGGGTACCACCAGTACCCGTGCTGCGCCTAGCTCGGCGGACTTTTGCTCGCTGTATAAGAGGCCATTGTCCCAATAGATCCAATGGGTTCCGGTTTGGTCACTGGCGGCCTGGGCTTCGGCTTGTTGTCTAAGTCCCCCGAGGGAGGGGCAGGTGGCCTGTTCCTGGCAGAACTCTTCACGGGAGGGCCCCCCCTCACAGCGCCACTGGGCCATCTCGGGCAGTTCTTCGAGCTCCGTCAGGGCCTCTGGGGCGGAAGGTTCCGGTCCTTCCCCCGGGTTAGTGTCTTCTTCTCCCTCTGAAGGAGGGTTGTCTGCTTCTGGTAGGGTGTCCCGGCTCTCGGGGATAGTGTTCGGTAAGAGGGCTTCACCGCCCTCGGAGAGAGGCAATCGTGCGGTCATGGAGCGCGTGGTGGCGCAGACCCATTCTGGTAGGCCCATCATCTCCAGGTGGGCCCTTCGTTCTACTTGCCCCCACGGGGAACTCTCCAGGTCGTTGCCCAGGAGGCAGTC
The DNA here is from genome assembly GCF_964204655.1 of Triturus cristatus. Taxonomy (NCBI): domain Eukaryota; kingdom Metazoa; phylum Chordata; class Amphibia; order Caudata; family Salamandridae; genus Triturus; species Triturus cristatus. The sequence continues at coordinate 1,434,357,845 of NC_140591.1, read as the reverse complement.
TACGGGCTGCGATGTCCGGACCGCTACCTTCAGTTCTCCGGAGACCCCTCCCCACTCGAAGGGCACCAGCGCCATCTGGCAGAGGCTCTCAGAATTGTCGGAGGATACGACCGGACAGAGGGCCCCGGTTAGGATCTGGTCTTCTGAAATTAGGCTGCGGTGGACCGCGGTGACACTCGCCCCGGTGTCGCGAAGGCCCTCGACTCGGTGGCCGTTGATGGTCACCTGCTGTCGGTATTTTTCTGTGTTGGCGGGCAAGGGTGCCCCGGGGACCATTTCTCGATCACCAAGGGAGACCAGGGCCATGGCCGCCGGTTCCCATTCCTCGGAGTCTTCCATCTCTTCCCCCAGAGCCACGGAGGCCATCTGCCGGGCCGTGGGGTTGGTCGTTGTGGTTCGCTGATACTGGGGACACTGTGGGTCATTGGCGTAGTGTCCGGGCTGTTGGCAGCGGAAGCAGGTGATCCTAGCTCGTGGACCTGGTCGTCCTGGGGCTCCGGTGCTTGCTGGGGACGGTGCCGAACCCGCCGCTGGTGGGCTGCTGGGGGGGCTGGTTGAGGACCCCCCGGGGAAGTCTCTTGGTCGGCCGTGGTTCCCTCCGCCCCTCTGGCGGGGGGGGCCTTGACTGTGGCGGCCGTAGTCCCCCACGGGGCCCCGGGTGGCCCGGGTGTTCACCCAACGATCAGCCTCAGCGGCCAGCTTCCGAGGGTCGGTGAGTTTACTGTCCAGGAGATGCTGGCGCAGTTCTATAAAGCAATTGGCCGCTAAATGTTCCCAGGCAATCAGATCGAACAGTTCTTCGAAGGTGGAGACCTTGCTGCCCTTGATCCACCCGTCCAAGGCTCGGCTGTAAAAGTTCACGTATTCTACCCACGTGGTGCCCGGTATCTTCTTGCAATCTCGGAACCGTTGTCGGTACATTTCGGGGGTGAGTCCGTACCGGCCCACGAGGGCTTCCTTCATGTGGCTGTAGGAGTTCATGACCGTGGAGGGCAGATCTAGCAGAGTATCTCTTCCTTCGCTTAAGAACCGGCCCCATAGGCCAGCCCCCCAATCCTTCTGCGGGACTCGGTGAGAGGTCATGGCGACTTCGTAGGCCTTAAACCACTGCTGGATATCATCGTTCTTGTAATACTCCTTTACCACATCCTTGGGGATGTGAACTTTGGTTTCCCCGGTGGGAGCGGACGGTGGATTCCCGGGTGGCTGTGACTTTTCGTTTCTAGCCCGCCACTCAATCTCCTTCAGGCCGCGTTCATGTTCTAGCTGGAGTTTCTTTTCGTCGTGCTCCCTTTGGAGTCTCTTCTCTTCGAGTTCCCCTTGTAGCCGTAACTGCTCGACGGCCAACTTCTTCTCTGCCAGTTTTATTTCTCCCTCGATTTTTAGTTTTGCCAGTTCAAGTTCGTGGTTGCGGCTTCTCTCTCGGTCCGCTAGTTCCTCGGGGGACAGGTTCCCCTCTGGCCCGTTGTTTCTCGCCGGGATGCTTGGTGGTTCATGGGTAGAGTCTCCTTCCGTTTGGGTCGGGGGCGCCCCCGTCTCGACCCAGGTTTTCAGTACTTTCTGGAAGTCTTCCTTTGTGCTTAGTCCGGTGGTAGCGATGCCAAGGTCTTTGCAAAACTGTTTTAATTCTCTATGCGTGTAATAGTCCAATTGATCCTCTCGGAACGGTGAGCTTATTTCGGTACCTGCGGCACCCAGGGAGGTTTCTCCTTCCATCTCTGTTTGGTAGTGCGTCAGTCGTTCACTGCCCGCTCTCTTTCGGTGTCGGCTCGGATCCCGTCGTCTGCCACCAAATGTTGGAAAGGCGTTCGCCGGAGGGGGGTTCGACACACGTCCTGCCCACCCCTTTGACCCACCTCTCCCAAGTAGGCTGAACCCGGCGCGCACACCCTGAGATACACTACGAACAGAGTGACACCACACGTGTTCTTTGTAGGACGATAGGTTCTTTTATCGATGATTTCAAGGGATCTTTATGATCCAAGATGCAAGCAGTACAGCAGTGGCACAACGTACCACAAATCGGTCGGGGGGAATGGGGGTAGCGGGACAGTCTTTCAAGGTAGTGTCTCTGCGAAATACCCTGCGGAAAGCTCACAATCCTCGAGCTGGAGGGTGTCGTGTCTCTGGACGATCTCTTACCGAGTCGTCCTCAAGGGGGAGCGCCGCGAGTCTCTCAGCAGGCACAGGTGGTCGGAGTTCAGGAGCCGCGATTCCGTCAGCAGGCTCAGATGGTTCAAATAGCTGGGGGCCGCGAGTCACTCAGCAGGCCTAGGTGGTTCAGTGTTCGGGAGCCGCGACCTCGTCCGCAGGGCTTAGATGGTTCAATAGCAAGAGGCCGCGAGTCACTCAGCAGGCCCAGGTAACTTCAGCATTCAGGAGCCGCGACAGCGTCTGCAGGCTCGGATTGTTCCAGGTCTTCTCTGCACTCGTTTCTCCGGCGCCCCGTGTTATACTCCGCTGGTTCTTTGAAGTCCGGAGTGCTCGCAGAGGGGGGACTGGGGTGACGGAGGGGGTTCGGCGGGATTTCCTGCCGCTCACTTCTTTGGTCTTTTCAGGTGGGTCTGGGAGGGACCCCAGACGCTCGGCAGGGGAGGCGCCTGCTCCCCAGGGGCCTGGTGGCCGATCAAGTCCTCCCGGGGAAGGCGACCCGAGGTGTGACTGGGCTGGCGCCTCTGGGTCTGGCTCGAGGGTTCCCGCTCCCTCAGTTGGACATGCGTGGTAGGGTGTTGAGTCTGTCAGGCCTCTGGCCGGCCCGCGGATCGGGGGTGGCTGGGGCGGCCGGAGTCGGAGATGTCGTGTCTTGAGGGTGGTTGCAGGTTGGCTGGGTGATGGAGAGGGCAACGCCGTGAGGCCGGTCTCACAATTATTTATTGGGTTTTGTAGTATTAATATTCAGATTTTAGTTCTTCCCACACCTAAAACTACATGGTATGGTACATACTGTACACTGCTCCCCTGTTAAGTACGGCATGACTGGCCTGCCAAAATGTAAAGAAGGGTGAGAAATTTGACGCACCTGGTCATGGGCATAGGATTAATAGGGGAAACAGGTGATTTATCCGCTCTAAATTTTGAAGTAGGGTGGACACAGGGGGACAATATTCCCCACCACACCCAGTTTTTATAAAGACGAAAGTGAAGATCTAAGAGTGACAGACAGAGCATGTCTCTATGAAGATATTCTGCACACCACCTAAATCTCCTTGAAGCGCCTCTGTGGGGGTTCTAAGGCCTCTTTGCTTTTTTAATCATTTAATCGTGCTCATTGAGGTGTTGACTGGGTCCTAAATTCCTCTGTTTGTCAAGCCAGGTGAGTTAATGTTACTGCTGCCTTGGCTGATTTGAGAAAAGAATGATTTTAGGTGAGGCTCAACACCCCACCACGGCAATTTGATAATTAACAGAAAACAAAAAGGCCCCCCAACCCCCAACAGTGTTTTCGTCCTCGAGTTTACAGCTCTTCAAAGAGAAGCTTGCGCAGTGTAGAATGATTTTAGACAGGCGTGTTCCGTCACTATTTGCTCTTCGCTGCCTGTAGGAGTTTTCCACACAGAAAGGCACACATTCTTAGGACAAAGCACAAGTATACATATATGTACAGTGTCAGTTTGATTTAAGGTGTGATAAGTATTTATTGACCTCCATGTATTAACTATAATTGAAAAACACTAAGTAAATAACTGAACATAAAGCACTGATCTTTGGTGTTAAACTGAAGAGAGAAGGATGTAACTCTACAGTCTCTGAACTGCAAGATATGCAGTCTAGGATTCAAATCCCAGCTTCGCCATTTGACAACATTGTGTGATCCATGGGTCATAGCTTTACTTCACTATGTATCGTTTTCCTTAATCATCCAGTTTGAGAGCACAATTCGGCAAAGAATTTGAGCTCTACAAAAACTTCCCTTTTATTTGGGTGATATAAATAAATTTTATTTCGCATTTCTTAACAATGTAGACTATATAGAGAACATAAAAACCTGACATTTTGAGTAACTTGTGGGAACACCGTCAGGGTATGGGAGTGTTCTTGAATGTTTCATGTTTAAAAAATATTATCTTCAATAAATGTCACTCAATTCCTGGGCGAACCGGCAACTTTTTTGTTGGCAAACATGGATAGGGCCTTTGACTCACTGAGCGGGACGCATCTTTTTGCGCTTCTTAGTCATCTTAATTTTGGTCCTCGCCTGCTACAATATATCCAACTTCTCTACACTGATATCACGGCCTCCGTCCGTGTGGCAGATACCGTCTCACCGTCCTTTCCCATTAGGCGTGGCACCCGCCAGGACTGCCCTCTCTCTCCATATCTTTTTGTGCTTGCTATGGAGCCTCTGGCGGCATGGGTGCAGGTAGACGCACAGCTCAGGGGGTTGAGTGGCCGGGGGCGGTATCTGAGTGCATAGCTCTATTTGCAGATGATGTATTATTTTTCCTTCCAAGACCTGACCATTCAGGACCCAGACTCCTCAGGATCATGGAGATCTTTGGTGACGCATCTGGGTTATATATGAACTCCCGTAAATCCTAGCTGTGGCACCTGCGCAGCGCGGGCCCTCTGGGTCGGTGGTCCGAGGAGGTTGCGGTGGTGCGGGATGGTTTAAATATCTGGGGGTCTGCCTGGCTGCCTCGCAACCCTTGTCTTAGGAAAGGAAGCTAGCCCCTTTGTGGGTGCAAATCAAGGAGCAGACTCACTCTTGGTAAAAGATTATGCATTCTTCTGCTAGTGGTGGCTAGAGCCGCAACAGATCACCCTCCCGAAGGCTGGTCTAGAAGTGAGCAACAAAAATTGCTTGGTAGAGCCAGACGGGGGCTTCACGGATGCAGAAACACATCATGAATCATGTAGACCCTACAAGGGCTTGTAATATTCATCACACTAGAAAGTGAATCCAGCGTCCCATAGATAGCATAATATTGTGTAGATTACACTGCTCGTTGGAATGGAATGATCCTTTAATATGGGGAAGGACAGAACACCCAGGATGTCACAACAAATCAGAACAGACAAGTACAACACAGGTCCCAAATGGCAGTAGTACCACAGAAGAACTGGGAGACTCACAGTCGACCCGTGCAAAAATGGATTAATCAATGGCTCAAATCCTTGTGTCTGCAGAGTGATCCAGAAAGGTGTTGGAAAACAAGATTGATGCAATCTATGTAAAGATGAATCTACTGAGGGTTAACTGTCACAAGGTCAGTGACAGATCGCCATAGACTGAAAGAGCAGTCCTGAAAACAGAGGCGTCAGATCTCAATACAAGAGTCAGTTTTGTGTCCGGTCCTGTCCATTTTCTAGGCACAGATAGGAGGTCACTGAGGGGAGATCAAATCTAAACAACTCCAATTTCTGGGATTTACAGTGAGGATGGAGAGTTTGTCACTGGAGCATTTCCTGAAATAAATGGATTACTGAGACTCTTAAACACATTGGACTATCGAATTGCTTTGTTGTGAAGAGGGCGCATAGAGCACAGGTGCCTCCTCCAGCTCAAGGTGCTCGTCCTAGGGCCATCATAGCCAAAGTCCATAAATACTGGGACAGAGGCATTATCCTTCAGTATACTCGGGCATCTGAAAAACAAGGACTACAGAATTATATTTCCAAAAAGTGCAAAATCTCAATTCTTTGAGGAGAGGCATGGAATTGGCCGGAAATGGGCATCAGGACAGGTGCTGCCCAACTCAATTCGGTGGGACGTGGCCCCCGCAGAAGTCCTGGAGGAGTAGCAGGTGCCACAAGTAGGAATACCAGCGTTTTAAAGAACCTCCTTTAGAGCCAAAGTAGGGCAGTAGTCCAAAAAATAGCACCACCGGACATGTGGACCAGATCCAGAAAAGAACAGTGAAGCGGGAGGCTAGCGGTGACTTAAAAAGTCAGAGTCAGCCACAAAATAGGGACTAATGCAAAAGGAACAGATGATGGACGTAATGCTGAATCAATCAAACATTCATCACCAGTCACAAATATGGGTTACATCCATTGTTTTTTGCATGACACGCCATTCCAGTTTAGACCCAGCCATATGCAAATCAGTCTTGACCCTGTACCCAATGGGATCAGTCCAGCCCGAGCTGCCAGGCCAGGCCAGGTTCTCCCTAGAACAGAAACAAGCAACCTGGGTCCGGTTTCGGGGTAACACACCTCATCAGGCAGGCTAGCTTGAATCTGGTGACGTAGCGAGCACGGACCCATGTCTGTGCATAACCTTCCCACTTAGGGCAACAAATGCAAAAGGAACAGATGATGGACGGAATACTGAATGAATCAAACACTCACCCCCAGTCACAGATCTGGGTTAAATCCGTCGTTTTTTTGCACCCCAAGCCATTCCAGTTTTGACCCAGCCATATGAAAATCAGTCTTGACCCTGTTCCCCATGGGAAAAATCCAGCCCGAACTGCCAGGCCAGGTCCTCCCAGAAACTATGGATTTAACCGTGATCTCTTGACGGGGGGTGAATGTATGATTCATTCAGAATTCTGTCCATTATTTGTTTGTGTAACACAAAAATGGGACAAACAGTGGACTGAAATAACGCAGAAATAGTTTGCTAGCTGGGGAAGATAATCCATTCACATACTAGATGCATTTTGTATTCTGTGATCTAGTGATTCTAGATCTGGGACCTTGATCTCCTTTATGCGGTGATGGGAACCCACATGATTAAATGTGTAAATTTAAGCATAACAGGGCAACATCAAGTAATAAAGGCAATGCCTAGTCACCTACACCTCCCTCCAAGAGGACAACTGTATATCATTCAGTAAGAATAGCCAGGGAGAGGAGCATTGGCTTGGACTGCCATTGGTCATATGCGGGGCTACTCATGATGTTTCAGCAGCTTCAGTCCTCTGCAAATTGACTTATATTGTTTGAACCTCAAGGTAGCTTCGAAGGATTTTGTTATATGCACAAAGAGAGATTCTTTGAAGTTAAAGGATAATAGGTAATAATGTTGGCACACAATAGTGGTTGTCAGCCAACAGAATATGGGAGGCACATATATAGTAGCTTCTGGTGTGTTTACACGAAGTGGAGGGATAGGGAAAGTTGAAATAAGATGATATAGCATGACGAAACGCAGATGTGGTTCAGTAAAACTGCCATACAGAACAGACAGCCAAACTCGGCATGCTTCTGGATAGTACTGTTAGAGACTTCTATTTAACTGAAGACGTGTAAAATGCACGAGGCTTTAATGGCTCTGTGAAATGACAGAATATACTCATTTCTCAGAAGTGCTATTACAGGTGATACAAGTAACACACAGAAGAAGCTAAAGACCTAAACAAGTGGAGAGACAAACTGTATTTAACCACCTATTCTGCATACGGTAGGCGTGTCTCGATACAGATAGCACCATATGTCCTTTCAACATTGCTATTCTACAGCAAATGTAAAGGGGAGCTATATCCTGATATAAGGTTTACTAATGGGTAAAGGAATATACTTCATAAACACGTATGCCCTCAACATGGGTGTTATGGCCTGTTTCTGTAATATCTTGGAACGTAGATGTGCCAATGACATGGGCAGGAGACTAAACTGTATATTTGATGCCAAAATTGACAGGTGCCCCCGAGCTGCAAACAAAGCCTGGAAAGGCAACGGCCTTTGTAGAGTTTATGGAAGCTCTAGGCTGCTTAATTATTTGGAGAACCCTACCTACACCTGTTAGACAGAGAGTACTCTTGTCACGCTAACAAGCATAACATATACAGTAGACTAGATTATATTCTGGGAGACCTTAGCATGAATGTTAAGCAGGCAAGATATTTGAATGGATTCCTCTCAAATCATTTCCCTCTATACTCAAAAAATATGATTATGGAAGGATTACCACACAGATTACACTTGGAAACTGAATCCAGAGATGATGTTAGGCCCACTCTTTCTATCAGATACTCGTACCATAATTGAAAATAATTGGTGTTCTGCAAACTCTAAATTAAATGAATGGTTGCTTATAAAGGTGGTCCTGAGGGGCAGGTGTATGCATAGAATGTACCATATTAAGCAGCAGGTACAGAACACCCTTGTAAATCAAGTGGAGAGAATTACCACTCAGCCTCAGTCTAGAGAGGAGTTATTGAAACCCAAGAGAGCTGGGGAAGTTATGGGATAAACTTGACAACTTTACCTAAAAGGAATACAGATAAAGGATGTTATACACCAGCTGAGCAGTACAGGTTGCACACTGGGCAATTCCTAATTCATGGCAACTCATCACCACACTCCACTCTCTATGGAGCACAACCAATACTGACCCACACAATCATTCCCGGATTCACACATCATACACCATTAATAATGATAGCAAGTTAATCTTGTGGCTCAGGTGATCTATTCCATCTCAAAAAGATTGTCCATTGAGTTTGCGGAGGAAAAGATGGAATAAAGATGTAGGTGGTGCCCTTACTCAGAATGGGAGAAACGGGGTCACGCCACCACAATATCACCAGCAATGCCAGGTCCAGTATATTAATTTTAACATAATACACCATGCATACCTGACCAGTGAGTGACTGTGTAGGAACCAGCTCCAATTGTCCCAGATGGCATATTTCGTTGGGTGATATTAAGCGTATGTTCTGAAAATGTCTGGGTGCAGGACATTAATGGAGGAAAATCAGTCAGAGACTAGCATCCATAACCAGTCGTACAAACCTATACAGTCAGGAGAGTTGCATATTGGGTCTCTTTAAGCTCCCCAGGCAGGACAAGCAGAGCAGAGTACAGATTTTGACATCAAGGCGTCTTACTAGCCAGAAGATCCATAACAATAAAATGTAAAGCGCCACCAGTTCCTAGAATAACGCATCGGTATGAAACAGTTGTAAATTGGGCTGAAGCAGAGGCCATAGATTTGCAAAGGGAGGAGCCTAGCATCCTCAGGAAAAATGTCCCTGCATGCCTAAAGGGTTATATGTTATATGCCTTTAAAGACAAGATTAAAGATGATGCTATTACCCACATAATTGCTGGCATATGGTGTAACAAGAGATATGCAAGTCCCCATTTAATTTAAATGTTTAATTGTTTATTCCAAACATTTTAGATAGACTTGCGCCGTTTTTCAAAACTTCACTGAATGTCAGGATCGTTTTAATTTTACATGTACTTTATTCTCTATAGGACTTCTCATACTACACTCGTTGAACTGCGTGCACGCAGACTACACCCAACATGGCTGCCCCAGTCCGCGTTCTAGTTCCCCTTCAATTATTAAAAACTCCAGCGCTAGAAACTCCGGTGCTATTTAAGCTATCGGACGCCCAACCCGCTAGCACCATCGAGCCATTGGGCTCTATCTAAACGGTATTCAACCGTTTTAGGACCCCCAGCACTCGGTGCCATCTGACTCATCTAAATTGAGGTAAGGAGTCTTGTCCCACGCGCAGCCCTGATCTCTAACGCTTGATACCTTCCACTTTTAACTACACTTTCCCTATTACAGGCTGTTTTTTTTCCACCAAATAATTGCCACCCAATCGGTTGACACCCCGGGGTTACGCACCGACGTTCCCCACCCTTGGAAACCCTTCAACAGCTGCTACCTGATTCCCTGCCAACGGCATTGCATTAATTTGCTCACACGAAGGTATGAATATACGTTCCACACGCCGCTATCACTTGCGACCCTCTCCCCTCTGCGACTCCATTTACACCAAAGTTCTCCTTATTACAGGTTCATTGTTGCCGGTCATTGCTCCCAACAGAGCTTCTGCATCCTCTGTGTTGTTTTTCTGAATCTCGCTTGAAATGTAACAACTATTGACCGATCTTGGTAAGGCCCATTATTGCCTTTTGCACCCTTATCACGCGCCCCCGCTTAAACACCACCATTCCCTAAATAGAAATTGAGGAAGCCGCATTGAGCCCATGAGCTCCTTACGCACAATTGAAATTCCGATTTTAGGTTTGCTAATCCAAATTTATTAAACTCGTTCATTCCTGGTATAATAATTTCTCGTTCATTAGGCTCCTTAACTAGTGATCCTCCCTCCCCAACAATTTTGCTCTACGCTGTGACCACATGCTCACCCCACAAAGCTCCCCGCGAGGCTTCTCACCAAGACCCCTCTCATGGACCCCCCAGTGCGCCGCTAGCATGATGCGTTTAGGAACCTATTCCCCATTAACACACTATTTTTTCCTTTTCCTTCCTTTTTCCCTCCTCTCAATTGTTGGATTGTTTTAATATTGTTACAACATACAAATGATGGACGGAATGCTGACAATGCAGACATTCTCCCCCAGTCAAGAGATCTGGGTTAAATCCATCGTTCTTTTGCCCACTACACCACCCCAGTTTAGACATGGCCATATGCAAATCAGTCTTGACCCTGTGCCTCATGGGAACAGTCCAGCCCGAACTGCCAAGCCATGTCTTCCCTGGACCGGAATCAAGCATCCTAGGACCGGTTTCTGGCTATCAGCCGTCATCAGCCAGGATAGCTTGACTCCAGTGGCGTAGTGAGCACGGGTCCCACGTCTGGGAATACCCATCCCACTTAGGGCGAAAAGCGTTACAACAAACAAATGATGGACGGAATGCTGACAATGCAGACATTCTCCCCCAGTCAAGAGATCTGGGTTAAATCCATCGTTCTTTTGCCCACTACACCACCCCAGTTTAGACATGGCCATATGCAAATCAGTCTTGACCCTGTGCCTCATGGGAACAGTCCAGCCCGAACTGCCAAGCCATGTCTTCCCTGGACCGGAATCAAGCATCCTAGGACCGGACCCCTCTCATGGACCCCCCAGTGCGCCGCTAGCATGATGCGTTTAGGAACCTATTCCCCATTAACACACTATTTTTTCCTTTTCCTTCCTTTTTCCCTCCTCTCAATTGTTGGATTGTTTTAATATTGTTTAGACACACATGTTGTTCAGCCACTTATCTGTCCTGATGATGATCCCATTATTCGTTTAAACGGGATCGAAACGTCGTCGACCTTTGTAAACAGCGTGCACACAAATTATTTCTCTAAACCTGTGTCACGGCTGTGCTTATTATTACGCTGGTTTCATTCTTTACATTTTTTAACAAGCTTTTTTATTTTGCCTGAATGTTTTGTTCTTTTGTTCAAATGTCACAAATTCTTCACAAACTACCTCACCTTTATGTCTCTGGATACAGGACTGTATCCCACTGTGTATTTTCTCGTGTTTTGATAATTAAGAATAAATTGGATTAAATCCCACTATCCGGCTGGATAGTCAATATATAGGATTGATTCCTTTCTATATTTATTTAACTTTATTGACCTTTGACAAGGACCGTTGTCCGTTATAAAAAGCGTCAGGGATGCAGCGCGCAGTCGGGGCAATGCATCGGTTCCAAAGACGCTGCGGGCTGCAGAGGCGATGCGGGTCTTTGCTATGGGCACAAGGTCAGCACAGCAAAGCAGGAGTTCCTTCAGAGCAGCAGTCCACCCATCCTTTCAGTAATAGCCATTTAGTCACACATAGGCTTGTCGTAGTCTGTGGCTGTCTGGGAGGAGTACACAAAGCCCAACTGTAACCCACAACCAGTCATGTGACCAAGAGACAGGCTGCAGGCACCATATGGCTATGGCAAGAATACAACTTTTGAAAAGTTGCATTTTCAGAATTGTAATTTAAAATCCGACTTCACCATAGGTTAGGATTTTAAACTGCGATTTCAGAGACACCAAACGTGATGGGGTCACCTGTTCCAATTTGGAAATTACTTATAAGATGTAATAAAGTAACTCCGATGTTATCCTATGAGAGTGGTAGGCCTTGCAATAGTGAAAAACAAATGTAAGAGGTTTTCACTACCAGAACATGTAAAACTTAAAAGTACATATCCAACTTTTTAATTACACTGCACCCTGCTCTGGGGGCTACCTTAGAGGGTGACGTATATGTATTAAAAGGAAAGGTTTGGGTCTGTCAAAAGATTTACTTTGCCAGGTCGAAATAGCAGTTTAACACTGCACACATATAGGCTAGAATGAAAGGCCTGAGACTAAGTGCTACTTAAGTGGGTGGAACAAGCAGTGCTGCAGTTCCACTAGTAGCATTTAATTTATAGCCCTTGGACATGGGTAGTGCCACTTTTCTAGGGACTTTCAAGTAAATTAATTATGCCAATTGGGTACAAGCAACTGTTACCATGTTTTAGGAAAGGAGGACAAGCGCCATAGCACTGGTTAGCAGTTGTAAAGTGTGCAGAGTCCTAAGGCCAGCAAAAAAGGAAGTCAGCAAAAACAAAAGAAGTCTGAAGGGGAAAAGTTGAGGGAAAACCACGTCAAGAACGCCAGATCTAACAGTTGGGCTTTAAAAAATTATAATATACATACACTGCGAATTTTAATACGTTCGGTACAATCATGCAACCAAAAGTTGGAAAGGGAGAAAAGTAGGCGTATACACCAAGGCGATGTGTTGCAAGACCCGACCTGAAGAAACCGAAAATAACTCGTGAGATTGCAAAACAGCTTCCTCTGATCACATGATGAAACGCACTTCTTTATTAATAACAGACAAAACAACGAACAGCCTCAGCAGAAAGGAGCTCACTCGTGCGTCTGGTTTAGTCTTTAACGTGCCACGGAAAGTAACAAATCAGCAATTTTCACTAACTAAAGTCAAAGAAAGAGGATGTTTGAGCAAATGTGCAAATCGCTGACAAAGGCGTCCACTTAGAGGAAGTTACAGAGACACCGAGTCAAGGCTTAGGAAACCACATCATGCCAAATTGACAGGAATCCCCTTTTCATCAGAGACAAACGCGTTTCCTTGGTTTTTCAAAATATTAAACAAAAAACTAATCTTCACTGGAAACAATAAAAACTGTTCACCGAGTAAAACTGCGTGTGCATGCCGTATGTACACTAGGACGTCAAAGGGGCTCAGCTATAAGTAGTGTAGCAGGTGCAGTGGCACGGAGGCGGCAGGGGCCCCGCGTTCTCTGCACCAGCTGCAGTTTAGTTAATAGTCTTCCTGCTAAGAATATTTCTTGCGAAAGCCTCCCCGAGGCCTAGCTATGAGTTGCTTCTTCCTCAAAGAGTAGGGGGAAATGTCACAGTCATGGAGATAGGTCCCAGGCAGGCTGGCAGGGGCAAACACTGTATTGAGAAGCTGTAGAGATGTTCCCCCATCTCGAGGGAGACGGTAGAGGAAGGGAAAAGGAGCAGGGGGAAAAGAGAAGAATGGGAAGGAACCAAGCAAGAACAAAGGAGGGGGGAGGAGATGAGGGAGAAAAGCTAATGCAAGACAGATGTGAAAGCAAATGGGAGGAAGAGGAAAAAGGCACATGAACAGTAAAGGGAGAATGGTAGGTTACTGATAGAAAAAAAATGATTAGTGGGAAGTGAGGAGACAGCAAAGAGGAAAAGAAATGTAAGAAAGAGATAGACGATAAAGAGGAGTAAGAAAAGAGAGTCAGGAAGCAGAATACAACTGGATATGAAGGATGGAAAGTAAAGATGACAACATTGACCTGTTTTAAAAGCCACCTTACTCTCAGCAAGTAGAGGGAATCATTAATACGAGCAAGTAAGTAAAAACAAGGAGAATTATAAACTGACTTATTTAACAAAACATACATTCATTCATTTACTGCAGTAACTGAACAATAAAAATACACTAAATGTCCTTAGAATAAACTTATCAAAGATACATAAGCAGGGGGAAAAAAAGAATCTTGGGGAGGGCCCATACTGTAATCGGAATAATGCCCAGCTCTCTGAAGTATTGTAAGCAACAGAACTCCACTGTGGAGAATTGATAAAGTATAAAGGTTTAATATATCCAATGAATTAAAATTACAAAAAAACTTAACAACAACAAGGATCAAAAGACAAGGGTTTGCTACAACAGTAAATTATATTATCAAGCCAATGTAATCGCAAGTCAGCAAAACATTCCAAGAATGTATTGAGGTGAAGAAGTGTCATCTGTCGAGTGTGTGGAAGTATTTTTCAGGCTTCATAATGTTAAGCAGAAAAGCGGTAAGCCAACTGTGTTATCTAAAAACAAGTTTGAAAGTCTGTGTTCTCTGTCATAGTCACACTATGGAAAGTATGTGCCAAGCACCAAGAAATAAACTACACATATTTCTTCTACTTTATCAATGTTGTGCTCTGTCTTGATCCCCCTATCCTGGTGATGACCGCCAAACCTTGATAGGGTCGAAATGCCATTGATACGATGGCAACCAAAATGTCAATCTCATGCTCTTTCAATCTCCTTCCACAAATAGTAAAACACCCAGATCTGAATACCAATAATAGCACTACATTTATCAAGTACACTATGCACTGCCTTTCCAAAATACGAAGTAGGAGGACCAGTAGCCAACAAAATTGAACTAGAATAAATATGCTTTTCTGACAAACCAGTTCAACCCTGAAACCAATATAGCAAAAAACAGGCAGCTTACAAACTTCAAAGCAGCAGCTCTTCCGCGAACTACGATGTGATACACAATGCAAAAGTTATGACAAGAAACTAAACCGAGACTCCCATGTAGAATTGTTGGCAAGGGTGCACAATACCAGCAAAGACTAAGAGATTTCAACCCAAAAAAACATATTAAATGGGTCTTACAGTTACCGAGCACTGGCAACCTCGAGACTGGAATATGGGGTCGCTATCGTCGTTGCCCCACCACAGTCTTGACAGCCTCAGTGAAAGCAGATCACAGACCAGAGTGAAATTCACATCTGCCAATCCTAATCAAGCTCTAATGCCCCCTCCTCTAAACCTCCTGCACTTTCAGATCTGCCAGGGTCATATTCGAGACTCTAAAACAAAATGCACACTACTATCAGAAGAACAAGTTAAAAATCTCAGGCAGCGAAAGTTAGGTTTGTTGCATCAACAATCACCAACCAGACTCACTTTGTTGCAACAAAGCCTCCAATGAAAGCTACTCCTTTTCAGGTTTGTTTCCAAGATCTGGAATCACAATCCTCGAAGTTTCAGTAATGAACTCTCTTTTGCATCCATTCAAAAACGTTCTGAAAAACAACTTCCTATTGAAACTGATGGTCCCCTTCTCTGAATCTATGCGTTATCTCAAAATGAGTAACAGATTCCAACACGATTACGTGCATGTGCTCTGAAACCCATCTAATGGCCAGCTGCAAGGGCAGGGGCAATTATAAAACTGTAATTGTAGTTTACTTTCTATCTTGCACCCTTAAGCTGTATCCACTTGCAGACGTTTCATATGCTTGTACTTCTCTATTTCTTTTAATCATTGTAGATAGTACATCACACATGGAGCAATCCAATGTAATGGACTCATCTTCCTTCAACATAAACTCCAAGCTTACTGATAAACCAGATTGCTGCTCTCTAGCTCACCCCTTCCTTCAATAACACCTAAAACTTGGAGATGCTCTTTCTTAGTCCAGTTGGGCAAGTCTGGAACTCGATTCCTGCAAGAATAAGAGATTTGACAACCACCTAAAATGAATGAATGAATGAATGAATTCCGATTTCTAAAGCGCACATAGCTGCCCTGAGGCGTCCAAGCGCTGAGCATACCAACTGAGGTTTGGGTTAGGAGGAGGCAGATTCAGCTCCACAGTTATGTAGTGAACAGGAGCGTTTTCAGCTGTTTGCGGAAGGAGAGAATCCAGAGAGCCTAAAAAAACTGGTTATTTCCGGTCATATATCTAAACACACACCACTGCAAAAGAACGCGGTAAGTAAGCTCTTGTTCAATTGGGTCTACACTCACACCTTTCAGCAACACCTCTGTCAGATACAAGCTTGTTGCACCAGGAGTGTGACACATCTCCGATTCCATGCATCACACCCAATGCTTTCCATAGAGGCCACGCTATGATCCCACACCTAGTCAACAATGCATTCCAAAAAGCCCTCCCAGGAACCCAATAACTACTGAAGCACTTCAGTGCCTGACAAGGGCTATGAAACCCTGTATAAACCATTGGTTGTACAAATACCATCAAGCTTGGTCCTGTCCACAGGGCGTTCCTATTCTGCAAAGAGTCTGCGGAAATGTCTTGAATATGTTTATCACATTCTGTTGGAAAAAGGTCTGAGGTGAAGCAAGGATCCAGTGGTTCCAAAGGTACCACTACCGAGAAAGATAGTGAGTGCTCTTCGTTTGCATTCCTATTTGAAAGGCTGAGGAGCACTGCCCATAAGTAGGCAGTGCTATATGAGATAGCATGAAGACCACTGAACAATAGGTAGAGGAAGGTGGTCCCACTTTCTGCACCAAGAAGAAAGATGTAGGTCAGAAGTGCAATTAAATGGCATTTTGATTATAGGGCACCAAAGGGAGAACGAGCGTGCCATGAAAGATTATTAAAATTATGAAAAGATTAGCAGGCAACAGCATGACTGTGCATTGCTATTACCTCCATGTTGCTGATGGTCAGACAAATAATCAGTGCTAAATTTGTGAAAAAATAAGTGCTGGGACCCTCGTCAGGAGGCTACTACTGCTTGCACCAGTCCATTGCTCTCGTGAGTGCCGCCTATGACGGAACCAGCACAACTACTAACCATGAAACCCTACAAGTGTGACAATTCAGACTATTCCAGGCCCCCAGAGCTGTAGGAATGACTTGGATGACGGGAAATGGCCATTCTAAGGTATACTGAATTAATAATCAGCGGCTGTTGTGCTCAACTCTAGATTAGACAAACTGTGCCACCATGTGGCAGATTGTCATTGTTGACAATTAAGTCCTGGTGCCGAACACCAGAAACCACCGGCTCAAATTAGGCACTGCAACCAATCACAAAGTGTGCCGAGAACCTGTGAATGAGAGATTCCAGGAACTGAAAATAAGCATCTATCTATTCATCCATTCACACTTCCATCCATCCTCTGGTATCCACCAGTCACCTTTTCATTCTATCATCCATTTGTTCTTTCATCCATCAGTAAGTCTTTCATCATTTGGTCTCTCCATTGGCCATTCCATCCATTCCTGCGTTCACACATCCATCATCTATGCATGCATCCATTCATACATCTATCTACCTGTACAACTATCCACCCATACACCCATCATTTGACTTATCCATCCATCAATTAAGCCTTTCTTCTATCAAATGATCCTTTTGTCCATCCATTCACCCATCCATCCTCTCAGATTTCCATTTACTCTGCCATGTTTTCACTCACCCATCCATCCTCTCAGATTTCCAGTTACTCTGCCTTCCCTTCACCCACCCAACCATCCGCCCAGATTTCCAGTTACTCTGCCATCCCTTCACCCAACAATCCTCTCAGATTTCTATTTACTCTCCCATTCTTTCCTCCACCCATCCTCTCAGATTTCCATTTATTCTGCCATCCTTTCATCCACCCATCAACTCACCCACTCATCCACCGATCCTTTCACCCACCCTCTCACCCGCTCATCCACCCTTCCTTTTTTACCTGCTAATCCACCCATGCTTTCACCTACTTATCCATCAATCCTTGCACCCATCCATTCTTACACTCACCCATCCTTTCACCCATTAATTCATCCGTCCTTTCGCCCACCCACCCATACTTTCACCCACCCATACTTTAACACGCTCATCCATCTTTTCAACCACCCATGCTTTTACCCACTCATCCATTCATCCTTTCACCCACTCATCCATTTATCCTTACATCCACTCACGCATGTCTCGCCCATCCTTCTTTCCCTTTTGTATCAACTCATCCTTCTTTCTTTTAGCGTTAATTATGAGCTTTTTTCTCCCAATTTGCAAATAAAAGACACCCATAAAGAAACTCACCCCGCTGTAGGTAGCTCCCAAAGCAGGGGTTCACGACGCCCCTAATAGACACCCTACTAAAAAAACAATATTTCTCTACAGCCTTCCATAATGCCACCATCCGTCCTTGGAAACCTGCCTCAACCTCTACAAATATTTTTCTCCTTTCAGGTAAATGGAATCTCCTTGTTAAATACCTGACTTCACCTACGTGCAGAGCCACCAATTGACAGGTAAGATGGGTCGAGAGGGGAGAAACTTTGGTTATAGGTAGATATGTTATTTGCGGCTGCACAGAATTAATACTCAGTCGGCGCAGTACAGGACTGGGAATAAAACATTTCAGGGCTGTCGTTAACTTACTGTTCAGCTTTAGGCACGTTAATTGCCTTTAATGCATACTCCTGTCCCTTATAGGCTAAGGGACATACAGGTCCCCCAAGCGTCTGACATATCGCATTCTGCACTCCTTTCATTACATATTATCCTGCTGAGTTTTCCTTATTTCCCTGCCACTGCTGTATCACATCACGTGCGCATCCGTGTCAACTATCCAGCAGTCTCCAACACAGATGTATGCAGTACTGCACGAAGTACGACATGCAGCACTGCCGGCGGGACAGCGTGCTTACAATGGGCGTTGTGAAATCTGTTCCTTCCACTCTCACCGAGCAGCTCGTACACTCAGGAAATCCATACCCAGTGTCCCCAGATGTTTTATTTGTTTTGAAAATAGACTACCAATCCTTTGCCAAGACATACCTTGATCATTTTCATTCAACCCATCTAACAAAACAAATAAAAAGAACCCCATGAATGTTTGTCAGTGCAGAGATCAAATCAGTCAAAATTCGCACTTACAACGGTACCCTACCATTTTCAGATTTACTGGAAACATTCCCATGCGTGTGACAGTGTTAAGGCACTGTAGCCGCCTCTCACCTTCTGTGTGAAGTAGAGGGTCTTGTAGTCACTGGGGCTCAGGGTACCTCGCACAGTGCTGGAGGGACTCAAACCGATGGAGGCTGGCTTGAAGGCGGGCGCCGCGCCGGGGAGCAGCAGCAGCGCCAGCGCCCAGAGGAGGGTACCCGAGCGGCCACGCTCGGCAGATGCCATGGTGATTGTCCCGTTTACTTCCGGAATCCCCTTCTAGAACCCAGCCAGCGAGAGTGGGCGGGGCTAATGTGGAAACGGGCGGAGTCTGCGGGAAGGGAGGGCATTAAGGGGAAGGGTATGATTAACTTAGTAACATATGACTTAGAACTAACTGTGCAGGGGAGGAGCCTGTGCCCCGCTATCCCCTTCAGGTACGAAGCACGTATAGGTGCAGTTTTCTATAGAGTGGGGTCATTCCAGCCTGGCTGCACGCCAGAGAGAATACTTCCTTCCCCATCCTGCAGCAGGGCAGTGGCCATTTTGAAAGGAAATAGTTTGTACTCTTCACAATGGGACGTCCTATAGAAACAAGGGCCACTCTTATTTTACTATAGGTTATAAAAATGAATGCATTACCTACTAATACTATTTGTTAAAAACAAATTATGGTTGATTGTGTAATTTTATGTAATAGGTTTTTTACAGTGTGAGACATTTTCTTGTGGTTGTGGTCTTGAAGAATTCAATACGTACGTACTGAGCAGTATCCCTTATGAGTGCTGTCGTTTACAATTGGTGTCATAGGGCTGCATAACACTGGTAAAATGTGAGTGAGCCAAATTGGTCCCTTTGTACACTTGACTCTTTCCAGGTGGCATACATGCCAACATTTCAAGAGGAGAAAGTGAGCGATGAAAAAAAATATACAGAATGTGTTTTGTTGTAATCTCTGTAGAAAGACACCTGGAGCCAGGAGGTATTCTTATGCCATCTTTATTCAGTCTCCAGTTCAGGTTACATCTGTCTCTACTCCAGCCAGCCTAGTGTGGTACCAGCCCCACCAGGAGCAGCCTCCCTAGCCGCTCAGCCCATCTTCAACTGCCAACACTCATCCACTCAGACACCCAGGCATTCCATGCATCACATGCACACCAACATTCTATGACCATCTCACACTCTGGCTGAGCAGCTAGTGGCAGCAGGGCTGGACTACATGTAATTCAATTAAGTAGGATATAACATTATCCCTTTTTCTTCAACGAAAACAAACATGCAAGTGATAAAGCATCAAGGAAGAACTATCCACAAGAAAAAATGAATAATGGTACAAGTCCCACGGATGCAAACATAAAATGAAAACATCGCAGGAGAAAGAACCATTATACAAAAAACGGATAAGATAAAAACATTTGATAAACAATATCTCCCATCCCTTCGTTAAAGATAAAGAGGCATATGTATAGTGTGTAGTTTATTAAGCCACAAAGTTCTCATTTATCAGAGGTTAAGATAGTGAGATCAGCACATCTTTAGTCATGATGTCACAGATTTTCGTTTTATTTTGCATGGGGTGTCTAAGGTCCCGTGGGTGGTCATCACATGGTTCCCTTTCATGAGGGAAGGTTGTGGGTAATAGCCCTGTGATTAGTTATGTGTGTTACTCCCATATGGGGTACGTAACCTCCACAAGGGGGTTAAGAGCTCGTTTGTAACCTCTTCAAGGGGTTTGGAGTACCTAGGTTAACCCTCACACTGGGTTGGGTTATGGCTTTGTCCATAGATAGTTGCGCGCAGTATTAATGTACATTTTTTATGGTTAACCCTCACACAGGGTTGAGTTATTGTTGCACACAGGGTTGAGTTAGTGTTGCACACAGGGTTGAGTTTTAGTTGCGCGCAGTACTTATGTATGTCCCTTCATGGGAGTTTCTATGGGTGACGACCCATATACATGTTTGGTTCCCTTTCTTTTGGGATTGTTGTAGTAGAGTATCCTATCTTTAGTGCTACTCTAGGTTATTACTTTGGGCATTGGTTGAGTGGGGTCTTTTACCCTTTGCGTTGTAGTGCATTATGTCACAGTGTTTAATGCAAAATGCTTCAAATGTATTTCGGGTAATAAGAGATCTTACAAGCAACTACATCTACAAAGAAAGAATTCCCAGGAAAGGGTGGCCTTCCCATTGGACAGCCCACAGAGAAGTGTCATTAAAAGGACACTACAGCCTGGGAATACTACTACTAACTTAAAGGATTGCAGTGAGTTGGAGGAGTAGTTCAACTACGACCGCATCTGGTGTTCCAGCCACAACGTTAGCCACAAAAGGATTACTGTGAGTTGGAGGAGTAGTCATACTACAAATGAATATGGTGTTCCAGCCACAGAAAGAAGAAAAAGTCAATTTAATAGATGTAAAAACGGAAAGTGTGCAGTGGCTGTACAATCCCATCCTCGTCGCCAAAATAAATGTTGTAATCTCTGTAGAAAGACACCTGGAGCCAGGAGGTATTCTTATGCCATCTTTATTCAGTCTCCAGTTCAGGTTACATCTGTCTCTACTCCAGCCAGCCTAGTGTGGTACCAGCCCCACCAGGAGCAGCCTCCCTAGCCGCTCAGCCCATCTTCAACTGCCAACACTCATCCACTCAGACACCCAGGCATTCCATGCATCACAGGCACACCAACATTCTATGACCATCTCACACTCTGGCTGAGCAGCTAGTGGCAGCAGGGCTGGACTACATGTAATTCAATTAAGTAGGATATAACATATTTCCCCCATTGACTTCTATTGAACAAGAGGTAATTTCTGGCAGCAGACAGGCAAAATAAAGCAATTTTTGCATAAAACAAATCGTGAGTCTCCTGCCTGAATTGGGTCTATGGGTATGAGGTACTGGGTATGAGGTAGTGAGAATGTGATGACCAGTTTCCTGGGGCACTAGAGCAGTCCGCTGTAACTGGGCTCTAGTTGCATCAATTGGAGTTGTTCCTTGCTGGTGCCCTGGGTCCACATCACTACTGGAACCCAAACTGGATAACCAACTACTCCTCTTCAGCACTTGGCTCTCTCAGGGTAGCGAGACAGAGCAGTCTAAGCCTTACTCAGACAGGTTAGGTGGGTTAGACATTCAGTATACAGTTTACACTGTAGTACCCTTTGATCAGTACTTTACTTTATAAAAGAAAAGTATTTTAAATCACACAAGAAAAATTCACTACAAATAGAACTAAGATACACAGTGAAAACCAGCAGTCTCTACAATCCTCCGGGCCTGAGTTTTGACCCCAAAATGTATTATAGCACCTAGACACTAAGCATTATAAAAAACACAGTTAACATTTCATTATGCAGATCATGTTGCACAGGTATATTCTTCAAACCTAGAGCAATGGTATTAATACTTGTATTGCAGTGATTTTGTTTCAACAGTTGATATAAAGTCAAATGTTACTGATCCATCCACTTTCCCACCACCCAAAGTAATGGCAGTGCCCACCCTTCCCTGGCGAAAGCACCGCTCTGGTGATGCCAGGGTCTGGGTAGGAGTACCTGTTGCCACTGGGCTAGTTTTAGGAGGGTAGTGACTGGCCAGGGTGCCATTCCACCTTGATACCCTCAGATGACACAAAAGGGGTGAAAGCCTGTACCACAGAGCCCACTAGATACAGTCTACATTTTCTAATAGCAGGGTACCTATAAGGGGGACGCTACTTGCTACCAGGGCAGAACAAGCAAGGACAAAGCTGGAGACCATGCAAGTCTTGGGGCTGGGATTACGGTAAATTCTTCAAAAGGGCGCTCTCCTCTCCACTACAGATAATAGCTGGAAGCTCTCATGTGCTCCCAAAGCACAAGGGAGGTGTCAGATGTGAAGCAGTCTAACCTTAAATGACAAATTGAAGCTTCCCCTGTCTCTCTCGATGTTGGTGTGCAGCAAGTTTCCTTATCTTGATCAACTATCTGCAGACTCATTGTGTTCCAAAGCACAAATAGCTCCCACAAACCTCAGGCAGCTTATTCTCTACTGGGATGTTGCATGATGAGCCGAAGCCCAGCTCCTTCCATCAGACTGGCAAATTCCTTTCACTGATTATCTGTCACACAGGCACATTTTCAAATACAACCTCCACCACCGGGTGAAAGGAGAATAGCAATCCAACCTCTGGACTCCTCTCCTGGATCTCAGCTTCCTTGAAGACCCATTGTGGGTGCCTTGTCAGAAAAGAGAACATCCTTGAACAAGCAGCTAGCCAATGATGTCAGATGTTTATCTTTCCCCGGTTGACAAACTAATCCAACAAGAGGGTCCACTACTTTTGCATCCTGGATGCCCCTCCAATTCTGTGACATATTTCCTGCATGTTTAATGTGGGAACTGTCTGTCCTTGATCAGTCCGTGTGAAGAGGACTCCCTCCAAGTCTCTTGGTACTTGTCCGGCTTATCCCCCAGAGAGGAATTTTAATTAACTCCAGATCAGGAGGCCTTGACCATCACCAAGCAGAAAGAGGGGGGCCATCCAGCAGAGGGAGTCTTAGCTAAGTACAAATAAGAGCTAGTGCCTACGCCAATCCACCAAGCTTCTACAAGGAATATGGAGGAGCACGGGGGAGCTGAGTTGTCCAGCAGAACAGATACCAGCTCAGCTCAAATTAAACACAATGGCTCACTTTCCTCACTTTGGGAAGGTGGATTTCTGTTGCAATACCCCACACTTTTTGCCTGGCTTTTGAGGCAATTTTGACTGTAGAGTACTGGGTCCCTGCTGTCCAGGTTCCCAGTACCAGTGTTCTTTCTCTAAAGCTGTACCACGATTTGCACTTTAGGCCCACCTGTAAGTCACTAGTAAATGGTACCCTGGTACATATGGCATTGGGACTAAAGAGGATCCCCAAGGGACCCCTCATCAAGGCCATGCTAACTGCCACTGCAGTCTGCAGGCCTTGGTGCAGACAAAAATGACAATGTCAAGATGGCACACTGCCTGTGTGACATGTCAAAACAGCACTACCTACGGTATGGGTAAGTCACCTCTCTAGCAGGCCTTACAAGCCCTGAGGCAGAGTGCACTGTATCTCAAGTGGGGGCATAACTGCATGAGCAGGTATACCACCACAATATTTAAGTCTATTTTTGAATATTGTAAGTGCCAGTGAAGCCATAGAGAACACATGGGCTGGAAACCTGACAGCCCGAGTTCCACAGCACAATGAAGGCTTCACTGAATCCAGGAGTGTTTACCATCAAACAACTCCTCTCAATAAACCTACACTGATGCCAGTGTTGGATTTATTGAAACATGTACTCAGAGGGCACCTCAGAGGTGCCCCCTTAAAACCTACCAACCCTGGTGGGGTCTCTGACTGACTTTAGGCAGCCTGCCACCACCAGACATGTTACTGGACCCTGAGGCAAAAGCTCCTGCACGCTGAGGCCAGAAACAAAGCACATCCTGGGCGGAGGTGTCACACCTCCTCTCCCAGGATGAACAGAGTGCTCGAGAGGGAAGCTTCAAAGACCTTGTCATCTTTGTAATGCGACCCCAGCCTCTGCTGCTGCTGACTTGACCCCAGCCCTACCGGCCTGTCTGCAGCTTCAAAGACCATGCAAAGAAAACGACACCTGTCCTACAGCCAGAGAACTCAAAACCCCTGGGAGGACTACCTGCTTTAAAAAAAGACCAGAACTCCAGAGGACAGCGTACCTGTCCCCAATAAATCTAGACAAAGGACTCTGGTGCCCTCCAGAACCAAACTCCCTGACCACTTTGCACCCGACGCCTCCGGCCGGAGTCCAAGTTGCCCACCAGTCCAGAAAAGGCTCCCCAGTGATCCTGAGTCCAAGCCCAGAGTAGGCTGACCCCTCCTGGACTCGACAACGTCAGCTGCGGTGTGAATCCGAAGGCTTTACCTGACCGGCTCCGGTAAGAGAAACTTGATGTCAAAGGACACCCCTGCACCCAAAGCGCATAGGCCATGAAGATCTCGACCAATGGTTTCCCTGCAACTCACAGCATCTCTACTTACCTCTGCTGTCACTGGTGTTCTTACTGCAGCCTCCAATTCGACTTATCCCCCAGAGTTTCCACAACCAAGTTCCTCCATTGAATTGCATTGGGCGCCCAACATCGTGTTTGCACCCAGCCGCCCCTGTGCCGCTGGTGTGTATGTTTGCTGCTGCCTTGTGGCCCCCCTGTGCTTGCCTAAACCTCCGAAGCTTGAATGCAGCAGCCGCTTTACCTACCTGCAAGCAGCGTGTCTTCAAGCAACCCCAGTCTCCTTTGGGTAACATTGGGCCCTAACTCCAGAATTGACCACTGCACCCAGCCGCCCCTGTGCCGCTGGTGGTGCAGTGTTGGTGCCTAACTGAACATTGTCCTCTGCTGACCCTGAACCCCAAAGACTGGAATTGTAAGTTGAGTACTTGCCTGCAAAACCGCATTATTGTTTTCCTCCATTAGGTTAACATTGCAAAGACTGAAATTTGCACTTCGTCCACTTTTAAAACTGAAAAGTATTTTTATTTAAAATCGTACTTACCTTTTTGCGAAGATCTTGGTCTTAAAATAAAACTTGAAAGAAGCTTATTTTTATAAAATTGGTGTGGATCTCCTATTTGCGTCATGTCATTTATTGGTCATTGTGTGCATAACAAATGTCTTACGCTCCTCTGTGTTAGGCCTAAGGCTGCTCACCTACGCTACCGCAAATAGAGCACTTTGTGTTTGCACTGAGCCCTACACACCGCTGGGGGAATCTCTGGACTCTGTGCACAATATAACCACTTAGTGGTATATCATATACAGACCCAGCTGCTTACACTCACCCAGTGAACACAGTGGCTTTCAATACAGCCATCTGACATATGACAAACAGATCCTAGGTAAGGAAGACTGCACAGACTTTATCAGGAGAGAGCTGGTAGGCCATCCATCCTAAAGGGTACACGGGGACAGGTACCCCTGAGTATAGATTAATGCTACTACTACTGACAGCCTACCACAGCCTGGGTAGAGATGGCAGTAGCCACTCTCTTTTATAGAGGGGTGCACCATGAATGCCCCATTGACCTCACAGCCAAGCTGTATGGCATCAATCCATGTAACCAGGAATACCCTAAGTAGACATGCGTTATTGTCATGTCAAGAATGCCTGCAGTTCATTAGAGTGACTTGTCAGGAGATTAACATAGAGCAGAGAAGGACACTCTCCAGAGCCATGCAAAAGACCTCCAGTCCTAACAGAGGACAAACAATGATTTCAGCAGCCGGAGAAGAGTGTTAAAAATTGTAATGAGATGCACAACAGACCTTAGTAAGGTAAGAAACTGTTTAATAGAGCACTCAACAATGCATCTCTTGGCAGTTATACAGGAGCTCTACTAAAAGAGAACCTAGAACACTAAACAACCACTAAAAACACAAACCAAAGAGGAAGTTTAGAGCACCCAGTAGAACAATGAATAAGCATTTACTGGAATGGGAATAACCACACAACGCCTCCATATGCGAAAATAAATGAAATACATAAATGACCGTAGCAAAAAAACAAACTATGAAACTCAGTACATTAAAAAATCATCAGAATTCTTTAGACACCATTTTGTTCTGGGAAAGAAATTGAGTTACTGGTTGAAGGGGGTAAGTACCCACCTCAAGAAATAATCACAGTCCTTTTCAGGGAGAACCCTTAAAGTTACTAAATTAACCTGAGCTCAACCTTGTGGTAGCTATGGCACGGAGCAAACTGGCTTAATTTAGATGTAATCTCTAAAGTATTCATGTATTACTAAAATAGTAATACAGTTAAAATGCAAATCAAATTAGAAAGTAGCGTAAAACTTAATAAACAATATGACACTAAAATGACAAACATCCAACAAGGGGAACTGGATATATTCTTTTAAAGATGAAATAGAGGCAAGAAATACAAAGTGCTAAAGATGGGCAATGGTTGTGGTAGAACGAGACATAGGCGCAATTTGACGCTGAGCACGATGGTCAAAGATTTAACGTTCTGACTGTAGTCCTTTAAGTCCACAGGGCACTACACTTCGTAGGCCCACAGAACCGCAGGGAAGGCCCTTAGAAACTCTCAGGGTGGTAGGCAGAGGTCAACAGGAGAGTCCAGTCCAGCTCCTGTTGCCTCTGGCCAGCTGGGCAGTTGCAGGAAAAAGTCTCTTGGGAAGGCGTGGCCTAGCAAGATGGCTATTCACACGCATTGAGCGTAGGCTCGCGCAACCCCATTAATAATCATTGCAATCTTGAGCCTGCATTAATATATTTCCATCCTAGCTGCACCCATAACAGCAGTAAGCTTCCCATTGTCAGCAGCAGCGATTCCTTTTGAGGATCCGAGGGCAGCATCAGTGGAGTGGAGACAGTGAACTGGCAGCTGTGTCTCCCGCAGGCCTGATGCTAGCCTAAGAGAGGCAGCTGCGGCGGTGTGGAGGTGAGGAGATGGATGGACTGGCGAGAGACAAGAGGGTGGAGCGCCATGGACCTCAGCATTCCGTGACTGGTGTTTGGTGCGAGACCTGAGTACTAGATGCTCTTGGAGTGCCACCATGTCCTTGATTTCTGCTTAACCCGGCGGCCTTTTAACCTGCCAGGCTAGTGGACACTGGACTGGTGGCAGGGCTGTGCCACCGCTGTGTGATGTGAGGGGCTGGGTTCGGAACTGAGGAGGGTTTCTGATGTGCTCAGCAGCTGCTCCCAAAAGACTCCCCCTGGAAAAATTGGGCTCCCTGCTGCCTCCGAGTTTCCATGAGACCTATCTGGACAGGGAAGTGAGGCGATCCTGGTCTGAGGACAATAATTACCACCTTGCAACAATCCATACGGTGAATCCAAACCCAGTACCCACCACACTACTACTATGTACCTGCTAGCATTAACACTCACCTGGCAAGAAAAGGGAAGTGGGGTGACGAGGGACTCCCTCTCCCATCTACTAAAAAGACCTATTGGATTGCTTCCGCAGGGGGTGGATCACTGAGTACTAAACGACAATTAGGCCGTGCCTGCAGGAGTGAAAAGCCACAGGATTTAGGAGGAACCTACAAAATCAATTGATCATGCCGCCCATAACTGGGTCCTGGTGGGTTGATTGATTACCTGATACACAGCATACTGCAGTGATGAAAAAAAGGGACTGCCCAGGTAGGGAAAACTGGGCAAGTTCACAAAGCCCCTTACAGCCATAGCTGAGGACCTGTGGACCGAGCGGACGCCGGGGCTGAGGCTTCTTCTCATGTAGACACCATCCAGGAGGGTATGCAGTCCTCACTACAGGTCCTCTAACGTCAGATCGGAGCTGCAAAGGAAGATGCCTCACTCCTTTGCCAAGACCTCTTCAACATCACTGGCTGTGTGATGGAAGATGAGACCCCTGTCTCTGTCCTGGAAGACATCGTGCAAGATCTCCGAAAGATGGTGTGTAAACTAGAGAGCTCCACATGCGAGCTGGCGGCCAGGGTAGAAGATGCAGAAGGCCACTCACAGAGAAATAACCTTCGATTGGTAGGGATCCCTGATAGGACCGAAGGAACGCAACCCACGTAATTCCTAGAGAATTGGCTCTGGATGTCCTTGCCACTAGACTGCCTGTCCCCTTGTTTCCTCATAGAGAGAGCACACAGAGGGCTCCTTTGGAGGCCTCTCCCGGGTGGCCCACCATGCTCTATGATTGCTCACTCCCTAAATTATAAGGACTGCAACCTGATAGTGAGAGGTCTGAGCAAACTTCATCTTGACTTCCCCAAAATCTCCCTCTGTCCCGACTACACAAGAATGGTGCAGCAGCAGTGGAGGACTTTCTATCAGGTTAAACAGAAGCTCCAGGTGGTTAATGTACAATATATGTTGCTGTACCCGGCAAAATTGAACGTTATATTCCAAGGGAAGACCTTGGTCTTTGACCATCCAGACTAGGTCTGAGAATGGGTTGAAGAGAGACCCGTGCATGCTTGAGTGATGGCAGCTCATCATGGAGCAGTCGAGAGAGATGACGAGAAGTCAGCAAGGGGTACTGAGATGCAGCACCCCTCCCACAGGAGGCAAAGTACACAGATGGAGTCCTACCCCCCAGACAGCCTCCCCGGAGACTCGGGACAAATATCCACAGATGCAGATGGAGGCAGTGTGAATGAGGATCGCCCCTCGCAAGATGAGAAAGCAGGGAGAGTGGTTGACTCTACTTGACAATTCACAGCTAGATATACTTCACTTGGGGTGGTCCATGTATAAACTGGCTGGGTAGCTGTGAGTTTAGTGTCTCAATAGGTTCAGGGCAACACATTCTTCTAGTTAGGAATTTTAGCGAGGGTGGAGTTTAGGGAGTCAGCAAGTTTTTGTTAACAAGCAATAGAGAGAGAATCACTACTGCACTTAATCCAAAATATGCTGCATGACACTTACTAGATGTGTGCCACACAGGGATGCCAAAAGCTAATGACCTTAAATGTCAGTGGACTCCTGGATAAAAAGAAAGGGGGGGCTGTGATGTCCTGTGTTAGACACAACAATCCTGCAGCCTTGTTCCTACAAGAAACTCACTTGCTAGGCACCAGTTGTGGGTTTTTAGGCCAATACGGATATAATAGGGTCCACCATGCTAGATGTGCAAGGGGTTTGTGAGGCGGGTTGATTTTACTACATAAATCCTTTCCCTTCACAGTTTCTAAGACCCACCTAGACACCCAAGGTAGATTTGTCTTGCTAGAACGGATGTTAGAAGGTGCCCTGTTCAACTTGGCCCTTCTTGCAGGGTAATCCCTAAACTTTTTGCCTTTCTCCTAGCCTTTTTTCTGACATGGTGTTGGTGGTTCTAGGACTCTGGGCACTTTAGCACTACTGTCCAGTGTAAAGTGTGTGTGCTCTCTGTGTTAAATATGATAAGGATTGGTCTACACCTGTTTGGCCTATTTAATTTACCTGTCAGTCCCTTGTAAAGTGGTATCTCAGATACCCGGGGCTGGTAAATTAAATGCTACTGGTGGGCTTGCAGCGCTGATTGTGCCACCCACCAAAGTAGCCTTTCAAACCTATCTCAGGCCTCTGCCATTGCAGGGCCTGTGCGCTCAGTGTTACTGCCGCTGTGATGTGGCACCTAAAGTGCGTGCCCATGTTTGTGACCCCCCTTTTACTGCATGTCAGTCAACCCTAAGGTAGTGTGAGAAAGTGGCTCTGTATATACTGTTCCTTAATAGGTACAGGGTCTACAGAGTCCACAGTCCCCAAGGGTTTGACAGAGGCTAAAGTTAGATATAACCTTACTCTCTAAAGTGGTAGCTTGGTCGAGCAGTAAGGCAGTATCAGAGGACAGTGTAAAGCATTTGTTGTACACACTCAGTCAGCAAATGGTCTCACACACTCAATAACTGAACTCTAGGCCAATGGTTTATATATAAAAAATATATGCTTGTTTTATTTTAGAACCAACACTTGGCATTAAAATATACTTTCTCAGAATGAGATGCTTTATATAAATACTTTTGCAATATGCAATCGACTTTTGTAAACAGTTACAAGTGGTTGCAATAGGCAACACCATTTTAAACACAACAATGCATGGAGCTCAATGGAAATTTCAAGTTATTTGCAACAGATTACTTTTAGGATTACTTTTGGAATTCCAGGACTGGATCCTAGATTCAGTCCTGGGTCTGTACTTAGAATCAAGTGATGAAAGTCTACTTAATTACTGTGATGATTTTGAAACAATATTTAGCTATTTTAAAAGCTGACACAAAAAATATTTAAAAAAAAACAGTCAATGATTCCCTATGGAAGAAAATTCAAGTTGCAGGTACAGTATGTTCTCGTTACTTTTGTAATCCAGTACTGGGTACCTAGACTCAGTACTGGGACCTTTATCCAAAACAGGTAAGTAATTACGTTTTCAGATATTATACGATTTTTAAAGAATATTTAAAGATTGCAGAAATTGACACTTAGAAGAAATTTCACAGAAAAACAGTCAATGATTTCCTACGGAAGAAAATTGGGTTACTGGTAAGTACAGTTGTAAGTATTTTTCAGAGTCAGTGCTGGGCACCAAGATCCAGCACTGGGAGCTCACCTAAGAGCAGGTGAGTATTTTCGTTTTCGTTACTCGGCTGATTTTTGGTAAATATTTTAAGATTTGAAAACTCCACACTTAGAAGAAATTTCAGGAAAAAGCCAGTCAATGTTACCCTATGAAGAAAATAGAGTTATCGGTTTAAAGGTAAGTACTCCTCTGGCAGAGTTGAAGTTCTGGGCATAGACTCAGGGGTCCCCCAGGGTCAGGTAGGTACAGTTGGTTCACCCTCAGCGACCCTAGGGCGGATGGGTGCAGAGAGAGTTAGGCCCAATGTTATCCTATGAGGGATAGGGGGGCCTTGGTTGGTGGCTGCTGACTAGCAAGCCACGTGGCTGTGGGAGCTCGGCTCCTGGTCACTTACTCAGGGCAAGTGGGGAAGTAGGTAGGTGAAGAGGTTGCACTGCCAGGGCCACTCGGGTGGCTGGGTGCAGGGTGCTTTTGAGCCTTCGGGCGCTCAATTGATTTCAATGGGAAATCTCCGGTTTAGAAAAGACTGCAAGCTCGGGGACGAGGATTCTTCAGGTGCCACCACCACATCGAGAGGTAAGTTAAGTAGTTGGAGGATAGGTAGGTACCCTGGGATTGGGCACAGGGGGCCGCAGGGCGCCGCGTGCAGGGGTGCCTTTTGGTGTCGGCAAATCTTACCCTCTGTTGATCGCGGTGGGGGGGGGGAGCGCCTTGTTTTGAGGCTGCAGGCTTCTTCAGGAGTGTCGAGGGAGGTCCTTGGGTGCCGGACTCGGGGTCAAAGTCGCCATGGGGTCATCCTCGTGGTCTTTGTTCACTCCGGCACTGGCCAGGCTTGGCTGGTGGAGAGTGTGCTGGGTTCGCGGTTCCGGGCTGCTGCCAGGGATTAGAGGTAGGTTTTGAGTAGAGCCTCTACTCATGGGAGTCCCAGGGGCTTAGAGCCAAAAGGTAGCCAGGTCCTCCGGGGTTTGTGAGGTTGCTGGCCACAAGAGGTGCCGGGTTGGAGCAGGTTTGAGGGTCGACAGGCCGGTAGGGCTGGGGCCAAAGCAGTTGGTGTCTTCCTCTTCTTAGCAGCTGCAGGGCAGGTCTTCTTTCTTCTTGCTCTTCTTTGTATTTCGGAATCTGGAATCTGTGGAAGGAAGGTTCAGGGTGCCCCTAAATACTAGATTTAGGGGCGTTACAGATAGGTGAAGGGCAGGGACCAATGGGTCCCTGTCCTGGGGTGGGTACACCCCCTATCCTACCTCTCTCCTGTGGGAGGGGGGCAGTAGCCTAGTCCTGATAGGGTAGGGCTTCCCATCTTCAAGATGGCGAGAGCCCAGAGATGTGCTTCACCTCGCCTCCCCCACCTGAGGGGTGGGGTTGGCAGGCTGGCACATCCCCTGTCCTTATTTGGGGTTTCCGGCCAAACTTCCTGCCAGAGTGGGGGGTTGCAGTGGCCTGGGAAAGCTCACAGAGGCGGCATGCCTTTGAAGCTTCCTCCTGCCCATCCTGGGGGAGGAGATTTAGCACCTTGCCCAGGATGTGCATTGTTGCAGGCCCAGGAGAGATGGGGCTCTCCAAACCAAGGGTTCTAGATTCATGTCTGCTGTGTGGCAGCCTAGGCAGCCTCAGAGCAGACGTGGATTGTAGGCTAGGTTTAAGGGGGCATCTCTAAGATGCCCTCTGGGGTGCTTGGTACATTAAATCCCACACTGGCATCAGTGTGGGTTTAATGTGCTGAGAAGTTTGATACCAAACTTCTCAGTCTTCAGTGTTGCCATTATGGTGCTGTGGAGTTCGTGTTTGACGAGCTCTCAGCACCATGTACTCTTAAACGGCAGCACTGCACTTACAGTGCTCAGGAATGGACCTGGGTACTGTAGGGGCACAGGGCTCCTGCTCCTGTGCCCACATCATTGGCATAAGGCACCCAGCTAGAGGGGTGGCTGATGTATGCCATGGCAGTGTAGGTGATGGGCATGGCACACAGGGATGTGTGCCATGTCGACTTTGTTTTGTCTTGCACCCAGACACCCAGCCTGCAAAGGCAGTGTGTGTGTGTTAGGGTACAGGGCCTCTAAGGGTGGTACAATGAGTGCTGCAGCCCTTAGGGGCCTTCCCTGGTCACAAGGCCCTGGGTACCTAGGGTACCATTTACCAGGGGCTGACATGTGGCCAGGGTTTGCCAATTTGGGTTTTGTGCGTTTTAGGGAAGGAACATAGGCCCTGGGCACCTGATTGGCAGGAGTCCAGGGCACACTCAGTCAAAGTACATTCAGCAATTCAGCAAAAAGTGGGGGCATACCATGCAAGAAAGATGGCACTTTCTCACAGGTAGGCCCTAGCTAGCCCTGTGGGCAGGGTGCATTGTAGATAAAAGATAGGATGTGTACCTTAAGTGTGTGACATGTCCTGGTAGTGACAAACAGCCATTTTGGTTTCTCACTACTGTGGGGCTGCCCTCCCATAGGATAAGTGTTTCAGTGGTAATTTCTGATATGAGAGGCGCAGCGTGGTCGAGTTTGGTATATTTGGAATAGTGATAATAAATGCTGTGCAATGGTGTGCGCAGATTTATTATAACTATTTTAGAAATGCCTGTTTTAGAAGTTGGCATTTCTGTGTGCTTTGTGTCTGCCTGCCTGATGTCAATTGCACGTCTGGCTGTTGAGTGACAGGGGCTGGTGAGGTGTGTGTGAGACTCCAGGAGGGGCAGGGTGAGTCAGTGCTAGGCCGAATAGGACATCTGCATTTGGAGTAGTGGGAGGAGTAGTCCCCTGACCCTGAATAGGATTGTGCCTGCCCTAGTGAATGCTGGCTCCACCCCCTGTGGTGTGTCTGATCACCGAGCCTCCACCTGACAAAGGGGAAGAGGAGCCTGGTAAACAGAGTGCTCCAATTCCCCCCAGAACCAGTTTTTGCTGGTTCCCCCAATCCCTGTACTGCAGACAAAGCCAAAATGTGTTATAAATATAGGGGCTGTGACCCCATGAAGTGTTGTGCTGTTCCTGTACTTGCTGGGGGGCTTGTTGCTGCTGGGGCCCAGGAGGAACCGCCATGAGGGCTTGCCTCCCTGCTGGAGGGCCCTCTGTGCTGGCCTCCCTGGGCCCAGCTGTGCCCCTTGGACCCTTTCTTCTGTTTTCCAGGACCTTGAGGACTGTAGCACCTGGAGAGCGCTCACTCTTTATTTTTAGGAGGAGAGGAGCATTTATTTTTGCCTAGCTTCGCAGCGCAAAGCTGCCCATTTTGGAAGAAGAAATCCTCGATGTAGGGATTCCCCCGTGCTACTCGTGAGAGGCGAGTGCCCACCCCGCATCTTTGCTGATTTGACCAGAGCGGGAGCCCACCCCGCTCTCATGCACCTTTTCCGGGCGGGTGCCCACCCCACGTTCGTGCCACATGGGTGCTCCGATCGAAAGCGGGGGCCGACCCTGCGTGTGTGTGCCGCATTTATGCTGCTTTATTTGGCGGATGCCCACCCCGCATGATGTGCTCGAGCGGGTGTCCACCCCGCAATTGCTTTCGTTTGAGGCGGATGCCCACCCCGCAATTGCTTTATCTAAGGCGGGTGCCCACCCTGCACTTTGCCGAGTGAAGGAGCTGGAAGTCAGGCATGTCCGTCTGACTGCGGGCAGAGTCGCGGCTGACAGGAAGTCCGGATGTCAGCGTTTTCCCGAGCGGGCCCCCGTGTGAGCTGTGGGAGCCCCGCATGCCGCCAGAAGGGGAGAGAGAGTCCGTGAGCAGCAGCCCCAGTGGGTGAGGCCGCTGCCTGGCTCTTGTGGGTGCCTACGGTGGCATCCCCCTTCGTTTTGACCAGCGAGAGAGCCCTGGTGAGTGGAGGCTGACACCACAGCTATCTCCGGTGACCGAGAGGAGGAGTTCCCCAGCAGCCCCGGTGAGTAGGGCTTCTCAATGGTTCATTGCTTTGTTGAGGCACATTGTCAGTGCCTGGGGCTGCGTTGGGGTTCCCTGGGGCACCACGGTGCCAGTACTAATTTCCTTTGGGGGTCAAGGGGGTGATAGAGTCACCATGGGGCTCTCAGGGCATGGTAGTACCAGTGCTCATTTTTCTTTTGGGCAAGTTGTGTTTTGGAGTCGCAGTGGGGCACAAGAGGCCCAGTGAGCGCCAGTGCCCCTTTGGTTTCACAGCTGCGCCGCCGTAGCGGGCAGCTGCAACGTTTAGGCCAAAGCCTTTGTTAGGAGTCCCAGTGGGGACCCAGGAGGCACAGTGGTGCCAGTGCAATTGCGATCTTGGATTCTGCTGCAGTGGCAGCCGCCCTGACTTTGCGGGACAGAGCGCATTTGAACCCAGAGGAAGGCCAGTTGACCTGGGGTCATTTTAGGGTGTTGTTAGGGCGCAAGGCCCTTGCCAGTGCTACTATGGTGCACTGCTGCTTTTATGCCTAAGATATGTCCTGCCTAATGAGATGCCTCATGTGATTCATGCCTCATGATTATTGCGTAATGTGTTTTATGCTGATGAGGTTTGGACCTAACATGTTTTATGCCTAATGTGATTTATGTGTAATGTTATGCCTAATGTCATGCTATGGTATGTTAGGATGGTGTCTAATGCTAATGTGATAATGCTTAGGTCATTATGGTACCAGTAGTGACTGGTTGTGTTGTAGATTTACTTACCTGATCTAATGGTTCTGACAGTGGCCCGATTGGCCCTGTCCTGTATATAATCCCATGTGATTATTGCCTAGTGCCAGTTGGCACAGTGTAAATGTGTGATTACCTTTCTAATGTGTTTATGATAATACAAAGGCTATTTTTTATATAACCTTGTGTGGAGTTCCTTTCGTGGTGTGCCTAGTGTGTTGCTGCTGTGTGAGTGTGTTGCGCAAACGCTTTAACATTGCCTCTGGGATAAGCCTGACTGCTCGTGCCAAGCTACCAATGGGGGGGAGCAGGGGTTATCTTCAGCGTGTAACTCCCTTACCCTGACTAGAGTGGTGGTTTCTGCCTGGCTTTGGCGCAAGCCTTAGCCAACCAGAAATCCCATTTCTGACAGGCCCCATTTATGTTATGTAGTATATATACCCCCCACCGGCTATGGTCGCTAATACCCTGGAAGAACTTACTTTGCTGCTCCTAAGTACCCCATTAGGCATGCTGGTTATAGGGGGCGACTTTAACACAGTCCTTGATAGGCACTAAAATGTAGAATCCCCTGCCCAAACTGCTGGGCCAATGGTCCGCACCAAATGGGCCTCTGCCCTGGGCCTGGAAGGTAATTGGTGCGCACGGCTCTTTTCTGCATAGCTGCCAGTCACGATTAAATTAAATTTTCACCCCAGAACACACAAGTTACTTTTTTTGTCCCACACAGCTTCTCTTGCTTTCACATGAATCTCTTCAAATGTGACCAGTGGAAATTGTCCAGTTACCAGACAGGATTCAATCTATTAGTAGGATTCCTTCCCCATAACAGAACAATAGAATTACAAACGGTTGTACAGTGTAGGGTACGATGATTTGGTATGCGATGATATGATATGATATATGATCAGATCAAGTCAGAGTTAATGGCAAGCTGAACTCCCTCCACAACAATAGTAGTCAACTTTTCCACTAACCTATTCATATTGAGAACACACATGGCAGCGCGTGTGTGTTTGGTGGAAATTGTTTATTTAAAGATTCTGTAACTTGTATAATGTAAAATGTAGATTTTATCAGACATAATGGTGTCAGGAATACCCTGTCTTTTGAAACAATCCAACAACTATGCCATAACTACTTCAGTATTAGGTGAAAATAATAATTTAACTTCCATCCACTTTGATTAATATTCAATTACCACTAAGGGATACATTTCCTTCATACAGACCTAAATAATCCGTAGCCAGCACCTACAAGGCTCTGCTGACAAATCTCTAAATTTAAATATGTGCTCAGCAGTCTGAGTTTTTAACATCTTGTCAGAACTTTGACAGGTAGGAAAGACTTTAACAAACTTTCAGATGTCTGTGTCTATAAATGGCGACCAGAGCATTTCTCTTGGCTTTTTATTGCCACCTGGCTCACCAATGAGTCCTAAATGGGCCAATGCCTGCTGACTTATATGAAACAGTTCCACTGACATGGGTGCCAACATTTACCCATACATCAAATACCACATGTAAAGTGGGAATTCTTTCTTCTTGGACTAAGCCTATAATTATCCCAGTCTTCAAGACGGCTCATAAGGGCAACCTGTGATATTACAGGCCCACATCGTTTATTGACTCCGTGGTCAAGGTTATGGGCCGGGTCGTCCTCACTAGGCTTGTGACTTGGGCCGCAGATAATAATATACTGTCTGACTTGCAGTACAACTTTAGACTGGGGTGCAGCACTATTGTTCAGTGCTTGAACTTACACATGCTCATGGGAAAGAATACCGTGGCCAAGGGTGGCTCGCTCCAGATGGCATGGATCTAAACTCGGACTTCAATAGAGGTAATAGAAGCTAGCAATGGGACATTTTGCTCGACTTTGGGGTTGATAAGGATGTTGTTATTTTTCCACAGGATCTACACAAGGATTTGACAGCCATAATTAGATATGGCAATTATGGCAGTTGTACCTCAGACTTTGAAGTCAAGCTGGGGTGAGGCAAGGGGGCATTCTTGCCCCTCTGCTATTCACATTGTATATTAATCAACTGGGTCCTACACCATTTGCAGCAAGCAACTTATCCCTGCTCTCTTGCACACTGTTGACGTGGTTCTCATTTCTAGGACTGCTAACAGTCTCCAGCATCTTAATTCCTTTGTGGCTTTCATGAACAACCTAGACCCCACCACTAATTACAAAAAAATCTCATACCATGGTTGAAAGCCCAAGTTCCACAAAAAGTAGGAAATGTAATATAGAAGCCTGTAATATCACTAGGGTGGAGGTTTTTACCTATCGTGGTGTTTTGTCCGATCGCAAGGGGTCATGGTCTTCACTTCTTGCTGCTAAAAGAAATTTGATGGCCAGGACCGCATCATATCTTTTTCATTTCATTTTAAGACTGGCTAATAAGTGCTTGATGGCACTTCCTAAAATGTATCATGACTCTCCAGATCTTATGGTCACATCCGATATGACCTGGGTGAAAAAGTGATTCATGTCTCCAGGACAGGAGAGGTACAAGGGAGCTGAGCAAACCAAAGGTACGCGCATACACACCGTGCTGAAAACATCATCGTCTATGGAGCCGTATCTGATTCAGGTTAAATTTGAGACATTGCATGTTAGCTACCCCCAAAGGATGGAACCGATTAAAAAATACAGGGCCATTTACTTGAGAATCCTTTTCAGATCAGAACACGTTGCACCTTATTATAATCTGTGGACATTATGTGGGCGGTAGCACAAGTACATTTTACACCTATTAAGTTGGCAAATGTTTACTCAGGTCAGGCTGGCGTTGACCTTTTAAAAAATGTTGCCAAATAACTGTTGTGTTTTAACGTTACATGTTTTTTATCAGGGCTTGTCTGATAGAATATTAATAACAAAAATATTGTGTGGACAGAATATTGTGTAAAAAATACTGAGGACCAAAATATCGAGAAGATAAGTGCAAATAGGTAAGTATAGATTTACTTTTATAACTCCACATCTACGTACCTTGAAGATATGTACATATATATTTATATATATATCGTAAAGGTTCATATATTTGGAGTTTGCTTACCCATAGAAACTTAGCATCACAATATTTTGTCCTCGACATTCTTTACACAATATTTTGTCCACACAATATTTTTAACTCGATATTTTATCTAAACGCCTCATCAGGTGCCGTCTAATTAAGACCTTCACTAACAAACTAGAGATGTTTTTTTAATGTATTTATTGAATTTTTCATGGCTTACCAACAAAAACGTATAACAATACATAGCGGTGTAATTGGTGAAGTCGAGTTACACGCAGTACAATTTCTCTCCAATCACTAAGCATTACTCACCCACCGTCCAGCCTTAATATCTTAACATCTTTGAATATCTGTTTGCTTAATAACCCAACAAGTTGCCACCTTGTTTCCTTCACTGTGAGTTATCAGCTGGGGGATCATCTATTTTCAGAACCATTTCCCCCATCCCCCACAGACACATTTTGAGATTTAATAATTTGTTTGCATATATATTTTATTATACTCCATAAGAACTAGTGACTGACTTTGGGCCGACTCAGACTTTGAGAAACTGTTTTATCTACGCCTTCTTTAATGTTTTAGAAAAGCGAGCCATTTTGTATTAAGTTCTCCCACATGGGAAGTTTATTCTGCCTGCTATTTTAATGAGGTTATGCCTATATTCGCTGCTCTAATTGTACTGTTTTTTGCTGTGTGATATTTTATTTGGGTGTATGTCTTTTATGGTTACTTGTAATCGAATAAAGAATGACTTGACTTGACTTCAAATGGGCCAGTGACATAATCTTAGGATGAATTTTCAAAGCACCAACAAAACAATTTCCCTTTATCACCTCTTCACCCTCCAGGGACAACTCATCCTTGATTTTACAAACTATTTGCAACTCCCGAGTTAAAGCATTTTCACAAGGCCACTCATTTGAAAGGTAACCTTTGACCTTGCTCAAAGTACTATCCAGTAGCGTTGCCTGGACCCACTCTTCATTGGTGCACACTTGAATGACCTCAACCATAAC
Source organism: Triturus cristatus (assembly GCF_964204655.1). Lineage (NCBI taxonomy): Eukaryota > Metazoa > Chordata > Amphibia > Caudata > Salamandridae > Triturus > Triturus cristatus. The sequence continues at coordinate 1,434,318,528 of NC_140591.1, read as the reverse complement.
ATAATCAATAGAAGCAACCATATATTCCTCACAGCTACACACCTAATCGAGTGTTGCACACATTCTTGACCCATAGCCTAAAAAGACAATCCTCCCCAATATTATAAAAGCATGGAATGTACAACACTGAAAAGTTATATTGATAAAGTTTGGACAAAGCCTGAACAATCTCGGCAACGCTTTATCAGCACCATCATTGGACAGTAACAAAACGAAAAGCTTTAGATCAATACTCAACAGGAAAGGTCATTCCCACAAATGAGTTTGAAAATGTTCAGTACTCCAAGCAGAACCAGTAGCCTTCCTCTCAATTGTTGAATACTTCCTTTCCACTAATGTCAAAGGCCTAGAAGCAAAACCAATGGTTTGTTCTACCCAGCCTTACTGTTGTCTGAAAATTTCTCCTAACCTCTCAGAACTTGCATCCAGAGTGTCAATGTTTTTGACATGGTAAGAATATGGTGACTTAGTCATACATAAGGAGATGCATTAACAATTTTTTTCAGTTTTTCAAATGCGTGTGTCTATCTCTGTTGTCTCTCCCAAATATACTTCAAACCTTTTTTTGAGTAATGCTGTCAAATGCATGGTAATATGAGAAAACTTCTGATCAAACTATGAGTAATATTTAGATAGCCTTAAAAAAATCTACTGATGCGACAAATATACTTTTGTCTAATTAAACGTCATGCCCTTTTCCTTGACAATGGTTAAAACTTGTCCTAAAATTTTATAATGAGACACCATGGTATCCGTGCTCACCAGAATGTCGTCTTGGAATGCCACAACAATATTGATGTTAACAAATAATTAGTGTAAGCACTTCTGAAGGTCTTAACCCCAGGGGCCGTAGGTCCTCAGGAATATTCTCCCAAAGTTACCTTTTAATATTGGGCACAGCACACCTCCTAAAGATGCAGAGGTGAAAGGGATTGCAAGTGCTAGAACCAGTATCACTGAGGTATCTGTAGTAAAATCAACAGCAACCAAGGAGGTCCCATGCAACTTAAATGGTTAGTACCAATTAGGAACAACAAGGTCAACCGAGACCCGCACTGATATTGTGCAAATGAAAACAGGAGGAGACTAAGTAGTAAATTGCTGAAACAAAGCTCCCCCGCCCCAAATATAGGCCATTATTCAACATCTAGGAGGCCACTGGGCATATTTCCACCCTAATTACCACTCCACAAGATAGAATTAGATCATGGCTAAGTGCAGAAGGAGGTTTAGCTGAGAGGCTCATTTCCCCAGGCTGCCCTACACCCCAGGGTAGAAAGCAAGGTTGAAACAGGCAAAACAGCTCAGTAATCATTTTCTCTCCTCAGTATACAAGTGTAGGCCCATATGATGTAGCCAACAGAGGTACGCTACTTTATCTATTATCAGTAGTACCAGTGTCAGCATCTATTTCCATTCCCACGCAAATATTAAGGGGGTAATGCGATGAATTAATCCAATTAATAGCCCCACAAATTTTGAGTAATACAAATACATTTTGTTTTTAACATTTTATTATTATTATTATTATTATTATTATTTGAAGGTTTTATATAGCGCGAACAAGACCCTTGCGGGTATCAGAGCGCTTTACATGTCAGATGTAGGAAACAAGAATAGACATAGCAAACACACTTATAGGTGATTCAGATATACGATACTCAAATAGGTATAAAACTAGCGATTAAAATACGGAGCTCAATAAAAGACTAGTAATTAAAATACAGTAATAAGTCAGTAAATTCACGTGAGTTGAGCCATGAGAATCACTTTCACTTCTTTCTTGAAGGAGCCAGTGGAAGGATTCAGTCTTGTTTCTGTGGGCAAAGCATTCCAGATCCTGGGAGCCATTCCAGAGAAGGATCGGTTGTAGGTTTTTCTTGGCAAATCGTTGTGGTTTCAGTAGAAGAGTCTTGGCACTCCTGGAGGCTCTATTACCCGCAGAGAGCACCAGTTTCTAAGCTAGGTAGTTCGGAGAATTGTGGTGTAGGGCCTTGTGCGTCATACATGCGATTTTCAGATGAATTCTAGCTTCAAACGGTAGCCAGTTGAGGGTTCTAAGGTCTGGAGAGATGAGAGAGGTTCTCTTTGAGCCAGTGATGAGTCTCTGTCCTCTTATAAGCAGATGAACACAAAGTATTTCAATATGCTTTGCATAAATATGTTTATTATAAAGGCACATCAGCCCCATGTCAAAACTTACGAAACACTTAACAGTTTCAGGGAAATCGTAACTGTTTTCTTGCTTAACAGAATGGCCTGGGGAGTATGGAACCATAGCCCTCCTGTCTTCTCCTGCTGGCTCCCTCCAATATGTCTCGCTCTAATATTCTGGAACGCATGCTACATGAGTTTATGAATGTGAGCACTTCCATGTGGGTTTACATGGATGGTTGAAATGATTTTTAATGTATAGCACAGTTTGATAATATCTTCTTTTTAAGAAGATTGTCCCAGTTTTGGATCTTAGTGTTGTTGATGTTTTTAGTTAGTCAAACAATAAACTAGTTTTTGTTGTATTGTACACTTCTGAAGCACTGTATCAATCAATGTCAGACCAAAAGACATTCTGATGTGCTGAAAAGCCCCCTCAGGCGTAACAAATGAGGCAAGGCTCCTCTGTAAGTTCGAGTTGATGTTAAGTCTGCTCTAGTTCTATAGTGGTGAAATATTTTGCCCCATCCAACAAAGTCAACAATTCTTGTATGAGCAGCAACGGATGACAATCTGCTTCAATTTGGTGGTTAATGGACCTACAGTCCACACGTATCTTCAAACTGCCTATTTTTTGTAACAAGTATAGTTGAACTGACCCATTCAGTGTGTTTACTGCCTCCATCACATCTTCTTCACCCAGCGTTAAGTATGTTGGTCAGCTCACTTCTCACAGGCACTGAAACATGCCTCACCAAGTTTTACTGCTACTGAATTCTGCTTGATTTGGCTATGATGTGAAAAGCCCAAACCTTAGCAAGTTCTTTTTTAAACACCTCTTTGTGTTTAGCCAGTATTCTCTCTATGAGATCATCATTTATGGCAAAACACTGCATTGAACGTTCCACAATAACGGCACAAAACATAGGATTTTTTGTGTTGGGATCCAGGGAAATACCTAAGTTTCCTTGGTGAAACCATTACTGGCAACATACACTTTCCCAATTATTGAGCTGTATTGGAAGTGAATGTCAGTAACTAAATATCCAATCTTGTCAATCTCCTTCTTACCAGAAGCAAGCCCTCTAACATCATTAGGGTGTTTAATAAAATAATCATCGGACAGAGAGGTGGAAGGTGAATCAGAGTCGGCCATCAGTAGCTCAGTTTTTCCATCCACACCAATATGCCACACTGGAGGAACACATGGTCGGTTTCTCATCCACCCCAATTCTTTAACTCTTTCATCGCTAGACACTAAATTCTCATCCCTGACATCATTCATCAAGGAGGATGTGGCACCCACACTATCAGCATCATTGTGTGAGATGTGCAGGGATTCCACATTCTAACTTCAGATGCAATGTCATCCGGCTTGCAAACTCCTATGTATAGAACAACAGTTTCTCTAACCTCTTCCTTCACAGACCTTATATCCTGAACCAATGAAGCCTTCCTGTTCACCACCAGACAAACATTCCTTTCCCTATGCGGGGAACGTCTTAAATTGAAGATTGCATTTTATATGTACCAAGCACCTTGTTTTGTTAAACCTCCCCAAGTTGTTGAAACCCATGACAGTGATTGCCGCCACCTCGGAAGCCTGATTATGCACATGAATAGTTTTGAAAGAGGCAATGGAGTGTTCAACAAGATTCTTGAGTCTGTCCACTGCCTCTGTAAGACCATCATAATCAGTGCTTAATTTGAGCCGGTGATTGTTGGTGCGGGCCTCCAGAACATATTTTTGGGGACCAGCACTTACTTTTCCCAATCAAATATTTAAGAGAGTAAGAGAGGGAAATGAGCATTGGCATACCCAATTGGTCTCGCCTTTGGGACCTTATAAGTGTTAAGCCATGCAGCCCATTATCGCGGATACTGTGCCCGGTAAGCTATCTCAGAAGAAGTGATGCCTGGGAGTGGGGGACAGAGTAGTAACAACCTGCAAGTAGCAGGGAGGGTGTGGGAGCAGGGCAGGCGACTTCAATAGGAAACAATGATGCTTTAATGTTAGGTGGGTTGCAAACATTTGTTGTTTTCAGTCGTAGTTCTAAAAAGATGGAGTACCACTGGTCTACATACAGCCCTTTGATAAAAACTGGTAAACTGTAGATAATATTAATACTAATTCCCCTTTCTTTGCAGGTTTTAGAACATTGGATTCCAAGTGGACTAACATACAAAGCATCATGGCTACACATCTAGTTTGTAGCTTTGGAGTAATTTGTATTAATGAAAATAATAGGGCACCGCAAGGACTCCTACCTCTGACTGAATTTAAAATGGAGGAGTGCTCTTCGTGTGGTTTTTGGAATCGGAGGTACAAGCCGCACTCATCCGTGAGCTCGTGTTCAAGGGTTGTTAGGTGAATTCTTGCAATACTTCTTGTATAGTAGGTTATTATACAGAAGAAACATACCATTGCAACTTGCTTAGAGTTTTTGTGGCTCATTTGAATAAATTGCCAATGTGCATGCATTAGTACTTTGTCATACGAACTTTTGTTCTCCCATTGCATGTGGTACATGCTATGCAGCCAATTATATTACTAACTGGCCGTAGTAGCTGGTAAATGTGGCAATTGCACGCACCTCTATTAGTGTGTTCCTTAGGCACAAATGTACTCTTTCTGTGAGAGGTACATGGTATATAGCATAATTAGTTTACAAAGTTCTTGTGGCTCACTTGAACAAGTCGCCCCGTGCGTGTATTAGTACGTGTTTCTATTCTCCTATTGCATGCGCTAAAATGTGTTGTGTTACTGTAAGTGCTACATGTTATATAGTATAGATATGGGAAATTCAAACAACACTTACGTAGTTTGAAAGGATTAGTGCCTGCCTTGTCTTTGAGAAGTCAAGGCTAAAAAGGCAATAACGTGCTTTCCTTTTCTTTTACTGGGACCGTAATTCTGCTTTCGTGTCCTTGCTTTGATGGCAGCTGAGGAATGCGCTTCCAGGAGATTTATGGGGTATTTGTCCTCGATGTGAAGGCCATTTTATGATGTTTGCAATCTCTTGCTTGAAGCTTCCCAGGTGTCGAGACCCCCATGTGTGTCTGCCCTTGAAGGTGAGTTTTATAATCTTCACATTCCCTAGCCGGAAGTCTCCCAGATCTGAGCTACATATGGGGCCAGGTTGAAATTGTGTTGTGCCTAAATGTTTTATGTCTGTGGAAAAGGACTTGTCTTGCAGCCAGACGTCAGCCTTATTTGGTGCATTATTGAATGTTAAAATACTTGGGAAAACCCCCCCGCTGGGCTGAACATTGTTAAAGAGATCCCTAAAATCTAATTATAAGCAAAACTGCACAACTCTGTTTTTCTTTTTCTTTATTTTCAATGTTTATGTCACGTTCCACTGTGGCTCCGGCAGACTCGAATGAAGCACAAGGGTTCCACCCCCCGACGTCCCCGGCTCTGGTTCGAAACACACACAGAGTTCCAGGGCAATCAGGCGAGGGACTAGGACTATAAGGGGTACAGCTGATTTGGTGGGAGTCCTGCAAAGTAATACATGAGAGAAAATACAACCATCACAAGGTAACCTACTCTCAGTTAAGTCTCACTAAGTGTTTGAACCAAGTGTCTCTTCATGCACACCACGCACTCTGTATTTCAGGAGCCTTAACCTCAGACTCGAGAGGACCAGCCCTCTCACATACCAACAAGCCCAGTCGGACCGTTCTCTCTCCCCTTCGTTCCCTTATCAGCTTCCCCGTAACGCTACTAAGCGCCAATGTGATATACACCTGAGCTCTATCCCAATGTCACTACTCCACTACTGAGTTCCTGTAGAGTCGTAGATGGGCTTCCCCTGCTCTCGACTGATCGTAAGTAACAGAGAAACAAATGTCTCGCAATCCTAATCCTATTCCATATTTCTTCCTGGCTCCTCTGGCCAAACAATACTGTCCTGCTAGGAGACTCCCTTCCCGGGTTCCAGAGATACCTGATTCCTTCTTGGTTTCCAATGCGTCTCCTTTGCCGTTCGAAGGAACACTCCTGCTCCTAACCTCGTTGCTCTCCAGCGACTGAGAAGCGCGGCGACGCTTACGTCAGCGTCCCGCGTGAAGTCGGGCCTGTTTTCCCGAAGCCGCGTACCTCGCGGCTAACCCCTGCCACGGCCAGGTACTTGCTTCCCCAATGGTATTAGACGCGAACACCCGCGTCTTCCTTCTCTCCAATGATCCTCTTGATCAGCATCAAAACCACCTTCCAGTATTACGCGCCTCGATTGGCTCGCTTCGCTCGTATTTACCCTTTCTTGGCCACGCCTCCTTACAGCCGGGGATTCTGGTGGATGAAGTCCTCCTTTGACTGTACATGCGGTAGGCGCCCTAGATCCGCGCCTGACAGTATGCCCCCCTCGCCGGGCGCCTCCTATGACCAGGCTTGCCCGGGCAGCGGGCGTGAAAGGAACGGACCGCCTCCGGAGCGTGTATGTCCGAGGCCGGGACCCAGGAATCCTCCTCCGCCGAGTACCCCTTCCAGGACAGAAGATACCACAAACGACCCCTCCTCAATTTGGAATCCAACACCTTCCGGACCTCGTACTCCAACTGGCCATCCCGAAATATCGGCGGGGCTGCCACCCTCCTGGCCCCCACCGCCGGCTTCAGCAAGCTGCAGTGGAACACCGGGTGGATGCGCAAAGAGACAGGTAAAGCCAATCGATACGCCACTAAACCCACACGACGAACCACAGGGTATGGGCCTATGAAGCGAGGATGAAAGACGCTGCGCATTTTGAAGCGGAGGAATTTCGTGGATAACCACACTTTGTCGCCCGGTAGATAGGACGGGCCGTCCTGTCGACGGCGGTCAGCCCAGGCCTTATAAAGGCCCTTCGCTCTCACCAGATTCTTCTTGAGGTGTCTATGCAAGTTCCCCAGAACCCGCAGCTGGGCAGCCAGAGCGGGCCGGTCCCGCACCTCCGCTGGGAAAGACAACGGAAGAACCCTGGCGTGATAACCGTAGGTAGCCCTAAAGGGCGATTCCTTGATGGAGCTATGCCACGCATTATTGTAGGAGAGTTCAGCCAACCAGAGGAGCGATACCCATGAAGCGCTTGCTTCCTTGGAGAAGCAACGGAGATACGTCTTGAGTGTTTGATTAAGACGCTCGGTCTGGCCATCCGTCTGTGGGTGGAAGCTGGTCGACGTGGCTACCTCCACCTGCAGGGCCGTACACCATGTTTTCCAGAAGCGTGCAATGAACTGCGGGCCTCTGTCCGAAACTATGACCCCCGGGACTCCATGCAGTCTCACCACTTGTGACAGCAATAACTGCGCTGTTTGACTGGCCGAGGGTAGGTTTTTGCACGGCACGAAATGACCCAGCTTGGTGAGGCTGTCCACCACCACCATAATCGCATTGCATCCCTGGTCCATCGGTAGCCCCACGACGAAGTCGATACTGATGTGCTGCCAGGGCCCTGCTGGAGTTGGCATGGGAACCAACTTGCCCTTGGCTTTCGAGCGGTCGCCCTTGGCTCGGGCGCACACGTCGCACTGTTGTATCCACCGTCGGACGTCCTCGTTCATGTGTTCCCACCAGAAGTAACGTTGTAGGAGATGAAGAGTCTTCGTACACCCTGGATGACCTGCTATCAGCGACTCATGGCACCATTCGAAAGCCTGGTGCTGTAGCGCCACAGACGGAATAAATAATCGGTCTCGAACAAAAGGCAATCCCCCCTTCATTCGCCGATCCGAACCTTGTTCCTCCCAATGTAGCCATTGCACCAGGGTACGTTGTTTTCTTACGGTGTTCAAGAACGTGTCCGCTCTGATCCCACATATCACCTTTTCTGGGGGAATGATGGCCTCTAGGACTTCTCTACAAGCCGGATGGTCCCCATTTTGTCGAGATAACGAATCAGCTTTTCGGTTCTCCGAACCCGGTCTGAAAGTGATGACAAAGTCAAACCCTGCAAAAAACAGCATCCACCGCATCTGCCTTTGCGTGAGGTGCCGGGCTGTTTTCAGATATTGCAAATTGCGATGGTCCGTATACACCGTTACTGGGTGCCTAGCTCCCCACAGGTAGTGCCTCCATTCCTGAAACGCCTTTCTCACCGCTAGCAACTCCTTCTCGGCGATCGTGTAGTGTGTTTCAGCCGGGGACAGCTTCCGAGACAGAAATGCTATGGGGTGCAGCTGGCCGGACAGCACTTCCCGTTGCGAAAGAACCGCCCCCACTGCTATGTCAGAAGCGTCCGCTTCTACTATGAACGGTGAATCGGATCTGGGATGCTGTAGAATCGGTGCGGTGGTGAATGCGTGTTTTAGCTCACAGAACGCCTGCATAGCCTCTTGAGTCCATGAAAACTGGTGACCTTTTCGGAGCAACCGGGTAAGAGGAGAGACGAGCTGTGAGAAGTGAGAGATAAATCGCCGGTAATAGTTAGAAAAGCCCAGGAAACACTGTACATCTCTCACTGTCTTTGGTATAGGCCACTCCTGTACAGCGGACACCTTCCTCTCAGCCATACTCAATCCTGCAGGACTCAGGATCACTCCCAGGAACTCCACTTTCTCAACATGAAATTCGCATTTGCTCAACTTGCAAAACAGATTGTTCTCTCTCAACTTCTGTAGTATCTGTGAAACATGTGTGCTATGGGTTCTTCGTTCTGTGGAATATATCAGTATATCGTCTATGTATACCACTGCGGTTTTGTCGATATACTCCTTGAGAACGTCATCGAGAAAGAATTGGAATGCCGCCGGGGCGTTACACAGCCCAAACGGCATTACTCTATACTCAAAGAGACCGTATCGCGTCTTGAACGCCGTCTTCCACTCATCCCCCTCCCGTATCCGGACCAGGTGATAGGCCCCCCTCAAGTCCAATCTTGTATAAATGGTTGCCTCCTTCACCTGGTCCAGCAAGACCGGGATGAGTGGAAGAGGGTAACGGTTGCGAACCGTGTTTTTATTCAAGACGCGATAATCGATGCACGTCCTCAAGTCGCCATTAGCCTTCTTGATAAAGAAAAGAGGCGACGCTGCAGGGGAGCGGGAAGGTCTAATAAACCCTATTTCTACAAAGTGTTCTAAGTACTTGCGCAGATGTTCTGTTTCTGGCTCTGATAAAGCATACACTCTACACGAGGGCATGAGCGCCCCAGGGATTAGCTCTATTTGGCAGTCGTAAATGCGGTGTGGTGGCAAGTCTTCCGCCTTACTCTCGCTGAATACGTCTCTAAACTGGGAATATACGGCGGGAAGTTCTGTCTCCTTCTCAGCTGCCGTGAGAACGTGATACCCCTGGGTGAGGGCAAGGAGATGGGTTCGGTGCGCGTTAGCGCATTCCCCTTTACAAAACTCTGTTTCGAAGTCCACTGTTTTTCTCTTCCAATCTATCTTGGGATTATGAGTTGTTAACCAAGGCATCCCTAAAATCACCTCATACTGGGGAGCCTCGATGATATTCAGGGCTACTTCTTCCACATGATCCCAAAGAGGTCCCGGTTTGGTCAGTGTCAGTGCTTCTGTAACCTCCGTGATAGGCCCAGAAATGAGAGGCTTCCCATCAACCGCCCATACCGTTTCGGGACTAATTCTCGGGATGCGCCTCAACCCCAGCCTCTTCACCAACCCGCTATCCACGAAATTCCCGGTGGCCCCTGAGTCAACCATCACTCTGACCTCATGGTCTTGCGTTCCCACCGACAATCGCATGGCTAACAGAACGTGGGATTCAGAAGCGACTGATTCTATGACCGCCAACGAAGGCAACTGTAACGTCCTGGGTTCGGATACCTGTACGCTCTGTTCTGGAGCCAGAGCGTCTGAGAGGGAGGTATGCATCGTGGTCACCGCCACTTTCTTCATACCCGCGAACCCGCTCTTCTTGGGTTTTATGGGACAGTCCCTGACATAGTGTCCCTTCTTGCCGCAGTACATGCATAACCCTGCTAGTCTGCGTGATTCTCTTTCTGCCCTAGATAATGGGGCCCGGATAGCCCCCACCTCCATGGGTTCCGGCTGGACCTCAGAAGGGGTTCCAGCGTGTCTGTTGCCCTTCTCTGGTCTCTCTACGTGAGCATATACTCTCTCTCCCCTTCGTTCCGCCAGTCTATGATCTAGACGCAACGTGAGATTCATCAAATCCGTGAACGTGGAGGGCTGCGGATCTATCTGAGCCACCACGTCCTTCATGTCATCGCACAAGCCTTGGTAATAGAGGGACATCCTTTTTTCCTCGGGCCATGCGGTTTCAGCTATGAGCCGATTAAACTGGGTCAGATAAGATACCAACTCTAGTTTACCCTGGCGGAGAGTTAACAATTCTCGGTCCGCCGAGAAAGTGGTAGCCCTTCGATCAAACACCCGCTCGAACTCGCTACGGAATGCGTTCCAATCCGATAACAGAGGGTCATCGTATTTGACCAAGGGCACCGCCCAATTGGCGGCGTCCCCCGTCATATACGAAATCACAAAAGCCACTCGTGAATGGTTAGAAGGAAAGGAAGCGGGTTTGCAAGAGAAATGCAAGGCTATTTGCGTCAGAAAGGTTTGGATCTTGAGGGGATCCCCCGAGAACCTCTCCGGGCTAGCCAGGGGTATAGGAGGAGACACGTTCACCTGTATAGGTGATGAAGACAGAGTGGCGTCAAACGGATTTCTACCCTGACGATCCACCCTGTCTCTTAGGGCGGCCGTTTCTGCTTTTGAGGCGGCCAATTCCTGTTGCACTAACAAGAGAGCCTGCAACACGTCGTCTAACGACGCCATGCTTGTGCCTTATTCGAACCCACCGGAGTGTTTTCTTGGGCGCGTAATTCTGTCACGTTCCACTGTGGCTCCGGCAGACTCGAATGAAGCACAAGGGTTCCACCCCCCGACGTCCCCGGCTCTGGTTCGAAACACACACAGAGTTCCAGGGCAATCAGGCGAGGGACTAGGACTATAAGGGGTACAGCTGATTTGGTGGGAGTCCTGCAAAGTAATACATGAGAGAAAATACAACCATCACAAGGTAACCTACTCTCAGTTAAGTCTCACTAAGTGTTTGAACCAAGTGTCTCTTCATGCACACCACGCACTCTGTATTTCAGGAGCCTTAACCTCAGACTCGAGAGGACCAGCCCTCTCACATACCAACAAGCCCAGTCGGACCGTTCTCTCTCCCCTTCGTTCCCTTATCAGCTTCCCCGTAACGCTACTAAGCGCCAATGTGATATACACCTGAGCTCTATCCCAATGTCACTACTCCACTACTGAGTTCCTGTAGAGTCGTAGATGGGCTTCCCCTGCTCTCGACTGATCGTAAGTAACAGAGAAACAAATGTCTCGCAATCCTAATCCTATTCCATATTTCTTCCTGGCTCCTCTGGCCAAACAATACTGTCCTGCTAGGAGACTCCCTTCCCGGGTTCCAGAGATACCTGATTCCTTCTTGGTTTCCAATGCGTCTCCTTTGCCGTTCGAAGGAACACTCCTGCTCCTAACCTCGTTGCTCTCCAGCGACTGAGAAGCGCGGCGACGCTTACGTCAGCGTCCCGCGTGAAGTCGGGCCTGTTTTCCCGAAGCCGCGTACCTCGCGGCTAACCCCTGCCACGGCCAGGTACTTGCTTCCCCAATGGTATTAGACGCGAACACCCACGTCTTCCTTCTCTCCAATGATCCTCTTGATCAGCATCAAAACCACCTTCCAGTATTACGCGCCTCGATTGGCTCGCTTCGCTCGTATTTACCCTTTCTTGGCCACGCCTCCTTACAGCCGGGGATTCTGGTGGATGAAGTCCTCCTTTGACTGTACATGCGGTAGGCGCCCTAGATCCGCGCCTGACAGTTTAACCTTTTTAAGCACCGCGTGCGTATTTGGACAAAGATTTCAGCCATGTTAAAAAGTGAAAGAAAGACTGGGAAATAAGTAAATCATTCCTCAGAAGCACCATAGTGTATGGGAAAAGCACATTCTTTTATGTGTGCGTTTCAAATGCACTTCAAAAGGTCGTGACTCGGCTCTGCCCAAAGCATGTGTGTGGGGGGTAGGGGTGTAGTAGGCAGGTAAACTACAAAAGAGTGCTCACAGAGTATCAAAAATAACAGAAAGAGTAAGAGTACATGTAACAGGAGCAGTCCTCCTGGGAGGTCACAAAAGTGTAAAAGGAGGAACTATTAAGCATATTCTTCAAACAAAGGCAGGCATTTATGAGGGGCAGTAACAGGAACCAATGAAAAAGATGGGAGGTGCTTGAATCACACATTGTAGATACAGTATGTCTCGAAGAGACAGAACATGCGCTGCCTAAGTGAGACCTAAAAACACAAATCCGAAAGATGGAGGCCGAGAAAGACGGAAAAACTGCCACAAAGTAAAACAGCAGAAACCTGCAAGAGTGAGATGAAGGGGCAGGGAATGTCTGGTAATGGAATAAAATAGGCATGAGGTGGATTTAAGGCTACTAGTCTTGGTATTCAATGCACTGATGTTTAATTGCCCCGACCTTCTGAGCAGAGCTTTGAACACTGGCACTCATTCTTTCTCAAACTAAGCACTGATCATAATCCCTACCGTCAACCCCTACGGGGGGCTTTAGAGGCAGAAGATGCTCAAACACTTCTTTAGCTTACATAACCAGGAATTTTAATAGAAGTGCCTTTTTAGGTCTCGCCTGACCCAGCGCATGCGCTGGTCTGGCGAGACTTATTGAGAGGGCTCCAAAAAGTGATACGAGGCCAGCCTAGAGCTACAGTGCATGTGCGCGGGCGCGCGCGGCGCGCTTTACCGCGATTCCTTTCACTTTCGCGGCCCCGCGGCCACTTTGATGTTTGATCGCGATAGGTCTAGCTTTTGGGACCTTATAAGTATTTAGTTATGCACCTGTTGCATAGCTAAACACTTATAAGGTCCCAAAGGCGAGACCTATTGGCTATGCCAATGCTTGTTTTGTTTGAATCTAATGTATCTCCATTAACTGCCAACATGTCAATGTTGAACATTCTAAGCTAGTTCATGCCTGGCTGATTTGGGCCATTGAAAAATGTTGGAGGCGGATTACCACATGGTGCACACATTTTACAAGTGACACGTATGAAAGATACAGGCAGAAAAAAAGGTTGGTTGAACGGAAGGCACGGTGGAAACAACAAATGAAAGGGGTGAGTGACCCTGCTAGTTGGATGGTGGCCCAAATTAAGCCGGTCTATAAAAAATTATTATAATTATTGGGAAAATTGGACTCTTGGATTGAGGAACACCATGCCCTTTCCCCATTGCAGGCGGGTTTTAGAAGAGGTATTAGTATGATCAACCAGATTTTTTGATTTTTATTCATTTATTGGAAAATTGTTGTCATCCAAAAGGCCCATCTTTATCTGGTCTTCGTTGACCTAAAATCGGCATTCGATTGAGTCCCTAGAGCAAACCTGTGGGCTGTCTTAAGAAATAGTGAAGTTCCGTCTCACATTTTAAATATGCTGGTTCGTATTGTCAGGGAATTTGACAGAACGGATTGATATCAAGAATGGAGTACGGCAAGGCTGTGTCCTTGCCCCAGCTCCCTTCTCCTTGTATGTTAACAATATAATATCTTACGTGGAATATGTTCCAAATGATGCGCCTTGTTTGGGTGGTAAGAAAACTCACCTTCTGCTATTTGCAGATTGCACCCTCTTGTTATCTAAGACCCCTAGCGGTCTTCAACGTTTGGTGAATAAATGTGAAGATTTTTGCGCTGAACGAGGGCTTACAATAAACCATTCCAAAACTAAGTTTATGACGCTTAGCCTCCATAAAACATTCAGTGGCTCGATAATGCTGGGGGGATTCCCCTTACAGAGGGTCTGCGAGTTCGACTACCTAGGGCTTAGGCTATCTAAATCAATGTTATGGGCCCCTCAGGTGGAAAATAGTAGTTTGAATTTAACCCACCATTCCGCTTTAATATTGAGAAGTTATAGAATGTCCCAGACTAGACCTATTTTACCTGCAATAAAGGTCTAGAGAGCTAAAGTAGAGAACAGTGCCCTTTATGGGGCCTAAGTATGGGGCACCACGAACCTGACTAGACTTGGAGTAGCGGAGAATACATTTTTGAGAGCACTGACCAACCACCCTAATAATGCTCCGCTAATACCATTAAGAAGCGATATGACCTTTAATTCAATAATACACAAGGCCGAACTAAGGGCGCTACTCTATTGGAGAAGGCTGAAATACTCTGGAATTATCGTGAGGCCATGGAGGAGGTGGCATCATTGGATGGTTGTGCCAAAACCAAATGGTTATCCTATGTCCAAAGGTAGTTGGCTTTAATTGTTCTAGGGTAGTACTGGTCCTCCTCGGCTACCACGACTAATTTGTCTAGGTCTGCACTTATGGATGCATATTGGGCCCATGTTTACTACAGGGAATTTCAGAATGGAACTGAGGGGTCACTAGCTTCTCTTTCTTTAGATTTTAAACCTAACCCTCATTGGGAGCCTTTTTTGGATTGTATTGACCCGTAACCTGCAAAGACACTCTTTCTTAAATTTCGTTATGGCACTTTACCACTAATGTCTCTACTGGCAAAATCGAGCCTTTTGAATGTAATATGTTGTATGCCCAGTTTGCCAACAAGCTGATGAATCACTAGTGCACTTTATCTTTTACTGTCCGGGTTATATTCGCCCTAGGAAAACATGGTTTATACCTTTATGCAGGCAACTGGGATGTCGAAATCATGAGGTTGCCGTATGCTCCTCCGTGCAGAATCTTCGCAGACAGTTGTTTGTGCTGTATCAAAGTATATACATTGGAGTTGGTCCATTAGAAGCAAGTGACTTCTCTTTTAGTGAAGGTCTCTATGGAGTCTTACGAGGTTTTTAGCTTGTGTTTTAATTAATGCATCTTTTAATTCAATTGACTATTACTGACAAACCACAAGGTGGTAACTGGATAATATTATTAATTATATCTCAAAGGTATTGTTATTGACGACTGGAAACATGTTTTATTGGTATTTTTTGGAGAACGTTTTTAATTGTTGTTTGTTCTATTTACATATGTATTGTATTTGTTTAAGTACTTTTATGGGCAGAAAATCCCAAATAAAGTATTTGATGATGATGATGATGATGATGATAATAATGTAAAATGTCAAATTAGATTACTTTTGAATGTATAAAATGTCACCAAGGGTACTATAGAATAGGCTGTAAAATGTGAAAATAACTTGATTTTTAAGTACTAGCACCATAGATACCTCAAAAAGCTCATTCGTATATTCCTTTTTTTGAGGCAAATGTCCACTGAAAGCCAACACAGTTCACAGAAGTGCTAGAGACCCAGAATGGGGAAAAGACAATTATCAACAAAGACAGGCGCGTGCGAGCCCTTCAGCGCTGGGTGGCTCAGCACCCTGGGCTACTTCACAGGGCTGCTGCCAAACTGCGCACAGGTGCATGGACATGAAGATGAAGGAAGGGTCACTGTGAAGGAATCCTCACATGGTTGAACCTTTGAGTGCTGAGATTCTAAACTGTCTCTCCTAAGCCCAGTTCTTGAAATTGAAGCAGAAGAGATCTCACCACTGGTTCATACAAACATGAACCATCTAGTAGCTCACCTGTGCCTGTGGGTGGACACAATGAAAGCCGAGGCTCCAGCCGCCTTTAATGTTAAACTACAGTGATGAAAAGTGCATGATGTGACTCATCCTGGGAATAGGGCCTTGCAGCGGTGCACCTCATTGTTGCGAGTCATCCCCAAAATGTAATAAGATGCGTGAAAAGGCTTATAGGCGACAGAGCACTTTGTAAGTCTTTTATTCAAACAGAAGGTCCCCAGCAGCCGAGAACATACAACATCTCCAAGTAAGTGACCGCAAATGACACTCTGCCAATTCAAACAATAATTCTAACTGAACGTAATGGAATGGTACGTGAGTGATTACATAGGCAGTAAGCAAACAGCCGCTGGCTACCATTAGATAACATTAATACTACAATAAGTGGTGAACAATAAAAACAGTGAAACTTAAAACTACATTAAACAAATGAAGCACAACATAGAAGAGAAGCATAACTTAGAATAAATGTACTTTAATGGAGTACCATAACTTTTGGCAGTGATACAGGAGCTCAATGTATCAAAACCTAGCACTCAAAACAAACAATAATAATACAAAACAATGAGAAAGCATAGACCATCCGGAAAAAAATTCCTCGAAGACTTACATTCTGGAAAGGCAATCACCACAAAAACTCAGATTCATTGTGGCAGCCTGCATGCTAACACACCCAGTTCAGGAGCAAGATTTCTGGAGCAGTATTACAGTAAGTGCCTGAGTGACGCAATTGAGTTTGTGCATGTTACTGTGCCCCCGGGGTACTTTGATACTATAGAAGGGGCCTCAGATACGAGTGCATCCCCTTCTACAATATGGATCTTGTCTGCATACATTTTGCAATGAAGCAATCAAGATGGAGCTCCATGCAATTGACGAAACACTTTGCCTGTAATACGGCACTGGTGCAAAGGCAAAGAGACCTGCAGGAGTCACACTGAAAGTGCACCACAAAGAGATGGTGCAGATTCTGCCACTGGAAGGGTAGAAATGAGTTCCGATGGACCCTGCAGGTTTTCCCGTCCAGACAGGTGCAGTCACCCACTTTACCCATCTGTAGGGGGATCTCTGCACTCTTTCAAACACAGGCTAGGTTAATAGGAGTCCACAGAAATGTTTTTCGGGGGGGGGGGGGGGACATCATTTTAACATCATCCATCCTCCTTCCCTTTTTGGCAATGTCAAAGGGCAGGGCCATAGTCATTATCACATAGAGCGCAGGCATGCAAAGGGTTGAGAAACCTGATGCAGAAGCCTAATAGAAGGATCAAGATGCCATTCTCTGATTAGCAATTTCTAATCTGTTTTTATGTTAACATTCTTGAATGCACCACATTATTCACACACACATGATCATGACACTATAACTGAATTATTTTAAAAAAACATTGAGAATCTGCATTTGGTTCTAATGTGCACAAACAAATGACAAAATATATGACAAATGTATTTATTTTGAAAATTTATAAATTTAAATGTATTAAAATAAATAACATTAAATATATTAACTTAAATATTATCTACTGGCGGTCCTAGTTATAGTTAGGACCGTGTTTCCATAGGAAATCCGCAACATTCTATTTGGAATAACTTTGGCGCCGGTTGACGAATCCTCGCGAAATTTTCAAAATAGGTGGGGCGCTCCGCTCCGCTCCTACCCTGAAAGTCTCGGGGGGGTTTCGCCAAGCGGGGGCTGAGAAAAAAGGGGGGTCCCAAAACGTGTTTTCCCCATGCAATTTTCCATAGGGACCTTTAGTCCAAGGTACAGTCCGAACGGCTGAACAGAATTACTTGAAATTTGGCAAAGAGGTAGTCCTCAGCTCAGGGATGTGCCTTTTGCATATATGGAGTCAATCTGTTCAGTAGTTCCTGAGAAAATCAAAAGTAAAATCATATATATATCTGGGCGGAGCCTAACCACACATCTCATCCTGAGATCTGATTGGCTGTCAGCACTTCATCCAAGAAGTGTTGGCAGCCATCTTGGGACCAATATACATGATAGCACCTCATTAAAAAGCATTGCAGTTAATAGAAGGTTTTAAGACTTTAGTTACATTATAAATCATTTGTTGATGGTACCATACTCATTTTAGGAATTGTGGTATGTTCTAAGGTGATTTCACCATGTGAAAAAGCCTTCTGCTGGGATATCATGATTGAGAGAAAAATATTTTCTCATGCTTTTCCCACAGAGGTTTGGAAGGTGATCTATAAGCTAAACTGAGAGCTTATTTTCTGTAAATTCACATTATCTTTCTCAGTCATGTGAGAACGAAGTCTGACATTCTCAGTAAAACATGTACATCCAACAAGGGCAGAGACTGTCAGTTGATTCCTTTGTGTTCTACTGCAGCTTCCCAGAGTGTTCTAACGAACAACTAGAGCGCTAACAGTCTTACTTATGACAAAAGTATGGCACACCTGAATCCATCTTGATTGAAATTAAGTGGTAACACTTAAAATATTTAATTTACAAAGGAACAAAATGAGGGGGTTCATTTTGCCATATAAATTATGATTAGTGCTGCAGAAAGAAAAACACATTTTGACTTCTGAAATCCTCTTTTATTTCATAAAAAAATTCTGACATGCAGACTGAAACATGCACTTTCAATACCAGCAGCAGATTTGCCTGGTGAGCAGTAGCTTTACTACAGTGATCTAATGAGCAACTAGAGTGCTAACATTCAGAATTTATGGAAAATGTGTGACACATCTGAATGCCTTCTTGATGGAATCAAAGTAAAAAACTGAAAGTATTTCCTACTGAAGAGACTGCAGTAAATGAGGAAATTAGGAAACTTCATAACAAATAAATCTCCCAAGATGGCCACCAGAGACAAAAGAGCCCAAATGTAGCCCAAATGTAGCCAAAATATCATCCAAATGTAGCCCAAATGTAGCCCAATGACAGAACGTCCCAGAGTGTTCTTAAGATCAACTAGAGCGCTTACTGTCTTACTTATGACAAAAGTATGGCATACCTGAAGCCATCTTGATTGGAATAAACTGGTAACACTTAAAACATGTAATTTAAAAAGGAACACAATGAGGGGGTTCATTTTGCCATAGAAATTATGATTAGTGCTGAAGAAAGAAAAATGAGGGCATATTTTGAGTGACTTCTCAAATCCTCTTCTATTTCATTAAAAAATTCTGATATGCAGACTGAAACATGCACTTCTAATACTAGCAGCAGACTTCCGTGGTGAGCAGTAGCTTTACCACAGTGATCTAATGAGCAACTAGAGTGCTAACATTCAGAATTTATGGCAAATGTGTGACATATCTGAAAACCTTCTTGATGGAATCAAAGTAAAAAACTGAAAGCATTTCCTACTGAGGAGACTGCAGTAAATGAGGAAATTAGGAAACTTCATAACAAATAAATCTCCTAAAATGGCCACCAGAGACAAAAGAGCCCAAATGTAGCCCAAATGTAGCCCAAATATCACCCAAATGTTGCCCAAATGTAGCCCAAAGACAGAAGTGTGCAAAACACTTATTTTTTGTGTATTTACAGTTTTATATAGTGCAGACTTGTCAGGTATTGGAGTGCTTTACATGAGCATTGGTTACATCACACAAGATCAAATTCATTTTGGTTGTAGACATGGGGAGATTAAGTGATTTGACCAGAATCACAGAATGTTGTGCTGAAGCAGAAACTCCAACCTGGTTCCCAGTTGCAAAGTCTGCAGCTCTGGAAGTAACACCACACCCTCTTCCCTTGGATGCAACATTTAATCAAGTGGTCAACTGGATAAAAAAAACTAAGATTACAAATAATTTAAAAGTTCTTTGTTGCTATTTGAAAACTCAGAAAATATGTCCTCATTTTAGTTTTTTAGAGCACTAACAATAATTTTGATGCAAAAAGACCATCTCATATATGTAATTTCTAAAGGAAATGCTCTAGGCATTACAGTTTTGATTACATCAAGATGACGTCAGGCGTTCCACACTTTTGTAATAAATATAGAATGTTAGCAATCTAGTTGTTCATTGGGATACTGTTGAGAGGCAGAGGCCAGGGGCACGGACTCTGAAAATTGAAGGCAGGTAGGAGAGTGCAGAGGCAACAATTTGACCACACTAGGCAGGCAGGAAGGGCAGTGGCAGCACAACAGACTATGGAGGGCAGTGGAGAGGGGGGCAGAGGCTACAAACCAACAATACAGGACTGGCAAGAGAGGCTGTGGTGATGTAATAGACCATTGTGGGCAGAAGGAAGAGGCAGTGGGCATACAACCATACATGCCAACAGACCCGTTTCAGCCAGGAAACGTCCAATGTTTTTAAGCTCAAATGGGCTTTACTTGATCTGGTTCCTGTCTACAATCTTCTCTTTTTCAATGTAACTCAAAGGGGAAAATCAATACCCCAGATTTATTTCAAAATCTCCCTCTTACCAAGTTCAAAATGTTCACAAGTATGGTACATTGGATCATGGTAGGCAGGAGGAATTGGGGTAGGGACATGGACTCGGATAACAGAGGACAGGAGGGACATTGAGAGTTGCACCAAACTGACCCTACAGGGCAGGCATCAGGGTTTGCAGCAGCACAATACACCACACAGGGCATGCGGGACGGGAGTGCAGCACAACAATCCATAGAAAGCAATAGGGAGGGGACAGGACCATGCACATGGACAACAGACAACAGAGGGGAAAGAGGCAATGGTAGCCAGCTGACCATAATGGACAGACAGGAGAGAAAGCTGCAGCATAACAGACCATAAAGGGCAGGAGGGACGGATCAGGGGCATTACAATGGAACCGACAAGCCAGGAAGGAGGGAATAGAGGTCTGCACATGGAAACAGAGGGCTGGGGGCAAGGGGGCAGGGCAGGAGCAGCAAGATGACCGTGGAGGTCAGGCAGGATGGGCACTAGAAACAAGACACACCATGGAGAGCAACAGTGAGACTGATGGCATACACACAGACCATGGAGGGAAGGTTGGAGGGGGTCAGGAGCAGCTAGCTGACCACACAGGGAAGGTGGGAGGGGCCATGGCAGCACAGAAGACCATGCATGGCAAGCGGGAGGGTTAGTGGCAGCACAATGGCTATGATGGGCAAGAAGGAGGGTGCAGGGGCATGCACAAAGGACCATGGAGGATAGAGGGGAGGGTCAGGACCTGGGCACAGACAAGAGAGTTCAGGGGAAGGGGCCTCACAACAGACCACGCGGGGCAGGCAGGAGGAGCAGTTGCAGCACAAACGACCAGGGAGGGCAGAAGGGTGTGGCAGTAAAATGGACCGTGAAGGACAGGAGGAAGGGGATAGGGGCATGGCATGTGGACAGGCAGGGTGGACGTGGCAGAGACAGGTTACAGTCATCTGACAATGCTAGGCAGGTGGGAGGGGAGTGGCAGCTCAACAGAACACTCAGAGTAGATAGGAGTGGCAGGTCCATGGAACATGGTGGTCAAAAAGGATGGAGCAGGGGCATGCACAAAGACATCGGAGGGCAGGGGGAAGGAGAATAGGGGCAGCAAGCTAAGCACAGAGGCTAAGCAGGAGGTCAATGATTGCCCATAGAATTGGGCAATGGAGGGCAGGAGGAGTGGACTGGTACATCATGCTAAATGGAGGGCAGTGGCAGCACATCAGACCATGCATGGCAGGAGGGAGGAGGCTAGTCCATGGATTCAGACAACAGAGGATAAGGAGGAGGTGGATAGGGCAGCAAGCTAACTGTTCATAGAAGGTGGGTATTAGGAACTTTATTGTTTTTAAAATGTGTGTCTGTGCGAACTACTTAAAATATGAACAAGTATGCAGCATAATCTCACTTTTATTCAGGAAGAAGAGGACGTTTGGGACTGTGACTCCGGGCTCACTTGGCAGAAACATCCCCTGACCTTCCACCCCCCATCGCAAAATGTAATGCCCGTGAAAAGGGTAGGTGGACGCAGTGTTATATAGAACATAGTCCTGAGAGCACGATTGAAAATGAAAACTAGATATAGTATATGGTATAAACTATGCACCAAAAAGTGTGATATAATATGAACCGGGGCGTGAAATATAATATGCAATACATTGTGCGCAATGACAGATTCATTGGAGAGCGCGAGATAGCACAGGCACTAGCGCTTGCTATGTGATATGCGCCTTGGAGTGTAATATGCACAGGGCAGTGTTGTGTAACCTAAGTAGTCTCTAAAGTTGTAATATAAAATATGTGCTGGGTAGTGTAACATTGCATATGCACTGTGACAAAGATATGGATCCCAGATTGTAATAAGTATGGCATAGCACTGTGCTTTATAACATAGGCATCGAGGAAGGCACGTTAGATGGGGCAATATAACCCGTGCGAAGGCAAGTGTGGCATAACATATTCACGGGGTGGTGTTACAGTGCACATGGGCTAGAGAGTGTCATAGCATAAGCACTAGATGGTGGAATACAACACAGAGGTGTGTGGCACTCGGCAATCAATGGTGGGTGTAACACAGCATTGGGCTCAGCCAGGAGCACGCTGTGACTCTCAAGTGAGGTTTGTCTCCTTTCCAGAGAGTAAAATAAAAAGTATTACACATCCGGCGGTGGATGTGTGTTTTATTAACCGTGAGGGGGTTTCTTGCATAGTTTGGTCGAATTTTTGTCGAATCCCCTTTGAATGGCTTGGTGTGCATGTGTATTAAATGTGCCCGTCAATAGCTACCCATATTTGTATAAATAAACGACAAGGGTGTCTACTTGGAGAGTACCCACCAGAGGGGGCGCCGGGATTAGGCACGGTAGGGTGTCAGACATGTCAGAGCTTCACTAGCGGTGTGAATACATTCTACGTGGATTCATTGTATGCATAGTCGCCTTTTAATGAATATCACGCAAATCGTCATGGTGATAGGTACATACGGTTTGTCCAGCAACACAGCCCCCCTCCTAAAGAATAAAAAAAAAAAAAAAAGGCCATGACCCGGGGGTTGGGGTCCCCGGGGCCGATTAAGGCCTTGGGAGGGCCAAATTAATTTTTTTCAACCAAAAAAATTAGGGTGCAGGCCCTGGGGGATGGGGTCCCCAGGGCTAATGAATTAGAAAAAGAAAGGGGGCCACACAGCCCTCCTTCTTAAAAATAAATAAATAAAAGACCGGCATCGCGCCGGAGGCCATGCCCCCTTCTTGCAGCACTCTGCAAACGCGCCCCCTGGCCAGTTGTAAGTTGAGGAATTAATTCCCCTTCAATACTGAGGGTCCCTGAGGGCCAACTAGCCCAACAGGTATCTCCAGTATGCGCCAGGGAGCTGCGTTGCAGACAGGTGTTCTGAGGCCACGCCACTTTTTACACCTCCATGCAACGCAGCTCTGTGGCGCTTACTGGAGGTACCTAGTGGGCTAGTTTGACCCTAGGGACCCTTAGGATTCAAGGGGACTTAATCTCTCAACTCAGAACGGCCACAGGGCGTGTTTACACAGTGGTGAAGGGAGGGGACGGGGCCTGAGGTGACGTGTGCAAACACGCCCTGTGGCACGTTTTTAAGTCGGGGAAATAATTCCCTTACAATCCTGAGGGACCCTGGGGTCCAACTAGCCCACCAGGTGCTTACAGTAAGCACCACTGCTCTGCGTTGCAAAGAGGTGGTGCAGGCCGTGCCACTTTTTACACCTCTCTGCAATGCAGCTCTGTGGCGCTTACTGGAGGTACCTAGTGGGCTAGTTTGACCCTAGGGACCCTTAGGATTCAAGGGGACTTAATCTCCCAACTAAAAATGGCTACAGGGTGTGTTTATACAGTGGGGAAGGGAGGGGACGGGGCATGAGGTGACGTGTTCAAACACGCCCTGTGGTGCGTTTTAAGAGGTAGTTTTAATCCCCTGCCCTATTATATACTAGGGGCTTACAGAGGAGGTCATGCTAATCACAGGGGGACCCCAACGCATGGTGTGCCCTAGTGTATGTAGGTGTTTTCACTGTATTCTGAGTGTCTTTTAACATAGCACTGGCTCTAGGACTGCTTAGGCAGACTCAGTTACCACCAGTATCCGTCTGAAAAAGTTGAGGGTACAGGATTATTTTGCAACAAGGCTTCTTTCTGCTCTTCTGTTTGTTCTTTCTGCACGTTATATTTCTTCCTGCACTTTTCTTCGTCTTTGAGGACTTCTGTTGCTTCTTTCTGCATTTCTTTTTTTTCTTTCTGTGCGTTTTTCCTTCTTTCTTCAACGGTCCTATCTCTGTAGGCATAGTTAGAAATTAGCATTTAAAAAACCTTTGAAATTCACTGAAAAAACCATAGGTTTCAGGCACGTTATAGCTAGGAATTAGCATTTAAAAAACCTTAAAAATTCACTGAAAAAACCATAGGTTTCAGGGGTGATATAGTTAGCTGGACTTTTCACTCGTACAAAACCATAGAAATTCCCCCGATATAGTTAGTTCAGCTAACTATAAATCGCGCGCCCGCAATGCACTGCTGATGACGTCACATATTACATCACTCATGACATGGTCAGTGACATCACTCATGACATCACTGATGACATCATCCTTGTGATAGAGTGGCATACCTCCTCTCCCCCTAAAATAACCTTTCATACACACATTCAAAAATAGAAATTAAAATTTTCAAAACAATGGTCATACCAATACCAGTTACAACAACCTATTCAGTAATTGTAAGATCCACATACACATCCACTCATTCACCAACAGTCCTATACAGTCACTCATACATGCACTCACTCATCATATGTATTCATACACCTATACATTCTGTTACACAACGCCACTCATCCATAAAGTTACTCACACACGTAGTCACTCATGCTAATAAAGAATCAAACATCCGTTTACCTGCATATTCAGTTATACACACACCACGACACTTACTTCTACAGAATCTTACACATACTTAGTCTTTTAAACAATCACTTATAGAAACACATACTTATTCATACAGGAACTCTTTCAATCTCTCACTCTCACATATACTCACTTATATACACCAATAGTCACATATACTAGTTTAAAACATATGTAGTTACTCATAGAGACACTATTGAGACAGTCATTCACTCACTAACACACCCATGCACACACTCATCCACCCATACAGTCCTGCACACATGCTGTCTTCAACACATACAAACAGTGAGTCACTCATTCATGCACCTATGCACTACGTAATACCCCCCACCGAACCATACAGACATCAGACACTCATACTGATACTCAAAAAATCAACTAATAACCTATATAGACACTCATGTAGCTACTCACCAACCCATGCAGCCACTTATACACAAAGTGAGAGACTGATACAGATATTTACATATTTAAACATTACTCACTAAGATACACTTAATCAGTCAGTAATACAATCAATTTTTCAAAAACAAATCATCCATTTAGACATTTATATACCCATTTATTCTTCCATCGACCTTGAGATATACATATATAAAACATATATAATTTTCAGAAAAACACACATTCACTGGATGATGTCATCAGTGATGTCATTTGAGATGTCATCAGTGATGTCATGAGTGATGTCACTGACCATGTCATGAGTGATGTAATATGTGACGTCATCAGCAGTGCATTGCGGGCGCGCGAGTTATAGTTAGCTGAACTAACTATAACGGGGGAATTTCTATGGTTTTGTACGAGTGAAAAGTCCAGCTAACTATATCACCCCTGAAACCTATGGTTTTTTCAGTGAATATGTATATAAATAACAACTGTTCTCATCAAAATTGGAAAATAAAACCTATAAACTTTAACTAGATAACTATTGCAGGTTAGGAACTGCAAACATCTACACTCTTGCTCAAATTTAACAATCACATTTTCCAATGAGTAGTTTTATACAGTTTTAGTTCATTGGTTAGTAATCTCAAAAAAGGAATTGTAAACGTCTGTGGTCTTGCGCAAATATATCAATTACTTTCTCAATCAGCTTTTGTTTGTTTTCATCAATTTTTGCTCGATGTATGCTCATCATGCACAAACTTGATAAACGATCTGCCATTGTCGGCCTCAACCAGGTTTTTACCCTTCTCATTGTGCTGAAAGAGCTTTCCACTGTACAAGTAGTCACTAGTAATGTGAGAGCAATGGGAATTGCTTGCTAGACTGATGGAAATAAATCTGTGTGGTTTAGCAAATCCAGAAATCCACTGTCAAACTACTCATCCTTTGTTGATCACATCTCAAACCATGTGACTGATTCAGCTTACAGGTTTTCAATGTTGTAAATTTCTCTGGTGTTTGTGATCTGGCATTTGTATTGCTCAAGTGTCATTTTTGTCATTAGTTTTGGGTAAAGTGAGACCAGACTGAAATCTTTCTTGTTTTCATTGCCCAACTGGCTGTGTAATGATGCGATGATAGAGTCTATGTATGGCACATAGATAGACTGGGGATAGTATTCTTCCCCTGAACCAAAATTAGAGTGAAATACTTGTCGGCCACACTGTCTAGGAAAACAAAGTTTGATGTTCAATTTTTTTGCCATTGTTTGAACATTTGAAAATATTACCTTAAATTGCTCTGCTGCTTTTTGTCTGTGATCACGTAACACAGTCAGAAGCTTTTGCACATGATTACACTCCTTGAGGATATCATGCTGAACAGCTTGGGGAACCTGGATTAAAGATTGAAATCTTGATGAGTAATTTGAAATTATGGTCAAGCAAAAGAGAAATCTCACTGTGCTTGTGGAACATTGCAATTGATAAGCATCCTGACTTGTTTTCCCTAATGCCGTAGTGACCAGTAAGCTTAATTGCTTAAAAATCTCTTCCAATTTTGAGCCAAAAATTCTAATGCCCTTTTATTTTGCTGTCCAATGTGTTTCACTCAACAATGGAACATTGAGAATAAGAGATCTTCTTTTTGGACTCTCACAGAAAAACTTGATGGTGGCTTTCACTGTACCAATAGAATTCTGTATATCAGGAATAGCATTCATGTCATTAGCAACCAATTTCAATTTATGTGCAGCACAGTGAGCAAAAGCAGCTTTAGGATATTTTCTCTTTATAATGGCTTGAACGCCACCTTCCTTTCCTGCCATTGTAGAGCATTCATCATCTCCTTGGCCATGGAGTTTTTCTGAATTTTATCTAAATTTAGAACATGTATTCATAATCAAATTTGCAATTGAGATGGCATCCATTCTTTTAAGGTTGCAAATCCAAGGAATTCTTCTCTAATTACAGCTGTAGTGCCACTTGTGTCTACAAAACGTATTCCAAGTGACTTCTGTTCTTTTCCGGATATGTCAGCACTTTCATCAGTAATGACTGAAAATCTATTTGACATATTGACTAAGGATATTAGATCTTCTCTTAATGTTTCTTCGAATAATGTAATTAATTCATTTTCAACTCGAACTGATGCATTTTCCGGATGATTCTTAAGGATCACATCTCCTGCTTCAATGCTAAATTGGTACAGACTTTGCACTTTTCCGGTTGTACATTTTTTTCCCACATAAAGCAATGTCATGTGTGCCTCAAAAGAAGATAGTGGACAAAAGATTTTCCTCAACCTGCCCTTTAACAGCGCTGCCTATTTGGCAAACAATACTTGTTTTCGGTTTAATTCTGATTGCCAAAAAGTCAGTTGCATCCACTTGTGAGTTTTTATGCCAAGACGATGAAACATAGTTGTGTGCACTTTCATGGAAGTATTTATATTTACTGAAAGGCGTAGTTATAAATGCTCCTTGTGTCCGATGATGAAGTGGCTGTGGAAAACTGTGCAATACTTGAAAATCGCACCTTTCAGTTTTAGAGACTAGCTAAACCATGGTGAATATTGATTAATCCACACATGACAGAAACAGCGTGGTCAACCTGAATCCTTTTTGAAGTCATACATTTCTCGGGATGTATATGTATTTATTAGTCAAATGTATTTAAATTCATCGTTTTTTTGACGAATTAAAATACAATCCATTATCATTTACAGGAGCATCAAAATGGCTACATTCTGTTGTAGCTGAAATTTGACCTGCAGAATTGATCGTGCTTCATTCTGTCTCCTGTTCATCATGTCTAGATTATTTTTTCTTCCTTATCAGAATCTAAACCATCCAATTTACATTTTGAAAAACATTTGCAGATATCCATTTCTAACAAGAAATTGGGATCATGAAAACTCTGCTCATCACTGGGGTGTATTCAATAAACTGTGAGTTGTTGATGAGCTACAGTGAGTTGAAACCCCCTTTAAATTTCTCCTACAAGGAGAACCAAGCTTTCATTGAAAAATGCATAGTTATATTGGTAAGAAGAGATTTGTGATCTTCAAATAACTCACCTACAATGCACTATTTATTGAATACAGCCCTGAGCGTATGCAGTAAAAGAAACTTGAAAAGGGAAGAGTGTATGTATCTGGGTATACACACACACACACGCACACACACACACACACACACACACACACACATATACATATATATATTGTAGGAGAGTGGAATCTGCACTCATGTTGCCCCCACTTTTTGTCTGATGTATACACTGGTTTCTGGCTATAGTCTGGCTGGGTCCCTGCTAATCAGGGCCGCAGTCTCTCTATTCTCTATAAATGACTGGTGTGCATATTAGATGCACTAGTGATTGGATACTGTGGTACCTTATGAGCCCCTAGTATATGGTACCTTAGGTACCTAGGGCATAGGTACTTCACAGGCCTACCAGGGGCTGCAGCATGTATTATGGCACCCCTGGGAAGCAGACTCAATCTGACACAACAGGCCTGCTAATGCAGCCTGTGTGAGGTAGTGTTAGCACTCCTCACTGAGGTATAGGTTCCTATATCTCACCATACACACACATATAAACCTATCAGCCACCCCTATGGCAGGCCCTATCAATCCTGAGGGCAGGGTGTGTGGTTTACAATGTGAGGGGGTGCCTCTGCCTGAGCAGGGCCCCTCTGCAGCTACCAGAGTCTATTCTCTATGGCTGTTTGTGGATGCGGTTAAACCATATACTCTTAAGTGCATTAAAATGCTAACTTTGGAATGACTGCATCAAAACATGTCGTGTTAGGTGTCAAACAACTTGGAATCATACCCCCATATCAGTCCATGATCCCACCCTTCTAGAGGGGACGACATGTAAAACGATAGAAATCCTATAGAGCCCTGGCATCACAAAATGGATGCCACCAGCACAGACACTGAGCTACCCTCCTGCTGCTGACTGAAACTCGCAGTGGAGGAAGCCCAACAAAAGGCATCCTATCACAGGGAGGTGTCACCACCTTCCAGACAGGATTTAGTGTACTGGGGCTGGGTGGGTGCACTCCTAGAGTGCTTTAAAGTCCTGCACTGGGGGAGCAGTAGGCTCCTCTGTGCATATGCCAGCTCAAACCGGTTCAGGGGCTTCCTGCCCCTGCTCTGGCATGAAACTGGACAAAGGGAAGTGGGTGTAACCACCCCCTACCCTGACCCTCCTAGAGGAGTGGTCATAGAGCTAGTCCCTCCCCTATCTTCACTATAAGATAGCAAGCATTGCCATTGTAATTCAGATAACCCTGGCTCTACAAAGAAGAATCCTGGCCCTTCGACCTTCCACTACCTTTGGAAGACAGAAGAATCTCCCTTGGAGTCAAGGAGTGACTCCCCTGCTTGGCAGGCACCAAAAACCTTAATCAATGGTTGCAAACTTTCCTGCTCCCGCCGGAGTTCGAAGTCTCTGCTGCCCCGGAAGTAGATTTCCTGACTTCTCGATGGTCATTGTGAGTCCCCAGCACAGCTGTTGTGAGTGGACCCCACGAGTGACGAGGAACAGCAATACCCAGGGACAGTGCACTAGTGTCGAGTGCAAAACCTAAATAACGTCCTACGAACTTGTGCATTGGACCATTTGTGGCCCAAGCCTCCAGGCGGTCTTGCACCCAAAATCAGTGGCCTACCCCGTCCCGAGTGACCGTGGGCTCCTGTGAAGCATTTCCTGAGGGGATGTCTTTGCGATCACTTGCCCGTTGGCTAGTGGGTCCCCCGAAGACTTTCTCATCAACTCAAAGGGCTCCCCTGATTGCTCCAGGCCTGCCCTCACTTACCCTTGCTGGGTGAGTCCCCTAGAACTTGCTGGTCTGCACCATAGACTTTCTTCAGTCTACTTGAGACTTGCAGTTGCCAAGGCTTGTTGGCTTCAATCCGGTTGCCTACACCGCCATCAGCCGCAGACATCGTGGGACACTCCGTATCCAGCTGCTGGTCATCGTCGAGCTCTCCTGGACCTCGTGAGCGAAGAGTCAAAACACCATTGACGATCTGAAATCACCCGACATCCGTTGTCATCCATCTTCCTGGCCACCGGTCACTGGCAAGTGACTTTGAACACTGTCCCTTCAATTTTCAGGTCTTCTCCATCTTGAATCCAGGCTTGGATTCCACCGGACACTTCTTCTGTCGACGTAAGCAGCAAGTCTTCTTTGGTCTCCATAGAAAACAGCGACGCGACGCGACGCGACCCGACACCAAAAGACACCTATGCACCCGGCTTCCCTGGGTGAGGTAACTTGTGCACTCCGGTGCCCTAGTGTGTGTTGGCCCTCGAAGTACTTACCTTGTAAGTGGCTTGCTTGTAGTTTTTCTCGAAGTACCTTAGAACTTTAAAAATCAAACCGCGACTTGCGCAATTATAATCAATAGGGAACCCGCGGCTGTGTTCACACACTGCACGCGTCTCCCGTGGGCCTGTTACTTACCTGCTAACACTGCAGTAGTGAAGCCCCAGCGATTCCCCAGGCCCTAGGCCTTGTCATTTTGCAAGTCGACATCCTTATACCATTTTCTTAGTATATGGTATGGTACGCCCCTAGGGCTCCAGACATATTTGTGTTTAATTTATTGTGAAACGTTGACATTTGAATGTGTACCTGGTCTCTAATGTCATAAAGAGATTAGTAGAGTGTGTCTAGTAATAAATACATATATATTTGATATATATACCTGTGTGGTGTCCTTTCATTTGGTAATTCAAGAGATTATAAGGTAAAACAAGCTGCTTTACATTCCTCTGAGACTTAGCCTGAAGGCTGCTCTCCACAGCTACCACTAGGATAGCTTTCTTTAAAAGGTTGTCTCAACCCTCTCTACTATATATATATATATATATATATATATATATATATATATATAGATAGATAGATATATAGATATATATATATATATTACCTACTGGCGGTCGCCAGTAGGTAGTTATAGTTAGGACCACGTTTCCATAGGAAATCCGCAACATTCTATTTTGAATAACTTTGGCGCCGGTTGACGAATCCTCGCGAATTTTTCAAAATAGGTGGGGTGCTACGCTCCGCTCCTACCCTGAAAGTCTCGGGGGGATTCGTCAAGCGGGGGCTGAGATAAAAGGGGGGTCCCAAAACGCGTTTTTCCCATGCATTTTTCCATAGGACCTTTAGACACAGCTACAGCCCGAACGGCTGAACAGAATTACTTGAAATTTGGCAGAGAGGTAGTCCTCAGGTGAAGAAAGTGCCTTTTGTAGGTTTGGTGTAAATCTGTTCAGTAGATTCTGAGAAAATAGCCTTTAAATCAATATATATATCTGAGCCAGCGTACGGTGCGCTTACGGTACGCTTACCGTACGCGTACGGTGGCGTGCGCGAGCGCGATTCTGATTGGCCCTTAGATCTTAGTAAACATTCGAATCGGTCGAAACCAGGAAGCGGCGGCCGCCATTTTCTCTCTCGCACTCTGACAGGGGGTTGAAAAACCAAGTGCAAAAACATGTAAAGGGGCTGTTTACACAGCTCCCAAGCACCTAGCCATGTCGAGGGAGTCCCCAACGATCCCCCAAGTGAAAAAAGGCAATTTTAATTTTTTCGAAAATTTCGCCGATTACGCTTACCGTACGCGTACGGTAAGAAATAATTAAAAAAAAAAAAAATATCCACATTCTCCCCACCCCGTGTGCAAAAGGTGCCCGAAGGGCACCCTTTGTGCATGGCTTATTAGAGCTAAACAAAACATATATTTTACCTGTCACAACGATGCTCATCATATGTCCTCCATGTGCGCACGGTGCGCAAAGCGCATCGTGCGTTCATGGCCCATCTAGCGTAACGTGGGCACGCGGTGCGCAAAGCGCACAGCGTGCTCACTGTGCGCGCACGGTGCGCAAAGCGCACCGTGCACGCACGGAACGAACTGCGTTAAGTGGGCGCGCACGCCACAAATGGCGTAAAGTAACAGCATTTAAAAAACCGTACAAATTCACTGAAAAAACCATAGGTTTCACACACGTTATAGTTAGGAATTAGCATTTAAAAAACCTTGCAAATTCACTGAAAAAACCATAGGTTTCACACATGTTATAGTTAGCTGGACATTTTACTGATAAAAAACCAATGAAATTCCCCCGTTATAGTTACTGTAGGCAACTATAACTCACGCGACCGTAATCCTCTGCTGATGACATATGTGTCTTTATGAAAAAAAAATATTTGTAATATATGTATAGCTAAAATTTAATGGAAGAAGACATGGGCAAATAAGTGTCTAAATACAGTATTAGCATCAGCAGAGGATTACGGTCGCGTGAGCTATAGTTGCCTACAGTAACTATAACGGGGGAATTTCATTGGTTTTTTATCAGTAAAATGTCCAGCTAACTATAACATGTGTGAAACCTATGGTTTTTTCAGTGAATTTATATATATATATATATTCACTGAAAAAACCATAGGTTTCAGGCATGTTATAGTTAGGAATTAGCATTTAAAAAACCTTAGAAATTCACTGAAAAAACCATAGGTTTCAGGGGCGTTATAGTTAGCTGGACTTTTCACTCGTACAAAACCATTGAAATTCCCCCGTTATAGTTAGTTCAGCTAACTATAACTCGCGCGCCCCCAATGCACTGCTGATGACGTAAAAAATATTACATCACTCATGACATGGTCAGTGACATCACTCATGACATCACTGATGACATCTCAAATGACATCACTGATGACATCATCCAGTGAATGTGTGTTTTTCTGAAAATTACATATGTTTTATATATGTATATCTCAAGGTCGATGGAAGAATATATGGGTATATAAGTGTCTAAATGGATGATTTGTTTTTGAAAAATTGATTGTATAACTGACTGATTAAGTGTATCTTAGTGAATACATGGCTTAGTGAGTAATGTTTAAATGTGTAAATATCTGTATCCATCTCTCACTTTGTGTATAAGTGGCTGCATGGGTTGTTGAGTAGCTACATGAGTGTCTATATAGGTTATTAGTTGGTTTTTGAGTATCAGTATGAGTGTCTGAGTGTCTGTATGGTTCGGAGGGGGGTATTACGTAGTGCATAGGTGCATGAATGAGTGACTCACTGTTTGTATGTGTTGAAGATAGCATGTGTGCAGGACTATATGGGTGGATGAGTGTGTGCATGGGTGTGTTAGTGAGTGATAGACAGTCTCAATAGTGTCTTTATGAGTAACTACATATGTTTTAAACTAGTATATGTGACTATTGGTGTATATAAGTGAGTATATGTGAGAGTGAGAGATTGAAAGAGTTCCTGTATGAATAAGTATGTGTTTCTATAAGTGATTGTTTAAAAGACTAAGTATGTGTAAGTTTCTGTAGAAGTAAGTGTGGTGGTGTGTGTATAACTGTATATGCAAGTAAATGGATGATTGATTCTTTATTAGCATGAGTGACTATGTGTGTGAGTAACTCTATGGATGAGTGGTGTTGTCTAACAGGATGTATAGGTGTGTGAGTACATATGATGAGTGAGTACATGTATGAGTGACTGTATAGGACGGTTGGTGAATGAGTGGATGTGTGTGTGAATCTTAGAATTACTGAATAGGTTGTTGTAACTGGTATTGGTATGTCCATTGTTTTGAACATTGTAGTTTCTATTTTTGAATGTGTGTATCAAAGGTTATATTAGGGGAACAGGAGGTCTGCCACTTTATCACAAGGATGATGTAATCGGTGATGTCATTAGTGATGTCATTTGAGATGTCATCAGTGATGTCATGAGTGATGTCACTGACCATGTCACGAGTGATGTAATATGTGACGTCATCAGCAGTACATTGCGGGCGCGCGAGTTATAGTTAGCTGAACTAACTATAACGGGGGAATTTTAATGGTTTTGTACGAGTGAAAAGTCCAGCTAACTATAACGCCCCTGAAACCTATGTTTTTTTCAGTGAATTTCTAAGGTTTTTTAAATGCTAATTCCTAACTATAACGTGCCTGAAACCTATGGTTTTTTCAGTGAATATATATATAGATATATACACAAGAAAGAAGTGACTCAAACAGATAGATTCACCAAAGTACAAAAATATATTTCCACTACAACGTTTCAACTTCCGCCTTCCTCAGGTAGTGCAATATGGTTTGCTCTGTGGCTGCACAGATGACACAGCTGAATTTTCAAAAAGCATCATGAGTGAAGATTCCATTTGGAATGTGGAATCAATGCAGTCCTGAGAGCTCTTGAGATATGCAGTAATCAGGTTGTGTTGTCAGTAATGATCAGTCCATCTGGATGCAGTGATTTTAAACAGTACATCCAGAAGTTTTCCCTGGAGTCCAGTAGTTCTTCCTTTGAAACATGTTCCACAGGGAAAATCTTCAAATCTGATAGTGAATGATCCACAAGGTTGAAATGATTGGCTACAGGCTGGTCGATTTTCTTATTCATTATTGCAGATTTGTGGTTCCTGAATCGTGTACGGAGGTCATTCACTGTTTGGCCTACATATTGTTTTTTACAGCTTTGCCGTTGGCACTGAATCACATAAATAATACATGTTGAGCGACATGTAAGATGCTGCCTTATTGCATAGGTCCTTCTCGTAACAGAACTAGTTACAGATGATGTTTGTAAAAGATATTCACACGTGATGCACCTTTTAGAGTCACAGCAATAAACTCCTGCATTTGTTAGAGCTTGCTTGAGTTCAGCTCTCACAATAAGAGATCGTAAATTTGGAGCTCTGCGGTAAGCAATGACTGGTGGTTTTGGAAAAACCTTTTGCAATTTTTCACAAGTGTAAACATGGTGTTAACGTGAGATCAAGGGCACTAGATGCTCGAAACGCATCACGTATGAGGTCTTTGGAGAAATAAAAATCAACTGCAATCATATCTGTGGGTTCGTGTGCTTTCCTCTCGCCGGCCAGGAGGTTTGGAATAGCGTTTTGTTGATTGGATATATATATATACACATATGTGTAAATGTAAAGCACTAGATGGCACCCACACAGCACTAGGTAGTACCCACAACATATATTCATATTATTTTATGACCTTGTTTGTAGAGACATATGCATGTATATAGAAAGAAGGAACATAAACAAAAATCATATACATATGTAACACTGTAAACAACAGGATACTGTATTCACCCAAGCCAGTATTGAAGTAACTTAAATATAAACACTTTCTTCATAATGCAGTGGCAACAAAAAGCATCCACATGTAGCTGGATTTTAATATCAGGTCTACACTGAGCTCAGTGATTACACACACAGCACCCGATTACACCAGTTTGCATCACTTACCACAGCACTAGACTGCATGCACAGCAGTTGCAACAGCACTAGACTACATGCACAGCACCAGCTACAGCACCAGATTGCACCCTCAGCATCAAACTGCACCCACAGCACTTCTCCCAGCACCAGATTGCATCCACAGCACCAGATTTCACTTCCCACAGCATTTGACTGCACGCATCACAGTTGCCACAACACTAGATTGCACGCACAGCACCAGATTGCACCCATGCAACCAGATTTCAATTGCCACATCACCAGACTGCATACACAGCAGTTGCCACAGCACTCAATCGCACCCACAGTACCAACGACAATCCCAGATTGCACTGTCAGCACCACATTGCACAACTGCATTTGTCACAGCACCAGATTACACTTGCCACAGCACAACATTGCATGCACAGCAGTTGCCACACCACTAGATCGCACACACAGCAGTTGCCACACCACTAGGTGGCATGCACAGCACTAGCTACAGCACAAAATTGTGCTCTCCGCACCACATTGCACCAACAGCACTTGCCACAGCACCAGATTACACATAAAGCAATTGCCAAAGCACTGGGTAGCACACACAGTTTTTGCCACAGCACTAGGTGGCACTCACAGCACCAGCTACAGCACCAGATCACACCCTCAACACCAGATTGTACCCACATCACTTATCAAAGCACCAGACTGGACCCACAGTACCAGATATCACTTGCCACAGCACCAGATTGCACACACAGCAGTTGCCACAGCACTAGATGGCACCCACAGAACCAGATTGCACCAAAGAAACTTGCCACAGCACCAGCTATAAACCCACAGCATGTGCCTTGGCCCTGGATGGCATCCACATCACCAGATATAATCCCACATCACCGAGTATAACCCCACAAACCAGATAAAACCCCATGGCACAAGAAATAAACCCACTGCACCAGAAAAAGATCCACAGCACTTGATATAACCTCATAGCACAATAAATAGATACACTGCACCAAATATAGATCCACTACACCAGCTATAAACCCTTGCTATAAGACATAAACCCACAGCACTAGATACAATCCAGAGCACTAGACAAAACTCGCCAGCAACATACAGATAAAACACCATAGCACAAGATATAAACCGACAGCAACAGAATGCACCCACATTTCCTACAGCCATGCCATCTATTCTCCCCCTTTATGTCTTTTCTTCCTCCACCCCTGCCCTCTCGTTCCCCCTTTTATGTGTTCCTTTCCTCCACCACTGCCATCTCTTTTCCTTTCCATTGTCTGTAGTTTCCCCGTCATCTCTTTCCCATTGTGTGTATTTTCTTCCCCATGTCAGGCTGTCATCTTTATTCCCGTTCGTTTTTTTTCGTCCTCCATTTATTTTTGTTACATGATCCAGATCCACCATTTTCCTACCTTTTTGGTGGTAAGGAAGGGCAGCTGCTGTCTTACACTCACTGAAGGCCCTAGCACATCAAATAGGAACCCTCATTTTTTAGGGAGAGGCCAAACAGAACAACCAAAACTGGGGCGCGTGAAAGAAGCTCAACGCTGGTACAATCCACCCGGAGAGAGCCAAACCTGACAGAAATTCTACCAATGGTAGCCCCGAATACCACCCACTCAGGACAATAGCCCACCATTCTCATTTTCAACCTATCCCCTCGTTGATTCCGAACTCTCCTTGCTTAGTAAAGGTCCATCCTTCGTCCCTACTACTCATCCCAACTTCCTTGAATTACATACAGAGTTGTTGAGATTTTTCATACGCTTACGCCTACACGCTTACTTTTTACAGAATCCCACACGCAGCATTCTTTCCAACACACCGTTCCGCCCCCCCCCCCCTCCACTTTCTCACCCACAGCCAGCATGATCCCTGGAGAAATTGTCACCTTCGAAAAAATGGTCTTGAAAGACCTTAATGAACTAGAAAATAAAAAAACATTTTATTCCCTACAACATATCCCTCCAAGAAAATACTCTGAAAAAGAAAGACTCCCTTGTTATTAAATCTGCGGACAAAGGTGGTGGCATAGTCCTACAAGAAATAGACTCCTATAAAGCTGAAATACTGCGTCAACTATTGAATACTGACCACTATTGTAGATTGCCTACAAACCCCACCAAGGAACTACAAGGGTTTATTTTACAAATTACCACTGAGGCTAAAACAGAAAGGTTACCTTAGCCCCAAAGAATTCCCAATTCCTAAACGTGAAATCACCCAGAATGCCGGTGATTTACACACTACCAAAAATACATAAAAGCCTTACAAGTCCTCCTGGCCGTCCTATAGTTTCAGGTTGTGGCTCCATACTTGAACCACTCGGCCAATATGTGGATTTCTTTATCAAAGACTTTGTCCCCAAAACTGAGTGTTATGTCAGGGATAGTATGGCAATTATGTTTGGTGGAACATCACCCTTTCAACCAGATATTGGGCCTGTTGTGTGCAATGGATGTTGAATCCTTGTACACCAACATCCCTCAGGCCCTTGCCTTGATAGTCATCCAAAAAACTCTAGACTCTAGACCCAGGCCCCACACTGTCCCTACAATTTTCATACTACAACTCCTTGAACCGTGTCTCACCAGAAACTTTTTTACTTTTGAAAATGAGTTTTATCAACAGGTTAAGGGCACATCTATGGGGGCTGTTTTTGCCCCCAATCTAGCAATACTTTTCACGGATTTCCTAGAGACCACAGTAATTCTATCACTCACAAATCCCTTCTTCTCCGGCGTCACATTATGGCGCCGTTACATTGATGATGTTTTCCTAATTTGGCACAACAACGAAGCAACACTTCGACAATTTCCATTGGCTAAACAACAATTGCCTGGGATTACAATGCACCTTATCTCTAGATCGATCCTCTATTGCCTTTTTGGATCTCACCATATACCATTCCAGCAGTGAATTACTGACTAAATTCTACAGAAAGCCTACGGTACGTGATACACTTCATCGGTATGAAAGTAATCATCCTAGAGCCTTACGTGACTCCTTACCTTATTCCCAATTCTTGCGCATCAGGCATAACTGCTTTGCAAAAGAAGATTATTTCCAAGAAGCCTCCATTTTATCAACCAAACTAAAGGCACGTGGCTACCCCAAACGTTTGGTTCGCAATGCCCAAAAACGAGCATGGTACTGCCCGAGAGAATTTTTTTTATCACCAAAGGCTAAAAGCAACACTAATAGAATAGTTTGTGTTACCACATTCTCGCCAGTCTCTAATCCAATTCGAAAATCCATTTTGAATCACTGGTCTACACTTAATGCTGGTACTCTAAACATTGAACGTTCCTTATTTGCCTTTCGCAAAAATCGCAATTTGAAAGACCATCTGGTACGAGCAGCACTGCCTAGTGCCACACAACTGCTCACATTGGATGCACACTGGGGGCTCACACCTCTAGTAGGACACTCAAAATGTGGTAATTGTAATGTATGCGATTATACTATGGAAGGTAAAGTCTTCACTTTTAATAATGTTGTTATCAAGTCACGATCCTTCTCCAACTGTAACACTTGTAATGTCATTTATTTGATACAATGCCCTTGCTAAGAAAATTACATTGGACAAACCCCGCAGAAAGTCAAGACCCGCATTGGACAACATCGTAGCAGGATTCGCTGCCAAACACCGAATGCGCCCCTGGTCGAGCATTTCAACCTTGGGGGCCACAAGGAGGAGCTATCAGATGGACTGTGCTAAACAGTGTGAAACTACCAGCCAGAGGGGCTGATTTGACACAACTCTTGAATAAAGAGGAACTGAAGCTAATTATCCGTCTGGACAGTATCAGAAAAGGACTAAACAGAAATGAAGACTGGACTACTTTGTTCTGATTACTTTGACTGACGCTCCTAGTCAAAATTGCAATTTTTGAGTTGTATTTACTGTTTCCTCAAGCTAAGCCTCACAACTTTCCTTTTTCTTGTTACTGCTTAATTTTCTTCTTTTTATAAATGCTAAAATGTTTCCATGAATTGTAAAAGAAAATATCGATTCTACATATGCGATTCACAATAATTGTATATATTTCCCTTTTTGCCTCCTTGTTCTAATCCTTCCATCCTTTCTGCCTTTCCCTCACCCAACATGGATGCCATTTCATTCCTCTTAGATCACGTGTGCGCTATCACTTTAGCCGCACCTTCCCCATAGATCACGTGTGCGCAATCACTCTAGCCGCTCCGTAGATCACGTCTGCCTTATCACTGTATTTGAACCCGGCCGCTCGCCGTCTCTGCATCCCTGCGATTGTGCTCGAGATCGACTCAAGCTACCGGTAAGCATTCTAAGCGACTGTGCTATTCTCCTCGCTGTTCATGGACCCTTAACGAGTCTGGTATTCCTTTCTCTTCCAGGCTGGAAGTGTGATCGGTACCAAGCCAGCGCTTTGCTAAATCGGACGCTACTCGGCCATCAATGCATGGCGGCGCCGATTCTGTCATTAAGGTTTTCCTAAAAGCAACCTTGACTCTTAACTTAGGTAAGCGCGTCTTCCCTTTTTAACCTTCTAGCACGTTACCGTGCCCTCACAGTAGCATCAGATTCCAACACCCGCATTTCTTTTCCAGAACGCTCATTACAGCGGTTTTCAACCCACGTGGATTCCATTTTCGCTTTCGCATGTTTTACTTCCCCAAGCTCACTGAACCTCCAGGCTTCCGATCCAGGTCAGTTTCATTCCGTGAGCACTCACTGCTTTGTGCCTTGCTTTTGCACTCTAGCAACCGCTCACCCGTCCCGGTTTTTAACGCGCCCGTGGCTCTCGTGGCTTACCCATAGTGACATAGCATTAATAACAAGTGCTGATCCCTCGTCTCTAGATCCATCAGCACTGTTTAAGTAATTTCCTTGCAATTCGCGCAATACCGCGAGCGTTTTTTCAAATAAATTGAACCACCACTCTATCCTCACTACGACATACCGCTTCTGTTTAAAATCAGCAAGCGCTTCCAAAAATACCCACTTCAAGGGCCAGCACAGTAAACCGCGTGATTAATTCCTTGCAATTCACGCAAGGTCTTGTTTCACCACTCAATTCACCGCATCCACGACCTTGAAACAATGCATTATACCTGCCCCAGCAATTCTGCTTGTAGGCACCTCAATTGTTGCCTTAACGCACTGGCTACAAACTAGTCGCTCAAATTCCACCTCCGCTTGATTACTCGTGTCACAGTGTGTTAATCACCAGGAGGTCATTGTTCTCCCACCTTTTCCCTAAATACCTTAATTCTATGTTTCCTGCCTCCCTCCCTGTTCCATTTTCTCCACAGGCAGCTTATTACTTCAGGCATGCAAATCTCCTTGCCCTGATGATGATCCAAGTATCTAGTTATGGATCGAAACATCGTCGAACTTTTTAACAGCTTGCACGTTAAACTGATTTGTTAAAACGAGTGCAACAGCTGTTGACTCAAAAAACTTGCCCAGATTATTTTTATTGGCGAAAAGCTTTTCCCTGTTTTGCCTGAAAAATCTGTGTTTATTTGTGAATGTCTTCTGTTTCTTCTTGTAGGATACAGGACTGTGTCCCACTCAATCACCTTGTGTTTGATCACTACTAATTACCTTGATTCCTTAAATTAAGTGTCCGGCTGGATATCTTTAATACAATACAGTACTGATTCTGGTCTATATTCATTGTTAATTGAATTGTAATGTTTGAAGGACCAAGTGTTTTTCATAACTAGTCTTACACTCTCGAGCATAGATGGGAGGCTACGGAGGCACGTGAAACGTGATGCTGCAGTGAAGTTGACCTGCCACTGCAACGGCACAGCACTGACGTCGTGGTGTGCAGTGACGTCATCTGAATACCAACAGCGTGATCTTGAATTTTTTTTAAAGGGCAAGTGATAAATCCAGGGGGCGGCAAGCGTGAGGTGCAAAAGCACTTATTTATATGGGTAGCATGCTACAATGTGTGGTTGTGTGGTTGAATGTGTGTTGTCTTTGCTTTGAGCCTATGTGGGAAGTGTTTTCATGTTGTGTGTGATGACCAAACAGGAGCATTTATGAGTCATAGCACTTCGCAGTATGGTGAATAGGAAAGTGTGAGAGATAGATGTACATTTTTACAGTGTTTTTTTAATGCTGGGAGTTTTGATTAGCTCTGCATGTCCCTTTATCGTGTTGGTAGTTTTTCTATAATGTTGTCAATCCGATATCATATCCTGACTGAGGCGGAACTCTGTCCCCTCTGTGATCTTACAGATCAGGGGGAGGTAATATCTTGAGATTTAAACTTATAGCGTTTTCATCAGGAGTTATGAAGGACTGATATGCTGTCCGGTCTACCAGTGGGACAGTGCAGTATATGTATAATGCAGGGCCTGGTTTATAAAGTAAAAAATTGCTTTATTTTAGCATTCCCACGCCTACAGTAGCTTTCCTTCAATGCAAATAAGAGGAGGAAATAAATCCCCTGATTTATTTTTCAAAATCTCCTTGTTTTGTACTTCCAAATGCTGACATTTTTCGAACTGTAAATAACATACAATAACATCAATTCATTCATGAATGTGGCATTTGTATAGTGTGAACCTAGCCGAAAGGCAGTGCATGGGTGTACATGTTCTAAGATACAGTCAACAAATGATTGAAAAGGTAGCTGGGTCCTGGGAGAAGGGGTGACCTGTTACAGCATTTTGACGTAATGTTCTTTAAAGAGGTGAGTGTGGCATCTGATAAAAATTACTAGGAGACCAGGTAAAGCACGTATGAGTGCATCAAGTTTATTGTCCACCAGTCCACCATATCGCCAGGGGAGCACTGGAGAAAGAACTGGACCTTCAAATAAACACATGCTAAAAGTAATGCAGCACTAACTAAGTGTTACTATGTACTAAATGGCAAAAGGATATAGTGATAAAGGGAAAAGATATAGTAACATTTAATAATAAATATAATGGAATATCTAATAAAATGAAGAACTACCGATGCATAGCAGAACATGGAAAGAAATCACTCTTTAGAAAACCTAAGAAGTGTCCTTCATGTCCTTCCACTCCTACCCAACACATTTCCCTCAATAACAGGCAAGGGTTCTACAGGGGTATTACTTGTACATTCTCAATGACATTTCAGATTGTATTACCTTGACTTTCCTGGATTTCACCATTCTTTACCAACACTCTTTACTGAATTTATTTCACTTCTTCACCCTTCACAGACTTTCTGAACCTTGAATGTGCTTTCACACTGTGCTGCGGATCTTTCCCTTGGACCCTTTCCCATACACCCAGATCACTTCTGGATGGCATTTATTTTTTTAAAGTACTATTTATACCTTGTCTGTGCTTTATCCACTTCAGTGCTATCAAATTTCTCATTCACTCGTTGACCCTGCCTCTACCTAAGTCATGCAGGACACATCTTCAAATCACAGGGTCTGACCCTCAAATCATCAAATTGCCCGACACCTGCAACAGAATGAAGGCTGGTCCTGTAAGATCATAACATGCTATCAACTTCTTTGTCCATATCCACCTTGCTAGACCTGGCCCACTGAACACTAAAATTAACATTCGATTCACATGCTCAATGAGACATTTGGTTTGGAGATGATACAAAGAAATTCTATGATGATTTATACTGAATTCAGGGAAGAGCTCCACCATTTCCTTTGTGACAAAATATACCTTGTTTGAATGACTGCGTTAGGTTCCAACACAAACTCGACCTTCGACCACATGCTATAATAATCAGCCAAAAGGATGGCATACATATGCCTAGCATCTTAAGTGTGGAAAG
This sequence comes from Triturus cristatus, assembly GCF_964204655.1. Classification (NCBI taxonomy): domain Eukaryota; kingdom Metazoa; phylum Chordata; class Amphibia; order Caudata; family Salamandridae; genus Triturus; species Triturus cristatus. The sequence continues at coordinate 1,434,275,516 of NC_140591.1, read as the reverse complement.
GTCCAATAAATTCAACTGCCAGCATCTTCCATGTGGCATCCAGTAAGACTATGGGCTGTAAAGGTGGTGTGATTATCTTTAACTGTTTATCGCTTCCAACGTACAACACAGAACATCTAACTTTCACATCAATTTTCCTGTCCATACCCAGGCCACTAGAATTCAGCATGTATTCTCCCTTCCTTCCAGTCATGCCCAACGCGATTATTTTATTTATCGTATAAAGTGGTTTTAAATTTGTACCCATAAAAAAATCATGTTACATCAACAGATATCTCTTCCGAGACCATAGTAATTGTCCGAACCTGAGCATGAAGATTTTTCTCACTTGACTAACTCTGAACAATCAGATGTTTGACCAAACCTAGGTCTTCATCTCTTTCCATGGAGCCAAATCAATTGTCTTCAAATGCTCCACTCACTTCAATTACATCAGCAATGGCAATCGGGCACTCTTCCTCATGATTAACTTGGTCCTCTCATGTTTCTTTCTCCTGGTACTTGGAACTTGTACCCAATAATCTACAACTTCTAAGCACTGCCATCCTAGATAAAAAACATCCCCCCCCCCGCCCATGATATCGATGGCAAACGTCTGATGATGGGACATCAAATCTAGCAATTGATTGGGGAGTAACAAACTCCTGGTGTATCGATTTATGCAGCCTCAGGGCATTCATTTGACTTCTCTAGAGCTATGTATCCAGACCTCCTCTGAAATGGAGGCCCAGTGTCCCATACCACTCACTGCTGCTTGTCATGGGGCATGGTTTGATTTTTTGAGCATAGGAAAATGAGACTGTTCTAGTGGCACCCTCCCTCTTGATCAGCTTTGTAAGAATGCAACACTCGGCTGACAGATGAAGGAAAGTAACCCAAAGTGACTGCACCATGTGCCCTAGTCCATAGTAAGCCCATATATCTAACGGAGTCGGACGGCTTTTTCCTTGAACTGCTGCAACAACATAAATTCTCCATCATGGAGCAGATCACCCTGTTTAGTTAGATCTAGTTTACTTCGTAATGTGCGAAGCCATACCTCATGTGTGGGTGCTAAGAGTGTGTGATTCAGCCTTGGTAGGAGTGGAGAGTAAACTTGCATCAGGGACATCAATTGAGCTTTACTAGTTCACAGGTATATCATACTGTAAACAAAGTGGATTTCATCCCTTGGGCTCCGGGGTCTCGAACAGACTGTGATCTTCAGTAACCCCTAGACAAACAGGTACTCTTCTATAAGAATATGCCTAAAGGGTGGGGAGAGGACTGTGCAGCTCCATAATAGATTTGAGGATCCAGTAAATACATCTACTGTATATGGAACCGACAATGAAACCTCAAAGAAGACCCATGCCTGGCAGCTACCTGATACCCATCAACATGTCAACTTCCATTGATTGTGCGATGACGCCTCACCCTACGGTAGAACCTCATCACTGAGTGGTAGAGCTGCAAAGCTTGATATAAAGACGCATTGATCCTCATTCTTAAACCGGCACAATGGCACTAGGTGATTCGCCACCTTCTGACAATAGATAGTCCTGTATCCTAGATCCCAGATCAACACGCTGCATCAAGAGCTTTGACATCTACATCAGCTAGGTGTCCATGATGAAGAACACAAGAGGCTCTCTTTTTGCATTGCAAGTGCCCTTGCACAATTAATAATGTGTTTGAACTTTCTGAATTGGACACTGACAACTTTAATAGTCTCAAGAGTACCTTTTTAAAGTTTTTTTATATATAACCCTTTTCTTTTACATTCGCATCTTTTGAAGGAGTCCCAAGGGGGCCCTTCCCTTTTGTGAATGGGTTTGCCACTCCAATGTGGGAGTAGGTAATATTTCAATGTTTTGCAACCTAATTTTGGTTGCAGAACATTGATACATAACATACTGATTCGATATTTGGAAGGAAGTCCCAAAATATGCCACTTCCAAAACCCAAACCAGTATCTATTTAAAGTCTAATTTTAGAAGTCTGTAAAAGATTTCCAACTCCTAAAATGGGATTAGTAAATTTGAAAAGCATTGTTTGCAGTCACAAAATGTAAATCATAGTGCGTGCAACTATCAAAATATGCATTACAGTTGGCCCTAAACAGCATTTCACTTACACCTACTGATGTCAAGGTCTACGTATATGGCTCTCACAAACCATTGCTTTGAAGAGACAACTGTGGTGCTTCATTTTTAAATGAAGCATGCCATGGTGAGTGTGTTGTATTCGCTGATGTTGTTGTAGGTTTAGAATGTTTGCTGAGTTTATGCAACTGCAAATAAGCTTGGACTCCTTCAGGTACTCTACTGATTGGCTGCCAGAATAAACATCTTGGAATAATCTCTCCTTGAAACATTCCCAGAGTTATTTCAAGGCCTTGACAAGCTAGTGGGTAGACATAAGTCTACAAATCAACGAAGAAGTCAAGCCTAGAGCTTAGTCCTTTGAAGGTATTCCTTTCAACATCCAGAAGCAGATAGAGGCTGAAGCTGAGCATCTACCCAGCAAGATATTATACCACCTGTAAAATTATCCCCATTTGGTGGCAAAGAAGCCATAGTAGCAATGAAAAGAAAAGCACACCAGAAAGTGTTGTTCTTAGACCGAGTGGTTGAAATTGCTTGGAAGCTGTCACGCTAGGCCAGCGCTAGGCATGGGCAGCATGGGCTGCTGCCCAGGCCCTTGCACTCAACCTACTAATATGGGGTCTCGCAAAAGTGTGTCCCCAATCCACCCTCAACCTCCGTCCTAGGTCTAGCACCTATGGTGCAGGACTGTGAGGCCCAGAGAAGGGATGCCTCTCTCCTGGGCCTCACAGGCATGTGTACCACTATGAGGAAAGGGGACGAGGTCCACCTCCCCTGTGCCTCGCAGCACTGGGCCATGGCTGCTAAACCCCAGGAAGGTGCCCCTTTTCCCCTGGGCCTTGCAGCCTCACATGTAGCTGTGATGCCCGTCTGCATTTGCCAGGTCAGGCCTGTGAATGAGGATGCTGTCCACTTCCCATTTCCCACTCAAATGCCCATTATCCCGCATTTTGGCACCTGGCAGTTTTAACCATTTGAAAAGACATGCAACTCTCACTCTTTCAGATGCTGATAAGCTGTGAAAGAGATGCTTGTCAGTGGCAGGCAGGAAGGCGTTGCAGCACAGGAGGGGTCTAGCTCCATGCAAGGTCAGGAGCACCTTCCATTATTTAGATGCAAATAGCTTTGAATGTGTAAATGAAACCCATTATATTCTGTAGTTTTTATATAGCGCAAACTCGACCAAAAGGTATTGGAGTGCATTACATGAACACCAATCCCATTACAGAAGGACGTATTCCTTTTTAGGTCTCGCCTGAGCCAGCGCGCATGCGCTGCTCTGCGAGGCATTAAGTAAGGGCTTTTGAGCTCACACACGCTTGTGCGTGTGCTTTTTTTTCTGAGTCCGCAATTGGCTTGTGCATGTGTGTTTTTTAAAAACACAGCACGCAATTGGTGCAAGGTGGGTGATTGTCCCGCCTTGTATGTTGGATGGCCTAGGGTCCTTGGGCGTGAGCTTCAACCTTATTTGTCTCCAATTATCACATTGGCGGTAATTGGAAACAGATGCTGCTCGCTTTTTTTTTGTTTTTGTTTCCCGTAAGAATGAACCTCGTGGTAGCCATAACCCGACAATTGGCTATAAACACTGCCTCGGGCTAAGTTTTAGTCTTTGAGAATGGAGACTACACCAGGCATCACAGATTTGGCTGGATTTAGTTATTTTACTATGGTATTTTGTGTTTTTACTCTGCCCATCATGTTTTGTTACAGAATTGGTGAATTCGCAATGAGTATTCATCCTGTCCCATCTTTTTTTTTTTTTTTTTTTTAAACCTTTATTCAGTTTATCCGGAACACAGCTATTCAGCCGACAACCCGGAGGTTCGGCAGCTTAGGTGAAGCAACATTGAAATGCATTCGCACTGAACCGACAGGAGAATGAGATAAAGGTTCAATTTTAAAGAAACACCAACACAAACAAAACCCTTGCAAGGCGTTAAGCTTCGAGTGCACATGAGGGGTGCCCATCAGGGGGAGTTAGTCCCATTCATCTACCAGAGACAACACTATAATGAGAGGAGGGAGGGGGAAAGCAGAGACCCACAACAGGCAATCAGTCAACAACAATACGAACATAGCCGGAAAGAATGTCAAGGGGAAAGCTGCTCCTCTGGCTGATCCAGATCAGGGGGCAGACAGATGTCCCCTCTGTAGCGGTTCCATCGCCCCCATACTGCATGCCATTTCCGCGGGCGCCCTCTAGCACAATACACTGTCTTTTCCCTGAGCATGCTCCAGTCCATATTTTCCTTCCACGCTGCCAGCGCGGGAGGCACTGCCGAGCCCCACAGGCGCGCAATATCCCGCTTAGCCACCATGTTCCCCAGGGTCACCCACTGAGTTTGTGCTTCATCGAGATCGGTAGGACCCCAGACGTTCAAAAGACAACACCGCGCCTCCGGTTGCATGACAATGCCCGTCACCTCCCCCATCACTGCATGGACTCGCCTCCAAAACTCCACAGTCACGCCGCATTCCCAGATGATATGTAGGAAGGTGCCCACCATGCCGCAGCCTCGCTTACATAAACCCTCCTCAGAAAAACCCATACGGACCAACCTAGGGCCTGTCACGTAGACTCGATGAAGTATTTTGAGCTGCACCAGCCGCAGACGCGACGGAATCGCAACCTCCTTAGGAGAGGAAACTGCATATTGCCAGTCCTCATCATCCAGTTCGAGGCCGTCCCTAGTCCATTGATCCCGCAACCCACGAAGAAGGTCAGCCCGGACATTAATCAGCTTCTTATAGATGAGAGAGATCGTGCTCTCCGGCATATGGCCATCCAGAATTCGGTCCTCCAACGGAGAGGACGCAGGCACCTTCTCACCTTCTACAATGACCGACCGCAAGGCGTGACACACCTGGGCATAGCGGAAAAACTCAGTGTTCCCCAACTCATACTCCTTCTGCAGCTCCTCAAAGGACTTCACCTTGCCCCGAGCCAGCAAGTCTCCCACCCTTGAGATACCGATCAAATCCCATTTCTCGAACCCTTTTGTATGCCAAAGCTTCCCCAGGATATCCGAGTCAAACAGCGGGGTAGCAAGGGTAAGTCTGCCCCTCCAACCCAGGGAGTCCGTCGCCAACTTCCACACCCGCACCGCCACCCCAGTGGGCCCCGTAAGGGACAAGTCCAACGACTTCGAGTACAAGGCTCTGTGGTAATTACCGCCACGCAGCAGCCACCGATCCATAGCGAAGCCGGGGCTCAACACCGAGCCATAGACGCCATGATTAATCGCGCACAACTGGGTAGCCCAGTAGTATCTGCGAATGTCCGGAAGCGCAATACCACCATCGTACCACGGAAGCGTCAACTTAGCGATCGCTATGCGCGGTCGCCCATCCCACAATAGCGAGCGTTGGAGGCTTTCGACCTCTCTAAAGTAACTAGTCGGGACCCAGTCAAGAGTATTCTGCAAGGCATAGAGGAAACGGGGAAGAGACATCATTTTAAACAACGCAGCGCGTCCGAGGAGAGAGAGCGGCAGCCTCCGCCATCCCGCCGCATCCCGCCGCAGACGCGCCAGGGGGGGGAGCAGATTCTTCTCATATCGCAGGATGGGGTCAGTGGAGATGTAGATCCCCAGATACCGGAAGCCCTGCTGGGCGATCTGGATCGAACAGTTTCGGGGGACAGGCGGAACATCGCCACACAGTACATACAAATATGACTTACCCCAGTTGATAACAAGGCCCGAGTTCCTACCAAAAGAAGTCAAGACGTCGCAAACCACTATGAGAGACTTCTGGGGCGAGGCGAGGTATAATAGGATGTCGTCGGCGTAAAGTGAGATACGATCCTCATAGTCGGGCGACCATCGGAGGCCTCGTATACTCGGATGCCATCGTATCCACGCTGCTAGCGGTTCAAGAGCAAGGGCGAACAACAAAGGCGACAGGGGGCAACCCTGCCGGGTGCCCCTCCCAAGAGGAAACGGCCTGGAAGCACTCCCGTTTACCACAACACTAGTGAGGGAACCCTCATAAAGCAACCTCACCGAGTCAACAAATCCAGGTCCAAAGCCGAACTTAGCTAGTACCGCCCACAGGTATGCCCACTCCACCGCGTCAAACGCCATCGTGGCGTCAAGAGACGCCACAATAGCCGGCTCCCGCAGCGTGTCCACCCTAGCAATCACGCCATGGAGGCGCCTAAGGTTCAATGCAGTGTTGCGATGCGGAATGAAGCCCGATTGGTCCGGGTGGATCAAGTCCTCAAGCACCCGGACCAAGCTGTTCGCCAGGATCTTAGCGAGGATTTTCGGCTCAGCATTAAGAAGAGATATCGGCCGGTAGGAACTACACTTGTCCCGAGGCTTACCGTCCTTATGTATCACCACTATGGTTGCCAGTCGTTGATCAAGCGGCAGATACCCGTTCACCCGCGCCTCCACGAACATGGTGCGCAGGTGAGGAGCGATCTTATCCGGGCAAAGCTTGTACAATTCGATAGGCAAACCGTTCAGACCGGAGGCCTTACCCGAGTTCAACGCCCGAATAGCACCCGCCACTTCATCAACCGTTATATCACCATCCAGGTTGTCCCTATCTACGTCAGAGAGGCAGGGCAGAGCAATATCACGCAAGAGGTCACACGAGTCGGCAGTCGGCCTGTCCGAAACCGAGATGTACACTACGCGGAAATAGTCTGAGAAACACTGGACTATACCGTCGGGGTCAGTAACAACCGCTCCCTCCTCCGTCGTTAACTCCGGCACCACTCTATTGACCCGCTCTTTTTTGTCCAACCAAGCTAGCAGTTTCCCGGCTTTATCCCCAACATCATACAGACGGCCCTGCTGCTCCCTGCTAAGGGTCTTGGCAGCATTCTCCGCCAAATCCCTGTACTCCGACTGCTTCAAACTCAGATTATGCAGCGTATCCGCTGCCACCCCCTCCTCCAGGGTCACTTCTAAAGCCGCAATCTCGTCCTCAATCTGCACCACCTCGGCATCTTTCCGTCGCTTGGCGGCCACCACCAGTGAGAGGGCCTCCCCTCTCAATACGGTCTTAAACGCCTCCCACAGAGACACCGCCGAATCAACCGAATCTTGATTCTCCTGGAAATAGTGATCAACTGCCTTCAGCAGCGCCCTGCGCGTCTTGGGGTCACGGAAGTACCAGGGGTTAATGGGAGCAAGCCTACCCCCTCCCACCCGGCCAATATAAAAACGGATCCACACCGGAGAGTGGTCAGATATGCCGCGTGCCATATGCCTAGCCTCGGAAACTAGCGAGGCATTCGCAGCCAGGGTGAGCACATAATCAATCCGGGAGAGACTCCCATGCGCCCCGGAGTGAAAGGTATACTGACTCTGAGTGGGGTGCCGGAGCCTCCAGCAGTCCACAAAGCCAAAAGTGTCTATGAAATCAGGAAGCCACTTCTTAGTCCCCCGGTATCCCTGGGCGGGTGCCTATCGAGCAGCCCAGAATCAACAGCATTGAAATCTCCCCCCACCACCAGCAGTCCCTCAGGGAGTTCCAACAAGGCCCTGCCCACATCCGCAAACGTGGAGGCCTGCAGGGCCGGAGGGACATACACAGAAACCAATACCAACTTTCTACCCTCCCACCTCCCCGCCACAGCTACGAACCGCCCCCTATCGTCAACAATGGTGGAATCAACCTCTAGTGGCAGTGAGGCTCGCACAAGTATGCCCGCTCCCCTGGAGCCCGATGAAAAGCCCGAGTGGGCAATGAATTTGTAGCCCTTTCTATTGAGTGCATAGCACATATTGCCTATAAGATGCGTCTCCTGCAATAGGGCAACGTCAGGCGAAGCCCGCTTCAGGAACTGTAAGACGATCCCCCGCTTAATACGATCCCCCAAGCCATTAACATTCCAGCTAATAATATTAAGGCCCCTACCCCCATCCCCAAACACCAAGAGACCTTCACCCCCCCGAAAAACCACCACCAAACCATCCTGACAACAATTACTACGCCTTGCAAGAAAAACCCCCCCAACAACCACCCCAACACCCCATGTCCACCCCCCTCCCTGCACCCCTGCGTCAGCTTACAAAGCCCCCCCAACTTGCAGTGTGCCTGTCGCCCTATCAAAAACAAATCTACAAAAAGAACCCCAAGGGAGGAAAGAGCTCCGAACGGCCCTCCGCCACCCCCTCATTACTGCAATTAGCCACAAGTCATTGTCCGGGGCAAAAATAAATAGACCTAACACACGGGGCATCACTCCTGCTCAGCCCGGTCACTGTCCTTTCCCATGGTACAGTCCCCGCTGGTCCGCTTCCGTGGCAGAGCGTTCAACCACTCTCCGGCCATTTCAGGCGAGTCGAAGAAGAAAGTCCGATCCTCATACACCACACGCAGTCTGACAGGGAAAAGCATAGCGTATTTTAAATCCATCTCCCTAAGGCGTCTCTTAACCCCCAGGAAAGACTGCCTTTGCTTCTGCACCATCTGGGTGAAGTCAGGATAGAAGTTCACAGAGGCATTTTGAAAAGGAACCGGGCCCGCCACCCTCGACGCTTGCAGGATAGCGTCCCGATCTCGAAAATGAAAAATCCGGGCGACAATCGGCCTCGGGGGAGCTCCCTCCTTAGGCCTCCCGCCAGGTACCCCGTGAGCACGTTCTACTGCAAAAAACTTTCCAAGGCCCTTAGGCCCAAGATGGTTCACCACCAAGTCTTCGACGAGGAGGTCCACTGAGCGCTCCTCCGAGGATTCCGGGACTCCAGTAATGCGCACGTTGTTGCGCCTGGCCCGACCTTCAAATTCCTCCAGCCGACGGGCAGAGAGATCACTAGCAGTCCGCAGCTTCTCGACCTCCGCTTGCAGTCCCAAAACATCATCCGCAAGGCCAGTAGTCTTGAGGTCCAGGGACTTGACCCGCTCATTGGTTTTGGCCAAATCCGCGCGTATCAAGTTAACATCGACCAAAATAGTATCCACTTTTTGTGCCAAGGCATTAAACTGTCGCCCGATCGACGTTTGCATCCCCTCTATAGCCCCCATAACATCCTGCAACGACAGCTCCTAGGCCGGGGCCGGGTCAGCTTTCTGTACTTCCAGCGATTGTCCCGATCCACCAGGGGACCCCTTCTGCTGGGCATATCGATCCATATTGTTGGACTGGGTATAACCTCCCCACCTGGTAGCCTTGAGTTTCGGCTTGTCAGCCTCTGCTTTGGCCGACATTGCAGACTCGATGTAGATAATTACGGAGAAACGTCTCTCACCCAGCTAAATGAGACAGGCCGGACCGTCACTCAACGACCAGGGTGGGCACGAGTCCTCCAGATGTCCGTGGTGCCTCAGGAAGCGCTCTCAGGCCGGAGCCAACACAAGGCTAGAAAGTGAAAGTGAAAGTGCGACGGTCTCCATCCGCTCGTTCACACCCCGCTGGCCCGCTGTTGTTCAATTAGAGGCCGGGCATCTTGCCAACGTGAGCCCCTGGCATCCCTCGGATGTAGGCCGCAATCCGCCATCGTCCACAACTCCGGTCTCCGGCGGGCGATTTTGGCCCGGACAGCGTCAATCGTCCCCACGATGACTCATCTACAAGATACCGTGCATAGGAGACAGGATGAAGAACAGGATAATTGACGGAGGGTGCGAGGGTCCCGGGAGCTCAAAGCTCACGCAGCCATCTTGGTCACGCGCTAGGCTCCTCCCTCATCCTGTCCCATCTTTAAGGAGCCCATCCCTCTCTTGGTAGGCAGGGTTGCTGCGTGCCCACCTATGCCCCCCTCTTAGTGGCTTAACTGTTAGAGCTGCTTCTCTATACCGATGTATGTACAGTCCTGAGCAGTGCTCTCCCTACCTAATTGTGCACAATCCTGAGCAGGCTACTTTCTCCCTAACAAATTGTGCGAAATTCTGAATAGTTTTCAATCATCTAATTGTGCGCAATCCAAAGCAATGTTCTCCCTACCTGTGTACAATCCTGAGTAGTCGGCCTGCTATGTTAGGTGCATAATCCTCAGCAGTGAGCCCACTATGTTAGGTGCACAATCCTGATACGTCAGTTTGCTGTTTCGTGCACACTCCTGAGCAGTTCACCCCTAGTGTTCCATGCAGAATTGTGAGCAGTTAGCTCTTGTGGGCAATCCAAGGGTTCAATGCACAGTCCTGACCAGTGAAGCCCCGCCCCTCCCCCACCCGGCCCCTATGCACAGTCCCGAGCAAGCACCTACTGTCCCGTTCATTGCTGATTCCTTAAAAGCCAATCCTCTCTCTCTCTAAATCTCTCTCTCTAAATCTCTCTCTCTCTCTCTAAATCTCTCTCCCTCTCTAAATCTCTCTCTCTCTCTCTCTCTCTCTCTCTCTTTCTCTCTAAATCTCTCTCTCTCTCTCTCTAAATCTCGCTTTTTCTCTCTAAATCTCTCTTTCTCTCTCTCTAAATCTCTCTTTCTCTTTCCCTAAATCTCTCTCTCTCTCTCTTTCTAAATCTCTCTCTCTAAACCTCCCTCTATCTCTCTAAATCTCTCTCTCTCTCTAAATCTCTCTCTCTCTAAATCTCTCTCTCTCTAAATCTCTCTCTCTCTCTCTAAATCTCTCTCTCTCACAATCTATCTCTCTCTAAATCTCTATCTCTCTCTAAATCTCTCTCTCTCTAAATCTGTCTCTCTCTAAATCTGTCTCTCTATAAATCTCTCTCTCTTAAATCTCTCTCTCTCTCGAAATCTCTCTCTCTCTCTCTAAATATCTCTCTCGCTCTCTCTCTCTAAATCTAAATCTCTCTCTCTCTAAATCTCTCTCTAAATCTCTCTCTCTCTCTAAATCTCTCTCTCTCTAAATCTCTCTCCCTCTCTCTCTCCAAATCTCTCTCTCTCTCTAAATCTCTCTCTCTCTCTCTCTCTCTCTAAATCTCTCTCTCTCTCGAAATCTCTCGAAGTCTCTATCGCTCTCTAAATCTCTCTCTCTCTCTAAATCTCTCTCTCTCTAAATCTCTCTCTCGCTAAATATCTCTCTCTCTCTAAATATCTCTCTCTCTCTCTCTCTAAAGCTCTCTCTCTCTCTAAATCTCTCCCTCTCTCTCTAAATCTCTCTGTCTCTCTAAATCTCTATCTCGCTCTAAATCTCTCTCTCTCTAAATCTCTCTCTCTCTAAACCTCTAAATCTCTCTCTAAATCTCAAAATCTCTCTCTCTAAATCTCTCTCTCTCTCTTCCCCTCCCCCTCTCTTCTCAATTTTTCGTCTCACTTTCAAACTCATCCAGAATTTTTTATTATTTTCCAACTAGCGCTTTGAAACCCGCCGGGAGGAGTTCGTGCTCACCCACAAGTCCTCTCCCCCTACCCCGTTTCCCTCATTCGTTCTCTGTGGAAAGCGTTCGGAAAAACCCGCAGAGCTACAAGGCGCTATATAAATGCAATTAAGATCCAGTCAATGAAAGATGGTTCACGCAGGGTGAGAGTTACTCAGCAGCAAAGCAGGCTGTAGCTCTCTTTCTCTGGCTGCCTCTCCAAATTCTCAGAGTCACAGGAACTACAATCTCAGAAGTGCAGAGTAAGACCCCATAGACACAGAAAAGTAAGCACTGGAGAACGCGTCATCGCCTTAAGGTGGCGACAGCCTGACAGTACCCGGACACAAGGGTCGCTCCTTCGCAGCCACGTTGGGACTCTACTGATGCATAGGTATGTAGGTCTGCGCACCAGTAATGGAAGAAGGAACAAGCATCTGCAATGCAATAGGTCTAAATACACACCACTATGACAACCTTGATCAGGAGTGCAAAGCGCTAATGGGAAAGTTAAGTTAGTAGAGCTATAGATCAGGTGGCACCGGTCCGGACGGAAAGATTAAGAGACAAGGGCAAGGGAGCCCCCTGGTATAATGAAGATCTGCGAAAGAGGAAACAAATCCTCCGCCAAGCTGAAAGATCATGGCGTAAACTATACCATCCAGACGCACTTGCACAATATAAAGCCCTGTTAACGCTATATAAAAAGGCCATAATAGCCAGGAAGGGTGAATATTATGAGGCCAGAATAGCGGAAGCCACCAATAAACAGAAGGAAACTTTTTGAATTCTCAAGGAGCTTAGCCAGAAGTCAGAACAAAAATTGGCAGCTGACGCAACGCACTGCAATACATTTCAGGACTTCTTCCTCCAGAAAGTCAGGGACATTCTCATTGAGATAGACAATAGCCCAATGTATCAGGTGGATCCGGACCAGACCCCCGCTCCCGGTAACCCAGATGCAAGGCTTACCACCTTTCCTAACCTAAACTTAGCCCGTGTATCAGGTCTGATGAATGGGGTCAAATCAGGCTCCCCGCCGACCCCTGTCCACCAAGGATTTTTCGTATGGCCCTTCCCGGACTAGAAAGTATTATTCTTTCATTACTCAATGACTCCTTGGAGACTGGCTATTTGCCCATTAGCATGAAGGATGCCAGAGTCACCCCTCTATTAAAAAAGCCAGGGGCGGATGTGGCCAACCTTAAAAACTATAGGCCCATCTCCCAGGTTCCCTTCCTGGCAAAGATTATGGAGCAACATGTCCTCACTATATTGTCATCTTTTATTGAGGAACATAAGCTACTCCTTGGGAGGCAGGCTGGCTTCAGGGCCCATCACAGCAATGAACTTGTAATGGTGGCCGTGCTCGATGAGCTCAGAATTAGAGCTGATAATAAAGACACGTACGCACTGATTTTGTTAGATCTGTCCGCAGCGTTCGACATGGTCAACCATGCACAACTCTTGCTGAGAATTGCTAATTTGGGCGTTGGCGGGAAGGCTTATCAGTGGATCAAGTCCTTTCTGTCAGGAAGGTCCCAAAGGATCCAATTGGGCGACCAAATATCAAAAAGGGGTGCCCTTACCTGTGGAGTCCCTAAGGGCTCAGCTCTGTCTCCTCTTCTCTTTAACGTGTATCTGCAACCACTAGTGGCAGCACTAGCCGCTATGGACTGTCAAGTATTTAATTATGCAGATGACACCCAACTTATTCTGCAAATTAATAACTCCCCGCAAGATCAGCGCCCAGAACATCCTCAGAAACACAGTGAATTGGATGAAAGCCAATTCACTAAAGGTTAACCCGGACAAGACTGAGATCCTTGTAATCTCCTCTAAGGGGATCCCCTGGAACAAGCTTTTCTGGCCGCAGGAGCTTGTCATTGCCCCGAGGCCAGCACATGTAGTTAAAAATCTGGGCATTAAGATAGATGCCAACCTCTCCTTGGCCAATCCAGGGTCCTCGGTGGTTGGCACCTGCCTGGGTCTCATGCGACAGACGGAAGTTGGCCCTCCTGCTTTCACCTACCACTCTAAAAATGATTGTATCTGCTACGATCGCGTCCAGATGGGACTATGGCAATGCTTTGTACATTGGCCTCCCTGAGAAATTAATCAGCAAGATGCAGGTGATCATGAACGATGCAGCCAGGCTGATTTTTAGGCTGCCTAGATGGGCTCATGCCACTCCTTTGCTGCACAGGTTGCATTGGCTCCCTGTTAAACAGAGAGCCAAGTTTAAGGGCCTCTGTATCGCCCATAAAGCCATTTTTGGCCAAGCCCCGGGCTATATTAAGGAGCGTCTGATGAATTATGTTCCGGAATGCACATTGCGATCATCCACGGCAGGCTTTTTGGCCCTTCCAAGAGTCAAATTGGCATTGAAAGGTGGCCGAGGATTCTCGGTTTTAATTCCCCTAATCTGGAATGAATAACCGGAGAACCTTAGGAAGGACTCTGCCTTCCTCTCCTTTAGGAAAAGTCTTAAGACTTATTTGTTTAGGGAAGCCCTGGCTACTGTATAATTTACTGGCCTGCATGTTCCTGGGACTTTTGTGGCTACCTGAGCTTTCTCGACAAGCGCTAAGAGACCTGTGTGAGAAAGTGCCATCTTTCTTGCATGGTATGCCCCCACTTGTTGCTAAATTGCTGAATGTACTTTGATTGAGTGTACCCTGGGTTCCTGCCAATCAGGTGCCCAGGGCCTATGTTTCTTCCTTAAACCACACAAACTCCAAATTGTCAAACCCTAGCCGCATGTCAGCCCCTAGTAAATGGTACCCTAGGTACCCAGGGCCTTGTGGCCAGGGAAGGCCTCTAAGGGCTGCAGCACTCATTGTGCCACCCTCAGAGGCCCTGTACCCTTACACACACACACTGCCCTTGCAGGCTGAGTGTCTGGGTGCAGGACAAAACAAAGAGTCGACATGGCACACATCACTGTGTACCATGCCCATCACCTACACTGCCAAGGCATATGTCAGCCACCCCTCTAGCTGGGTGCATTATGCCTATGGTGTGGGCACAGGAGCAGGAGCCCTGTGCCCCTACAGTACCCTGGTCCATTCCTGGGCACTGTAAGTGTAGTGCTGTCATTTAAGAGTACATGGTGCTGAGAGCTCGTCAAACACGAGCTCCACAGCACCATAATGGCAACACTGAAGCCTGGGAAGTTTGGTATCAAACTTCTCAGCACATTGAACCCACACTGATGCCAGTATGGGATTTAATGTACTAAGCACCCCAGAGTGCATCTTAGAGATGCCCCCTTACAGCTAACTTACAATCCACGTCTGCTCTGAGGCTGCCCAGGCTGCCACACAACAGACACGTTGCTGGACCCCTGGGTGGGAGAGCTCCTGCTCTCCCGGGCCTGCAACAATGCACATCCTGGGTGAGGTGAGAAATCTCCTCCCCCAGGACGAGCAAAGGGAAGCTTCAAAGGCATGCCGCCATTTGGAGTTTCCCCAGGCCACTGCAACCCCCCACTCTGGCGGGAAGCTTGGCCGGAAACCCCATACAAGGACAGGGGATGTGCCAGCCTGCCCACCCCACCCCTCAGGTGGGGGAGGCGAGGTGAAGCACATCTCCGGGCTCTCGCCATCTTGAAGATGGGAGGCCCTACCCTATCAGGATTAGGCTACTGCCCCCCTCCCACAGGAGAGAGGCAGGATAGGGGGTGTACCCACCCCAGGACAAGGACCCATTGGTCCCTGGCCTTCACCTACATGTAACGCCCCTAAATCTAGTATTTAGGGGCACCCTGAACCTTCCTTCCTCAGATTCCAGATAGAAAACTACAAGAAGAGCAAGAAAAACAAGGACCTGCCCTGCAGCTGCTAAAAAGAGAAGAAGACACCAACTGCTTTGGCCCCAGCCCTACCGGCCTGTCGACTCTCGAACCTGCACCAGCGCGGCATCTCTCGTGGACAGCAACCTCACCAACCCCGGAGGACCTGGCTACCTTTTGGCTCTAAGCCCCTGGGACTCCCACGAGTAGAGGCTCTACTCAAGAAACCTATTTTTAACCCCTGGCAGCAGCCCGGAACCGCGGACCCAACACACTCTGCACCAGCCAAGCCTGGCCAGTGCCGGAGTGGACAAAGACCCTAAGGACGACCCCACGGCGACTGTGACCCCGAGTCCGGCACCCAAGGACCCTCCTCGACATTCCGGAAGAAGCCTGCAGCCTCAGAACAGAGTGCCACCCCAAGCGCGATCAACAAGAGGGTAATATTTCCGACATCAAAAGGCACCCCTGCACCCGGCGCCCTGCGGCCCCCTGTGCCCAATCCCGGGGTACCCACCTAACCTACAACTACCCAACTTACCTCTCGAAGTGGTGGTGGCACCTGAAGCATCCTCGTCCCCGAGCTTGCAGCCTTTTTCCAAACCGGATCATTCCCATTGATTTCCATTGAGCGCCCGACGGCTCAAAAGCACCCTGCACCCAGCCGCCCGAGTGGCCCTGGCAGTGCACTCTCTACACTAACCTACTTCCCCACTTGCCCTGAGTAAGTGACCAGGAGCCCAGCTCCCACAGCCGCGTGGCTTGCCAGACAGCAGCCACCAACCAAGGCCCCCCTATCCCTCATAGGATAACATTGGGCCTAACTCTCTCTGCACCCGGCCGTCCTGAAACCGCTGAGGGTGAACCAACTGTACCTACCTGACACTGGGGGACCCCTGAGTCTATGCCCGGAATTTCAACTCTGCCAGTCGAGTACTTACCCTTAAACCGCTAACTTCATTTTCCTCATAGGGTAACATTGACTGGCTTTTTCTTCAAAAATCTTCTGTGTGTGAACTTTTCAAAACTGCAAATATTCACCAAAAATCAGCCAAGTGATAAAAACGAATTTACTCACCTGCTCCTAGGTGAGCTCCCAGTGCTGGATCTTGGTGCCCAGCCCTGACTCTGAAAAGTGTCCACAACTATACTTGCCTCTAACTCATTTTTCTCCCATAGGAAACCATTGTCTGCTTTTCTGTGAAATTTCTTCTAAGTGTCTATTTTTGCAAATTTGAAATATTCTTTTAAAATCGTACCATTTCTGCAAACGAAATTACTTACCTGTTTTTGACAAGGACCCCAGTCCTGGGTCTAAGTACCCAGTCCTGGATTACTAAAGTAACGATAAAGTACTCTACCTGCAATTTGAATTTCTTGCCATAGAGATCCATTGAATGTTTTCTTTGAAATATTTTCTAAGTGCTAACTTTTGAAATAGCTAAATATTATTTAAAAATCATTACAGTTATTAAGTCGACTTTCATCACTTGATTCTGAATACTGACCCAAGGCTGGATCTAGGAGCCAGACCTGGAATTCCAAAAGTAATCTGAAAAGTAATTTATTACAAATAGCCTGAATTTACCATTGAGCTCAATGCATTGTTATGTTTAGGAAATAGGATTGTTTATTGCAACCAACTGTGACTGTTTACATACATTTATTGCTTAAGACAAAAGTATTTATATTCAACCTCTCATTCTGAGAAAGTATATTTTTATCCCCTTTGTGGTTCTAAAAATAAAACAAGCATATATTTTATATATATAAACCATTGGCCTAGAGTTCAGTTATTGAGTGTGTGAAACCATTTGCTGACTGAGTGTGTACAATAAATGCTTTACACTGTCCTCTGGTACTGCCTTACTGCTCGACCAAGCTACCACTTTTGAGAGTAAGGTCATACCTAACTTTGACCTCTATCAGCCTCTGGGAGACTGTGGACTCTGTACACCCTGTACCTATTAGGGAACAGTATATACAGAGCCACTTTCTCACATTGGTGGATCAGCGGTGGGATACAAACTTGCATTTGTTGGACTACTTGATTACCATCTGATCACACGACAGAACTCTTAAAAATTGCCTTTAGAATTCTGATTGGTTTTTCCAAAATTACTAAAAGTCTTGCTAGGGCCTTGCTTAAGTCCCATTAGAATTTTAGAAAAATAAAAGTCACTATAGTCAGGGTAGAGGGTTAGAACTGTCAGGTTAGAATGTCTCAAACAAACCCAGCTATTAGTGATAATAATAACATGGACCTGGTGGAGGAGCTCGACCTCACACCTTACTTACACTTGTCTTTCAAGGAATTGAGGTCCTTATGTAAACTCAAAAATTTACAAATGGGTCTGCATCCAACCAAACAAGGGCTCCAGGAGCTCCTGGCTGAGTATGCTAAAGACCACCCATCTGAACATGGTGATGACCAGTCAGATGAGGAAAGGGAAACAGGATAGGTGGACAACAACCTCCCCATACTATTCCCTAGGGAGGAGATGGCACCCATACCCTCCAACTCAAGAATTAGCATCTGGGCACCTAGAGACCACACAGGTGGCTCTGGTCCCAGAGACAACACTGGGGGACCCCCCAGTGAAGAGGACAGCCTTGTGAGGCTGGCCAAAAGATTAGATCTAGAGTCCAGGCTCAAGGCTCTAGAAAAGGAAAGGAGAGAGATGGGTTTAGCACCCATCAATGGTGGCAGCAATAATAAAAACAAGGATAGGGAGGAAACTTCTGACCCTAAAATCCCCAAAGGGATTGTCCCTAAATTTGAGGAAGGTGATGATATCACCAAATGGTTCACAGCCTTTGAGAGGGCTTGTGATATCAGGAAAGTATAGAAACCTCTCTGGGGGGCACTCCTGTGGGAACTGTTCTCTGGTAACTGCAGGGACAGGCTTCTGACTCTCTCTGGGCCAGAAGCAGGATCCTATGACCTCATGAAGAAAGCTCTGATTGAGGGATTTGGATTCACCACTGAGGAGTATAGAATTAGATTCAGGGGGGCTCACAAAACCCAGACCCAGTCCTGGATTGATTTTGTAGATTTCTCAGTGAAGACACTGGATGGTTGGTTAGCTGGACATGGTGTGCAGGATTTTACTGGATTGTACAATTTATTCATGAAGGAACATATTTTGAGTAACTGCACAAATGAAAAGTTGCATCAGCATTTGGTAGACCTAGGTCTAATTTCTCCCCAAGAATTGGGAAAGGAGGCAGACCATTGGGTCAAGACTAGGGTGACCAAGACAGCCACTGGGGGTGACCAAAAGAAAGTGGTCACAAAACCTACCCAGGGGAAAGGTGGTGAGAATCCCCAAGATAAAAAGTCTGAGTCTTCCAAAGGGCCCCAAAAACCTGTTCAGGTGGGTGGGACCCAAACTACTCTCTATGTGCCCCAACCATATAGGGGGAAGAACTTTGATCCCTTAAAGGCCTGGTGTAATACCTGTAAAAATCAGGGACACCTAACTGTAACTTGCCCCCAAAACAAAGCCCCTAAGGCACCCAGTACAGCTACTCCTGGGGCAGCAAGCATACAAATGGGATCAGAGGTGTACCCTGAGCAAATCTGGGAACACACTGAAGCAAGTTTAGTCTCCTTGGGAGAAGTGGAGTTTGCCACTGTGGCTGTGTGGCCCCCCAACTTAAAGAAATACTTACAGTACCCCTGGGTGAATGGAACTAGGGTAGAAGCTCTGAGGGATACAGGTGCAAGTGTCACTATGGTGAAAGACACACTGGTTTCCCCTGAGCAATACTTGATTGGGAAGTCTTACCCAGTCACCAACGCTGACAGTGTCACCACTAGTCATCCCATGGCCATGGTAACATTAGGCTGGGGGGGGGGGGGGGTTACTGGCCTGAAACAGGTAGTGGTCTCTCCAAAGTTGCCAGCTGCATGTCTGCTTGGAAATGATCTGGAAACCTCAGCCTGGGCTGAGGTTGAGTGAAAGGCCCATGCAGCCATGCTGGGCATCCCTGAATTGGTGTGTGTGCAAACCAGAGCACAGAGCAAGAGGAAGGGTGAAAAAGTAGGTTTGGAGCCTGGAATAATGGCCCAACCAACCAAGAGGAAGGGCAAGAAGACTGGGGGACCAGCTTCTGTACAGCCAAACACTCAGAACCCCTCTCCCCCTGGAGAGGATGTGGATACCCCTGAGGGAACTGAGTCCATGGAGCTTGACCCTTACCAGGTTGAACTCTTGGGCCCAGGGGGACCCTCTAGGGAAGAGCTGTGCCAGGGTCAGCGAGACTGTCCCACTCCTGAAAGCCTGAGACAACAAGCTGCTTCAGAAGCCAGGGTAGATGTCAGTGGTACCCACAGAGCTTATTGGGAGGAGGGATTACTGTATGCTGAGGCAAGAGACCCCACTCCTGGAGCCACCAGGAGGGTGGTAGTGCCACAGAAGTACAGGGAGTTCCTCCTAACTTTGGCTCATGACATCCCCCTAGCTGGACATCTGGGGCAATCCAAAACTTGGGAAAGGTTAGTGAGTCACTTTTACTGGCCCCAGATGCACCAAAAGGTGAAGGAGTTTGTCAGCTCCTGTGTTACCTGTCAGGTCAGTGGCAAGATAGGTGGCCACCCAAAGGCCCCCCTCATTCCACTACCAGTGGTGAGGGTCCCCTTTGAAAGGGTAGGTGTGGACATTGTGGGTCCACTTGAACCTCCCACAGCCTCAGGGAACAAATTTATTCTAGTAGTAGTGGATCATGCTACTAGGTACCCTGAAGCAATTCCACTTAGGACTACTACAGCTCCTGCAGTAGCCAAGGCCCTCCTGGGTGTCTTCACCAGGGTGGATTTTCCTAAGGAGGTGGTTTCAGGCAGAGGTTCCAACTTCATGTCTGCTTACCTAACACACATGTGGAAAGAGTGTGGAGTGCAGTACAAGTTTACTACACCCTACCACCCACAAACCAATGGCCTTGTTGAGAGGTTCAACAAGACATTGAAAGGTATGATCATGGGACTCCCTGAGAAACTCAAAAGGAGGTGGGATGTCCTGTTACCATGCTTGATTTTCGCTTACAGGGAAGTGCCACAGAAGGGAGTAGGTTTCTCACCCTTTGAACTTCTGTTTGGTCATCCTGTAAGGGGACCACTGTGTCTTGTAAAGGAGGGCTGGGAGAGGCCTCTTCAAGAACCCAAACAGGACATAGTGGACTATGTGCTTGGCCTAAGGTCCAGAATGGCTGAGTATATGGAAAAGGCATCCAAGAACCTTGAGGCCAGCCAGGAGCTCCAGAAGCACTGGTATGACCAAAAAGCTGCACTGGTTGAATTTCAACCAGGGCAACAGGTGTGGTTTTGGAGCCAGTGGCACCAAGGGCTCTCCAAGACAAATGGAGTGGCCCTTACCCTATCCTAGAGAGAAAGAGTGAGGTCACCTATCTAGTTGACCTGGGCACTAGCAGGACACCCAAAAGGGTCATCCATGTGAACCGCCTTAAACTCTACAATGATAGGGCTGACATCACCATGCTGATGGTGACTGATGAAGAACAGGAAGCAGAGAGTGAACCACTCCCTGACCTCCTATCCTACAGCCCAAAAGATGGGTCAGTAGATGGTGTGATTTTCTCAGACACCCTCTCTGCCCAACAACAGACTGATTGCAAGCAAGTCTTGCAACAATATGCTAGCCTCTTTTCCCTGACCCCTGGTCTGACAAGCTGGTGTACCCATGATGTGGACACTGGTGACAGTGCACCTGTCAAGAACAAAATCTATCGACAGTCAGATCAAGTCAAGGAAAGCATCAAAGCTGAGGTCAGCAAGATGCTGGAGTTAGGGGTCATTGAGCCTTCAGAGAGCCCCTGGGCTAGCCCAGTGGTTCTGGTCCCCAAACCTCATCAACAGGGTGAAAAGAGAGAGATGAGGTTCTGTGTGGACTATAGAGGGCTCAACTCTGTCACCAAGACAGATGCTCACCCTATCCCAAGAGCAGATGAACTGATAGACAAATTGGGGGCTGCCAAATTTCTCAGTACCTTTGACTTAACTGCAGGGTACTGGCAGATTGGCATGGCCCCAGGAGCAAAAGAAAAGACAGCATTCTCCACCCCTGATGGGCATTATCAGTTTACTGTGATGCCCTTTGGGTTAAAGAATGCCCCTGTCACCTTCCAGAGGTTGGTGAACCATGTCCTGGCTGGGTTGGAGTCATTTAGTGCAGCTTATCTTGATGATATTGCTGTCTTTAGCTCCACCTGGCAGGATCACCTGATCCACCTTGGGAAGGTTTTAGAGGCTCTGCAAAGTGCAGGTCTCACTATCAAGGCATCCAAATGCCAGATAGGGCAGGGCACTGTGGTGTACTTGGGCCACCTTGTAGGTGGAGGCCAGGTACAGCCCTTACAACCCAAAATCCAGGCCATCATGGACTGGATAGCTCCAACAACCCAGACCCAAGTCAGGGCATTCCTTGGCTTGACTGGGTACTACAGGAGGTTTGTGAAGGGGTATGGGTCCATTGTGACCCCCCTCACAGAACTCACCTCCAAGAAAATGCCCAAGAAAGTTAACTGGACAGTTAGTTGTCAAAAGGCTTTTGACACCCTAAAGGAAGCAATGTGCTCAGCACCAATTCTAAAAGCTCCAGATTATGCCAAGCAGTTCATAGTGCAGACTGATGCCTCTGAGCTAGGGATAGGAGCGGCCCTATCCCAGACCAATGATGAAGGCCAAGACCAACCTGTTGCTTTTATAAGCAGAAGGCTACTCCCTAGAGAGCAGTGTTGGAGTGCCATTGAGAGGGAGGCCTTTGTTGTGGTTTGGTCCCTGAAGAAGCTGAGGCCATACTTGTTTGGCACTCACTTCCTAGTTCAAACTGACCACAGACCTCTCAGATGGCTAATGCAGATGAAAGGGGAAAATCCAAAACTACTAAGGTGGTCCATCTCCCTACACGGAATGGACTTTGAAGTGCAACACAGACCAGGGACTGCCCATGCCAATGCAGATGGACTTTCCAGGTTCTTCCACTTAGACAATGAAGACTCCATAGGACAAGGTTAGTCTCATCACCTTTCGTTTGGGGGGGGGTTGTGTGAGAAAGTGCCATCTTTCTTGCATGGTATGCCCCCACTTGTTGCTAAATTGCTGAATGTACTTTGATTGAGTGTACCCTGGGTTCCTGCCAATCAGGTGCCCAGGGCCTATGTTTCTTCCTTAAACCACACAAACTCCAAATTGTCAAACCCTAGCCACATGTCAGCCCCTAGTAAATGGTACCCTAGGTACCCAGGGCCTTGTGGCCAGGGAAGGCCTCTAAGGGCTGCAGCACTCATTGTGCCACCCTCAGAGGCCCTGTACCCTTACACACACACACTGCCCTTGCAGGCTGAGTGTCTGGGTGCAGGACAAAACAAAGAGTCGACATGACACACATCACTGTGTACCATGCCCATCACCTACACTGCCAAGGCATATGTCAGCCACCCCTCTAGCTGGGTGCATTACGCCTATGGAATGGGCACAGGAGTAGGAGCCCTGTGCCCCTACAGTACCCGGGTCCATTCCTGGGCGCTGTAAGTGCAGTGCTGTCATTTAAGAGTACATGGTGCTGAGAGCTCGTCAAACACGAGCTCCACAGCACCATAATGGCAACACTGAAGCCTGGGAAGTTTGGTATCAAACTTCTCAGCACATTGAACCCACACTGATGCCAGTATGGGATTTAATGTACTAAGCACCCCAGAGGGCATCTTAGAGATGCCCCCTTACAGCTAACTTACAATCCACGTCTGCTCTGAGGCTGCCCAGGCTGCCACACAACAGACACGTTGCTGGACCCCTGGGTGGGAGAGCTCCTGCTCTCCCGGGCCTGCAACAATGCACATCCTGGGTGAGGTGAGAAATCTCCTCCCCCAGGACGAGCAAAGGGAAGCTTCAAAGGCATGCCGCCATTTGGAGTTTCCCCAGGCCACTGCAACCCCCCACTCTGGCGGGAAGCTTGGCCGGAAACCCCATACAAGGACAGGGGATGTGCCAGCCTGCCCACCCCACCCCTCAGGTGGGGGAGGCGAGGTGAAGCACATCTCCGGGCTCTCGCCATCTTGAAGATGGGAGGCCCTACCCTATCAGGATTAGGCTACTGCCCCCCTCCCACAGGAGAGAAGCAGGATAGGGGGTGTACCCACCCCAGGACAAGGACCCATTGGTCCCTGGCCTTCACCTACCTGTAACGCCCCTAAATCTAGTATTTAGGGGCACCCTGAACCTTCCTTCCTCAGATTCCAGATAGAAAACTACAAGAAGAGCAAGAAAAACAAGGACCTGCCCTGCAGCTGCTAAAAAGAGAAGAAGACACCAACTGCTTTGGCCCCAGCCCTACCGGCCTGTCGACTCTCGAACCTGCACCAGCGCGGCATCTCTCGTGGACAGCAACCTCACCAACCCCGGAGGACCTGGCTACCTTTTGGCTCTAAGCCCCTGGGACTCTCACGAGTAGAGGCTCTACTCAAGAAACCTATTTTTAACCCCTGGCAGCAGCCCGGAACCGCGGACCCAACACACTCTGCACCAGCCAAGCCTGGCCAGTGCCGGAGTGGACAAAGACCCTAAGGACGACCCCACGGCGACTGTGACCCCGAGTCCGGCACCCAAGGACCCTCCTCGACATTCCGGAAGAAGCCTGCAGCCTCAGAACAGAGTGCCACCCCAAGCGCGATCAACAAGAGGGTAATATTTCCGACATCAAAAGGCACCCCTGCACCCGGCGCCCTGCGGCCCCCTGTGCCCAATCCCAGGGTACCCACCTAACCTACAACTACCCAACTTACCTCTCGAAGTGGTGGTGGCACCTGAAGCATCCTCGTCCCCGAGCTTGCAGCCTTTTTCCAAACCGGAACATTCCCATTGATTTCCATTGAGCGCCCGACGGCTCAAAAGCACCCTGCACCCAGCCGCCCGAGTGGCCCTGGCAGTGCACTCTCTACACTAACCTACTTCCCCACTTGCCCTGAGTAAGTGACCAGGAGCCCAGCTCCCACAGCCGCGTGGCTTGCCAGACAGCAGCCACCAACCAAGGCCCCCCTATCCCTCATAGGATAACATTGGGCCTAACTCTCTCTGCACCCGGCCGTCCTGAAACCGCTGAGGGTGAACCAACTGTACCTACCTGACACTGGGGGACCCCTGAGTCTATGCCCGGAATTTCAACTCTGCCAGTCGAGTACTTACCCTTAAACCGCTAACTTCATTTTCCTCATAGGGTAACATTGACTGGCTTTTTCTTCAAAAATCTTCTGTGTGTGAACTTTTCAAAACTGCAAATATTCACCAAAATCAGCCAAGTGATAAAAACGAATTTACTCACCTGCTCCTAGGTGAGCTCCCAGTGCTGGATCTTGGTGCCCAGCCCTGACTCTGAAAAGTGTCCACAACTATACTTACCTCTAACTCATTTTTCTCCCATAGGAAACCATTGTCTGCTTTTCTGTGAAATTTCTTCTAAGTGTCTATTTTTGCAAATTTGAAATATTCTTTTAAAATCGTACCATTTCTGCAAACGAAATTACTTACCTGTTTTTGACAAGGACCCCAGTCCTGGGTCTAAGTACCCAGTCCTGGATTACTAAAGTAACGATAAAGTACTCTACCTGCAATTTGAATTTCTTGCCATAGAGATCCATTGAATGTTTTCTTTGAAATATTTTCTAAGTGCTAACTTTTGAAATAGCTAAATATTATTTAAAAATCATTACAGTTATTAAGTCGACTTTCATCACTTGATTCTGAATACTGACCCAAGGCTGGATCTAGGAGCCAGACCTGGAATTCCAAAAGTAATCTGAAAAGTAATTTATTACAAATAGCCTGAATTTACCATTGAGCTCAATGCATTGTTATGTTTAGGAAATAGGATTGTTTATTGCAACCAACTGTGACTGTTTACATACATTTATTGCTTAAGACAAAAGTATTTATATTCAACGTCTCATTCTGAGAAAGTATATTTTTATCCCCTTTGTGGTTCTAAAAATAAAACAAGCATATATTTTATATATATAAACCATTGGCCTAGAGTTCAGTTATTGAGTGTGTGAAACCATTTGCTGACTGAGTGTGTACAATAAATGCTTTACACTGTCCTCTGGTACTGCCTTACTGCTCGACCAAGCTACCACTTTTGAGAGTAAGGTCATACCTAACTTTGACCTCTATCAGCCTCTGGGAGACTGTGGACTCTGTACACCCTGTACCTATTAGGGAACAGTATATACAGAGCCACTTTCTCACATTGGTGGATCAGCGGTGGGATACAAACTTGCATTTGTTGGACTACTTGATTACCATCTGATCACACGACAGAACTCTTAAAAATTGCCTTTAGAATTCTGATTGGTTTTTCCAAAATTACTAAAAGTCTTGCTAGGGCCTTGCTTAAGTCCCATTAGAATTTTAGAAAAATAAAAGTCACTATAGTCAGGGTAGAGGGTTAGAACTGTCAGGTTAGAATGTCTCAAACAAACCCAGCTATTAGTGATAATAATAACATGGACCTGGTGGAGGAGCTCGACCTCACACCTTACTTACACTTGTCTTTCAAGGAATTGAGGTCCTTATGTAAACTCAAAAATTTACAAATGGGTCTGCATCCAACCAAACAAGGGCTCCAGGAGCTCCTGGCTGAGTATGCTAAAGACCACCCATCTGAACATGGTGATGACCAGTCAGATGAGGAAAGGGAAACAGGATAGGTGGACAACAACCTCCCCATACTATTCCCTAGGGAGGAGATGGCACCCATACCCTCCAACTCAAGAATTAGCATCTGGGCACCTAGAGACCACACAGGTGGCTCTGGTCCCAGAGACAACACTGGGGGACCCCCCAGTGAAGAGGACAGCCTTGTGAGGCTGGCCAAAAGATTAGATCTAGAGTCCAGGCTCAAGGCTCTAGAAAAGGAAAGGAGAGAGATGGGTTTAGCACCCATCAATGGTGGCAGCAATAATAAAAACAAGGATAGGGAGGAAACTTCTGACCCTAAAATCCCCAAAGGGATTGTCCCTAAATTTGAGGAAGGTGATGATATCACCAAATGGTTCACAGCCTTTGAGAGGGCTTGTGATATCAGGAAAGTAAAGAAACCTCTCTGGGGGGCACTCCTGTGGGAACTGTTCTCTGGTAACTGCAGGGACAGGCTTCTGACTCTCTCTGGGCCAGAAGCAGGATCCTATGACCTCATGAAGAAAGCTCTGATTGAGGGATTTGGATTCACCACTGAGGAGTATAGAATTAGATTCAGGGGGGCTCACAAAACCCAGACCCAGTCCAGGATTTATTTTGTAGATTTCTCAGTGAAGACACTGGATGGTTGGTTAGCTGGACATGGTGTGCAGGATTTTACTGGATTGTACAATTTATTCATGAAGGAACATATTTTGAGTAACTGCACAAATGAAAAATTGCATCAGCATTTGGTAGACCTAGGTCTAATTTCTCCCCAAGAATTGGGAAAGAAGGCAGACCACTGGGTCAAGACTAGGGTGACCAAGACAGCCACTGGGGGTGACCAAAAGAAAGTGGTCACAAAACCTACCCTGGGGAAAGGTGGTGAGAATCCCCAAGATAAAAAGTCTGAGTCTTCCAAAGGGCCCCAAAAACCTGTTCAGGTGGGTGGGACCCAAACTACTCCCTATGTGCCCCAACCATATAGGGGGAAGAACTTTGATCCCTTAAAGGCCTGGTGTAATACCTGTAAAAAGCAGGGACACCTAACTGTAACTTGCCCCCAAAACAAAGCCCCTAAGGCACCCAGTACAGCTACTCCTGGGGCAGCAAGCATACAAATGGGATCAGAGGTGTACCCTGAGCAAATCTGGGAACACACTGAAGCAAGTTTAGTCTCCTTGGGAGAAGTGGAGTTTGCCACTGTGGCTGTGTGGCCCCCCAACTTAAAGAAATACTTACAGTACCCCTGGGTGAATGGAACTAGGGTAGAAGCTCTGAGGGATACAGGTGCCAGTGTCACTATGGTGAAAGACACACTGGTTTCCCCTGAGCAATACTTGATTGGGAAGTCTTACCCAGTCACCAACGCTGACAGTGTCACCACTAGTCATCCCATGGCCATGGTAACATTAGGCTGGGGGGGGGGGTTACTGGCCAGCTGCATGTCTGCTTGGAAATGATCTGGAAACCTCAGCCTGGGCTGAGGTTGAGTTAAAGGCCCATGCAGCCATGCTGGGCATCCCTGAATTGGTGTGTGTGCAAACCAGAGCACAGAGCAAGAGGAAGGGTGAAAAAGTAGGTTTGGAGCCTGGAATAATGGCCCAACCAACCAAGAGGAAGGGCAAGAAGACTGGGGGACCAGCTTCTGTACAGCCAAACACTCAGAACCCCTCTCCCCCTGGAGAGGATGTGGATACCCCTGAGGGAACTGAGTCCATGGAGCTTGACCCTTACCAGGTTGAACTCTTGGGCCCAGGGGGACCCTCTAGGGAAGAGCTGTGCCAGGGTCAGCGAGACTGTCCCACTCTTGAAAGCCTGAGACAACAAGCTGCTTCAGAAGCCAGGGGAGATGTCAGTGGTACCCACAGAGCTTATTGGGAGGAGGGATTCCTGTATGCTGAGGCAAGAGACCCCACTCCTGGAGCCACCAGGAGGGTGGTAGTGCCACAGAAGTACAGGGAGTTCCTCCTAACTTTGGCTCATGACATCCCCCTAGCTGGACATCTGGGGCAATCCAAAACTTGGGAAAGGTTAGTGAGTCACTTTTACTGGCCCCAGATGCACCAAAAGGTGAAGGAGTTTGTCAGCTCCTGTGTTACCTGTCAGGCCAGTGGCAAGACAGGTGGCCACCCAAAAGCCCCCCTCATTCCACTACCAGTGGTGGGGGTCCCCTTTGAAAGGGTAGGTGTGGACATTGTGGGTCCACTTGAACCTCCCACAGCCTCAGGGAACAAATTTATTCTAGTAGTAGTGGATCATGCTACTAGGTACCCTGAAGCAATTCCACTTAGGACTACTACAGCTCCTGCAGTAGCCAAGGCCCTCCTGGGTGTCTTCACCAGGGTGGATTTTCCTAAGGAGGTGGTTTCAGGCAGAGGTTCCAACTTCATGTCTGCTTACCTAACACACATGTGGAAAGAGTGTGGAGTGCAGTACAAGTTTACTACACCCTACCACCCACAAACCAATGGCCTTGTTGAGAGGTTCAACAAGACATTGAAAGGTATGATCATGGGACTCCCTGAGAAACTCAAAAGGAGGTGGGATGTCCTGTTACCATGCTTGCTTTTCGCTTACAGGGAAGTGCCACAGAAGGGAGTAGGTTTCTCACCCTTTGAACTTCTGTTTGGTCATCCTGTAAGGGGACCACTGTGTCTTGTAAAGGAGGGCTGGGAGAGGCCTCTTCAAGAACCCAAACAGGACATAGTGGACTATGTGCTTGGCCTAAGGTCCAGAATGGCTGAGTATATGGAAAAGGCATCCAAGAACCTTGAGGCCAGCCAGGAGCTCCAGAAGCACTGGTATGACCAAAAAGCTGCACTGGTTGAATTTCAACCAGGGCAACAGGTGTGGGTTTTGGAGCCAGTGGCACCAAGGGCTCTCCAAGACAAATGGAGTGGCCCTTACCCTATCCTAGAGAGAAAGAGTGAGGTCACCTATCTAGTTGAACTGGGCACTAGCAGGACACCCAAAAGGGTCATCCATGTGAACCGCCTTAAACTCTACAATGATAGGGCTGACATCACCATGCTGATGGTGACTGATGAAGAACAGGAAGCAGAGAGTGAACCACTCCCTGACCTCCTATCCTACAGCCCAAAAGATGGGTCAGTAGATGGTGTGATTTTCTCAGACACCCTCTCTGCCCAACAACAGACTGATTGCAAGCAAGTCTTGCAACAATATGCTAGCCTCTTTTCCCTGACCCCTGGTCTGACAAGCTGGTGTACCCATGATGTGGACACTGGTGACAGTGCACCTGTCAAGAACAAAATCTATCGACAGTCAGATCAAGTCAAGGAAAGCATCAAAGCTGAGGTCAGCAAGATGCTGGAGTTAGGGGTCATTGAGCCTTCAGAGAGCCCCTGGGCTAGCCCAGTGGTTCTGGTCCCCAAACCTCATCAACAGGGTGAAAAGAGAGAGATGAGGTTCTGTGTGGACTATAGAGGGCTCAACTCTGTCACCAAGACAGATGCTCACCCTATCCCAAGAGCAGATGAACTGATAGACAAATTGGGGGCTGCCAAATTTCTCAGTACCTTTGACTTAACTGCAGGGTACTGGCAGATTGGCATGGCCCCAGGAGCAAAAGAAAAGACAGCATTCTCCACCCCTGATGGGCATTATCAGTTTACTGTGATGCCCTTTGGGTTAAAGAATGCCCCTGTCACCTTCCAGAGGTTGGTGAACCATGTCCTGGCTGGGTTGGAGTCATTTAGTGCAGCTTATCTTGATGATATTGCTGTCTTTAGCTCCACCTGGCAGGATCACCTGATCCACCTTGGGAAGGTTTTAGAGGCTCTGCAAAGTGCAGGTCTCACTATCAAGGCATCCAAATGCCAGATAGGGCAGGGCACTGTGGTGTACTTGGGCCACCTTGTAGGTGGAGGCCAGGTACAGCCCTTACAACCCAAAATCCAGGCCATCATGGACTGGATAGCTCCAACAACCCAGACCCAAGTCAGGGCATTCCTTGGCTTGACTGGGTACTACAGGAGGTTTGTGAAGGGGTATGGGTCCATTGTGACCCCCCTCACAGAACTCACCTCCAAGAAAATGCCCAAGAAAGTTAACTGGACAGTTAGTTGTCAAAAGGCTTTTGACACCCTAAAGGAAGCAATGTGCTCAGCACCAATTCTAAAAGCTCCAGATTATGCCAAGCAGTTCATAGTGCAGACTGATGCCTCTGAGCTAGGGATAGGAGCGGTCCTATCCCAGACCAATGATGAAGGCCAAGACCAACCTGTTGCTTTTATAAGCAGAAGGCTACTCCCTAGAGAGCAGTGTTGGAGTGCCATTGAGAGGGAGGCCTTTGTTGTGGTTTGGTCCCTGAAGAAGCTGAGGCCATACTTGTTTGGCACTCACTTCCTAGTTCAAACTGACCACAGACCTCTCAGATGGCTAATGCAGATGAAAGGGGAAAATCCAAAACTACTAAGGTGGTCCATCTCCCTACACGGAATGGACTTTGAAGTGGAACACAGACCAGGGACTGCCCATGCCAATGCAGATGGACTTTCCAGGTTCTTCCACTTAGACAATGAAGACTCCATAGGACAAGGTTAGTCTCATCACCTTTCGTTTGGGGGGGGGGGTTGTGTGAGAAAGTGCCATCTTTCTTGCATGGTATGCCCCCACTTGTTGCTAAATTGCTGAATGTACTTTGATTGAGTGTACCCTGGGTTCCTGCCAATCAGGTGCCCAGGGCCTATGTTTCTTCCTTAAACCACACAAACTCCAAATTGTCAAACCCTAGCCACATGTCAGCCCCTAGTAAATGGTACCCTAGGTACCCAGGGCCTTGTGGCCAGGGAAGGCCTCTAAGGGCTGCAGCACTCATTGTGCCACCCTCAGAGGCCCTGTACCCTTACACACACACACTGCCCTTGCAGGCTGAGTGTCTGGGTGCAGGACAAAACAAAGAGTCGACATGGCACACATCACTGTGTACCATGCCCATCACCTACACTGCCAAGGCATATGTCAGCCACCCCTCTAGCTGGGTGCATTACGCCTATGGTATGGGCACAGGAGTAGGAGCCCTGTGCCCCTACAGTACCCGGGTCCATTCCTGGGCGCTGTAAGTGCAGTGCTGTCATTTAAGAGTACATGGTGCTGAGAGCTCGTCAAACACGAGCTCCACAGCACCATAATGGCAACACTGAAGCCTGGGAAGTTTGGTATCAAACTTCTCAGCACATTGAACCCACACTGATGCCAGTATGGGATTTAATGTACTAAGCACCCCAGAGGGTATCTTAGAGATGCCCCCTTACAGCTAACTTACAATCCACGTCTGCTCTGAGGCTGCCCAGGCTGCCACACAACAGACACGTTGCTGGACCCCTGGGTGGGAGAGCTCCTGCTCTCCCGGGCCTGCAACAATGCACATCCTGGGTGAGGTGAGAAATCTCCTCCCCCAGGACGAGCAAAGGGAAGCTTCAAAGGCATGCCGCCATTTGGAGTTTCCCCAGGCCACTGCAACCCCCCACTCTGGCGGGAAGCTTGGCCGGAAACCCCATACAAGGACAGGGGATGTGCCAGCCTGCCCACCCCACCCCTCAGGTGGGGGAGGCGAGGTGAAGCACATCTCCGGGCTCTCGCCATCTTGAAGATGGGAGGCCCTACCCTATCAGGATTAGGCTACTGCCCCCCTCCCACAGGAGAGAGGCAGGATAGGGGGTGTTCCCACCCCAGGACAAGGACCCATTGGTCCTTGGCCTTCACCTACCTGTAACGCCCCTAAATCTAGTATTTAGGGGCACCCTGAACCTTCCTTCCTCAGATTCCAGATAGAAAACTACAAGAAGAGCAAGAAAAACAAGGACCTGCCCTGCAGCTGCTAAAAAAAGAAGAAGACACCAACTGCTTTGGCCCCAGCCCTACCGGCCTGTCGACTCTCGAACCTGCACCAGCGCGGCATCTCTCGTGGACAGTAACCTCACCAACCCCGGAGGACCTGGCTACCTTTTGGCTCTAAGCCCCCGGGACTCCCACGAGTAGAGGCTCTACTCAAGAAACCTATTTTTAACCCCTGGCAGCAGCCCGGAACCGCGGACCCAACACACTCTGCACCAGCCAAGCCTGGCCAGTGCCGGAGTGGACAAAGACCCTAAGGACGACCCCACGGCGACTGTGACCCCGAGTCCGGCACCCAAGGACCCTCCTCGACATTCCGGAAGAAGCCTGCAGCCTCAGAACAGAGTGCCACCCCAAGCGCGATCAACAAGAGGGTAAGATTTCCGACATCAAAAGGCACCCCTGCACCCGGCGCCCTGCGGCCCCCTGTGCCCAATCCCGGGGTACCCACCTAACCTACAACTACCCAACTTACCTCTCGAAGTGGTGGTGGCACCTGAAGCATCCTCGTCCCCGAGCTTGCAGCCTTTTTCCAAACCGGAACATTCCCATTGATTTCCATTGAGCGCCCGACGGCTCAAAAGCACCCTGCACCCAGCCGCCCGAGTGGCCCTGGCAGTGCACTCTCTACACTAACCTACTTCCCCACTTGCCCTGAGTAAGTGACCAGGAGCCCAGCTCCCACAGCCGCGTGGCTTGCCAGACAGCAGCCACCAACCAAGGCCCCCCTATCCCTCATAGGATAACATTGGGCCTAACTCTCTCTGCACCCGGCCGTCCTGAAACCGCTGAGGGTGAACCAACTGTACCTACCTGACACTGGGGGACCCCTGAGTCTATGCCCGGAATTTCAACTCTGCCAGTCGAGTACTTACCCTTAAACCGCTAACTTCATTTTCCTCATAGGGTAACATTGACTGGCTTTTTCTTCAAAAATCTTCTGTGTGAACTTTTCAAAACTGCAAATATTCACCAAAAATCAGCCAAGTGATAAAAACGAATTTACTCACCTGCTCCTAGGTGAGCTCCCAGTGCTGGATCTTGGTGCCCAGCCCTGACTCTGAAAAGTGTCCACAACTATACTTACCTCTAACTCATTTTTCTCCCATAGGAAACCATTGTCTGCTTTTCTGTGAAATTTCTTCTAAGTGTCTATTTTTGCAAATTTGAAATATTCTTTTAAAATCGTACCATTTCTGCAAACGAAATTACTTACCTGTTTTTGAAAAGGACCCCAGTCCTGGGTCTAGGTACCCAGTCCTGGATTACTAAAGTAACGATAAAGTACTCTACCTGCAATTTGAATTTCTTGCCGTAGAGATCCATTGAATGTTTTCTTTGAAATATTTTCTAAGTGCTAACTTTTGAAATAGCTAAATATTATTTAAAAATCATTACAGTTATTAAGTCGACTTTCATCACTTGATTCTGAATACTGACCCAAGGCTGGATCTAGGAGCCAGACCTGAAATTCCAAAAGTAATCTGAAAAGTAATTTATTACAAATAGCCTGAATTTACCATTGAGCTCAATGCATTGTTATGTTTAGGAAATAGGATTGTTTATTGCAACCAAATGTGACTGTTTACATAAATGTATTGCTTAAGACAAAAGTATTTATATTCAACCTCTCATTCTGAGAAAGTATATTTTTATCCCCTTTGTGGTTCTAAAAATAAAACAAGCATATATTTTATATATATAAACCATTGGCCTAGAGTTCAGTTATTGAGTGTGTGAAACCATTTGCTGACTGAGTGTGTACAATAAATGCTTTACACTGTCCTCTGGTACTGCCTTACTGCTCGACCAAGCTACCACTTTTGAGAGTAAGGTCATACCTAACTTTGACCTCTATCAGCCTCTGGGGGACTGTGGACTCTGTACACCCTGTACCTATTAGGAAACAGTATATACAGAGCCACTTTCTCACAACCTGCAGGTGATTATGTGCTATATAAGCTACAATTAACATAACATAACATAACAGTGCCACATAATTATATGCTACATAA
Organism: Triturus cristatus; assembly: GCF_964204655.1. Taxonomy (NCBI): domain Eukaryota; kingdom Metazoa; phylum Chordata; class Amphibia; order Caudata; family Salamandridae; genus Triturus; species Triturus cristatus. The sequence goes on along the minus strand of NC_140591.1, from coordinate 1,434,241,846 downwards.
TTACATTACACTCAATGCAACATACACTCCTACTACCACTCAGTTCCACATAATTACACACCATATAATTACACTCTACTGAATGCAACATACACTCCACACAATACCACTCAGTGCCACATAATTATTTGCTACATAATTACACTGCACTCAATGCAACATACACTCCAAATAATACCACTCAGTGCCACATAATTACACGCCACATAATTACCCTCTACTGAATACAACATACACTCCCCATAATACCACTCAGTGCCACATAATTACACGCCACATAATTACACTCTACTCAATGCAACATAAATACACTCCACATAATACCACTCAGTGCCATATAATTACACGCCACATACTTACACTCTACTCAATGCAACAGAAATACACTCCACATAATACCACACAGTGCCACATAATTATATGCTACATAATTACATTGCACTCAATGCAACATACACTCCAAATACCACTCAGTGCCACATAATTACACACCACATAATTACACTCTACTGAATGCAACATACACTCCACACAATAGCAGCTGGGATTAAAAACTTCTCCTCCTGGTTCCACATTTCCAACTACTCCATAAGATCACAACTGGGGTGTCAGTGATTCTGATGGCAAGGCGATGGGGCTGCCCCTCCCAGGGAATCATCACTTTGTTTTGGGCCTCGTGCGGCTTTAGAACACAATGTTTATTTCCATCATAAAGCTGAGATTAGTTGTCAAATACCCATGGCTAAAGTGTACCCACTGGACCAGGCCCTGTGGCAGAGGGTACTTACTGGACTTTCTGCATTGTAGATTACCACTGGTGTTTCAAAGCTTAAGACTATTTCATTCCAATTGGATAGCTGAGTTTATATTCTAAACATCGTGTTCACAATTTGCAATAGCAAGCAGTCAAGTCTTACTCCAGGAGGTGGTAAAGGGAGTACAACTCAAATATAGTATGAGGAGTAATCTTGCTTGATAAACTCAATCTCCAGCTGAGTTATCTTTTTAACATTACCTGCTTTAGAGGGAGAGATTTAGAATAAAACCCCAAAAATCCACAATGTGACTCAAAGTTCTCCTGTTCCCCAATACACATCTTTTGATACCTCTGCACACACAACGTGCCACCCCTTGTGCAGTGTGTCTCCAAAGGCTCAAATTGTCCTGTGAAGTGATAATGGCCCTCACAGCGATGGCTGGGAACGAAGAGTGCGAGGCCCAGGAAAGGGGACTCTCCTCTTCTGGGCCTTGCAGCACCAGACCATAAATTTGATGCCAAGGTCAGTTCGCCACATCCCATGGGCCTTGCAGCACTAGTCCACAGCTGAAATACCAAGGGGATGGAACTACCCTCCCCTGGGCCTTGCAGCTGGGGTGGTCCAGGGGAGGGAACACCCTTCCCCTGGGCTTGCAGCGCTACCCTATTGCTTTAAGGCCTGTGGAAGATGGCTCCTATATTCTGGGTCCCCTCTCCTGAACCTCACATCACTAGACCATGTTTACAAAGCCTAATGGGCACCCTACGCCTTGTCGCTATGGCGTAGCACTGAAAGGCCTTGCAGAGGGCCCCACTCCCCTGGGCCTCACAGCCATAGTTCAGTGCTGTTAGGCCCATGGGTCACAACTAATTCTCTCAATGCTACACCATGACTGAGAGGCCCAGCAGAGGGGGCGCCTTGCATGGGTCCCCACCCCTGGACCCAGTTTAAGTTTTTGTCACAGTGCTGTACTCTGGCCTTGTCCATGTGTCTCTGACAGGGACATAGCAATCAGTAGTGCAGCAGGTGCAGTGGCATCCGGCTCAGGGGTATTAAGAACCCAATGTTCTCATATATTGGCTTTACTGTATTGTGCAGCCCGTAGACGAGGGTAAGGGGGGCCTTTTACTTTGCACCATCGCTGTGCTACTTCACTCTCTTTCATGGGCCTCGCAGCCATGTTCCAGAGCTGTGAGTCCTGCGAGAGGCCCTCCCTCCCCTGGGCATCACAGACATGGTTGGAAATTCAGGGAAGGAGGTACCCACCTATGAGCTTACTAGCATGTGAACATGGCTATGAGGCCCATGGGTCCTCTCTTATGGGGTGTAGTTAACATTAGTGCAGCAGGTGCATTGGCACCAGGGCTCCAGGGTGTTAGTGACTCAATGCACCCAAATTATGGCTGCATTTTACTGTCTAACATCATTTTCTTGCATCAGGGCCAATGGCAACATTACGATGCCACTGGTTTCTTCTCCCATGCACAACACAGCCATGATCCAGAGCTGTGAAGCTCACACAAGGCCCATCCTCCCATAGGCCTCACAACCTTCATCCAATGCTCAGAGGCCCAAGGGAGGGAGTCTGCTGCCCTGGGCTTTGCAGCACAGATTCATGGATTCAAGGTCCAGGGCAAGAGGCACCATCTGAAGGGCATAGCTATCAATAGAGTAGGAAGTGCAATGGGACCATGGTCTTGTGGGGTTACGTGTCCAATGCACCCAAATTATGGTAGTATTTTACTTTCCAGTCAGTGACCAGAGGGTAGTGGAGAGGAATAATTTACCTCGCCTGCACCTGGGACCATGGCAGCATTGATACACGACTGGCCCGCTCTCCTGCGCCTCACAGCTGTGATCCAGTTCTGCGAGGCCCGAGAGAGTCCTTCTCGCCCCTGGACCTCACGGCCATAGTCCAGTGCTCTGGGGCCTTCCAAAGGGTTGTATGACTAAACAAAGTAGGATGCAAGGTACAGGATTGTTCTACATTTTGGATGCTTGTCCTGCAACCTACAGCTCCTGGTGGCGCCAAATGTCCCACTTGTTCTGCCTGCCAGGGACTGATGTAGTAGGCAACCACGCTAATCATTGGTGGGGGGTTGGGGTGGGACAATTAGTTCATCTGGCAAGGCTAGAGCAGCCCATCCCCGTAGGATGTCACAGAGCTGTCTCTGGGAACAATCACTGTGCAGAAGAGGCCAAATATTTCTCTATTTTTGAATGTAGCGTTCAAGGAAGCACCAGTGGCGGCTGGTGAAATTTAAAAGTGGATGGGGTACATGGAAGGAGCTCGTGAAGCAAAAAACATATTCTGACAATATTACTTCATTCTTGATATCGCAGCTGCTGAAAAAGTACATTTACAGCGCTATTTTCACAAACATCTTATCTGCTGTGTAATGTACAAAAAATTGAGTTAGCTGCATGTACACAGGTAGCAGAGCTACACATTCCTTGTTTTCATCGTGTTTGCACGTTGACATCCACGATAGAAATAGGAATAGTTCTGCTGAGTTCTAGCATTTATTTTCTGTTTATTTTTGTGTTTTTAGCGCGTCAACCTGGCCCCACGGGGGCGCTAGAGCACTGCGGAAAGGGGCGATCGCCACTTCCAACATGCTGTAATTCACGATATGTCAGAAAACAGTGGCGAACCTTTCAGACTTCCGACTACCAATGAAATAGGAACAGGCCATTCCTAACTTAAATAGTTGCACTTTTTATTTGAGGATTACCGAACACAAATCCCTATTCACTTATGGAACAAGAACTAGGAACCCCCCAGGGTAGGAAGCGACCAGTGCTCACATAGTTGGGGACACATTATATCCACAATATTTATACTCCATTGTTTATAGCTGTATTTTCACAGCTTTAGGTCTAGCACAGTAAAAACATTTATTGATACCCAAAAGCATTGTGTGTGCGAGTTGTAAAAAAGTATGTTTATTATTGATCAGAAATCACAGCATTCACAGCCCTGCTTTTAACATCTCAAGCTCTGGTTCAATTTTACCAAGCCCTGGCAGTCCCCTGGGCAATGAATCCGCCGACGAGGAACAGGTCCATCATCCGCTGCCCAGCTTGGCACGTGCATGCTGCACACACTTCATTCAGGGCAGACTTTTATCTAGGTTCATTCCTTCATATAGCAACGAGCCACACATGCCGCATCTCTCTGGCGCGCGTTCATTGGCCCTTGGAGGGATGCTTGGTGGAGTGCACAGCCCTTGTGCAGTGTGGCACAGATTACACTGCGTCCACCCGCCCATTCTTCAATCCATCAGCCATCCCCATCGCTCACCTGAGAGTCGTTCACTCTGTTCTTTGATGGACTGAGCCAGTATTCTCCCTTAGTCGATGCCACAGCCTTGTCAGTCCTCAGGCCTGGAGCCCGCTCGCCTCCATAGAGGTCCTGGAAGGCTGGGCTGCAAGCTTACAATGCAAACAAATTCAGAATTGAAAAAACTATCTATTCAACCACCATATTCTGACCAGACATCAGCTAAGCACCACCTAAACTCTGGGAGAAAAACCATGATACCTTCATCTAGTGGCCAAATGAAAATGCACACATTCACTGATTACCAACATGAAGCAACTCAGATAAGCTCCACTCTATCAGAACATGAATTTCACCATTTTACTAACTTAGAATGAGCCCTTAAGGGTACCAATCTGAATCCTGCTAAGCAATGTTTATTTAATCCCCTCCTTGAGGCAGCTCAAATTGACCAATAACTGTACACAATCTAACCAGTATCGGTCTGCTAAAAAGGAAGTATATTTATTCCAAATTCTTACGCTGTCCTTTCTGACCTCCTATATCCATGTTCTGTCTCACAACACCATTATGTGCATACCAAAACCCACAATGCATTCTGATCATCAGGTATAGCATAAAGAGGACACACATTCCATTATTAACACCGAATCCATATATTTTGCAGTCACCCACTGGGAAATCCTTCTGGCCATGCTATTTTTAGGTCTCGGCTCGAAGGCTGCGCTTGCGCAGTCTCGCTCCGAGATTTAATGTTTTGGAGTGGGGCTTTAACCCGCCCCTTTTTTTTACCTCTTCTCCATTGGCTGGCCTCTTGAATGCTGGCCAGCCATTGGAGAAGAGGTTTGTCTCTCTGAACAGGCCCCGTCCTTTTCGGATTCGAGGGTGTGTTTTTTGCTACTTTTCGAATTATCTCCTTCAGCCAATGGCAAGAGGAGAGAAAAGAAAAACACGCCCCCGAATCCGAAACCGCCGCTGCCTTTCTCCGAGGCATTTCTGCTTCGCCTCGGAGAAAGGCAGTGGTTTGCTTAGGCAGTGGTGTGCTTGTTAATGCTTGTTTAGGGCTTGAGCCCTGGCATGTGCTATATGGGTGACAATCTGAGATAGACCTCAACACTGACAGATCGATAAAATGAAAACCCACAGTCACGCACATACTAATCATTGCTTTGATTTACTCAGGAGGAAGTGGAACTCGAAGTATTCACACAGCAGAAAATTGTCACTCATTCATACACTGAAACCATGGCCGGTGTGCTTCAATACTCTTTATGTATCGTAACTGCCCTGATATATACTTGAGTAACACAATGTAACACATTTCTTTTTTAAAGCGCTTAGCACCTCTGGGTAAGGTCCGCGTGGGCGCTATAAAAGCGCATTGATAAGTAAGTGAGGCGCGGGCAGCTTCCTCCTTGGTGCCTTGTCCGTCTTCTGTGTCGCTGAACTTACCTCGGCAGGACCCTTGCTCCTGGCAATGCGTAGCTGCTCCCGCCCCCTCGTGACATCGCCGGCTCCCGGGCGCGCTCCTCTGATGTACTCACCCGCTGCCCTTTGTGACGTACACGATTCGTGCTGACCCTGCGCATGGGCCGCCGTTGATGACGCGCTGATCGCGCGGCGGCGCCTGGAGTGCTCTAGTTGTCCGGGCAGGCGGAGGAAGATGGCGGAGTACCTGGCCTCCATCTTCGGCACCGAGAAGGACAAGTGAGTGCGGGGAGGATGGGAGGGGTCCTGGTGCTGCCGGAGACCATTCAATGAATGGACTCTGGCACAGCCTGCCTCTGTCTCTGTGAGTGACCCGTGCCATGCCTCTATCTCTAGGAGGCTCCATCCCTCTGACCGGTCCAACAGAGAACTGACTGCACAGAGGCCCCTTTCCCTACCCTGGCTCCACAAATACCCTACCCTGGCTCCACAGATGCCCCTTTCCCTACCCTGGCTCCACAAATACCCTACCCTGGAGTTGGGAGCGACGCTAGCATGGCTTAAAACGACACGTCAGCAAACAGTGGTCTGGAGCAGGGGGGGGCTTGTTTTGATGTTACAAAGGGACTTAGTGGCCGTGAGACAGTTTCCCGGGATACCTGGTGACTGTGGTAGAGCACACAGACAGATGAATGGGAGAGGAAGTATGTTGGTCTAGGTAATGCATGGGTGGAGGGTTTAGGATGCAGTGACTGTAGAGGCTTCACACTCTTGAGGCTTGTGGTGATCAGAAACGAGGTGGCTGATGTGCACGTAATTTTATGTGTGGTGTCCTTACACAGTGCGCTCACCGATGGGGTTGTGTTAGGCGCTAGGTACACGTCATCAAGGGCTTTGGGGCTGATCAGGCTATCACCAACTTCGGACATATTACATCTCTTTATGTTCATTCTTTTCGTGAGAAACCGTGTGGTACAAAAATAATGTAGGTGCACATGGAAGAAGACCGAGTAGTAAACCCAACATCTCTTTACATTTGTTTTGGCTGTGCATTTCGACGACACTCAATAGCTTTCCAAAGTGATGCATTTTACATCCACAAAATGCTAAATCATTTCCCATTTGGCTGGCATTGGGTGACAGTCTGATCGGCGCCACTTGCACTGGTCTCCTTCGGCCCTTCCCGCCTCCTCCATTACCATACACTCCTTGGCCCCTCCCGGCCATCACCTACCCCCCCTGCCCAATGGCTCCCAGGCGCCACGCTGAAACTGTAACCCACCCAACCGGCCTCTGAAGGACGAAAGGCTTCGGGATAAATACCACGCAACTCCTGCCTACCCCCAGGTCTTCCCCCTGTTGCTCCTGAGCACCACCGCGACCGACCCCCCGCTAAAGGCCGCATGGGTCCCCTATGCAACGGGCAAAGCCGGGGTGCAGCAGCAATCTGCAGCTCAGCTATCACCAAGTGCAACCACCCCCGCCCTCTCCAGCATTGCTCCCTGTACCGCGACCCTCATCCCTCCCCAGAGAGCGCTTCACCCTCGCCCTCCCGGCTCTTATGCACCACCGTGGCCCTGCAGCTGTCCGCACCTTTATGCCACCCTGCTGAACGGCCCCACTCCCCCGACCCACCGATCGCCCAGCCCCCCTCCCACCCTCACACCATGTAGCTCTCTGTGGGGGTGGCTCTGTGTGGGGGTTGTAAACCAATGCAAAAAGGGGAACACCTGTACAGTGGATGTAGGTAGAGATTCAGGGGAAAAGGGACAGAATAAATATGAACTCAAATATCTCTACCTATAGGTTTCAGAACGTACAATGTATCGTCTCTTTAATATATCAACACTAAGACTAGGGCAGTATGATTCAAAACATAATCAAGGGTACATTTTTAATAATTTTATTTTCAAATTAAATTGATTTATGTAGAAATATATTCAGTAAATCGATGAAAGAGGTGAGGTGAGTTCCAAGGGCGGAAGGCAAATAGAAGAAGGGGAGGGAAGAATAGAGAGTTTTTTTAAAAGGGTAAATACTGGAATCCAGAAATCTAGTGTAACCGAATGAGGATAAAAAATTAGTATTTAATACAAAAGGAGGACAAATTTTCCCTTGATTATGTTTTGAATCATACTGCCCTAGTCTTAGTGTTGATATATTAAAGAGACGATACATTGTACGTTCTGTGTGGGGGTGGCTCTGTGTGTGTGTGGGGGTGGTTGTGTGTGTGGGTGGCTGTGTGTGTGGGTGGCTCTGTGTGTGGGGGAGGGTCTGTGTGGGTGGCTCTGTGTGGGTGGCTCTGTGTGGGTGGCTCTGTGTGGGTGGCTCTGTGTGGGTGGCTCTGTGTGTGTGGGTGGCTTTTTTTGTAGGTGGCTCTATGTGTAGTGGGTCTGTCTGTGTGTGGGTAACTCTGTGTGTGTGTGTAGGTGGCTCTGTGGGTGGCTCTATGGGTGGCTCTATTTGTGTGTGGGTTGCTCTATGTGAGTGGCTCTGTGTGGGTGGCTGTGAGTGGCTCTGTGTGGGTGGCTCTGTGTGTGTGGGTGCCTTTGGGTGTGTGGCTCTGTGTGTGGGTGCAAATGCAATAGGTCTCGCATTTGAGAGTGATTAAGCTATTGACATTGTAAATAACAATGCCGTTTCTTTAAATGTTTTAAAAACATAAACAAAAATAATGTCATGAGCAATGCCAATAGCTCTAACTTTAACAATGCCGAGACCATTGCATTGTAAATGCTTGTTATAGTGTGCAGGAGGTGCTGTGCTCTCTCCGGTGGCCCTGACCTGGGACTGGCTGTTCTTGACCTTACATGCGTAGACCAGCAAACAAGAACCAGTTGCCCACATCCTGCAACCCTTCCCTGTCTTTCTTCAATCTCTTGGACAAAAACAAACAGACATGCACTTACTCTCTTTCCAATTTTGTTCCTAGATGACCCCCAATACTTGGAATCCTCTATTAGTAATTATCAACTCTATGAGTCAATGTAATCACACTATCTGAGTCAGGAAATGTTGAGCCTATTCTGCGACAGTCAGTAATCTGGCGAAAGGAGTGAAATGACCAAGCTTGGTGAAGTAGTCTACTTCGACTAGCATTCCAGCGTATACTTGAGACACTAGCATGTCTACAATGAAACCCACAGTAGCGTTTGCTCATGTATGAGAGAGAGTGGGCAAAGGTTTAAGGAATCCCACTGCCCTCTGATGTTCACTCTTCACTTGGGTACAAATAGTACAACTCTTGACTTACTGTATAACATTTTTATGCACTGAAGGCCACCAGAAGTTACCACATACCAACTCTAAAGTTTTAGTAATTTCTAAATGCCCTGCTACTGGGGTATAATGAGTTCAAACGATAAGATTTCTTCAAAGTCTTTGTGGGAATAAAATGTCTATTCTTGAGAACTAACAGATCCTACCTTATCATTCTGTGACCTGGATCTTCTTGTAACTAGTCCTCTATGGTAATCTGAGTCTGTGCTTCCCAAATCTGTAGAAAAATTGTTCATCACTCGGTCCTCTGTCTTTTGCCACCTAGCTCGTAGGGGATAAATCTTCCAGTAGTCCTTCATCCACAGCTGTGGGACAGGATAGGGCATTCACTTTCCCATGCCTCCACCCTGGACCATAAGAGAAACCATTATGAAAACTGGGAAAAGAGTGTCCATCGGGCAAACCTAACATTGCTGCACCTCATACATTATACAAGACTCAGGTTTTCACTATCAGTCCAGATGGTGACTTTATGCTGCTCCCCTTCCAGATCATGATGCCATTGACTAAAGTCCTCCTTTATAGCCAGTAATTCATTATCATAGCATAGTTGTTTTCTGTAGCAAAGAGCATTCTAGAGAAAAAGGAAATAAGATGTAATTCTTCCATCACTGGATGTCTCTGGGACATGATTGACCCAAAGGCGTCAGCTGAAGCATCATTCTGTAATGTGGATGGGGTTTGTTATCAGGTAGCCACAGTATGGGTTCAGATGTAAACAGATTCTTTAATTGCTGAAATGCTTCTTCTTGTTCACAACTCCACTGGAATTTGACCCCTGCCTTTGTGAGGTGAGTGATTGGCAATACAAGTTTTGAGAATTTTTAAATATTTGTCTTTAGCAGTTGGCAAAGCCAAAGATCTTTGAATCTCTTTCTCACTATTAGGTGAAGGCCAGTCCAAAACTGTTTTAATCATACATGGGTCCATCTGAATTCCTGGTTTGGATATAACATAACACAAAAAACAGATTTGAGTCTTCTCAAATTCTCAATTTTCTACTTTTGCATACAGTGAGTGCTTCAGGAGTCAAGATAAAGCCTCTTTGACATGTCTTGAAGGTTCTTCCACAGAGTTAGAGAAAATCAGAATATCATCAAGATAAATCACTAGATTTTGATCCAAGATATCCCTGCAGATTTCACATACTAAGTGACTGGAGCACTACAAAGGCTGAAAGGCTTGACCAAATACTCAAAATGGTCATACCTTGTGTTAAGGGCGTTCTTCCACTCTTTGCCTTCTCTGATCCATACCAGATTGTACACCCAATGCAAATCTAAATTTGTGAAGATTTTGGCAGACTTGATTTGATAAATCAAGACCGAGATCAAAGGTATGGTATACTGGTTGTGAACTGTTATGTTATGTTATGTTAAGTGTTGCTTGTAAAGCGCACTGACACCGAAGCTTCCTGGCGCTGGTAGACAGAACAGAGCAGAGTGAGGAGGAGGTAGAGGTAAAAGAATCTACGTGAGGACAGGGAAAAAGAAAGTTTTTAACATTTTCCTAAAGTTAAGGAAGGAAGAGCAAGATTTGATAGGAAGAGGAAGGGTGTTCCAAAGTCCAGGGGCCAGCTGGGAGAACCGGCGTCCGCCGAATTTCTTAGTTTTGCCCCTGGGGATGATCAACAAATCCAGGTGGGCGGATCGAAGATGGCGTGTGGGACAGTAGGGGTGGATGGTGGATTTCAGGAAGGCAGGGGAAGGGCAGTGAAGTGCCTTGAAGGTAAGACAGGCCACCTTGAAGGCAGCCCTTCGCTCAACCGGGAGCCAGTGCAACTTCACAAGCAAAGGTTTGGCTGATTGCCATCTGGGTGTTCCATGGATCAGACGGGCGGCCTGGTTCTGGACAATTTGAAGGCGTTGAGTCAAGTATTGTGGGAGACCATGATAAATAGCGTTAGAAAAATCCAGACGGGAGAGTACCAGCGAAATGACAGTTTGGGTGAGTGCTGCCGGGGGGAGAAAGTGGCGGATTTTGCGAATCCTTCGAAGTTGAAACATGCAGGAGGAGACCACCGCCCCCACCTGAGCCCTGAGAGAAAGCTCGGTGTCAATGATGACACCTAGACTTTTTACTGATTTTGCAGGGACGGGGGGGGAGCCGAACTCTGGAGGCCAGAACTGTGGACCCCAGTAGGTGGAGCTGAGCCCAGGAAGTAGGAGCTCAGTTTTACCGGGGTTCAGCTTCAATTGGTTCTGGTTCATCCAGAGTTGGATATGAGTCATGGCTCCATGAAAAGTTTTAATGGCATTTGGTGAGTTAAGGGGGAAGATGATCTGGAGATCGTCAGCATAGTTGTAAGTGACGATATCCCATTTCAAGAGTGATTGAATAAGTGGTCGGAGGTAAAGATTGAAAAGGAGCGGGGAAAGGGAAGAGCCTTGGGGAACACCACAGGATGTGAGAGTTTTCTTTGCAGTGTAGGGACCGAGGCGGACCGCCTGTGTTCTCCCCGTGAGAAAAGACCTGACCCACTCGAAAGCAACGCCCTGGATGCCCGCCTGCCCGACACGGTGATGTTGTTAAGTTTCCTGTAGTCACTACATAGTCTGTAAGTTTCATCTGAATCCGGAATAAAAAAGATGGAGGCCCCAGCTAGAGAAGCTGATTGCCTGATGAGCCCAATCTTTACGTTTTCATCAAAACCTTAAGCACAGGGTCTTCTTTCATGGTCAAAGGATACATTCTTCTTGAGGAATCACTGCCTCTGGAACCAACTCAATGGGGCAGTCATATTCCCTATCAGCTGACAGGCAGTCAGCTTGTGCTCGGTTGTACGCTTCTGCAAAGTCTTGATACACATCAGGGATTGCACATAAGATAACAATGATCCCCTTATTGCAATGCAAGACGTGAAATGTTGCTGTTTCTGCAGCACTTTTTTCGGAAAGCATTCCTATGGACAGTTTTAAGATTAGAATTTAACGATATTAGTCTTCCAGTCAATAGTAGGATTGTGGCTTTGCAACCATAATGTTCCCAGCACAACTGTAAACAATGGTGCATCCATTAAATCAAAAATCAAGGAATCTACATGTCCTTCAGAAGTAACCATTAAAAAAGGTAAAGTAGCTTGTGAGCTATCTCCAGGCGTTAAGGTTTCCTATCTATCCCTTAAATTGATTATATGCCTGTCTTGTTCTGTACAGGTATTTCTGCCATCTGATGAAATACATTGTCAATAAAACAATCAGATGCTCCACAGTTACTTTAAGCCAAAAGGGTGCACAGCCCATTAAGTGTTGTAGCTTCTACTTGTAAATAATAATGCACTCATGAGGGTGCAAACACTTTTGACACAGAAATGCCTGTGCAGGGTTTGCAAGTCAAGGACAGGCCCAGTAATTTTCCTGCAACTGGGGGCAGATTCTTACAAAATGCCTTTTTTTTAAATCACAATAAAGGCAGAGCTCCTCTTTGTAATTACCATTCTTCTCTTCTTTGCTTAAGGGTTGTTTTAGACTCACATTCAGGGTCCTCTTTCTTATCCTCCGATAATGACGAAAACTCAATTTCTTTTAGCAATTCTTCCAATGTAATTGCTTGGCTTCAATCAGAAGCATTAATTTAATGAAGACTTCCATTGTAGTCGGTTAATTTACCACTAGTCGAAAGAATCTTTTAATTCTTCCCACAAGCCATTCTAGAACGCGACTGTAGCAGCTTCAACAGTTCACCCCATCTCCACATTTAATTGATAAAACATACTCACGTATGAAATTATATATTCAGTTGTGTAATGCTGTAATAATGGGATGTCTCCATTGATTATAGGTGTTGCCCAGGCTAATGCATCTTGAGACAAATGAGACAGAATAAACAGAACTTTACCCCGGTCCATTTGAAACAACTGCGGTTTATTGAGGAAATGTAGTTCGCACTGAGTGAGGAAAGACTGACATTTCTACAGTAATATCAAGATGGCGAGGAATGGTAAAGGGGGTGAACCATACCCGGGTTTGAATTTATGGCATTTTCTCCAGCTGCCACAATGGGCTTTCAAATGCCCCGTGGATGGATTCGGTATTAGGACATTAATCATATTTGTATTTTTTTATTTTTTTTTATTTCTTTTTATTAAACAGTTCAGCCAACAAAGAAACACATCAAGTGACATACTCATACATTCCCAATGTTCCTCAATAACATTCCATACATTTGAAAATATTACACAGTTGCAGCAGTTGGTGGATCAAGGGGACTCGCGCACTTCAGCGTCCTCTTGACGGGGACATTAATCATATTTAACAAAAACGTCTGCTCTTGGCAAGTCATCTCCAACTCATTGTGAATGTTATTAATGGCTTATGCCATAGCCTGAAGTGGATTACACCTGAATCAATGCACATATGTAGTCCTGGCAAACTGCTAGGAATTAGCCCAATCCCACCAAGAGAACCCAGGCTCTAGAATCAGACGATAATCTACCAATCTCCCCTTAAGGACAAGAGGTGGGATGGTGATACAGCCTCACAGATCTGTCAGGAACAGGGAACACATCACACCAGCAAAGGCCCATCTCAGAATATTCCCTCTGCATGCTTAGAACGAATAGTGTTGTAATAAACCATCTCAGGGTCTGAGCTGAAGGTTCTGGTACTTCAGACGAGATAGAGGTATTGAACTTCAAAGGCACCAGGAAACACCTAGAGGCCCGGAAGCATCCCGAGGACAGTCAGGCAAAGCAGTGGTAGTGGTGGGACCAAAATGACCAAGGGTCATTAAGCACAGGGATCCAGCAGGAAAGAAGGAAAGAATCGGGAAAGGGAACAACGCACGAAAAGTAGGCGAAACGCAATATGTGACAAACTAAGCAAGAGCAGGAGTCACATAACAAGCGGAAAGTTGCCAGGCGCCATCTTGCTAGTTCCCAGACTTCTGATAGTGGCCAGTGGGTGCTGTGCTACCTCTACTGGCCCCAACATGGAACTATCTGTTCTTTACGTTCTGTGTGCGAGCCAGCCACCAGGAGCCGGTAGTCCACAGCCTCCAATCCTACCCTGTCCTTCATTGAGAACATATGTCCATTTCCCAGTACATCCTCAGATTCAATCCTGATACCCCCGCTCTCTGATGGCACTGCAAAATCAAAGAAGAACTCACAAACATCTAATAGTTAGTGCAAAGGCTAAATCCTTCAAAATACAGATAAACTGGGTAAGAACACTTTTCAAAAAAGTCAAACACTGTACAATGTCTTACATCCATCAAAACCCCAGTTTAGGAGGAGGAGCCTAGCGCGCATCCAAGATGGTCGCGTGAGCACAGGGCTCCCCGGACCCTCTCTGCTCCTCGGAATCTATCCTGAGAATATCCTGACGTGGCTTATGGAATCTGGGAGATAAAGACCAGCTGAGCATATATCTCTTTTCAAAACTCAAATCGGACCTGGGAATCCTGAGTTGTCGCCGTCGGAACTTTTGGGACCCACCCGACGGAGGTGACCGGGGTGAAGGTGACCCGAGGGGCCGGGCTGCAATTGAACAACAGCGGCTTCAGCGCGGTGCCAGTTGCCGATCCACCACTTTCGGTTTCGGTTTTGCACTTCAGGAGACCGGCAGGGGGGTGCGCTCGGGGTGGCGAGGTGCTTCCTGGGCCTCTGAATGAGGTTTTCTTTCACCTGCTACTAGAGTGCCTATCGCCTCGGACCCCCTCTACCGACATTTTGTGGTCTTCTTGTTGGTGCCCTTACACCTCTTGATTGGGTGTCCCCTTGAGTGACCGTGTTCACATGGGGGGCAAAGGGGGTCCCGAGGGCCGCAAGACCAAGGCTTCCCTCCGCGGGGGAGCAGTCCAGAGCAATAACATGGACCGATACACCCAGGGCAGGGGGCCCTCTGGCGCTGCTGGCCCCCCCTCGGATACTGCGGAGGGAGGCGCGACCGTCTCTACGGAACTATCCCTGCAGGACCTTATGGGCGCCATTGAGGGCATTAGGGAAACCATCGCGACGCAATATGAGGCCCTGGCCCGTAAGATTGACACTGTCGCGATTGATGTCACCCTGATCCGGGCCGACCTCTCCAAAACTAACGAGAGGGTCCAGGCTCTCGACACACGGACCTCCACCCTCGGTGCGGAGGTGTCGGATCTGCGGGCCGCGCTTGGAGACATCAGGGTGGTCAACGATCATATGGCCCGGCGGCTTGAGGACTTCGAGGGACGGGCCCGACGCAACAACATCCGCGTCATAGGTGTACCGGAGTCCTCTGACGGCCGCCCGGTTGACCTCGTGGTCGAGGAACTTATCCTGAAACAGTTGTCCCCGGCTGGCCTAAGTAAGTTCTTTGCCGTGGAGCGGGCCCATCGAGTTCCGGGCGGTCGGCCACGGCCGGGGGCCCCCCCGAGGCCTATCGTGGCCAAACTGTTCTACTACAGGGACCGCGACGCTATTCTGCAGGCCTCACGGACCCACGGCCCGGTTCGTCATGAGAACTCGACCATCAATTTTTATCCGGACTTCACGCAACTGGTCCAGAAACAACGGATGGGATTCCAAGGGGTGAAGCGTCGTCTCCGCGAGCTAGGCCTAAAGTATTCGATGCTCTACCCTGCAAAACTCCGAGTGGAACATGGGGATCGGACAGCCTTTTTTGACTCTCCCGTGGCTGCAAGTGACTGGCTGGACTCTCTGCCGGACGGAGGTGGCCGTCCCGGACCCTCTGCGGGCACCGCGGGTGACGGGTCCCCTTTAGAATGACTTTTGGTCCTTGATTTTGCCGTTTTGCACTGTACAGTCGGGTCTTATTTCACTTGCATATTGTGTTTAATCAGGACCAGTGAGGGGGGCGGGCGGGGACGGGTCCCTTACCTCCTCTGGGGTCTTTTCGTAGAATGGGGTTAGAGGGGCGACAGGCACACTGCAAGTTGGGGGGGTTTTTTGGCCCGCAGGGGTGCAGGGTGGGGGGAGTTGGTCCTGGGGTGGGGTTGGGGGGGAGGTGGGGTTGTTTTGCTGTGTGTTTTTTGTTTACAGGGCGAGGTACTGATTTTTGTCCACATTTGGGAACTGTGCTGCAGGCTGGGGGACCCTTGATCTATTGGGGGGGATGGGGGGGGACGGGTTGAGGCTTATGTCATGGAACGTCAATGGGTTGGGGGACCGTATCAAGCGGGGTGTAGTACTGCAATATTTGCGTCGTTTGACTCCTGATGTGGTGTTTCTCCAGGAGACGCATCTGGTTGGTAATGTTTGTCATGCAATGAACAGGGGGGGATACCGCCTCGTGGCCCATTCTGGCTTCACAACTGGTTCCAGGGGGGTGGGCATTCTCCTGCGAACCTCACTTCCGGTGGAGATCACTAAGATAGTTTCGGATGACAGAGGGCGCTATGTGTGCTTGATTGGGAGGTGGGAGGGGCAGCCCCTTGCCCTGGTTTCAGTTTACGTCCCCCCGGGCCTCCAGAACTCCACCTTCACTGACTTGGGTCGAATGCTGCTTGACCTTCCGGACAGCCTCCTGCTCATGGGCGGGGACTTTAATTCTGTGGTTTCGGGTGAACTGGATCGTCACCCACCAAGGACCCTCCCCGCTGCCCAGGCATGGCTGGGTGGGATGCTGGATACCTTCGGCCTGGTGGATAGTTGGAGATTAATGCATCCGACCCAATGTCAATTCACCTTTCACTCGGGGGCGCATGGGAGTCTCTCTAGGTTAGACTACTTCCTTATGCCCGCGGCGCGGACTGGTCGGATTCGTGAGGTCAGGCACCTGGCGCGGGGTATCTCCGACCATTCTCCGCTGTGGCTTCTTTTCGACACCGGGCCGCGGTCTGCAGGGCGGATCGCTCCCATTAACCCATGGTACCTGCGAGACCCTACGACTCGTGACAGCCTGGTCAAGGCTATGGACCAATACTTCCTGGATAACGAGGGGTCGGTGTCGTCTGCAATGTCCCTGTGGGAAGCCTTTAAAACCGTGATCCGCGGACACGCCCTTTCCCAGATAGTGGTGGCTAAGAGGGTCAAGAGTGAGGCAGTGGTAAGGCTGGAGACTGACATAGTGGGGCTGGAGTCGGCCTTGGAGGCGAATGTCACTCCGGACGGGCTCCATGCCCTCAGCCTGAAACAGTTTGAGTATAGGTCCCTGGTCACTGACGCGGCCAAAACTATGTATAGGGAGCAGCAGGGTCGACTGTACGATGCCGGGGACAAGGCGGGAAAGTTGATCGCGTGGCTGGACAGGAAGGAGAGAGTGAATCGTGTGGTCCCGGAGTTGCGTGCTGCGGATGGTGTGTGTGTGACGGAGCCTGACGAGATTGTGGAATGTTTTGCCGCCCACCTCCAGGCTGTGTACTCCCCAGTGACTGACAGGGATGAGGACGACTCTCGCCTTCTTTTGAGGGATATCGCCTTGCCCGGCCTGTCCGTTGAAGACCGTGAGCGGCTGGACGCCCCCTTGTCGGCGGATGAAATAGCGACCGCGATCCGCTCCCTTCGCTCGGGCAAGGCTATGGGTCCCAACGGTCTGCCCATTGAGCTATATAAATTGCGCCCTGACAAGCTTGCGCCCTTCCTCAGTCGCATGTTCCGTGAGTCTCTGGCGGCGGGTTCCCTCCCGGCCGACCAGCGTTTGGCCACGATAGTCGTTATCCCCAAGGAGGACAAGCCGCGAGACCGCTGTACTTCTTACCGGCCTATTTCACTGCTAAACGCGGAGCCTAAGGTCCTGGCGAAAGTCCTTGCTAATCGTCTGTTGAGCGTCGTGTGCGATCTTATTCATCCGGACCAATGCGGATTCATCCCGCATCGTAACACCGCTCTTAACTTGCGGCGTCTTCACGGCGCCCTTGCCAGGGCGGAGCTCCTCTCCGAACCGGCCGTGCTGGTTTCTTTGGATGCCACGATGGCTTTTGACACCATCGAGTGGCCATTCCTCTGGGCTGTCTTGGCTAAGTTTGGCTTTGGGGAAGGATTTATTGGCTGGGTGAAGCTTCTTTACACGGGACCCATGGCTCAGGTGGTGGTGAATGGGCGGGTCTCTCGGCCCTTTGCCCTCGGCAGGGGCACGAGGCAGGGATGCCCTTTGTCCCCTTTGCTCTTTGCTCTCGCCCTGGAGCCACTCGCGGCTTGGCTCCGCTGGGAGCCCTCGCTTAGAGGGATCCGGTGGGCCCCGGGCTTTGAGGATCGGGTTTCGCTGTATGCGGACGATATTCTCCTATATCTCACCTCACCGCGGCAGTCGCTCAACGTCCTCTTTGACGTTTTGACTTCCTTTGGGAATAATTCGGGCCTCACGATCAATTGGTCTAAATCCTGCGTCTATCCGATCTCCGGTGGTCCTCCTCTCCTGCCGCCTCGGCTTCCGATCCAGGTATCCCTGAGCGGCTTTAAGTACCTGGGGATATACGTTTCGCTGGACCCGGTGGCTCGCTATGAGCAGAATCTCCTGCGTCCGCTTCGGCGATTGCGAGAGGACACGGCCCGGTGGTGCAGGCTGCCCCTGTCCCCGCTGGGTCGGGCCGCGCTGTTCAAAATGATGTCCCTTCCCAGGTTCCTCTATGCACTCCAGAATTCCTTCGACGTCATCCCAGTGGCCTACTTTCGGGAGGTGGAGAGCCTGCAGAGGAGATTGGTGTGGGACGGGCGGGCGCGTATTGCTCTTGCTAAGCTTACTCTCCCCTGGTACGACGGGGGCATCGCGCTTCCCGACATTCGCAGGTATTATTGGGCCGCGCAGCTTTCGGCCATCAACCATGCCACGTATGCGCCTGGCCTGAATCCGGCGTATGAGATGGACAAGTTCCTGCTTCCCGGCGGGGACTATAACAGGGCGCTTTACTCCCGCTCGGCTGGCCGGACCCTTACGGGTCCTACTAAGATTGCGGTGCGGACCTGGAGGGCTGCCACTGCGGCCACGGGCTGGAGTGAGCGACTGACATGTGCTACTCCTTTGTTTGCCTCCGATCGCCTGGGGAGCCTCTGGACTACGAAGGGGTTTGACCAGTGGGATACGATTGGTATCAGCAAAGTGGGAGACCTGTGGCATAAGGGCGCGGTTAAGACTTTCGCGGCTCTTCAGGCCGAATATGAGCTTACGGACAGGGAGTTCTTCCGCTATGCCCAAGTTCGACACGCCCTGCTCTCAGTCTTTGGAGAGGGGACCAAGATCCCGGTTTCTTCGCCCCTCGAGGACCGCATACTTGACGGACATGTCCCTGACAGTACTATTTCTTTAATTTATAAGAAACTGATTAATCATCGGGCTGACCTCTTGGTGCGCCTTCGGGAGGCTTGGACGGGGGATGGGGTGGAATTGGACGACGAGGACTGGCAGTCTGCACTGTCGTCCCCCAAGGAGGTCGCCATTCCGGCCCGTCTCCGGTTGGTACAGCTTAAGATTCTTCACCGGGTGTATGTGACGGGTCCTCGCTTAGTCTCGATGGGATACTCCGATGATGGGCTCTGTAAGCGGGGTTGTGGGCTCAGCGCCACCTTTCTCCATATCCTGTGGGAGTGCCGCGAGGTGGCGGACTACTGGCGCCGGGTACATACGGTTATGGGACAGGTCACTGGGGTTGTGCTGCTGCCGGAGGTGCGTCGCTGTGTCCTGAATGTGTGGGAGCCCAATGATTATAGCGCAGCTCAGACTCGGTGGGCGGCCCTGGGGAACATGATTGCCAAGAGAGATATAGCGCAGCTTTGGGGTGCCCAGCGGCCGCCCACCGTGTCAGTATGGAAGGAGAATATGGACTGGTGTATGTTCAGGGAGAAGACTGTGTATGTTGCCCGTGGTAAGCCGGGGGCATGGGGCAGAATCTGGGGGCAATGGAATGCATATCGCGGGGGTATCTGTACGCCCCCCCTGGTGGACACCGATATCGCCATGTCCCCCTGACCCTTGACGGTTCCGGGCACCTTTTGGAATGACTACATATGGACGTTCGTTTCCCTTGGCCCCCCCCCCCCCCGTCCCCAGCCTCCCGGTACTCCTTCCTTTCGCGTGCTGCTTAATGGTCTGAACTGGAGTTCCCCGGAGGAAGCCTGACCTGCACTGTTTGTCTTTATGCCTCGCCTTTTGTTTTTCTTTTAGTTTTTTGTGTTTGTTGGACTTAAGTCTCCTGTTCCTTTAGAACTATCCGGAGTCACTACGGGGCCGAGCCCCGGGAACCGACTGCAGCTTTGACAAATGTATATTTTATTCTGTACTTAGCGGCCGGCCCTGGGGGTTGTAGGCCCGTGCATGTAATCGAATTATTGTTCAATAAAAACTTTAAAAAAAAAATTAAAAAAAAAATAAAAAAAAAATTAAAAAAAATTACCATTTGTGACCATCTGGAGAAAATTCGACAGGTCACGTCATCGTTTTTCATCAGAAATTTGCTTTTTTGGACTGTCGAAAAATTGATTCAAAATGTCATTTGGATTGTGCCTCATGTTGAATAACTACTTTTTAAAGCCTTAATGTGACCAAAATTGCCATTTTTACAGACTTTTTCATCTACTCAGAAGATTCTATTTCAACCAATTTCAGGCATTAAAATGACTCTAAACACACTAATTTTAGTTCTAAGAGTTCTAATTCACATGCGATAGTCATTTACAGTCAATAAATTAAACATTAAAAAATTACCATTTCTGACCATCTACAGAAAATTCGACAGGTCACGGATCATCGTTTTTCATCAGAAATTTGATTTTTGGGACTGTCGAAAAATTGATTCAAAATGTCATTTGGATTGTGCCTCATGTTGAATAAATACATTTTAAAGCCTCAAAAAAAAAAAAAAACCCCAGTTTAACATTAACTTGACTTGGAATCCCTACTAAAAAATAACACCTCTCTCTCCAAAGTCGTTGCCAAAATGCAGTCCTATTGTGATGACTATGGCCTGTCTTCCTTTCTGATTTAAAAAATGTGGCCACCATAGCCAAGGGAACAGCCACCCAGAGCCAGGTACCCAAACAAATGCTTAGCACAGGCTCCCTCTTTTTTTGGAGGGCGAGGGGTGGTTAAGACTGATTTAGCAAGGCACAGAGTCATCCCTTGATGATTGCACTAGTCCCAGTGCCTTATCCAGCATCTGCAGAGTGTGCCCCAGAGGAGTTCCCACAGTTGTACCAACATCCTCTCCAGGACACCAGCAGGGGCGTCTTGCCCCTGACAACTCCTTGGAACATAGATCACAATCCGCAAATCAACCACTGCACCCACGTGATCCTCAAGTGTCATAAGACTGATTGGCATCTTGGGCATGGCTCCGGTTAAATAGCCACAAACAAGCCATGAGCCCTCGCCGTCCTGGAGTATTGGTTAATCGATATCATGGTTCAATCTGGCTTCAGTTCCTGCCTTCCACCAGATCACCTTTACCTGTACCTGGGACACCCGAGGAAACCTGGAAAAGAAATGGAAAAACCCTGCTTAGATTAGAAAAGTCAGATACCGCTTATGCGGTCATGTTGCTGCCAGTTTCCCCAAAATCTACTGAAGGGTAATGCCATTTTGTCTTCTACTTTGAACTTGAAGAGGAAACCTAAACAAAGACAGTAAGGATTACTCTTCACAAAAAGGAATGAAATGCCATAGTTGTGTACCTGATCTATGACATTTAGTACGAGACAATACAAGTGATTACCCTTAAATAGCTGTCAGAAGGTGAAGTGCGATGCAAGACAAGGTGTGTAAGTACTACATGAGAGTTACAAATGGTTTGTGACTGGATCAAAGGATTGATGTGTTGTAAAACATTCTTGTGGTAGATGTTTATGGATCAGCTCTCTGAACACCCTCTCCACTGGACTCATCAGAAACACCTGCCACCGTTGCCTTGATGTCACCGTTCCTCCTACAAACCCATTCACAACCACCCCAGACATTCAGAAACTGTGCTGCATAACAACACCGACAACCACCTATCCAATGCAATGTATCCCATTATCCGCCTGAAATCATGTCTAATCTGTAGTGTTGGGCCTCAGGCCCACATGCTGATAAAACAACGGACACTGGCACTACATAGTTGGGTGCAATAACTGGCCCAGAGCACGTGCGCCCGGCCTCTTTTATTAACAGGCTCACCTGACTGTTGACGCCTGTGGTGGGTGGGTGTAGAGTGTCTTACATCACATCCCTCCCAAACTTTAATGAAAAAAACAAACGAAAGTCCAACCTGTAATGAAAACAAATAAATAACACATAGCACCAAATGAGTCTATACAGGCCGTCAGCCAGGCAGCGCTGGAGCCTCGGACCGTATGGTCAGGATGCCTTCAGTCGCCTTGGCGATGTTCTTTAGACCGGCCTGGTCTCGCGGTGTAGAAAGTCTATGTATAAAAGTTCAGTGCCGATGCATCTGGAGCTGTGGTGAAATTTACTTTGGTTTCGGAGACGATCTCAGTGAGTGAGGCCTTCCTGTGGGGGTGACGTGCTCGGTGACCCTCCTTACTCCTAACTGCTGAGCAACGTTCGACTTGCCTCTCTCGCCTGGACTCCTTTGCCACTGGAGCCTCTTGGATGGCTTTCCTTGCTGGCTGTCATGGGACCGCGTGGACCGTGTGGGGCTTCACGTGGGCCGCGCAAAAGCGTCGCTGAGGAACTGCCAACGGATTCACAGCCAAGTCGCTCATGTAGCCTCCGAGGGCAGTGTCGTTGTCTGGGCGTCCTCGCCGTCTGGACTCGGGTTCTGCGCCTTCCTCTGGCGATCTTGTGGGTGACATGTCTTCCGCCGTGACCTTCGTGTTTCCTGCGCCTGGCGTGGAGCTGCGGCCGACACATCTCTCCTACTCAGACTCCCTACACGGGAACTCCGTCGAGGCCCTTGTCCCCTGGACTGCCACGTGACCGCGTGGGCTGTGCGGGCCGTCGCGTAGGCCACGCTTAGGTGTTGCTGTGGAACTCCCAACAGGGCCACGGCCAAGTCTTGTGTAGTCCCCAAGGGCGGATCTTCCAATGGCCGGGTGTGCTCGATTTTGGCAGGCTGTAGGTTGACTGGGGTGCATAGAAGGTTCCTGGGTGATACGCCTCATTGAACTCCGGTTGTTCGGGGTGTGTATAGATTCACTCAGGTGGTGCGATGCTCCTTGGTGATGATGCACTTGGATGGTGGTAACAGGATGTTGGTTTTCTTCAGTGGGCAAACAGGCGGCGATCTGTCGGGGTGATCGTAGGGAGTGGGGAGGACTTGAGGGACTTCGTGGCACCTCTACGTCATCTTCCAGCAGGTGCACTGTGAGGCGTGGTGTTATCGATACCAAGCAGCCGGTGACAGGTGAGAGGACGGTCGAACTGCGAAGCGTGGGGCCAGGACGCAGATCGCGCTGCTAGCGGCTTACGGTAGGTCCTCTCACAGAGCTGTCTCCAGTGACGTCTCTGCACCCCGGTGGCTGGCTTGTGTGGATGAACACTGTTGTAAACTGTACAGGATGACACTTGTAGCCATGATGTAGGTTTCAAAGCCTTCTTTATTAGTTCCAGTTCTAGATAACTTCAGACTAGGTTCAGCCATGTACCAGCTCCTGCATAGTCCCTACTTAGGCCCTTGTAACAGCCTTATTTAAGCTCCATGTACAGCCCATATCACGGCCCCACCAGGAGCAGCCTGCCTAGCTGCTCAGCCCATCTCCAACTGTCATCACTCACCCACACAGGCACCCAGGCATTCCATTCATCACAGTCACACCAACATTCCGTTACCATCTCTCACTCTGGCTGAGCAGCTAGGAAGACCTAGGCCAATTACAATTAAGTAAAACTCAGGATATAACATTATCCCTTTCCTTTTAAAATGAAAACAAAGTTTACATTACTACAGCAAAGAACTATACACAAAATAAACCGTAATGTCCATAACTTAAGGATGCAACCAAAAGTAAAACATCACTAAAGCAAGAACAAAGCAAATTAAAGAGAAGATAGGAAAAAACGACATATCATAATATAACATGCATCAACATTACCCATCCTCCCTCATGAAGAGTATTATACCAATTTACAACGCACCTAACACTGCGTACTTTGGGGAAGACTTAACACAAACGACATATCATAATATAACATGCATCAACATTACCCATCCTCCCTCATGAAGAGTATTATACCAATTTACAACGCACCTAACACTGCGTACTTTGGGGAAGACTTAACACAGTCTAACTAGCAGTGACCCCCTCCTTCTTTCCCCTGAACATACTAAATACACGTAGTGAAAGATGAACACATACTAAATACACGTAGTGAAAGATGAACACACCACGACAAACACCCGAGGCCATAAACAGACATCAAGGGTGAACCGACACTACAAATACACGTGTACCACAATATGGACCACATAGAGGGTACACACAGTGAGGCGCAGGGCGACTTACACACGACCACAACTGAAGCGCAAGACGACTTACACAGGACAACACGTGATGCACAAGGCGACTTACACACACAACAACATCTGAAGCGCAGGGCGACTTACACAGGACAACATGTGACGCGCAGGGCGACTTACACACATACAACATCTGAAGCGCAGGGCGACTTACACAGAACAACACGTGAAGCGCAGGACGACTTACACACAACACACAGAAATGGGAAACCACCCACAAAGACCATAACCACCCTCACATAAGAGACACTGTGGCATACACAAACAATGTACCCTTGTACATACATCTGGAATAAAACCCACTGGTATAAAGATAATAATCCATATGCCTACTCCCATGTAGAGGACACTAACTAGGGTTAAAACCCAACCTCACCCCTACTTCTAAGGGAGAAACTGTGATGACCACCCAGCATGAGACTTAGACGTCCCATCTAACAACAGCATAAAACCTCTGTGGCACCACGACAGAAAATGAACACTGTAACACATCAAAATACTATGCCCAACGCCGGTGAGCGACCTCTCACCCGAGTGCTAAACAAGACATAATGTTCTTGTTACACAGCTATAAAATTTTCACAAAACTGACTGCACTAAAACTAAATATGCACAACTCATCATTGATCCCTAGACAAACCAGCCAGTGAAACACCTTAGCTGCTGGGCTCCTTCTGATGTCACGTTTCCACTCCGTCACAGTTATATGGTATTGACATATAGCTTCTGTTTTGGTAGCTTACTGGCATAAACAAAGTTCCAAGACACTGTCTGACCTCGTTGTGGAGTCGACATGAGCTTAACCATCCTTCCACCAACATCGTTGAAACCATCACAAATATCTCGCATCAACTCCAGCTTGAAATCCGAGATAATACCTTCGTGGAAAACACTTCAACTTGTGTTGCCGAACCGCAAACACAACTTTCCACACTTGTGATGCACCACCATACCACACGTTGTCCTCCCGTACTTCACATTGACCCAAAAAAACTTTATTAGTTTGAACGAAAACAACGTAGCTGATGTCCCGTCAGTAGACCTCATCCGAATGTGCCAGCCCCAAGATGGCGGCACGCTCTTTACGTTGTGCGGAGTGGCTCACGGTCTCAACGTGCATCCATCGTCTGTAAGCAACGCCGGAGCTGTGAAGCTTCTGTCATTGACGTAGATGACAATCGAAGAGAAGACTGCACGCGACAATGATGGAAGACCAGGTAAGCGCGTGCATTTAAATTTGAAAATGGCAGTTAGTTGACACCATTAACCACGGGTCTCATCCAAGACTAAAAATGATAGACAAATCATGTCTCACCTCTACTTGCTCCCGTGTAGCTCGTCAAACACCACCAGAGAATGTCACCAAAAAAAACATCCATGAAATTCCACACCAAACTGTCAGAGAAGTAATACCTCTCAACTCGAAACCGGCAAAAAATGGTAAAACGACATCTATACCGCTTCATGTGTGTATGTGCGCAAGTTGAAATACACCATCACTCCAAAGCAGGCATTGAGTAGAATGACAAATGTCACTTCGCTTGTGGATCTCACAGCTGCGATACAAACTGGAAAACACGTCCCACGCAGTACACTACAACTGTATGCCGCAAACTTCAATCCAGATTGTTGACAAGTAGAGGATCAAATCCATATCCACTTTGTAAAATGTCCTTAATGGTGCAGTACATAGAACCAAAACGCTAGTCTCTAGCAGCACCACACCTCTCCTGAGTGGCACCTGTGAATACTTCACTGAGTTGGACCACAACTCGCATCTTAGAACAGCCACTCTCCTTTACTTCACTGAGTTGGACCACAACTTACATCCTTTGAACAGCCACTCTGCTTTGCGCAGTGAATACATCCATTAAACGGAATTCAAAAGGAAGTGGTAGGGTGACAAGCAGTTTCACACCCTAACATACAGACCATACCTTTGGTCAAGTCCATGGAGTAAGATCAGGCAGGTCACAGATTGGGGCCGTCCGATGACTGGACACTGGTGGGGCCAGCTTGCCTTTTACTCCATACTGTTACATGTACATTTCTTTTTTTTTCCTTTGTAGTTGCGCTAGTTCTCACAGTTTCTTTGTAATTGCGCTGGTTCTCACAGTTTCTTTGTGGTTCCTTGGTTTCTGTTCAGTCCTTGGGTCCAGGCCCGCTCGTCGCCAAAATTAATATGTTGTAAACTGTACAGGATGACACTTGTAGCCATGATGTAGGTTTCAAAGCCTTCTTTATTAGTTCCAGTTCTAGATAACTTCAGACTAGGTTCAGCCATGTACCAGCTCCTGCATAGTCCCTACTTAGGCCCTTGTAACAGCCTTATTTAAGCTCCATGTACAGCCCATATCACGGCCCCACCAGGAGCAGCCTGCCTAGCTGCTCAGCCCATCTCCAACTGTCATCACTCACCCACACAGGCACCCAGGCATTCCATTCATCACAGTCACACCAACATTCCGTTACCATCTCTCACTCTGGCTGAGCAGCTAGGAAGACCTAGGCCAATTACAATTAAGTAAAACTCAGGATATAACAAACACCTTCCTCAGTGCTGGTGAGAGTCCTTGGTCCTGTCGCTCTTCTCCGTTCCATCTTGCACGCCTGTTGTGGTTGTTTGTCCTGTGGCGTCATGCCACTGTTCTTCCCTCCTTTGCTGAGTGGCATCGTGCCACGCTCTTCTCCTTCTTCCGACCAGACTTTCATTTGGATGTGGCGTCCTGCCACCTGTCACATGTTGTCGCCACATGGACATCTCACTGGTGGCGTCGTTCTTGTGACGGACTTTCCTTTCCTTTTGTGGATATGTTGTATGCCTGTCCCGTCCGTAGGACTTGTGCTGGAGCAGAGTTTTCAGTTTGAAAATTCAGTGGCTTTTGAAGCTCTGGCATGTCTATTCGTTGTACTAATTTATTAATAATTAATAATTAATTATTTGTCTTGTGCAAGTGCGTTTATATTAATCAATCCGTTTGTCCTAACAAGAGAGAGTTACACGTGGGTGTGCATAAGTGTGCTGTTTTAAAAAATAACGTGCGTGTTTTCATGTTTAAACGTTGCTATGTGCTGTTTATTTTTGAGCACAAAATGCTTTCCGAATTAATGCTTTTCTATGTTGCAAGTGCTAGATAAATGCATACACATAAGGGTATTAGTGGGGTTAACACTGTTTAATCACTATGCTGTGGTAACGTTGTTTTTGTCTCTTTTAATTAAGATGGTCTATTGAGGCCTATGATGGCCTAGAAAAGATGGCCGACTTGTGAGCCTGGCTGTGATTTATAATGTGAAAACAGTGACGAGGGAGACCCCTGCTGGAAATGGTCCTGAAGCTAACTGACCATGGTCCTTGCTTGCTTGTTTGAAAAACTTTCCATGAGGACAGCAGCAGTTTTGGGAGATCTCCAAGTGAAATGAAAGTGTCCTTGGCAGCCTTGGGAAACAAAGGAGCCTTAGAGAAAAGCTCTGAACTGTAGCTCGATTGCCGAGGAAAAGTAGAACTAATAAGGATACATGTTTTATTTTCTTGGTTCCTGTTCCGTAGTTTTCATTATGTGTACTTTTCCTGAGCGGAGATTCTCAAATGTAGCGATGTTACATCCTTTCCTTCTCGCTCTGCTCAGCAAGT
Organism: Triturus cristatus; assembly: GCF_964204655.1. Taxonomy (NCBI): domain Eukaryota; kingdom Metazoa; phylum Chordata; class Amphibia; order Caudata; family Salamandridae; genus Triturus; species Triturus cristatus. The sequence continues at coordinate 1,434,214,137 of NC_140591.1, read as the reverse complement.
CCGGCGGACATTACAGTTTTTTCTATGTTTCCAATGTATCTTTCCATTGTTTAGAAACTATAAGAAATGTTAGCCTAGAGAGGGTTTTTGCCACTTGCCATTTTGCCTTTGCCGCGTACCGAATCTGCGTTGCTGAGGATTGATGCTGAAGGGACTTCGTCTTGAGAGACATTTACCGAGAGACTTGTCCTGACTCATTCTGACATTTAGCTAGAATAGGTAACTATGAGAAATGATTTACTCTGATTGATTTTCTTTGACTAATTTTAGATAAAGCAATATAATTTTAAAACATGGTGTTGGATATTCTTTCTTGTCAATTATTGGGTTTACATTTTTGATTATTGTTGTATATGTTGTATAGATTATGCTTAAGGACAGTCACAAAAACCAGGTCTTATCGACCTCGGTATAGATGCAGGGTGTTTAAAAGTTTTTCCTTCCACAGGTTTATTGCTGGTAGAGTATTTGAGTGTATGTTAGTGAAATGGGCCCTAGCGTATGATGTATGCATGTGCGTGTAACTGTGAGATTACTTTATCCATGGTAGTGGGAATATTATACACACCCTGATCTCTATCAATTTCCTGGTAGCAGAGTTTGATGGTTTTTGATGATTGTCTTGATCTGATAAGATTGCTTTTATTGATTATTGATTATTGGTTCATGTTGGTATATGTACTAATACTATATGTTGGAGTCGTAATGTTGAGTTATATGTAGTGCTTCTGGAACTTGGAAGCTGTAGCAGTTCCGTAGTAGGGCAGAGGGAAGTATATGCTGCTCTCGGGAAAGACGGAATTGGGGAATAACGTGTGACAATCGAAGTTGCGCGTCACATTGTCTGGGTTCGGAATCAGTGACATCGTCGTATGTTACTATTAGATATTTCTGGTATATAAGGAGTGTGTATGATAGTGAAGGTTATCTGTGAAACTCTGGTCTTAAGTCCCAGGGATCCGTAAGGATTTCCGTTAAAGCTTATCGCGGGAGGAGTAATAGGTATTCTCTAAGCTTGTTTGAAGAACTGGGCAAAGAAAGCTTGCTTAGTTGGTGTATGTTATAATACTGTAGTGGAGCAGATTGTCTGTTCTCGGGAAGCAGGATCGCTCACCTGAGAGTCGTTCACTCTGTTCTTTGATGGACTGAGCCAGTATTCTCCCTTAGTCGATGCCACAGCCTTGTCAGTCCTCAGGCCTGGAGCCCGCTCGCCTCCATAGAGGTCCTGGAAGGCTGGGCTGCAAGCTTACAATGCAAACAAATTCAGAATTGAAAAAACTATCTATTCAACCACCATATTCTGACCATACATCAGCTAAGCACCACCTAAACTCTGGGAGAAAAACCATGATACCTTCATCTAGTGGCCAAATGAAAATGCACACATTCACTGATTACCAACATGTAGCAACTCAGATAAGCTCCACTCTATCAGAACATGAATTTCACCATTTTACTAACTTAGAATGAGCCCTTAAGGGTACCAATCTGAATCCTGCTAAGCAATGTTTATTTAATCCCCTCCTTGAGGCAGCTCAAATTGACCAATAACTGTACACAATCTAACCAGTATCGGTCTGCTAAAAAGGAAGTATATTTATCCCAAATTCTTACGCTGTCCTTTCTGACCTCCTATATCCATGTTCTGTCTCACAACACCATTATGTGCATACCAAAACCCACAATGCATTCTGATCATCAGGTATAGCATAAAGAGGACACACATTCCATTATTAACACCGAATCCATATATTTTGCAGTCACCCACTGGGAAATCCTTCTGGCCATGCTATTTTTAGGTCTCGGCTCGAAGGCTGCGCTTGCGCAGTCTCGCTCCGAGATTTAATGTTTTGGAGTGGGGCTTTAACCCGCCCCTTTTTTTTACCTCTTCTCCATTGGCTGGCCTCTTGAATGCTGGCCAGCCATTGGAGAAGAGGTTTGTCTCTCTGAACAGGCCCCGTCCTTTTCGGATTCGGGGGCGTGTTTTTTGCTACTTTTCGAATTATCTCCTCCAGCCAATGGCAAGAGGAGAGAAAAGAAAAACACGCCCCCGAATCCGAAACCGCCGCTGCCTTTCTCCGAGGCATTTCTGCTTCGCCTCGGAGAAAGGCAGTGGTGTGCTTAGGCAGTGGTGTGCTTGTTAATGCTTGTTTAGGGCTTGAGCCCTGGCATTTGCTATATGGGTGACAATCTGAGATAGACCTCAACACTGACAGATCGATAAAATGAAAACCCACAGGCACGCACATACTAATCATTGCTTTGATTTACTCAGGAGGAAGTGGAACTCGAAGTATTCACACAGCAGAAAATTGTCACTCATTCATACACTGAAACCATGGCCGGTGTGCTTCAATACTCTTTATGTATCGTAACTGCCCTGATATATACTTGAGTAACACAATGTAACACATTTCTTTTTTAAAGCGCTTAGCACCTCTGGGTAAGGTCCGTGTGGGCGCTATAAAAGCGCATTGATAAGTAAGTGAGGCGCGGGCAGCTTCCTCCTTGGTGCCTTGTCCGTCTTCTGTGTCGCTGAACTTACCTCGGCAGGACCCTTGCTCCTGGCAATGCGTAGCTGCTCCCGCCCCCTCGTGACATCGCCGGCTCCCGGGCGCGCTCCTCTGATGTACTCACCCGCTGCCCTTTGTGACGTACACGATTCGTGCTGACCCTGCGCACGGGCCGCCGTTGATGACGCGCTGATCGCGCGGCGGCGCCTGGAGTGCTCTAGTTGTCCGGGCAGGCGGAGGAAGATGGCGGAGTACCTGGCCTCCATCTTCGGCACCGAGAAGGACAAGTGAGTGCGGGGAGGATGGGAGGGGTCCTGGTGCTGCCGGAGACCATTCAATGAATGGACTCTGGCACAGCCTGCCTCTGTCTCTGTGAGTGACCCGTGCCATGCCTCTATCTCTAGGAGGCTCCATCCCTCTGACCGGTCCAACAGAGAACTGACTGCACAGAGGCCCCTTTCCCTACCCTGGCTCCACAAATACCCTACCCTGGCTCCACAGATGCCCCTTTCCCTACCCTGGCTCCACAAATACCCTACCCTGGAGTTGGGAGCGACGCTAGCATGGCTTAAAACGACACGTCAGCAAACAGTGGTCTGGAGCAGGGGGGGGGCTTGTTTTGATGTTACAAAGGGACTTAGTGGCCGTGAGACAGTTTCCCGGGATACCTGGTGACTGTGGTAGAGCACACAGACAGATGAATGGGAGAGGAAGTATGTTGGTCTAGGTAATGCATGGGTGGAGGGTTTAGGATGCAGTGACTGTAGAGGCTTCACACTCTTGAGGCTTGTGGTGATCAGAAACGAGGTGGCTGATGTGCACGTAATTTTATGTGTGGTGTCCTTACACAGTGCGCTCACCGATGGGGTTGTGTTAGGCGCTAGGTACACGTCATCAAGGGCTTTGGGGCTGATCAGGCTATCACCAACTTCGGACATATTACATCTCTTTATGTTCATTCTTTTCGTGAGAAACCGTGTGGTACAAAAATAATGTAGGTGCACATGGAAGAAGACCGAGTAGTAAACCCAACATCTCTTTACATTTGTTTTGGCTGTGCATTTCGACGACACTCAATAGCTCTCCAAAGTGATGCATTTTACATCCACAAAATGCTAAATCATTTCCCATTTGGCTGGCATTGGGTGACAGTCTGATCGGCGCCACTTGCACTGGTCTCCTTCGGCCCTTCCCGCCTCCTCCATTACCATACACTCCTTGGCCCCTCCCGGCCATCACCTACCCCCCCTGCCCAATGGCTCCCAGGCGCCACGCTGAAACTGTAACCCACCCAACCGGCCTCTGAAGGACGAAAGGCTTCGGGATAAATACCACGCAACTCCTGCCTACCCCCAGGTCTTCCCCCTGTTGCTCCTGAGCACCACCGCGACCGACCCCCCGCTAAAGGCCGCATGGGTCCCCTATGCAACGGGCAAAGCCGGGGTGCAGCAGCAATCTGCAGCTCAGCTATCACCAAGTGCAACCACCCCCGCCCTCTCCAGCATTGCTCCCTGTACCGCGACCCTCATCCCTCCCCAGAGAGCGCTTCACCCTCGCCCTCCCGGCTCTTATGCACCACCGTGGCCCTGCAGCTGTCCGCACCTTTATGCCACCCTGCTGAACGGCCCCCCTCCCCCGACCCACCGATCGCCCAGCCCCCCTCCCACCCTCACACCATGTAGCTCTCTGTGGGGGTGGCTCTGTGTGGGGGTGGTAAACCAATGCAAAAAGGGGAACCCCTGTACAGTGGATGTAGGTAGAGATTCAGGGGAAAAGGGACAGAATAAATATGAACTCAAATATCTCTACCTATAGGTTTCAGAACGTACAATGTATCGTCTCTTTAATATATCAACACTAAGACTAGGGCAGTATGATTCAAAACATAATCAAGGGTACATTTTTAATAATTTTATTTTCAAATTAAATTGATTTATGTAGAAATATATTCAGTAAATCGATGAAAGAGGTGAGGTGAGTTCCAAGGGCGGAAGGCAAATAGAAGAAGGGGAGGGAAGAATAGAGAGTTTTTTTAAAAGGGTAAATACTGGAATCCAGAAATCTAGTGTAACCGAATGAGGATAAAAAATTAGTATTTAATACAAAAGGAGGAAAAATTTACCCTTGATTATGTTTTTAATCATACTGCCCTAGTCTTAGTGTTGATATATTAAAGAGACGATACATTGTACGTTCTGTGTGGGGGTGGCTCTGTGTGTGTGTGGGGGTGGTTGTGGGGGTGGGTGGCTGTGTGTGTGGGTGGCTCTGTGTGTGTGGGGGAGGGTCTGTGTGGGTGGCTCTGTGTGGGTGGCTCTGTGTGGGTGGCTCTGTGTGGGTGGCTCTGTGTGTGTGGGTGGCTTTTTTTGTAGGTGGCTCTATGTGTAGTGGGTCTGTCTGTGTGTGGGTAACTCTGTGTGTGTGTGTAGGTGGCTCTGTGGGTGGCTCTATGGGTGGCTCTATTTGTGTGTGGGTTGCTCTATGTGAGTGGCTCTGTGTGGGTGGCTGTGAGTGGCTCTGTGTGGGTGGCTCTGTGTGTGTGGGTGCCTTTGGGTGTGTGGCTCTGTGTGTGGGTGCAAATGCAATAGGTCTCGCATTTGAGAGTGATTAAGCTATTGACATTGTAAATAACAATGCCGTTTCTTTAAATGTTTTAAAAACATAAACAAAAATAATGTCATGAGCAATGCCAATAGCTCTAACTTTAACAATGCCGAGACCATTGCATTGTAAATGCTTGTTATAGTGTGCAGGAGGTGCTGTGCTCTCTCCGGTGGCCCTGACCTGGGACTGGCTGTTCTTGACCTTACATGCGTAGACCAGCAAACAAGAACCAGTTGCCCACATCCTGCAACCCTTCCCTGTCTTTCTTCAATCTCTTGGACAAAAACAAACAGACATGCACTTACTCTCTTTCCAATTTTGTTCCTAGATGACCCCCAATACTTGGAATCCTCTATTAGTAATTATCAACTCTATGAGTCAATGTAATCACACTATCTGAGTCAGGAAATGTTGAGCCTATTCTGCGATAGTCAGTAATCTGGCGAAAGGAGTGAAATGACCAAGCTTGGTGAAGTAGTCTACTTCGACTAGCATTCCAGCGTATACTTGAGACACTAGCATGTCTACAATGAAACCCACAGTAGCGTTTGCTCATGTATGAGAGAGAGTGGGCAAAGGTTTAAGGAATCCCACTGCCCTCTGATGTTCACTCTTCACTTGGGTACAAATAGTACAACTCTTGACTTACTGTATAACATTTTTATGCACTGAAGGCCACCAGAAGTTACCACATACCAACTCTAAAGTTTTAGTAATTTCTAAATGCCCTGCTACTGGGGTATAATGAGTTCAAACGATAAGATTTCTTCAAAGTCTTTGTGGGAATAAAATGTCTATTCTTGAGAACTAACAGATCCTACCTTATCATTCTGTGACCTGGATCTTCTTGTAACTAGTCCTCTATGGTAATCTGAGTCTGTGCTTCCCAAATCTGTAGAAAAATTGTTCATCACTCGGTCCTCTGTCTTTTGCCACCTAGCTCGTAGGGGATAAATCTTCCAGTAGTCCTTCATCCACAGCTGTGGGACAGGATAGGGCATTCACTTTCCCATGCCTCCACCCTGGACCATAAGAGAAACCATTATGAAAACTGGGAAAAGAGTGTCCATCGGGCAAACCTAACATTGCTGCACCTCATACATTATACAAGACTCAGGTTTTCACTATCAGTCCAGATGGTGACTTTATGCTGCTCCCCTTCCAGATCATGATGCCATTGACTAAAGTCCTCCTTTATAGCCAGTAATTCATTATCATAGCATAGTTGTTTTCTGTAGCAAAGAGCATTCTAGAGAAAAAGGAAATAAGATGTAATTCTTCCATCACTGGATGTCTCTGGGACATGATTGACCCAAAGGCGTCAGCTGAAGCATCATTCTGTAATGTGGATGGGGTTTGTTATCAGGTAGCCACAGTATGGGTTCAGATGTAAACAGATTCTTTAATTGCTGAAATGCTTCTTCTTGTTCACAACTCCACTGGAATTTGACCCCTGCCTTTGTGAGGTGAGTGATTGGCAATACAAGTTTTGAGAATTTTTAAATATTTGTCTTTAGCAGTTGGCAAAGCCAAAGATCTTTGAATCTCTTTCTCACTATTAGGTGAAGGCCAGTCCAAAACTGTTTTAATCATACATGGGTCCATCTGAATTCCTGGTTTGGATATAACATAACACAAAAAACAGATTTGAGTCTTCTCAAATTCTCAATTTTCTACTTTTGCATACAGTGAGTGCTTCAGGAGTCAAGATAAAGCCTCTTTGACATGTCTTGAAGGTTCTTCCACAGAGCTAGAGAAAATCAGAATATCATCAAGATAAATCACTAGATTTTGATCCAAGATATCCCTGCAGATTTCACGTACTAAGTGACTGGAGCACTACAAAGGCTGAAAGGCTTGACCAAATACTCAAAATGGTCATACCTTGTGTTAAGGGCGTTCTTCCACTCTTTGCCTTCTCTGATCCATACCAGATTGTACACCCAATGCAAATCTAAATTTGTGAAGATTTTGGCAGACTTGATTTGATAAATCAAGACCGAGATCAAAGGTATGGTATACTGGTTGTGAACTGTGATGTTGTTAAGTTTCCTGTAGTCACTACACAGTCTGTAAGTTTCATCTGAATCCGGAATAAAAAAGATGGAGGCCCCAGCTAGAGAAGCTGATTGCCTGATGAGCCCTATCTTTACGTTTTCATCAAAATACTCCTTAAGCACAGGGTCTTCTTTCATGGTCAAAGGATACATTCTTCTTGAGGAATCACTGCCTCGGGAACCAACTCAATGGGGCAGTCATATTCCCTATCAGCTGACAGGCAGTCAGCTTGTGCTCGGTTGTACGCTTCTGCAAAGTCTTGATACACATCAGGGATTGCACATAAGATAACAATGATCCCCTTATTGCAATGCAAGACGTGAAATGTTGCTGTTTCTGCAGCACTTTTTTCGGAAAGCATTCCTATGGACAGTTTTAAGATTAGAATTTAACGATATTAGTCTTCCAGTCAATAGTAGGATTGTGGCTTTGCAACCATAATGTTCCCAGCACAACTGTAAACAATGGTGCATCCATTAAATCAAAAATCAAGGAATCTACATGTCCTTCAGAAGTAACCATTAAAAAAGGTAAAGTAGCTTGTGAGCTATCTCCAGGCGTTAAGGTTTCCTATCTATCCCTTAAATTGATTATATGCCTGTCTTGTTCTGTACAGGTATTTCTGCCATCTGATGAAATACATTGTCAATAAAACAATCAGATGCTCCACAGTTACTTTAAGCCAAAAGGGTGCACAGCCCATTAAGTGTTGTAGCTTCTACTTGTAAATAATAATGCACTCATGAGGGTGCAAACACTTTTGACACAGAAATGCCTGTGCAGGGTTTGCAAGTCAAGGACAGGCCCAGTAATTTTCCTGCAACTGGGGGCAGATTCTTACAAAATGCCTTTTTTTAAATCACAATAAAGGCAGAGCTCCTCTTTGTAATTACCATTCTTCTCTTCTTTGCTTAAGGGTTGTTTTAGACTCACATTCAGGGTCCTCTTTCTTATCCTCCGATAATGACGAAAACTCAATTTCTTTTAGCAATTCTTCCAATGTAATTGCTTGGCTTCAATCAGAAGCATTAATTTAATGAAGACTTCCATTGTAGTTGGTTAATTTACCACTAGTCGAAAGAATCTTTTAATTCTTCCCACAAGCCATTCTAGAACGCGACTGTAGCAGCTTCAACAGTTCACCCCATCTCCACATTTAATTGATAAAACATACTCACGTATGAAATTATATATTCAGTTGTGTAATGCTGTAATAATGGGATGTCTCCATTGATTATAGGTGTTGCCCAGGCTAATGCATCTTGAGACAAATGAGACAGAATAAACAGAACTTTACCCCGGTCCATTTGAAACAACTGAGGTTTATTGAGGAAATGTAGTTCGCACTGAGTGAGGAAAGACTGACATTTCTACAGTAATATCAAGATGGTGAGGAATGGTAAAGGGGGTGAGCCATACCCGGGTTTGAATTTATGGCATTTTCTCCAGCTGCCACAATGGGCTTTCAAATGCCCCGTGGATGGATTCGGTATTAGGACATTAATCATATTTGTATTTTTTAATTTTTTTAAATTTATTTTTATTAAACAGTTCAGCCAACAAAGAAACACATCAAGTGACATACTCATACATTCCCAATGTTCCTCAATAACATTCCATACATTTGAAAATATTACACAGTTGCAGCAGTTGGTGGATCAAGGGGACTCGCGCACTTCAGCGTCCTCTTGACGGGGACATTAATCATATTTAACAAAAACGTCTGCTCTTGGCAAGTCATCTCCAACTCATTGTGAATGTTATTAATGGCTTATGCCATAGCCTGAAGTGGATTACACCTGAATCAATGCACATATGTAGTCCTGGCAAACTGCTAGGAATTAGCCCAATCCCACCAAGAGAACCCAGGCTCTAGAATCAGACGATAATCTACCAATCTCCCCTTAAGGACAAGAGGTGGGATGGTGATACAGCCTCACAGATCTGTCAGGAACAGGGAACACATCACACCAGCAAAGGCCCATCTCAGAATATTCCCTCTGCATGCTTAGAACGAATAGTGTTGTAATAAACCATCTCAGGGTCTGAGCTGAAGGTTCTGGTACTTCAGACGAGATAGAGGTATTGAACTTCAAAGGCACCAGGAAACACCTAGAGGCCCGGAAGCATCCCGAGGACAGTCAGGCAAAGCAGTGGTAGTGGTGGGGCCAAAATGACCAAGGATCATTAAGCACAGGGATCCAGCAGGAAAGAAGGAAAGAATCGGGAAGGGGAACAACGCACGAAAAGTAGGCGAAACGCAATATGTGACAAACTAAGCAAGAGCAGGAGTCACATAACAAGCGGAAAGTTGCCAGGCGCCATCTTGCTAGTTCCCAGACTTCTGATAGTGGCCAGTGGGTGCTGTGCTACCTCTACTGGCCCCAACCTGGAACTATCTGTTCTTTACGTTCTGTGTGCGAGCCAGCCACCAGGAGCCGGTAGTCCACAGCCTCCAATCCTACCCTGTCCTTCATTGAGAACATATGTCCATTTCCCAGTACATCCTCAGATTCAATCCTGATACCCCCGCTCTCTGATGGCACTGCAAAATCAAAGAAGAACTCACAAACATCTAATAGTTAGTGCAAAGGCTAAATCCTTCAAAATACAGATAAACTGGGTAAGAACACTTTTCAAAAAAGTCAAACACTGTACAATGTCTTACATCCATCAAAACCCCAGTTTAACATTAACTTGACTTGGAATCCCTACTAAAAAATAACACCTCTCTCTCCAAAGTCGTTGCCAAAATGCAGTCCTGTTGTGATGACTATGGCCTGTCTTCCTTTCTGATTTAAAAAATGTGGCCACCATAGCCAAGGGAACAGCCACCCAGAGCCAGGCACCCAAACAAATGCTTAGCACAGGCTCCCTCTTTTTTTGGAGGGCGAGGGGTGGTTAAGACTGTTTTAGCAAGGCACAGAGTCATCCCTTGATGATTGCACTAGTCCCAGTGCCTTATCCAGCATCTGCAGAGTGTGCCCCAGAGGAGTTCCCACAGTTGTACCAACATCCTCTCCAGGACACCAGCAGGGGCGTCTTGCCCCTGACAACTCCTTGGAACATAGATCACAATCCGCAAATCAACCACTGCACCCACGTGATCCTCAAGTGTCATAAGACTGATTGGCATCTTGGGCATGGCTCCGGTTAAATAGCCACAAACAAGCCATGAGCCCTCGCCGTCCTGGAGTATTGGTTAATCGATATCATGGTTCAATCTGGCTTCAGTTCCTGCCTTCCACCAGATCACCTTTACCTGTACCTGGGACACCCGAGGAAACCTGGAAAAGAAATGGAAAAACCCTGCTTAGATTAGAAAAGTCAGATACCGCTTATGCGGTCATGTTGCTGCCAGTTTCCCCAAAATCTACTGAAGGGTAATGCCATTTTGTCTTCTACTTTGAACTTGAAGAGGAAACCTAAACAAAGACAGTAAGGATTACTCTTCACAAAAAGGAATGAAATGCCATAGTTGTGTACCTGTTCTATGACATTTAGTACGAGACAATACAAGTGATTACCCTTAAATAGCTGTCAGAAGGTGAAGTGCGATGCAAGACAAGGTGTGTAAGTACTACATGAGAGTTACAAATGGTTTGTGACTGGATCAAAGGATTGATGTGTTGTAAAACATTCTTGTGGTAGATGTTTATGGATCAGCTCTCTGAACACCCTCTCCACTGGACTCATCAGAAACACCTGCCACCGTTGCCTTGATGTCACCGTTCCTCCTACAAACCCATTCACAACCACCCCAGACATTCAGAAACTGTGCTGCATAACAACACCGACAACCACCTATCCAATGCAATGTATCCCATTATCCGCCTGAAATCATGTCTAATCTGTAGTGTTGGGCCTCAGGCCCACATGCTGATAAAACAACGGACACTGGCACTACATAGTTGGGTGCAATAACTGGCCCAGAGCACGTGCGCCCGGCCTCTTTTATTAACAGGCTCACCTGACTGTTGACGCCTGTGGTGGGTGGGTGTAGAGTGTCTTACATCACATCCCTCCCAAACTTTAATGAAAAAAACAAACGAAAGTCCAACCTGTAATGAAAACAAATAAATAACACATAGCACCAAATGAGTCTATACAGGCCGTCAGCCAGGCAGCGCTGGAGCCTCGGACCGTATGGTCAGGATGCCTTCAGTCGCCTTGGCGATGTTCTTTAGACCGGCCTGGTCTCGCGGTGTAGAAAGTCTATGTATAAAAGTTCAGTGCCGATGCATCTGGAGCTGTGGTGAAATTTACTTTGGTTTCGGAGACGATCTCAGTGAGTGAGGCCTTCCTGTGGGGGTGACGTGCTCGGTGACCCTCCTTACTCCTGACTGCTGAGCAACGTTCGACTTGCCTCTCTCGCCTGGACTCCTTTGCCACTGGAGCCTCTTGGATGGCTTTCCTTGCTGGCTGTCATGGGACCGCGTGGACCGTGTGGGGCTTCACGTGGGCCGCGCAAAAGCGTCGCTGAGGAACTGCCAACGGATTCACAGCCAAGTCGCTTATGTAGCCTCCGAGGGCAGTGTCGTTGTCTGGGCGTCCTCGCCGTCTGGACTCGGGTTCTGCGCCTTCCTCTGGCGATCTTGTGGGTGACATGTCTTCCGCCGTGACCTTCGTGTTTCCTGCGCCTGGCGTGGAGCTGCGGCCGACACATCTCTCCTACTCGGACTCCCTACACGGGAACTCCGTCGAGGCCCTTGTCCCCTGGACTGCCACGTGACCGTGTGGGCTGTGCGGGCCGTCGCGTAGGCCACGCTTAGGGGTTGCTGTGGAACTCCCAACAGGGCCACGGCCAAGTCTTGTGTAGTCCCCAAGAGCGGATCTTCCAATGGCCGGGTGTGCTCGATTTTGGCAGGCTGTAGGTTGACTGGGGTGCATAGAAGGTTCCTGGGTGATTCGCCTCATTGAACTCCGGTTGTTCGGGGTGTGTATGAATTCACTCAGGTGGTGCGATGCTCCTTGGTGATGATGCACTTGGATGGTGGTAACAGGATGTTGGTTTTCTTCAGTGGGCAAACAGGCGGCGATCTGTCGGGGTGATCGTAGGGAGTGGGGAGGACTTGAGGGACTTCGTGGCACCTCTACGTCATCTTCCAGCAGGTGCACTGTGAGGCGTGGTGTTATCGATACCAAGCAGCCGGTGACAGGTGAGAGGACGGTCGAACTGCGAAGCGTGGGGCCAGGACGCAGATCGCGCTGCTAGCGGCTTACGGTAGGTCCTCTTACAGAGCTGTCTCCAGTGACGTCTCTGCACCCCGGTGGCTGGCTTGTGTGGATGAACACCTTCCTCAGTGCTGGTGAGAGTCCTTGGTCCTGTCGCTCTTCTCCGTTCCATCTTGCACGCCTGTTGTGGTTGTTTGTCCTGTGGCGTCATGCCACTGTTCTTCCCTCCTTTGCTGAGTGGCATCGTGCCACGCTCTTCTCCTTCTTCCGACCAGACTTTCATTTGGATATGGCGTCCTGCCACCTGTCACATGTTGTCGCCACATGGACATCTCACTGGTGGCGTCGTTCTTGTGACGGACTTTCCTTTCCTTTTGTGGATATGTTGTATGCCTGTCCCGTCCGTAGGACTTGCATGTGCTTCTTGGGGACTTCCATTGGCACCATCCCCTCACCCAGAGATTCCGCTGTGTTATTTTTCTCTTCACTCGAGGGCATTGTGCTGGCGCCTCGAGGCTGCGCGGTCATGGCGCCTGCTTCTACTCTCCGGTGTGCTTGTCCGAACTGGTCACTTGTGTGACGGGTTCCTTGCCTGCTGTGTGACGTGACGTCCGGTCAATATTGTCAGACTTCTCCTCGGCCCCCTTCACGGACCTCTACTTCATTCTTCTTGTCGGACCTTTTGTCAGGTCTCTCCTCTCTGACCTTTTCACTGGTCAGTTCGCTCTCTGACCTCTGGGAGGTCGCCTCCTTTACAACCCTCTGTTAGGTCGACTTCTTCCTTGTGACCGTCTTGCAGGTCGGCTTCTTTTTTGCGACCATGCGGCAGGTCTGTTTCTTCGTTGTGACCGTCTGGCAGGTCGGCTTCACCCTGGCGACCGTCTGGCAGGTCGGCTTCTTCTTTGGCGCGCATCCGACTGCGCCCTTTGTTCGCTTCACTGGACGCGCTGGCTGCGCATTCACTTCAGTCTGTCACTCCTGGAACGGTAGCAGTTGTTCCTGTGCCGCTGTGCACTTGCTTGGTGCTGTGTTCTCCTCAACCTTGGTGCAGTAGAGATGTGGTCGCTCTCAGTACTGCATTCAGTAGTGCTTCTCTCTGTGGAGATGTCTATCTGCCGGGCACCTGCCCGCGCTGTCTGGTGCACAGGCACGGCCTTCTGCGCGCATCTGACCTAGTGCGCTCCGTCTTCTTCTGGGACTCTTTTTTCTGGCACGTGGTGTGGCTGGGGTGTAGTTTGCGGCATTGTCTGTACACCGGGAGGAGCAAATGATGCGATCTCTGCTTCAGCGGTGGCGTTGGGCAGCCACGTGTGGTGCGTGCTCTGCACCAGTCCTTTCTTGTGCTGTCGATGGGGACAGTTCCCTTGAGACGTTGCCGTCTGTTCCACTTGCTTGCGTCTTGTGGCAGCGTGGAATCTACAGTAGCGCTCCTACTGCAATGAGTGTTGCCATCTGGCTTGAACGGTCGGTCCTTGTCTTGGACTTCTTGGGGCCTTTGGGTGGACATGGAAGTATTCGCGTTGCCGCTGACTATTTCTCCTGTGCCGCTGTGCACTTGCTTGGTGCTGTGTTCTCCTCAACCTTGGTGCAGTAGAGATGTGGTCGCTCTCAGTACTGCATTCAGTAGTGCTTCTCTCTGTGGAGATGTCTATCTGCCGGGCACCTGCCCGCGCTGTCCGGCGCACAGGCATGGCCTTCTGCGCGCATCTGACCTAGTGCGCTCCGTCTTCTTCTGGGATGCTTTTTTCTGGCACGTGGTGTGGCTGGGGTGTAGTTTGCGGCGGTGTCTGCACACCGGGAGGAGCAAATGACGCGATCTCTGCTTCAGCGGTGGCGTTGGGCAGCCACGTGTGGTGCGTGCTCTGCACCAGTCCTTTCTTGTGCTGTCGATGGGGACAGTTCCCTTGAGACGTTGCCGTCTGTTCCACTTGCTTGCGTATTGTGGAAGCGTGGAATCTACAGTAGCGCTCCTACTGCGATGAGTGTCGCCGTCTGGCTTGAACGGTAGGTCTGTGTCTTGGACTTCTTCGGGCCTTTGGGTGGACATGGAAGTATTCGCGTTGCCGCTGACTATTTCTCCTGTGCCGCTGTGGCTCCTTTGGCTGTGCAGGGCATTCGCTGATTCTTGGTGGGTGTCTGCTACTTTCGCTTGCAGGGTGCAGAGGGGCACGTCGTGCTGTGCTTGATGCAGTCTGTCTCAGCAGCTGAGTGTGAGCAGGCAATCTTCCTGGTGGTGGCGGTGCGCACTCTGGGACCTGTTGACTGCTTTTGTCGGCTGGTTAGCAGGATGCGGTGCTGTGCTCTGGTACTGCTGGTCTGCAGGGTGCAGTGCAGCTACATTTGACACTGGGCTGCTGACGTCAGCCGCAGCGCGTAGTCAGTGTGCTGGATCACTCTTTGATGTGAATCAGTCTCTTACACTGCTCTGTCTCGGCTTACGATCCCCCCCCTCCTTGATACTCCTTAGGGCCTTGCCGTGTTGGTGTAGGGCAGGTAGGTGCAGGGTTGAGGCTCTTAGGGGACAGCCACAGGATGTTTAATGCAAAGTGGGAGGCGAGGGTCTGATGCTCCGGCGCTTGTCTGCTTCCTTTTGAGTGGTGATCTCGGCTGGGAGTTATTGTCGGGGCCTTTTGTTCCTACGGACCCGGAGCATGCCTTTGGGTCTTGGCGTGAGTTCTGCTTGACGTAGCTGTAGGGGTGTGTTGCATATATGCGGCCACTGAGTGGCGCTGTGCCTTCATCGGGCGCAGTCCATGCCTGCGACCGCTAGGTGACACTGTCTCTACTGCTGGGTGTAGCGGTAGTGTTACCGACGTGGCAGGCATCCAAAGGGGTGAGCGCGTGGAGGGCGACCCTTGCCGGTGCACTTGCCTCTTCCTGGAGCAGACGTGCAGCTGTTCCCGGCGGCCTGGTGGCGCTGTGGGCGCTGACTCCGTCAACGGCGGCAGCCTGTCACGTCACTGCGGGGGTCTGAGGCCGCCAGAACTGTCGCTGTGCTTTCAGCACCGGAGATGCCTCACTTTTGGCTGGAGTGGCTGGCAGCGGGCACAGAGCTTCATCGCGCCCTGACAGGTACGGGGACACACCCCTTTGCTTCACGCAGCTGTGCCTGTCGCACTTTCCGACCTCCCCACGACGGCGGTGCTACTTAGGTCCTCTCCCAGGACAAGATAGTGCTTTCCTTTCCAGGGCAATGAGCGTCCGCGCAGGGTCGTGCGTGCCGGTGGGGGCAGCCAGCTCACTAAGCCTGGGTGGTGCCATGCGCCGGGGGGGCAGCGAGGCAGGGTCGCTCTGGACTCTGGGCATCTTGCGGGTCCGATGATGGGTCTATCATTTCCCCCCCACATGGGCGGTGCCGGCATGGGCCACGTCTCACCTCCTGCGGCGCCGGTCTCAGCACCCGCGGTCACCTCGAGCCGGCGCTGGCCTTAGCAGACCCCTCTCTACCACCGATGATTCGCTGCCAGGCTGGCCAGTGTGGAGGGCAGCCGCTGGGTCAGCATGCAGGATTATGCAGATTTAATTTAATTTAATTTAATTGTGGGTTTATATAGATGCAGGGGTAGACTGGAGGGCGCGCGTCCAGGTCGGTTGGGCTACACTCTCTCCCCGAGGAACCGGGACGCGGCTGCCTGTTAACATGTGGGATAAGACCCACTCGTCACCAGTGTAGTGTTGGGCCTCAGGCCCACATGCTGATAAAACGACGGACACTGGCACTACATAGTTGGGTGCAATAACTGGCCCAGGGCACGTGTGCCCGGCCTCTTTTATTAACAGGCTCACCTGACGCCTGTGGTGGGTCGGTGTAGAGTGTCTTACATCACAGGCTAAACACTAGAATGTATACATCCGGATACTACATAATCCTACACATGGGTGGTCAAGGTAATATGACCCAACAATGGGCAACATCCTGCTTATTTGCTCCATTGATTTCTAGTAGAATGGACATGTCATTTATGAATTAATAGAGGAAAATAAAATAAAAACAGTGGTGGAAATGGTGAAACACTACTGCAGCATGGGCTCTTTGTTTATAAACAGTTGGTGAGAGATGCAGCAACACTATAGAGCACAGCAGAATAAGTTCTGACAAAAGCATATGGCAAATGGGTGCTACAGAAAATAAAGCAATCCTTTGTTTCAGAAGCATCCATTTTTCAGATTCTTTTGTCACCGCATACTCTCGAGTTCTACTGAGCCACTCACAGACTATAAGATAGGCCCATCAGGCATGTCAATGGTGGCAAAGGAAACACACCTCAACAGCCAATAGTAAGCAAGCATTGGTAATGGGGTGGGAGTTAAAGAAGAACACCTCCAGTAAATGAAGGGACCTAGAACAGCATCTAAAATACAGAAGCCAAAACTGGGGATATACACATTTTTACTGGGGAAATCCCGCTGTAATGTTTGAAAGATTCCAAGCAAAATGCTCACAATAGGGCTGACTTGGGCAGGGATATTACAGATGAACAATGGCAATACTGCTGTCTACAAACTGCGGAAATCTCGGCTAGTGCTAGGCTCCATATAATTCATTACAAATATTTACAGCGTATGTATTATAACTCGGCTAAAATGTATCGATATGGGCTGCGAGACACCTACGGGTGTGACAGGTGCGGCAGGGAGGGAGCTGGGTTCCTGCATTTGGCCTGGGAGTGCCCGAGGGTGATGGAATATTGGGGACAGGCTTTTGCAGCACTCTCTGAAATGATAGAACTACTGATGATGTGTGACCCCCTGACTGTGCTTCTTGGCTACACTAAGCAAATTCCCAAAGCGAGCCGCCGTTTTGTCACACTCTCATTATTGCTAGCAAAATGCAGAGTTGCATGCAGATGGGGTAGAGGATGGGCCCCTAAATTTAAGGAGTGGATGGAGGACATGGTGTATTGTCAGGACCAACTCGCCATATATGCGGAGACGTTGCCCCGTAGCTCGAGACCGAAAGATATATGGGGCCCTCTTAAGACTTACTTATTGGCGCACACTACGCGCTCCCCTCTGGACAGCCCTATAGCTGCAGGAGATGATGGTAGAACTCCCCCCCATGTATTGTTGCCTTAAGGGGTCGAAGGTGGATGGTGAGATCCGTTCCCAATACTGTGGGAAAACTCTAACTGTGGTAGTGGGATGGCAAACATTATATGACTTACACTGTGTATTTGCTGGCAACCTACCTGCACATTTGGAACCTCAAGGCGATCAGGGAATACATCGAGCCCTGAATGTACAAGCTATATGAATAACTGACATGGATGGATTACCCCCCCCAGGATATGCTCACCCCTATCCCCGAACAATTGAGAAACGAAGCCCACTCTCATAGTCATGACTTGCTATATGTTTGCCCAATCCATGATGTGCATGATGTTCTGCTTATTTAATGACTGTGATGTTCTTCACTGGAAAATATAAATAAAGTTTAAAAACAAAAAATGCTCACAATAGTATTATAAGGAAAATGCGTGTCTTCTATTCATTTGATTAACATCACAATGTGCTTTCTATTTTGCATTGCGTCTATGGTCGCTGACCAAAATAAAGTAATTAAGATCGTGTTAAAAATAGTTCATTTTAATAAAGTTCTTCTACCTCAATAAGCCGCAGGACCTGCAGTGCACACAAAGGCCACTTGATGGTTTCCCCTGTGCTGCAGCCGTACGTGTATTCTCCACTCAGCCTCACAAAACAGATCTGACATGTATACACTACAGCCACCAAGGCACCCTAACTTTCTGTGGAAGGAGTGAAAAAACATAACAAGGAAGCTTTCGAAACGTTTAAATGATGCACATTAAAAAAGCAAAGTACACAATAAAATTATATGAATTATTATTATTATGGAAGTTTATAAAGCGCATGGTTACGCACACCGGCGTGTCCCCGCGCTGAGAAGAAAAGAGAGGCAGCCAGTGCAGGGAAATCACATCAGTGCAGAGCGGAAAAGGTGAGTTTTTAATGAATGGTATTTCATTTTTAGGTTTTAGCTGACAGCTAGGTGCAAGGTAAAACAGGGATGGGACAGGTAGGTGGGGGGAGAAACAGGAACGGGACGGATAGGATGAGAGATGGATAAAAGCAAAATGGAGATGGTGGGAAGGATAAAACAAATAGTACCTGAATCACAGCAAAAGATAGAGGAATGACACTAATAAAACAAAATTAATCTGTGCTTGGTCCATGCGTCACAGAAAGAAAAGGAAGTGGCGCCTTGCAAGCGCTGACAAATTAGAAGGCAGCAAAGAAGAGTGACAATGATGCCAACGAATGGTAAGCACATGGGTGGTCTCTTAAGACCGGCACATGTTTGACAGTGTTTGTCGACATTTAAACATCAGCTAACTGTTTAACAATTATATAAATATTAAAAAATAATAATGCCAGCACATCCAGGCTCTTCTCACAGCTGTGGGAGGACAGGAATGTCCAATTTATCACATCTTTATAAATATGATGGTCAATCTGTAGCATTGTTCCTGGCATTTCGCAATGCCGTCAGATACAGTGGAAGGTGAGAGCTGCAGAGGATGCTATTATCTTGGGCCCTAGCACTTATTGATTTTACAAATTAAGCACTGATCAGGACCCATTCCATGGCAGGCACTGGCAGTGATAGTAACAGCACACATTCTGGCTGGAACAGCAGGGGACGTGTGGCTCACTGAGGAAACATCAGGTGAGACGTCAACCCATTGTTACAAAAGGCCGCTTTAATAGAAGAGGTCAGCCAAAAACACACATAAGAACCAACGTCATGCGCCATTCACAATAAGGTTCTTATTTAGATCTCGGCGGATGGAACCCTCCGTCACAAACACGACGGATATCCCGTCCACCGTATTACGATCTCCATAAAATACAATGGAATCGTAATACGGAAGATGGGATATTCACAATATTTGTGACTGAATATTTCCTTGCAAAAAAAAGGGGGAGTAACCCTATTGCAGAGCAAAGGGACAGGGTCAAAGTAATACTGTTAAGCAAAAAAGTCCCTATTGTTATCAACAACCAGGAGGAAAGGTACTCTCCAGGGAACACATATCTATTGTTATAATACAATCCTAGTTAGTAAGAGCAAAGTAAGTAAAAGCTGCAAATATCTGAAGTGTATCAATATACCATTTATTAAAACAAGTTCATTCTAAGCCACTTTATGTTAGATGAGTGCCTTACTAATTCTCCTGTAATAGGTTACAATCTAAATGACACTTTATAAAAAGGGGGGACAATGAAGACTGTCCTCTATTGGATGTACTCAATATAAAAGTTAAAACCATAAAATCATAATAACATCAGTGCAATGTTTAGTATAATCCATACAAATGTTAAAAACAATCATGAACAATATTTTAATCTTATCAGTGGTGTTGTTAAAAAAAGTCGACGCAGCGTTTCGGTGATTTCTTTATATTTAGCACCTTCTTCAGGACTAACAACTTTATACATAAATCTGTGTGGCAAAAGAAATACTAGAATTAGAAACCATTCCTATGGAAATCATACATTTTTGCAGCAATCACTACTTCATCTTCGTCTTACTCATTTCTATAGTTCATATAAATATTATCACGGTCCTATCTATTCATTTTTTCACTGCTATCACGTCAGATGGCTTTGAAATTCGTAGCACTAAAATATCCCTTTGTGTTTTTTCATTTTCTATAGGACCTATTCTTTTTTTTTTTTTTTTTTTGAAACCGTTTATTACAAAACTCTAAAAATATACAAAGATGGGCCTACAACCTTCCGGCCGGCCGCTAGCAGACAAAAGGAGCATATGATACACATTGTAGAGCGTGTGTTGCGGCTGAGGAAGATGCACAGGAGTTAGCAGCGTTGATAGCCACACCATCCGGACCCCACTGTACGGTTTCATTTTAAACTGAAAGAACAACCAGAAAAACAAACCCACAAGGCAATCCACAATCAGAAATAGCAGCATGTGCTCCCCTGAGAGGGGGACCCTACCAGTCCATAGGAGTATCAAGAAGGGGAAGAGATCAGGACTAGGGCTGGGTAAACTCAATGCCCGGGACAAGGAAGATGGGTCGGCTAAGGGGATAGGGCAGGCGACGGATCAGGCAATAACGGCGGAGCACAGATTCCCCCGCGGTAGGCGTTCCAGGGGCCCCATACTTTCACCCATGTCCCAGGCTTACCTCTCGCCACATACACCACCTTTTCCCGAAACATGCACCAATCCATATGTTCCTTCCAGGCCGAGACAGTCGGGGACCTCTGGGATCCCCACAGTTGAGCAATATCGCGCTTGGCCACCATATATCCCAGAGTCACCCACCACGTCTGTGGCGCCGAGTAGTCGGTAGGTTCCCACACATTCAACAGGCATCTCCTCGCTTCGGGTAGCAGCACCACATGCGTAACCACACGCAGGACCTCATGCACACCACGCCAGAATCGCTCCACCTCCGGGCATTCCCACAATATATGCAGAAAGGTCCCCAAAGCGCCACACCCATGCTTACACAACCCGTCCACAGCATAGCCCATACGCAGGAGCCTTGGCCCCGTCATGTAGACTCTGTGGAGTATCTTGAGCTGGACGAAGCGAAGGCGGGCCGGTATGGCCACCTCTTTCAGGGAGGCCACCGCAGAGGTCCAGTCCTCGTCGTCCAGCTCCAGTCCATCGGCAACCCAAGCCTCACGAAGGGCAGTCAGCAATCCCGAGCGGTCATTGATCAGTTTTTTGTAGATCAGTGAGATCGTGCTGTCCGGAACGTGCCCATCCAGCACTCTATCCTCCAGGGGGAAATACTCCGGGATGGATGCAACGTCCGGGAAGACGGAGCCCAGTGCATGACGAATCTGCAAATACCGAAAGTACTCCCTGTCATGCAACTGGAATTCCGTCTGCAGCATCTCGAACGTTTTAAATCCTCCCTCGTCCAGAGATCCCCCACTTTGCTGATGCCTATCATGTCCCACTTCTCGAAGCCCTTCGAGGTCCACAGGGAGCCCAACTGCTCGGACGCGTATAGTGGTGATGCCCGGGTCAGACGGTCCTTCCACCCCATCGCCACATTAGCCGCGTGCCACACTCGCACCATGACACGCGTGGGGCCGGTCAGCCGAGCGTCGGGCGCGCTGGAATAGAGCGCTCGATTATAGTCCCCACCCGGGAGTAGCATCTTATCCATTTCGAATGCCGGGTTTAAGGCGGGCCCGTACAGGCCGTGATTAATCGCAGCCAGCTGGGAGGCCCAATAGTACCGTTTGATATCCGGGAGGGCAATCCCTCCGTCATACCATGGGAGCGTCAGCTTCGCCAGGGCGATACGCGGCCTCCCGTCCCAGAACAGGCAGCGCTGCAAACTCTCCACCTCGCGGAAGTAGCGCGCTGGGACGAGGTCCATAGTATTCTGCAAAGCGTACAGGAAACGCGGCAGAGACATCATCTTAAACAATGCCGCCCGGCCGAGCGGCGAGAGCGGCAAGCGCCGCCAGCGCGTGACATCTTCCTTCAGGCGCTGGAGGGGGGGAAGCAAGTTCCGATCATACCGGGCCTCCGGGTCCCGAGTAATGAAGACACCCAGGTACCGAAATCCCTGCGGGGCGATCTGGATCGGACAGCCCCGCGGGAGAATAGGAGCCTCCCCAGAGAGAACATACACGCACGATTTAGCCCAGTTGATGACAAGGCCGGAGTTACGACCAAATGAATGCAAAACATCAACCAGTACTATCAGTGATTTACGTGGGGAAGCTAGGTACAAGAGGATGTCATCAGCGTATAGGGATACGCGGTCCTCATACTCGGGGGTCCAACGGAGACCACGAATAGAAGGTTCCCACCGCAGCCACTCCGCCAGGGGCTCCAAGGCAAGCGCAAAAAGGAGCGGCGATAAGGGGCAGCCCTGCCGCGTGCCCCGGCCCAGCTCGAACGGAGCCGATACTCTACCGTTCACCACCACCTGCGCCAATGGGCCCGAATACAGCAATTTGACCCAACTGATGAACCCTGCGCCAAAGCCAAACTTCGCAAGCATCGCCCAGATGTATGGCCATTCAAGCGTGTCAAACGCCATGGTGGCGTCCAAGGACGCTAAAATGGCCGGCTCCCGTATGTACTGAACACGTGCGAGCACCCCATGTAAACGCCGCATCTCGAACGTTTTAAATCCTCCCTCGTCCAGAGATCCCCCACTTTGCTGATGCCTATCATGTCCCACTTCTCGAAGCCCTTCGAGGTCCACAGGGAGCCCAACTGCTCGGACGCGTATAGTGGTGATGCCCGGGTCAGACGGTCCTTCCACCCCATCGCCACATTAGCCGCGTGCCACACTCGCACCATGACACGCGTGGGGCCGGTCAGCCGAGCGTCGGGCGCGCTGGAATAGAGCGCTCGATTATAGTCCCCACCCGGGAGTAGCATCTTATCCATTTCGAATGCCGGGTTTAAGGCGGGCCCGTACAGGCCGTGATTAATCGCAGCCAGCTGGGAGGCCCAATAGTACCGTTTGATATCCGGGAGGGCAATCCCTCCGTCATACCATGGGAGCGTCAGCTTCGCCAGGGCGATACGCGGCCTCCCGTCCCAGAACAGGCAGCGCTGCAAACTCTCCACCTCGCGGAAGTAGCGCGCTGGGACGAGGTCCATAGTATTCTGCAAAGCGTACAGGAAACGCGGCAGAGACATCATCTTAAACAATGCCGCCCGGCCGAGCGGCGAGAGCGGCAAGCGCCGCCAGCGCGTGACATCTTCCTTCAGGCGCTGGAGGGGGGGAAGCAAGTTCCGATCATACCGGGCCTCCGGGTCCCGAGTAATGAAGACACCCAGGTACCGAAATCCCTGCGGGGCGATCTGGATCGGACAGCCCCGCGGGAGAATAGGAGCCTCCCCAGAGAGAACATACACGCACGATTTAGCCCAGTTGATGACAAGGCCGGAGTTACGACCAAATGAATGCAAAACATCAACCAGTACTATCAGTGATTTACGTGGGGAAGCTAGGTACAAGAGGATGTCATCAGCGTATAGGGATACGCGGTCCTCATACTCGGGGGTCCAACGGAGACCACGAATAGAAGGTTCCCACCGCAGCCACTCCGCCAGGGGCTCCAAGGCAAGCGCAAAAAGGAGCGGCGATAAGGGGCAGCCCTGCCGCGTGCCCCGGCCCAGCTCGAACGGAGCCGATACTCTACCGTTCACCACCACCTGCGCCAATGGGCCCGAATACAGCAATTTGACCCAACTGATGAACCCTGCGCCAAAGCCAAACTTCGCAAGCATCGCCCAGATGTATGGCCATTCAAGCGTGTCAAACGCCATGGTGGCGTCCAAGGACGCTAAAATGGCCGGCTCCCGTATGTACTGAACACGTGCGAGCACCCCATGTAAACGCCGCAAGTTAAGGGCCGTGTTACGATGGGGAATAAAGCCGGACTGATCCTGGTGAACCAGGTCGACCACCACGCCGACCAGCCGATTGGCCAGGACCTTGGCGAGAATTTTGGGCTCCGCGTTCAGTAGCGAAATGGGCCGATAGGATGTAACCCGGTCCCGAGGTCTCCCCTCCTTGTGGATAACCACGATTGTAGCCAGACGCTGGTCCAGCGGGAGGGAGCCCACCGAGTGAGCCTCCAGGAACATCAATCGGAGATGTGGTGCCAGCGTATCCGGTCGCAACTTGTACAACTCGATGGGGAGACCATTAGGACCCATGGCCTTGCCGGAAGCGACCGAACGTATGGCGAGGGCGATTTCGCCGGAGGTTGGAGCGGCGTCCAGCGACACTCTGTCCTCCTCCGAAAGGGAAGGCAGCCCGATATCCCTGAGCAGGGCACGGGAATCCTCTTCAGAGCGGGAAGACACCGGGGAATACACCCCACGGAAATAATCCGCGAAGCAGGAGACAATTTCTTCCGGCTCAGTAACACACACACCGTCCATTTTCTCAATCAGCGGGACTACACGACTCGCTCTCTCCTTTTTGTCCAGCCACGCAATCAATTTACCAGCCTTATCACCCACATCATACAGTCTCCCCTGTTGCTCTCTACTGAGGCCCCTGGCCGCCTCCGTGACGAGGGCCCGATAGGCCGCTTGCTTGAGTTGGAGAACATGTAATACGGCATCCGTCACCCCACATTCTAGATTACCCTCCAACTCGGCTATCTCAGCTTCCACCCGGGTCACCTGCTCCCGCTCGCGCCTCCGGGTGTGGGAAATAAGGGACAGGGCCTCTCCTCGTAGTACTGTCTTGAATGCCTCCCACAGTGAGACAGCCGAAGGCACGGACCCCACATTCTCGTCAAAATAGCGCTGGAGGGATTTAATCAATTCAGCGCGAATGGTGGGGTCGCGCAGGTACCAGGGATTGATCGGGACCACCCTACCCTCACCCCTCGGAAAAAGATCCAGGTGTAACAGGAGCGGGGAATGGTCCGAGATACCCCGTGCCAAATGGCGCACCTCTCCCACCCTCCCAACATAGGCCGCCGGGACCAGGACATAATCTAGTCGTGAGAGACTACCATGGGCCCCCGAATGGAAGGTATACTGTAGCTGCGTGGGATGTTTTAAACGCCAGCAATCCACCAATCCCAAAGTGTCCAATAGGCCAGATAGCCACGCTTGGGCCCGGGGGAGGTCCCTAGGGGGGTGACGATCCACAGTCCCGGAAACCACCGCATTGAAATCCCCCCCACCACCAGAATCCCCCCCGGAAGGCCAAGGAGGAGGCGCCCCAGGTCCGCAAAGGTAGTCGACTGCATCCCCGGCGGGACGTATACTGACACAAAAACGACCACTTTGCCCTCCATCCTTCCCACCAAGACCGTGTAACGTCCCCTGTCGTCATGGAGCACCTCATCAATCTCCAACGGGAGCGAGTTCTTAACCATGATGCCCACACCCCTTGAGCCAGACGTGAAGCCCGAATGGGCCACTAGGCGATAGCCACGCCGATTCATGGCGCAGAAGGAGTTGCCAATGAGGTGTGTCTCCTGCAGAAAAACTACATCAGGCGAGACTCGCTTCAAGAACTGCAGGACCACACCACGTTTAATCCTGTCCCCCAGTCCATTCACGTTCCAGGACAACAAAGTTAGTTCCCTACCCCCCATCATAGACAGAAGCCACCATTTGTCCCCCCGAGAGCACTATAGAGCTAACACAATGATACTTTTGCCTTGTGGTAAAAACGAACAACACCCCCCTATCCCTGCCCACCCGCCCCAACAAAACTCCCCCCTCCCTGCACCCCTACATGAGCCCGAACAGCCCCCCCAACGTGCAGTGTGCCTGTCGCCCCATATATATAGTAAAACTAGCTAAACCCCCTAGAGGAGGAAGGAGAACCCCCAATAGACCCCACACAACCTCCATAGGAGGGGAAATTATACAGACAGACGCTTAATCGAAAGTGGCATCATTTTTGTCCAGAGTGAAGCCCAATATTACCCCCTCAATCCCGATCCAGTGTGCCGTCTCCCCCCGCCGCCCCCCCCCGCCCCCTCGATCACGATCCCCAGACAGAGTGTCCAGCCAGTCTCCGGCCGCTTCGGGACGATCAAAAAAGTGCGTGCGACCCTCTACCTCCACTCGCAGCTTGGCTGGGAAGAGCATAGCGTATTTAAGGTTCAGGTCCCGAAGACGGCGCTTGACGCCTAGGAAGCTCAGTCTCCGCTTCTGGACCGCTGGGGTGAAATCAGGGTAAAAGTTCACCTCCATATTGTCAAGCTTAACCGGCCCATGCAGTCTGGAGGCTTGCAGGATAGCGTCTCTGTCCCGAAAGTTGAAAATCCGGGCAATGAGAGGTCGCGGAGGGGCTCCGACCTTCGGCCTTCCCCCGGGAACCCTGTAGGCCCGCTCCACCGCGAAGAATTTACTCAGCCCCCGTGGCTGGAGATGGGTAGCAATCAGGTCCTCCACAAAGAGGTCCGCCGCCGCTTCCTCCCGTCCCTCGGGCACCCCGATGATGCGGATGTTGTTCCTCCGGGCCCGACTCTCGGAGTCCTCCAGGCGCCGATCCATAAGCGCGCTCGCCTGACTAAGCCGGCGCACCTCTGTTTGTAGTGCCGCCACCTCAGTAGTAAGGCCTGATGCGGTGTGGGCCAAAGAATCAACTCGGTCGTTGGTCTTGGAAAGATCGGCCCTCACCAGGCCAACATCCACGAGGACCGAGTCGATCTTCTGTGCCAGTGTGTCGAACCGCTGGCCCACCGAGGCCTTCATTTTGGCAATGGCGCCCATGACATCCCGCAGAGTCAGATCCGTGGGCAGGTCCGGGGCATCAGGAGGGCCCTCAGGGGACTTGTGCTGTCCGCCGGGAGATCTCTTCTGGAGGGTATAGCGGTCCATACTGTTGGCCTGATGGGTGGTGCCACGCCGGGTTGACCTGGCCTTTGCCCGGTCTCCATCTTGTTTCGTGGTCATGGCCACCAGTCCCCCGGTCGCACCAGCCACGTCGTGAAGGGCAGGCAATCAGGGCCACAAGCTCCGGGGGGGGCCACCCCAGATCGGCGGGGTGGGTCACAGCCGGCGGGCAGGCCGAGTCTCCCAGCGAGGCCACACCAACACAAAGAGCCCCGCGACCCAACCCTGCAGAGACGGCAAGGGGGTGCGAAAGCGAAAGTGCGGGGCACGCGACTCGCCAGGCCCGGCCCGCCGCTGTTGTTCACTTTGTCACTGGGTCACCCCTCAGCGCAAATCCGGGGTCTGGCGAGGAGAAGGCCGCAGACTTCAATCGGTGCTCACTCCGGTGTCCGAGGTCCGATTTGACAACGGGAAACGGGTGCCACCTCAGCTCAGGCTCACCCACACAGTCCCCTCATCCGAGACAGGATAAATTCAGGATAGTCGTAGGAGGTTGCGGAGGTCCTCGGGAGCCTCGCACCTACGCGGCCATCTTGGTTGCGCGCTAGGCTCCCACCCCCCTATAGGACCTATTCTTAATATAATTAATGTATCAACATACACTTTGTTGCTAATTGTTAAACCATTTGGTTATCTATCTCTGATGACTTAGTTTTTGTTTATAACCACTAAGTAATATTCATAATCAAACATACATGATTCCTTTATATTCTTTATGTTTGTATTTTTATATTTAGTTGGACCAGAGATACAGTACCTTTTGTTTTGAAAAAAAGATTTTTTTAGTTTCTTTTTTGTATAAGCGAGTATGTGCTGTTTCTAATTCTCCCGGTCACCATCAATATCTTGGTCTGTTAATGATACAAAAATTAAATATGATTCCTCTTGATTAATAGTCGCTTGAGGTCTAGGGACAATCTAGTTCCTTATTACAATGTGATTGCATACCTTTGACGTCAACAAAGCGTACTTCTATTCGTTAGAGCCGCCGTGTCTCATTTCTTGTTAAAAAATTGGTGTACAGATTATTGATCTCTTTTCTTCTAAGGAGGAGACATACAAATACATATACGTCTTTGTTTTCATTCCTGAATTTGTTTTGAGAGAAACAAAATTTGTATTTTACTTCTATTGTCAGGGTACAGATTGAATTAAGACAGTCTATTCCTGCTTCTTACCCTTTCTCGGTGGACTCGAGTATGATTGCTCAAGTTTGGTCCTTCTATATCGTTTCCCACTTCAGCTTATATATAAAGAGGCGCTTTTTCAATTGGCGCTTTTAAGGCATGAATTGGACGATATTCCGTTTGTATCCAGTCTGCAAAATTAATGGTACGTTTCTATTATCCATTTATCAATTGAAACAGTCTGGTATAGCATATCAATATATACCAAGACTACTTAACTACCTATGTATCAGCATTCATTTTCAATATATACATATATACTGATTTATCAATCATTGGTATAAGTTCTAGACCGGTGTAGCAAAAAGTAGCCACATGATTTTATACCGTGCCCTCAAAATCTGTGCGCTCAATGTTAAATAATTGCAGAACGCACAAGCGTTTTTATTGACATCTTAGGTACATCTTCTCAAACGGTTTTAAGCAAGAATGATAACCATTCTGAATGTCCCTCGTATATGTTCGCTCTCAAGTTTTACCGGAACATGTAAAGGGGGCATAATGAATATAAAATTATATAAAAGACGGTCTTTTCAACTATTTTGCAGCTATGGAGAGCGCTCTTAATCACAACTATTATAAAGGCAACGCTGAGGTCTACACTCCTTTGATGTTGCCGATAAGTATAGAGGGGTTTTACTTATGTTAAAAGCAGTTTTCCACCTCGTCCCAGTACCATCTATTATAATACAGTACTCCCAGCTAGTGCAAGATATTATACCTTAACGCAAAATATTTCCTTGCACCAGAATCTAAATCAGGCCCTTAATCTTTACCTCACTAATACAATAAACAGTACCCGACATTCCCACCCTTAACCTTCCCATAACATTCCCAGAAACATCCAACCACACATAGACCTTGTCTTGCTTGTTCCTGTGCAGGAAGTCACCCATGTGGTCCCCGTCGCACCTCTCATTATTTAACCACCTGCGTTATTCACCATACCTGCACCCCAGTCAGCTGGATTTATCCGCCAGGCGACAAGTCCACATGTCAATCTGTACTCATGCCCCTGCCATTAATCTTGCTAACTACAAAAAACCTCAGAAGGTGTTTTCTGCCCGCCACACCAACCGTGCATTCACAGGCATCTACTACCCAACTAATCTCCTAAGCGCTCACCATTTGTGGTTACGAGCCTTAACTCCATCAAGTAATATTTGTTCCCTACAAACAAGAGATGCACCCGATCTTGCTGAAACAATTCTGATCATTCAGTGTGTTTCATAAACCTGATCACTTGCCCAACGCAAAATCCCCTAATTTTTTACCTTAACACCTTTCTTTCTATATTGCGCTTGGCTTCCTGGCTCCTCTCCAAATCCGTCTCATCACCAGTTCTATCCATAGAATATGCCTTCCAGACCAGAACCCTTTCAGGCACCTAATGTTCATTTTCATGTCCTTCCGGGGCCGTGTTATGGAAAGTGCCCCTGGGACGCAATGGGGATGTGTGCCCGATTTGCGCATCCTCATGGGGCACTTTGGTATTATTGAAAGGGCCACAGACACTTTTGTGGCACTTTCTGTAATACAGATAGCACTGGGGCACGTGTAGTGTCAGCGCTATCACCAGCAGGTGTTCTTTCATTTGCATGGGTGTGGGCTGCCGCCTGCACAGTGAAACACGGGGCAGCTGCTTCACAGCCGCTCCTTATTTCTCTGGAATGGGCTGCCCCCAGGCCAGCACAACTTCGCGGCTACCCTGGGGGCAGCACATTGAATATAATAAAGCACGCTCACCTTGTTTGCGCAGGGCGCACCTTTTGAATGGTGTGACCAGCACAAACAAAGAGAGCGTGACATATTCTGTAATTTGGCCCCAGGTGTCCCAAACACAATACCTAGACCAGGGGCTGTATTATGGAATGTGCCATGGGGGCGCTCCAGGCATGTGCGCCCGCTTTGCATTCCCTTGGGGCACTTTGGTATTATAGAGTGGGCTGCAGGCGCTTGTGCGGCCCTTTCTGTAATATAGATAGTGCTGGCTAACATATAGCGCGAGCACTATCACCAGAAGGTGGCCCCATGCAAATGAGGGAATCCCTGTGTCTCTGTGTCTGCGCAGTATTATAGGCGCGGACACAGAAGCAAAGAAGCTGTCAGGAGGCACTCTGACAGTGCGCCATCTAAAAGGTGCACCGCCTGAGGGCAGCTCTCTGGAGGAGGGAAAGGGGGGTCCTATTGACCCCCAGACATCCTCTTGCGGGCAGGTGCAGTCACTCACTGCCCCTGCCTGCAATGGGATCCCAGCAAGGGGGTCTCTCTCTACTCTTAAAAGTGAGGGCTGGTTGGGCTGGTTGCCACCTGCACAGTGAAAAACGGAGCAAATGCTTCAAAGCCGCTCCGTTTTTCACTTGAATGCGCTGACCCCAGGGCAGCATGACTTTGCGGCTGCCTTGAGGGCAGTGCATTCAGTGTAATAGGGAGCTGTTTCCCTGTTTGCATCTTGGACACCTGTTTTAAGGTGGCTCAAAGAGGGAGATGTACCCTATGTGTAATAGGGCCCCAGATTGTTTTCCTCTAAATGTACAACTAGAAAGCCTGGGCATCCCCTCCCTTCAAAAGAGTTTGCCAATCATCGTAGCAACTCCCCCTCCTTATCCCGCTTTCCACCAACTAAGACACCATAATATGTGCGGCGTCAAGATCCAACTGTCGTCTGTAAAGCTGTGTTTCTGATTGGGGAACAACCTTTACAACGCAACTTTTACAACGCACTACCATTACAACGAAACTGTTACAACGCGAGTGCATTGACAACGCAGGACATTACAACGCAAGTCTTTACATCGACTTGCACTAGATGGTGTGCTAACATTAAAAATAGTGTAGTTTACTATCCCAACACCTTCCCTACTGTTACGTGGACTGGAGTTGGAATAGTAAATTACACTTTTTTAATGTTAGCACGCCATCTAGTGCAAGTCGATGTAAAGACTTGCGTTGTAATGTCCTGCGTTGTCAATGCACTCGCGTTGTAAAACTTTCGTTGTAACAGCATGCGTTGTAACAGCATGCGTTGTAACATCATACATCCTTCTGATTGCTTGCCGGCCCATTGCAAGAATAAGTCACCCATGATGCAAATTGTGGTCAAATCACCCACAGTTGTCACCACACAATCTGTAGCAAACAAAAACAACTGTTAGTATAAGCAGAGAAACACAAATTGTGTACCATCACTACAATCTCATAGTAAATCTTTGTTCATCCTCAGCCTCCACCTCACTAGCCTCCTACCACATTCTTCAGTGAAACACAGCCTCATTGCATCCTTTCCCGGCCCAATCCTAAAAGAGTGCATTCAAAAAAGAGTTGTCAGCCACTCAAAACTCTCAAAGCACTGCACAACACCTGCAACACATGGATTTGTGTAAGCACACTTCCAACAAGATGCCTAAAAACAACCCTACTAAAATTTCCCCTCAACCTCATACATTTCTGCCAAACTTCCACAGGACACCTCAACTCATTTTCTGAACCATGTAACAATATCTCCTGTCCCCAAAATAACTGGTCATTCTTTGATTTTCTCAAACGTAGCTTGATACTATCCACCTCCGAAATCACATCATCGCTCTGCAAGCCTACGATCCCCTTCTTCCCCCAACACCTCACAAATCCGAAATGGCACAAAAAAAAAAATCATACAGAGGGAAAACAGTGCCACCTCCAAATCTGAGAAACATAAATCCTGCAGCGCAATAAAAAATCCAAGCCAGTATCGTACCTGTGATCGGTCTCCATTTGTCACCTAAACAACTCCTTTACTGTACCCAATCCACTAATATACTGCCCCGTTTCCTAGTTGATGAATCATAACCCCAAAAGAACTTACAGTGGAAGCCAATTCCAGCTAACTTCCCTGCGAAAAGTTGTTATAAATATCACCCATGATAAAGCGTACCACATCATCTCATCCTTTTTATCTCCTCCTCCACCACCCCTGCCTCACTACTGAACTATTTTGAAACTCCTGCCACGCTTGTTCATAGGCCTTCATTGCAGACAGGGCCATCAACATTTCTACCAGCTCCTGCCTCCTTAGTTCCCCACGTCCCATAGCTCCTGTGGCATCCTGTTCTATGCCTTAACCACTCCTGACACCAGCCCTTGGGCTCTCCTCCACTGTGAACAAGACAAGGCATCCGCAATATTATGGAGAAGCTTGGCTCGAAATACAATATTAGTCTTCAAACCACCTAACAGAAAAACCTGCAACAGCTTCAAAACCTTTAGTTTTTCGGACTGTTAACCACACGACCACTGTCTGATTGTCTACATTCAATGTTATTCTCCTGTTTGATAGCTCCTTTCCCCAGAGCAACATCACCACAATCAGTGGGAGATATTAAAGGAAAGCAATGCTTCGTCTTTTATGCTACCAACTATCAGGTCAGGCTTCCGTTCCGTACCTGCCACAGTTGTTGCTGGCTCCTCAGTCTTCTCCAAAGCATGCATCACATACTGAAAAGCTTGCAAAGCAACAAGGTGCAAAGGTTGATTAATACATTTTCACTGCAAACATGTTATTGTAAATTAATTTTTAGAATGATTACGTAATTAATTTCATGCAAATTAGAGGAGGTATACAACATTTTGTTTTACCTGCACCTTCACTTCAAATTGTAATCCTAATAGGGAGAAGTCCTCAAAGTGCACTGATAGCAGTTTAAATTGCAACTTAAAATCTAACTTTGCATGTTTGACCACTGACTCACCCCTTCTAACTAGAGCAATGGCATCATCTGTAGGCACATACTTTACTGCTAGATCCTCAACTGCAATAAAATAATTTACTGCATCTCCTTGTAGTCAAGACTGATGGTGACTAAGTCTGAATTCACTTTCTTGTTTTTTAGGTACCACCTACAAGGGAGAAATTATCAAATCTGGGAACGCCCGGTACTCATATGACCCTGCAGGCCGGCCCTACTAACTTCCTTACCCAGCTTTTCACTAACAATATGCGGGTTGGAGTGAGCTGATTTCAAGTTCTTAACTCACCTCCTAAACCTTGACACAAACAAAACCCTTCCCTAAAGCCCCTGTTCTGTGTCTTTGCTGCCTCTATATCTGGATAAAAAAGCAACCACTAACACAACTTTCTCACCTTACTTGGTATAAGTTACATTGTCAATAAATGTCTCCTACCTTTACCCACCTGCCCTTAAGGTCCAAGGCCAATTGATCGAGGTATTGCACCACTGTGTGCTTTCCCCACATTTTGCACAGGTGTGCCGAAATTTGTTCTGAGGCCTGATGCAACTTCTCCAGTTAAACACACAACATGCCCCTTTTCTATGGGAATTGTCCTCTTCTACTAACCCCCACCCCAAACTAGGTGGGATGCCCCAGAAAGGGTTTAGTAAAGTTTAGGATTTTATCATCCAGAATCTGGTTTGGAAACCTCTTACATAAATTCATTGGCACAGTTTTTTGATTTACCTTTTGCTTTAATGTTTGAATATGGATTTTCTCACATCTATTGCGCATTTATTTTTGGACACATGATTGATCAAAGTTCATACACTTCTATTCTGACTTCGGCTTCATTTCAAATCAGTTTTAGATCACCTTATGCACACAGGCACCCTTTTTGGCACGCAGGTTCTATAACTGCAAGAGTCGCCCTCAAAAATCAATTTTATCCATACTAGGTACATCACCGTCCTTATTTACCATACCAATGCACAAACATTCCATCAAGATAATCTAAAAACTATACACTAAACCTAAATTTAAAAAAAGGTTTGAATACCAGTGACAAATTAATTAAATGTAGTATAATCAAAGGCCACTGGGGCGCGAGTTTGGCTGCCGTTGTAGATGGGCGTCTGATTTTGGTGCTTGCTGCGCTGGGAGGCCTCAAGGATGGCGGTTTTTAACAACCACTGTGGACCGGTGTAATGTGTCTTAATACAAGCGGCCGGGGGACGTTCGGAGATCTCCCATTAAGCCACCATGCCTATGAGTAGCGCTGGGGCCGTTTGAACTAGTGGCGGCGGACCTGCCATTGTTGGAAGCCTGAAGAGCAGCTGTTACCGCCTAGCCCCCACAGCCACACTGACAGGTCTGCGGGCACCCGTGATGAGTCTTGCTCAAGCCCTGAAGTGTGGCACATGAACCAACACACCTCCTGCTGCCCACTGCTGTTTATAGGTCTCACCTAGGCAGTGTTTGCGCTGTCTCTTCGAGACATGCTGTCTTCAGGTATGGACTATAAGCTCCACCCATATTTTCAATTAGCTCCTGTTACTGTCCTTTGTTAAATGGTGGCTTTTGATTCGTCAATAGGCTTACTAGTCCCCCGTTAGTACCGCCTTTTCTCCTGTTTTAACCTTCCATGAGTACTGCCCCTGCTACATGTGTTGTTACTCTGGATGGTTTTAATTACAGCCTGTGAACACTATTTTCTTAAATTACTTTCTCCTGCCCACTGTTGCAGGCGGGACACGCTCTCCGGCAACCAGATATTTTTTTAACCAGTATGGCATGTCTGTGAAATTTGAGCGCAACTGACAAAACAATTCAGTTATTTCAGTAATTACTCCAATGCACTACTTAGCCTCATCATTAAATACATTAAAATAATGGAGTGAGACTGGACTTCAAAGTTTAGTAAAAACCACTGCGGCGATATGACCATGCATGTCGTTATGTCGAAGAGGGGGAACATTCAGGCCCTTTTCTACAGGCAAATCTCGCCACTCAAAAATGCAAAGACGTCGAATAGCAGTAAAAAAAAAACACAGCGGCAATATAACCATCCATGTAGTTATGTAGAAGAAGGGGGAACATTCAGGCCCTTTTCTACAGGCAAATCTTGCCACTTCAAATGCAAAGACCTGGAATAGCAGTTGCCAAGTTTAAGGTCTGATTTCACTAAATTATTCATTTGGCAGTAAAATTACATCTTTCAGCAGTCACGGACAGCATTAATCACGGTGGGGAAGGTGGGGGGGCGCCCGGAGAGGGTCACGCGGGGAGGGGGTGTTAATTTAATAATAGATAAAAATCGTACCCGTCCACCAGCCGGGTCCCAGGAACCGGAAGCAGGCAGCCTTCCTCCCCTCCCCTAAGCCAATCACAATGCTGCAGTTGCAGCGTTTTGATTGGTGGGGACGCTGCCCAGCCAGGGGCTCACGGGAAGGCCATGTTCTCCATGAAGGCTGCACCCTCAGGAGTGGGCACACCACCCCTCCCCTGCTCGCAGAGCAGCCCCACCCACCAGCCCGCCCGCCCGCAACTAAACATAAAATGGTAATAACGGGAAGTTATTACCATTTTATGTTTCTGCTGTGAGGCAACTCTCCGCCGCCTTAGTGGAGGAGCCGCCCCTGACTTTCGGTACAGGTTGGAAGATTGTTTGCATATATGTAAACCTCTCATGTAATGCAGTAGTGTTTCATCCGACAACAGCATAGTTTAGCGTGCTCAAGGAAATCGAGTTAGTGCTTATGTGGAAATGTGGGCAGTGAGGGAGTCAGGCTAGCAAGCACCTTTGGCATTTACCTCTCATTTACAGAAAACAGGTTCTGTCTGGTGTCCCCTCTTGTTTTTTTTTGTTTGTGCTCCTACAACATGCCTGCAGCTCTCACACACAGCCCGCCTGCCAGCAGCAAAGAGCGTCGTGAAGGAACACATGGCGAGGGTGCTGTGCATTGAAAGACCAAGATCGTGTTGCTATTTTTTTTACCACCATGGTGCCCGCTTCATGTGCCACCATGTGCATAACTTTTATGTGCAGAAGCGCCATGCTTTATGTTCCAGCTTGGTGTCCGCTTTCATCTTTAAAACACTGGTGCCGCGCTTTATATTTCAGCACGGTGCCCGGTTTTCTGTTGACAAAGTCAATAGCTGTAAGTCTCACAAATGCAAGACCTGTTGCATTGCAAATGCTTTTTTAAAAGCCTGTGGCCCGACTAATGACCTTCACGATGAATGATTTCAGAGGCATACTTCACCCCACCCATCCCAAGGGACAGGGCATCAGCGGGCGGGCAGAGCTGTACCTGAGGAGTGCAGGAAAAGTCCTTTGGCCTCCATTGCCCTTGTTACCTTTGATAAAATGTAAATGATCCTGTTGAGATACAGGCCTAATCCTGTATCTCTGGCTGGAACCTTACACTGCTCATGATTAAAGGACATTGGCATGATCACTAAATTTATAATAAAGTCCCAAGATAAGCTTTCCATGACCATATAACCAGGCAGGGGATATGTTTTGTGAAGGAGATCCATACAGCGGTAATCTTGGCCAGCATTCCCTCTTGCCACCATCACTGGGACCCCCAGCCAACCTAATGTACTTGGGGAAAGCTTCTTCATACTCTGTCCCATCAGCTCCCGGACCTGAATGCCAGAGACTCATTGTAGGGGCATGAGCCGCCTGGGGGCTGGGAAGCGCAGTCCTCGTTGACTTGCAGGTTGCACACCACCAGCCCAGTATTAGGGCAGATTTTGGAGGTGCCATGGTGGGTGCAGAGGCTGGTGACAGCCGTCTTGTTTACTGAGAGCAATAACCCCTCGTTATCAGCAGCCATGGGAGACATGGTAGGTACGCCAGCGTTGCTTTCTGTGTAAGGGACTCTGGGTTTCTTCAGAGGGACTCCTGGGCCATCTCTGTCCTGCCAAACTGCAAGGGTTCTCTACAGTCAACGGCGCCTGGCAGAGAGCATTCCAGGCCAGAGCACCCTTAAGGTATTGTTCGCCAGGAGGAGGGCCACGGGTGGACCGTCACCAGCCTGTTGGTACCCGGAGAGTCAGTCATTTACAGGGACACGCATGAAATGTATTCCCGCTTCGGGGCCCCCTGGCTAGTCTTAACGCACTGGGAGCTCACCCCCCTGGAACTGAGCAACGCTTGGATTGGCATTTGCCATTGACCTTTACTAGATCCCATTACATCTGCAATGGCCTCGGCGAAACCAATTCGGCAGTTACTACTGACAGAAGAGATTTCCCAAACCAAATCAACCCCTCCTCGTTGAGCTGCCCGGAAACCACCATGGAACTGATACATAAGGATATTACGGTGGTGGGGCATCAGCTGGAAGTCATGGACATACAGATGACTGATCTTACGGCAGAGACAAAGTGTATCCGTACAGAGATCACAGGCTTCCATGACAAGGTAGAGGATCTGGACCACCCCGTGACCTCTCTTGAAGCAAGAGTAGAACTCTTTCCGGACAGAGATGAGGAATCGCAGGCTCTATGTAGAAGAAGCTGGCTCTGTATATGCTTTACCAAAGTGAGGTATAATGTGCACAGAGTCCAGTGGAACCCGAAAGGTAGGCAGAGGTTATAGTTGATAGCACCTTACTCTCTATTTGTGGTAGTGTGGGCGAGCAGTCAGGCCTTATCAGAGGGTAGTGCTAAGCCTTTGTTGTACACACTCAGGCAAGAAATGGTTTCACACACTCAAGGACTGAACTCTGACGAATTTGTTTTGTATAAAAATATTATTAAGTTGTATTTATTTCCTAGAACCAAGCCAGGCCTGGTACAGGTAAGTGAAATTATACTTTGCAGAAACAATACAGTTGAATGCACTTGTATGTACTTGGTTTTGGTTACAGATAAATCCATTGTAAAAAGCAACTGTACATAGACCTTACAATAACTTTGTGAGCATCAGTTATATTGCTTTGCAGGTTGCTTTTCTTACACAGTGCGGTATACCTGGATGCCACACTGGCACATTCCCTGAATAAAGGTAAATAAATGCAGTTGGTAATACAATTACAGTTTCGCAGGGTTACTCATAAGACACTCTTAGTCTTGATAGAACAAAAATTAGGTTATGGTCCATGAGTAGGACTCGATCAGATGGACACTCGGTTCGCACCGCCAGCGGCACAGAGCAGAGGCAGTTGAGTGCAGAGTGCAGGGACCACACGCTAAGCAAGGTCGTTGGTTTGGAGACTGATGAGGAGCAGACCACCGGGTTGATGGAACACAAAAAGCTTCTGGTGTCGAGGTCAGCACTGAAGGGCCCAATGGCCAGCATAAGAACTACACCGCCAGGGGCACAAAGGCAGCCGGGTGAAGGATGCGTTCATCGGAGATACCAGGGTTTCTCAGTGGAGATCTTTGGTCTTGTTCCAAGCGGCAGATTCAGGCGGGGATTCCTGAAAGCCGGTCAGCAACCGGGTCAGCAAATGGGGTCTTTGGGAGTTAAAGCCTTGTTGCAGCAAGTGCTTGCGGACAGAGTCGGTTAGTATTGAGCAAGTCCGGTGATCACAGGAGACATAGTCTTTGGTTTGCGAAGGCAGGGCAGGTCCTCCAGGTTCCTGATGGCTGCTGCCTGCAGGATAAACACTGAGGTTTTTGCTGGAGGCGTCCCAGGTCAGTAAAGGCCAGTAGGGCTGGGGCCAAGTCAGTTGGTGTCCTCCTCTTTGTCTCTCAGCTCAACTGTTTGCTCCTTCTTCTTTCTACTTGTTGGCTCTGGTCTGAGGAGGCATGTTTCAGGGTTGCCCCTAAATGCTCAATTTAGGGGCGTTAGAGGTAGGTACAGATTGGGACCAATGGGCCCCTTCCTTGGGGTGGGTGCACCCCCTATTATGCCACCCTCCACTGGGAGGCGGGCATAAGCCTCATTTTGGTTGGTTAGCTTGGGCCCCCCATCTGCAAGATGGCGGGGACTGAGAGGTGTGCTTCACCAAGCCTCCCCCACCGAGGGGTGGGGTTGGCAAAGGTGGGCAGACACCTTTAACTGGGTTTTCCTGCTGATTCTCCTGCCCAACGTGGGGGTCACAACCAGTGGGGACCAGTTGCTGGGAGCAACAAATGGCTGGGGTATCTCTCAAAGGCGGCAAGCCTTTGAAGCTTCCCCTTCGTGGACCCTGCCCATCCTGGGGAAGGAGGCTTGGCACCCAGGATGTGCTTTGTTTCAGGACCCCGAGAGTAGTAGGCTCTCGATCCAGGGGTCCAGAAACCTGTCTGCTGGTGGCAGCTGGCGAGCTGCCATTCAACCAGGACACTAGTAATAGGTCGTATTTCAGGGGACATCCCTAAGATGCCCTCTGCGCGCATTTTTTATTGAATCCCACACTGGCATCAGTGTGGATTTAATGTACTGAGAAGTTTGATACCTGTTAGACACGGGTAGCGTAGTGCAGAGCGGGCGGGCCAAACTCCGGAGGAAATGTGTAAAGCATCCGTGCAGCACACACAGGCGACACACAAGGCACACTACAAAAAGAGACTCCACACCAGGTTGCATGAAAAATAACTGGTGTATTTATAAAAACACATTAGGTTGCAGAACACAAGTGCATATTTTCCGTGCCAGCCGGCACCGGGTAACCATTCACCGGGGACTATTTACAGGGCAGGGCCAATCGGGCCGCTGCCAGAATCATCACACGGTACAACTAGGATAAAGGTAAGTGCAAGGAATAAATGTAGAGTCCATCAGCTTTAGGGGAAGGCATTAGGCATCATCCTGAGCATAAGTACACTATACATAAGACAAAGGCCCATTTTGCATAAACATATTAGCATCTTAGGGGTAGAACACCACCTTAGGCATAGCATTAGGCATAAACATCTGCATGGGGCATCATTAGGGCGTAAACCACACATCCTGTAACGAAAACATCATGGCATCAGAATAGGCAACATCACATGCAGTAGGCATCGCCATGAGCCCAAACACCTCAGGCTTCATCAGTAAGGCAGGAAAACAGTAGGCATAAAACAGCAGGCATGAAAACTCATTATGCATCAGAACCCATAAGGCCTAGAACATTAGGCATAAAACCATGAGTAGGGGCATCATCATGAGGATCACCGCATTTGGCATAGCTGCGTTATGTAGACATCATGGCATAAAAATAAGATGCATCTCAACAGGCGTAACAGGATCTTAGGCCTGCACATTAGGCATAATCATCACTATCACCATGGGCCTAAACTTGTGAGCCTAGGAGCATTATCCTAGGGCAGTGGCACAACCTGGCTTCACAAACAACCCGGCCCCAGGTGGCAGATCAGTCTCTTGCTGCCACCGTTGCCACTGCCCACTGTCCGGCGGGGCAGTGGTGTCAAATCAGATCAGCACAGTCACGTTGGAGCCCCCAAAACAACACTGGGACGTGGGAGCCCCCTCCTCTGGGACTCAAAAGTCAGAAACTAATGCCCAGAAAGACTTAAAACAATATTCTGCCCTCATGTGACAGCTGCCCGCTTCTGAGGCGCAGCTGGTGCAGTCTGTGGCCCTGGGCACGAAGGGCCCTCCTCTGTTGCAGCTGCCCGCCGTCGCGGTGCAGCTGTGATGCACAAATCAGCGCGAGCACTGGCGTCCCCTCATAGGGACCAACCGAGGGGACGGGCACTGGTAATGTGCCCCGACACTTCCCCCCACCACCACCAGAAGACGGAGCCCCACTCATGAGCGGCCCGGGGCTTCTCTCACCTTCACTGGAAGGCTCCGGCAGATTCTCCACACATGCAGGGCTCTCCTCCATTCACAGGGAGCCCTGCCGACGACAGCACCCCCCTCGGCTTCACCCGGGCCCCCTCCTGGGACCTGGGACTACAGCGCAGAGCCCACGAGGCCCCAGATGACTTCTGCTGTACCCGGGGCTCTCCTCAGCTCACGGAGAGACCCACAGACAGCAGCACCTCTTCTCGGCACTAGCCCCTGTCTTCGGGGGCACGGACCAGCGGGGTGGGCTCCCACTCCGGTTCCTCCTTGCGTCGCAACCATCACCCGGTCCTCCAACGTGGGCCTGCGGGCTCCGGATGGCTTCTGGTCTCTCTTCCTTGTGGGGCGGGACTTCCCCTCAGGCGCTCCAGCCGGCGCCAATCGCTGCACGGCTCCCTGACATCACGGGGAAGCCCGCGTGGCGCTTCTGAGCCTCCCGGGCCGGCGGCGGTGATCCTCAGCACCCGCTTCAGGTGCGCCGGGACTCGGGTCGGCGGCGGTGATTTTTTTTTGTCAGTTTTGAAGTGCGGGTGGGCTCCCGCTGACTTCAATAAGCACCATGTTGCGGGGTGGGCACCCGCTCATAAAATATGCATGAAGCGGAGTAGGCACCCGCTGGGGGGCACAACAACGCGGCAGAAACGCGGGGTGGGCTCCCGCTGTTTTTAATAACACGCAAAGCGGGGTGGACACCTGCGGCACTCTACAATAAAACAGCTCTCCCGGGCCACACAGCGCCACTGGATCCACGCTCCCCTCTTCACTGGCCACAGGAATACAGTCCTCCCAAGGCCTAGGTCTCACCAGGAGCTTCAGGGACAACAGATAGTGCTCCTCACCTCCTGGGCAATGGAAATCTAGCGCTCCAGGGACAACAAGATAGTGCCTCTCTCTCCTGGCACTCCACATGCAGCACTCATGAGGCGCTAGGGCCCAGAGGCACACAGTCCCACACAGCAAAGTAGCTCTCTTGCTCCACACCTCCTGGGGGAACAGTCCAGCCCAATATAGCGCTCTTCTTCTCCAGGCGCTAGCCAGCCGGCAGGGTACAGTTGTAGCGCTCACGAGGCGCTAGGTAGGAGAGCAAGCAGGTAATGCTGGGTCAGATCCGCAGTCAGGGGGCACTCATCAGTATAGGACAGCTGTTCCTGGAAACAGGCAACCCTCATAGCGTGGCACTCCCCCTGGCATACAGTCTTTACTCCAGCAGCGGGCTCTCACTAGCCCTGTGGGCAGCAGAGGGGTAACAGATGGCAGTATGTCCCCTCACAGTCAGGTCCATGCTTTGTCTGAGCACATGGTGGCACAGCCCCCTATATATACACCCCTCCTCCCACCTACCAGAAAGGGCTAGAACCTTCCAGAAGGCTCCTGGCAGTTTCAGTCCCAACTGTCACTGTGGGGGAGGTGTAGAGCACCCTCAGTGCCAGGCTTCCCTCCAAAAACTGGGGGTGCTGGGAAACAGACAACTAGACTGGCAACTCACCTCAGGCAGGCAGCACAAACACAGCCATGGCGTCGATTTTAAAAGTAGCATTTCTTCACAACAGTACAAATAAATCTGCGCACGCCATTGCGCAGCAGGTATTACTTCACACATGGAGAAAGGCTAGGGGAAAAGCGAAAACAATTTGGACAATAAGGGCCAAGTCCAACACAACCCCCTACCAGCCAAAAGCCAGGGTAGACCGATCAATGCCTTGATGGGCTTCCCTGCTTGGGGCGAGAAAACGTGGACACAGGCCCGCAACTGCAGGGGCACCCGCAGGTTCTCCGCCACTCTGGAACTCGATGGTTCCCTCTCTCGAACCTCCCTTGACCAACTAAGCCACCCCACTGGCACTCTCTAGTCAGGTGCAGCCAGGACCGGCCCCTAGGCCATCCGGGTGTCTCTGGCCTTTGCTGTCTCACAAAGTGGGGGGCAGTAGCCCCAGGCCCGTAGTACCCGTTGGCCACTCTCCTTCTCCTCCTTGCAGTTCCAAACTGCCTCTGGTCCTCCCACCTGGGGTCTGCACCCTCAGGCTGACCAGCCATCAGGGGCGAGGCTCTCCTCCCCCTACCTCTACTTCAGGGGTTCCGCCCTCTCTTCCTATGCGAGGCACACTCAGAACACTCTCCCCAGTCCAGGGCCGTGACCAAGCAACTGCTCCACCAACCCAGGGTCTAAACCATTAGGCTGCACCGGTGCCAGAGGCAAGTCCTCCCTCCCTCTGCAACCCCTCCCAGAGTTCTGCACCCTCCCAACTGGAGTAGTACCCCTGGGAGACAACTCTGGGGGGACACTGCTTACAGATGTACCACCCGCCAGGTCAGGCAGTACCTGTCCCTGGTCTCCCAACCCAGGATCTAAGCCCTGTGGCTGAGCCGGTGCCAGAGGAATGTCCTTCTTCCCTCTGCACCCCCTTCCAGAGTTCCGCACCCTCCCACCTGTAGAAGTACCCCTGGAAGTCAAACCGTAGGGACCTTGATTACAAGTGCCCCTCCCTCCAGGTGAGGCAGCCCCTGAACCTGGCATCCCAGCCCAGGATCTAAACCCTGTGACTGAGCTGACCCCAGAACCTCTGGAGCTCTGATTACAGTCGCCCCGGGTTCTCCTGACACTAGGGGATCTCCTTCACTGGACGGCACATCAGGACAGCCTAGGGTCCCAACCTGGGGCTCACTTATGGAACTCTCCAGGCCCTGAGCCTGCGGTTGGGGCACCTCGGGACACCTCCCCGTCTCACTCCTTCCTGTAGGTAGGACGTGAGGCCCTACAAACCTCTTACTTCCCTGGGACCTAGCTGGGCTATTCTCCACCTCTCCCACCTCGCTGGGTTGGAAGACCCCTGAGCCACTCCCTTCAGGATCACTCCCCAATGCCCTCTCAGACAACCTGGCACTCACCCAAAGGTCTGCCTCCTGTGTATTGCGCAGCAGGTATTACTTCACACATGGTAAAAGGCTAGGGGAAAAAGCGAAAAAAAATTGGACAATAAGGGCCAAGTCCAACAATACCAATCTTCCCAGTTTTCAGTAAAGCCATTATGGAGCTGTGGAGTTCGTAATGACCAACTACCAGACCATGTACTCTTTATGGCATTACTGCACTTACAATGTCTAAGAATGGACTTCGGCACTGTAGGAATACAGGGCTCATGCACCTGTACCATCACCACTGGTATAGTGCACCCAGCTAGAGGGGTGGCTGACCTATCCCAGGGCAGTGGATTGCAGGCATGGCACACAGGGATGTGGCCAAGTCGACTCTTCACTTTGTTATGCACCAAAACACGCAGCCTGCAGTGGCAGTATGTGTGTGTAAAGGTACAGGGCCTTTAAGGGTGGCACAATAAGTGCTGCAGCCCTTAGAGGCCTTCCCCTGGCCACAGTGCCCTTGGTACATGTGGTACCATTTACAAGGGACTGACATGGCCAAAGAGTGCCAATTGGGTTTTGTCTCAATTCAGTTTAGTGAAAGAGCATCGGCCTTGGCTACCTGATTGGCAGGAACCCAGGGTACCCTTAGTCAAAGTACATAAACAGTTTGGAACAAGTATTTGCAATGCAATAGGTCTCGCATTTACGCGAGTTTGAGCTATTGACATTGCAAATGACTGCCTTTTATTTAAGTTTTAAAAACAGATAAATGCATTGTCATTTACAATGTCAATAGCTCAAACTCGCGTAAATGCGAGACCTATTGCATTGCAAATGCTTGTTGGTAGTTGGCAGCAAGTTGGTTGTGCCTTTTATCGTGCACTGTTTATCAGCAAGTCACTGCCTGGAAATAAAATCAAACTGCTTTAAAATATTTTTTGTTTTGTCATGGCTAGTCAAATGTTATGCTTCGCTTCCTGCGATGTAATCAGAGGTCAAAGGGGATCTGATGTCACTTTTGCTACCACAACAATTTTGCAAAATGATCTTAAAAGACGAGCTTAGTCAACCATCTTCTGATTATCTTTTTCCCGGCCAGGGCATGTCACTGTTGTCTAGCATCACCACGGCAACTGCAGGGTACCAGCTAACCGGGACTACATGACATGACGCTGTTTAGGATTTGGCTTCGTTTGGGAACTTCCTGGAGATGGGAAGAGATCACTGGAAGAGAAGGTCTGCATAGAATTGTTCTGTCTTTAGCAAGGCAAAGGAAGTAAAATGCAATCACTAACATGCAATTCTGGCACATGTAAAAGTACATGCCTGTAAAAAATCGAGTACCATGAAAGAAAACATGATTGCCAAGAAAACAGAGAGCCTGGTAGCAGCTCTCCTAAAACAAGCACTGGCAAAGCCAATAGGTGTCATCATTCTGACCTACTGACGTTATTTTTTGCCGATGCTGTGCAGCATTGAAGAGAGAAAAAACCAGAAATGCAATGATGTACATTCCTGCCACTATGGTGGGCCAATGCACTGAAGTGTGCAAATGGGGAGCTGCGGAGG
This sequence comes from Triturus cristatus, assembly GCF_964204655.1. Taxonomy (NCBI): domain Eukaryota; kingdom Metazoa; phylum Chordata; class Amphibia; order Caudata; family Salamandridae; genus Triturus; species Triturus cristatus. Next base: position 1,434,169,380 of record NC_140591.1, on the reverse strand, counting down.
AGGGAGCCCTCCAATTTGAGGAGTACCGCTGAATACACCGGCAGACTATGTCTCCACAATGGACAGCCCTGCTCATCTAGTTCCGGCAAATGACCGACAACGATGACCTGCCCCCATGAAGACGATGGCCCATCTACTCGCTCATGCGTGCCCTCCTCCCAAGCCCCAAACTTCCACTCACGACTCCTATCATCCCTCAACCTCTATTTGCCTCCTCTACCATCTTACACACTGAGTGACCCACCCACACTCTCCCATGCCCAAAACCATCCACTCTGTCGCTGTTAACAAATCCAGACACATTTGCCCCCTTTCCCCAACTAGCACCCAACAGTTCACTCCCAGTTCTGAATTAACAACACTACCTATGAAAGGTTGCTGGCACCAAGCACTCAGCCAAAGGGCGATCAACATACCTGGAAGTCCTCCAAGTCGTAGCTTTACATGATATACTTGTGCCTATGGAAGCTGTCATTTCTCATTGATACATCAATGCTGTACAGTAATCAATGACTTGTCATGTATGATTGCTTGTTGTAATGCAAAAACCCAATAAAAAGTTGTTTTTTGAAATAAATAGTCGACTAGTGCATTGACGTCACACAGTCTCCATTTTTTTTAATGTACTGGTCCCACTTGGTAAATCAATTGGAGTATTTAAAAAAAGAGATTTAAACATGCACAGGGTGCATTTACGAACTTTGGAGTTCCCAGCAGCAAATTATTGCAGCAAGGCACTCTAAAACAACTATTTCAAAAAGTGTAGAGGACCACAACAGGAGGGCTTGCGGTACAAGTGAAGAAAGCAATACAGGGAAGCAACAGAGAAGCTTGAAGTGGGGGTGTTAGGGGTAGTGGGAAGTAAATATATATTTTTTTAAACAAAAAAGAAAGGCTGGTAATGGAAGAAGTGGGGGTAGGAGGAAGAGAAAGCAATATGGAGCACATGGGGTGGGCGGTATTTGAAGGAGGAAATACATGCACTGTCATAGAGTGCTAAAGAAAAAAAAAGTTTCCTGAATGTGAGCAGTGAAAGGACAGACGCCACCCAATCAAAAGAATGGTAAAGAAGCCATTCCCCAGAGGAGGTCAAATGCAAGAAAAGGAAGGAAAGCCACTGACTAAGAAGCAAGCAAATGAGAGTGACAACAAAGGCAATGAATATTAAGCAATAGCTGGCAATAAGCCCAATGTCGGTATTAGTACTATCTACAATAAGCATTCAACACACAGCTAAAAGCTGCCAGTAAGCTAAACATAACACTGCCTTGATTAACCAAACCTCATCAGTTCTTTCAGAATCTACATTGCAGGACACACCATATTGCTAAATGTCCAGAATTAGAATATAAATAATCAGTTAATATTACGCATTCAAATCTATCTATTTACGTCAGCACTTTGAGAATTTATAGCAATAGATAATACAGTGCTCCATCTGATACCCCTGAAACAATGCTTGGAACCAAGCAGCGTCTTAGAAGACTGTAAAACAACTACATGGTAAGATCCTTAATCGACAGTTTTAAAAGGGGATTCAGCTGCACACCCGAAATATGACAGTCAAAATAAGAAGAAAGAAGGATCAAACAAACAAGTGCTTTGCAAAAATCCTTCAATAGCCCAAACATTTTTTTTTTACAAAGAATACATTTAATAGATTTTGCTGTCATATATGCTGCTCTTTCACTTTCTGAGCTAAAAAGGTATAAATATATTCAAAATAGGGTTTGGAAACCATTAGGTTAGGCTTTGGATAGTTCCATTTTCTTTAAATTTTCTTTTAATTGTTACTGCAAGCATAGAGCACAAAAAAAAAATCAAGCATGGGCAAAGCCAATAGTATTGGCACTGGCTGTTGACCATTTGGATTTTCAAATTCTTATTTTGTTTGCGAGTGTTTTTTGTATGAATGACACCGGACACTTGAACAGCCCATTAGTAGTTTTTGAGGAGCTGCTGGGCCCCTTTCTATGTAAAACAAGCATTGCCTAAAAGCCAAAATATGTGTTTTAATTTAAAACCACACACTGCCCCAGTAATTTCCTGACATTGAAGGGGGCTACTGACCCAGTGTCCTATGCTGCATGCTGTGGTGGAAAAAGTAAAATGGGAATTATACTACAGCAGACTAATGGGGGAAGAGGATAAACTGAAAGGCACTTTATATAATTATGTATAGTACGTATATTTATATCCCCAAAAAAGTTCTTGACTAAACCAAGCCCTAAAAGAAGAAAACGTGGCGGATTTATGTTTGCTATTATTTTTCTTTTTAAGAAAAAAATAACCAGCACGCTGAAGTGGCCACCTCAAAACAGTTTCAGGGGTATTTGTGAGGAGACAACACGGGTAATTGAACGTAGCTGCTTAAACAGCACCAAAACCCGAGGTGTCCGGGTGATGCACCAAATAGTGCATGGTTTTCACAGTCTCCGGCAAAAATGCAGCACTACCAGTTCCTTTCACGCCCAGTTCCTCAACGCGAGTGAAGTGTCTATTTTTGCATTCCTTTCTTCCCAATTTAACCAGCAAGTATGCGTGAAGTTTGTCAATAGAGTTCAGCGGCGGAATATTCACTCGCATAGTGATCCTGAACACCTTCCTTTATCTAGTTTCGGGTATGCTGCAAAATCGCCGAGCAACCAGGGAAGAGCAATTCCAGAAAGTAGCTGCTTTCATTTGTGTCGAAGATATCTGTGCGTTTGTAACAACAAACACGACCTGCACAGAGGGGCTTGCACAGGCCCCAAACGCAGCCACAAGCAGAACAAAAGTGAAGGGCAACGAAGACCACAACCGAACCGTGTGAGCCATGAGTACAACTTCTCTGGGGACAGGGGCTTCTGTGAGCAGAAGTCCACATCTCTCCATGCTTCACAATACTGTGTGGATTCAGGCTTTGTTGAAAGGGACCTGCCTGTAAACAGAGCCGTGTCTTGGTGCATTGAGTTAACACGGCCGCGTACGCTCTGCTGCAAATCAGATAAAAGTATTTACAAACAGCCTTCATCTCTTTCTGTGGTAAAAGCAACTGGCTGCAGATAACGAACAACCGCGCCTTGATCTCGGTGACTCACACTTCCCCGTTGCCTGGTGTCCGGACACACTGCAGGAAGCAGTCGAAAGAGTGACAGTCGAAGTAAAAGTGAGACTACAGAGAAATGTCTCTATTATGCAGTTTAGTCACCAAATGCCCCTGTTATAATGTAGCAATGCCTCTCCTGCCCCGGTATTCACCGATGAAGCATTGGGATGAGTCGAGAATGTTTACTTCATCCAGACATTAAAACCCGGGTCTGATGAAATAGAAACAGAAGAAACAATTATAAAGGATCAAATGAAGGAAAAGCAACAGAAACATAAAAGGGGGGGCAACGAAGGGTCTGATTTATTTATTGATGTTATTTTGTTTGTAGCACGTACATGGCCGTTAGCCATCAGAGCACTTTAACAGAACGTATCAATACAAGTGCCTGATGAACCAGAAGCAAAAGAAACAGAAGAGGCTACAATGCAATGGCCTCATTATTCAGAAAATTTCAACAAAAGTGGCCATGATAGAATACAGAAGTACTTCTTGAAAACAACATTTAACAAGACAAGCCCGGCGGAGCGTGGCGCGCACGCTTGGTGGGGGCGTGGGAGCGCATTCCAGGCGGGGGAGCGGACCCTTTGAAGTGCGATGCCAAACCGATTGCATGGCAATCCGCTTTTCGGAGCACTTTTGGGAGCCCCTTACATTAGTCTCGCTTTGCAATCGCTTACGCGATAGCAAGGCGAGACCTAAAAAGGTGGGGGTGACCATGCAAAAAGAGGGCACTTTCTCACACATTGACTAAGTTGAACCTTAAACTTTGAAGAAAGCATTTGAACTGTGCTTTGCTGCTTGTGCCAAGTGAAAGAATTAACTGAAAGAAATAAGTGTGCTGCAATGTCCTAAAGCTAATGATCTGTCTTTAGTGAACTCATGGAGCCTATTACGAAATCCCTTAAATGCAAACGTGTGTGTGCCAGAGTGCTTGCTGTTGCCACAGTAGTATTAGTTATCTTGCTTATAATGTGGAGTCTACCACATCATCCACATGATGATGAGCCTAGATTCCCCCACACCGCAAAAGCCTAATCCTACTAGTACTAGTTTGCCTGCTTTAAATGAGAAAAACGTATATATGGATGCTTCTAGAGGAGATTAGTGCACAAAACTATTATATGAATGCATTGACAATATGGATTCTAGGGATTGCTACATTTGTATGCAATTACCTGAATAAGTTGCTGAAGTGATTACATATAACCATATTCCTTTGACAGATGGAGTTACCTGTAGTTTACTGAAGAGTTTATTTTATGGGAAAGGTCATTTCCAGTATCGTTACTCAAATCAAGATCTAGTTCTATCTGAAATTCCAGTGCTAAAGCACTTGAATAGTTACCAAGATGCCGAGAATGCTGAGATAATGGGACACTTTTTTTAGACCCACTATGTCCCTAAACACTGCTTATACGCATCGACACAATTTAACCTGTTCCATCACCAGTGTAGAAAAGAAATGTACTGATTCGGTAGAAGATAGGAGGAGAGACCTTTTAGCAAAGGCTGCAAACCATTCTAAAGTTCCGCCCAGGGCAAGGGAAGACAGTTAACACAGAATAGTGGGAAACATGGCTCCACTGGAATTAGATTGGCAACACAAATGGAGATTATGCTACACTGTGGCAAACAATCAATCAATCAGGTTTCTTGTAAAGCACGACTACTCACCTGTAACATGGGTGTAACAAAGGCCCCAGCAGCCCCCGCATTGCGGGGTGCCCCTGCACTCCAGCCCCCCTCTGGCAGCAGCCAGAAACCGCAAATCCAGCCCACTCTGCACCCACCGAACCCGGCCCGATCTCGAGTGGAAAAACACCACGAGGTCACCCCGGCGAGCCTGACCCAAGATCCAGCGACCCCTGACCTGCCACAAGCCTCCGGCATACGCCTGCAGTCTAAATCCGGAGGCCCCCCATAACCGCAACCAGGAGCTGGTAAGAAGATCCGACTCCAATAGGTAGCCCTGCACCCGGCGCCCCACGGCCTTGTGTGCCCAAACCAACAGTGCCTAACCAACCCTTAACTTCCCAACTTACCTCTGGAAGTGGTGGTCACACCCAGAAGTCATTTGTCTCCCTGCCTGCAGTGCTTTTGCAAACCGAAGGTTCTCCGTAGAAAACAACAGGGCGCCCAACATCGAAACAGCACTCTGCACCGGGCCGCCCCAGTGCCGCGGAGGGTGCACCTTTTGTGCTACTTTGTTTCCCCATTTGCCCTGACCTAAGCCGTAGGAGCTTTGCTCCCACAACCCAGTGGCCTGCTTGCCAGTAGCCACCAACCAGAGGCCCCCTAACCCCCATTGCATAACATTGGGCCTCAACACTCTGCACCCGGCCGCCCTAGTGCCGCTGAGGGTGTAACACAAGTGCATCACTGACCCTGGGGGACCCCTGAGTCTAACCCCAGAACCTTAACTCCCACAGTTGATAACTTACCTGTGAACTGATAACCTGTTTTTCCTCCATAGGATAACATTGACAATTTTCTCCCAAAAAGTTTCTGTGTGGAGTTTTGAAATCTAAAAATATTCTGTAAAAAATCGCACGAATAACCAAATCGTATTTACTTGCCTGTTTGCAAGAAATGTCCCAGTGCTGAATCTAAGTATCCAGCACTGAGTTAGAAAAGTAATGTAAAAAGTAACTTACCTGTCATTTACTGAAAAAGCCAATATATTTCAATGTACTGTATTTGCTAAGTCTTGCAATCTACTGCATCCCCTGTAAATCAAACAAAGTACAATTCCTACTGCATTTTCAAACTGTTCTACAATCAGCAACTTATTACTGTAAAGTATTTAATCCTTACCTGTGCCAGGCTTGCTTGGTTCTAAAAATAAAACAACAGTATATTTTTTTATACAAAAATAATTGGCCTAGAGTTCAATTCTTGAGTGTGTGAATTCATTTGCTGATTGAGTGTGTACATCAAATGCTTAACCCTGTCCTCTGATACTGCCTTACTGCTCGACCACTCTACCACAAATAGAGAGTAAGGTTCAATCTATCTTTAACCTCTGCCTACCTTTGGGGTCACCTGGACTCTATACACACAATACCTCATTTTGGTGTAGTATATATAGAGCCAGTTTCCTACAATACGTAGCCAGCGAAGGTCTGTCAGGTGATCGGTGATGTGGCTGTGGCATGGAATGTTCAGGATGAGTCTCGCAGAAGCGTTCCTAATGTTCTGCAGTTTCTTTAGGAGTTTTTGGGTGGTGCCGGCGTAGAGTGCATTGCTGTAGTTGAGTCTGCTGCTGAGGAGACCACCGTTTTCCTGGACGTGGTGTGGATCCACTTGAAGATCTTCCGAAGCAGGTGGATCGTGTGGAAGCAGGAGAACGAGACAGCGTTGATTTGTAGGTTCAGTGACAGCGACGAGTCCAGGATGATGCCGAGGTTTTGTGCGTGGTCCGTGGGTGTGGGGAGGTTCCGAGCGATGTGGGACATCAGGAATTGTCCTAGGCAAAGGGGGTAGAGCCCAGGATGAGGACTTTGTTCTTGTCTGAGTTGAGCTTGAGGCAGTTGTCCTTCATCCAGGTGGCGACTGCCTTCAACCCATTGTGGAAGTTTCTCTTGGTGGCTGTGGGTTTATCTACGAAGGAGAGAAATCAGCTGGGTGTCGTCGGCATAGGAGACAATGTTGAGTTTGTGGCTGCTTCTGACGATGGCTACAAGCGGGACCATATAGATGTTGAAGAGGGTGGGGCTCTGTGGGTTCTGGGTAGAGCGGTGTAAGTCTGACTCTCTGTGTTCGGCCGGTGAAGACGGAGCGGATCCATTCTAGGGCTTTGTCGTGGATGTCGGCGTCATGGAGGCTTGTGCAGAGGGTGTGATGGGACCCGGTTTTGAAGGCGGCTGAGAGTTTCAGGAGGATGAGAGCGGCAGTATCGCCTCAGTCGAGGAGGGTGCGTATGTCGTCCGTAGTGGCGAGGAGAGTGGTGTTTGTGCTGTGGTTGCTTCTGAAGCACTATTGGGTGAAGTCCAAGATATGGTTTGTTTCGATAAACTCAGAGAGTTGGGCATTGATGGCTTCCTCGATGACTTTGGCTGGGAAGGGGAGCAGAGAGATGGGTCTTTAGTTCTTGAGGTCCGTTGGGTCGGCAGAGGGTTTCTTCAGCAGGAGGTTGGTCTATGCATGTTTCCAGTCTTCAGGGAAGGTGGCAAACTCAATGGAGCAGTTGATAGTGTGGCAGAGTTCGGGTGCAATGGAGGTGCCGGCTCTGTTGAAGGTGTGGTGAGGGCAGGGATCCGAGGGGGCTCCGAAGTGGATGCTCTTTACGATCCTGAAGGTTTCATCAGAGGTGAGGGGGGTCCAGTTGGGCAGGGTCTGCTGGGGTCCGGAGCCATTGGGTGCAGTAGTTGCGGGTGGGGTGTGTGGGGTATTGGATTGCGAAGCTATCATAGATCTCCTTGATCTTGGGGTGGAAAAAGGTGGCGAGGTTGTCGCAGAGGTCTTGAGATGGGGGAATGTCTGCTGTCTCTCTGTTGGGTTTGGTGAATTGGCGTTCTAGCTCTTCTGTATGGCTGTGTTATGTTAACAAGTTGTCCTTTGTCTCTTTAAGGACAACTTGTTATGGTCCCGTGCTCCCGCTTGAGACATGTGTTAATGTTCAAGATCGTCCCGTGTTCTGCTGTCCCTGGGTGTTCTGCTCAAACTGTTTAGTTGGGCAGTTACACTGAGGGCACCAGAAGAGCGGTTCTGGGTTCTCTGTTCTCTGAGCTTACCTGAAATAAACCCTGAGTTTTCACCTACTTCGTCTGGAGATTCTTCAATTTAACAGGCTGCTTTCTTTGTTGTTCTGATGATGTGGTGGCATGTGGTGACAGCGGCTCTGAAGGCTGCCTGGTGTGCTGCAATCTTGCTGCTCCTCCATGTTTTCTTGAGCAGTCTACAGGTGTGCCTGGACTATTGGAGGGCGGGAGAGAACCAGCTGGCTTTCTTGCGGGGGCGCTTGCCTGAGGTTTTCCTGAGGGGAGCCAGTGTGTTGGCTCAGTTCGAGATCCAACGGTGGAGGTTGCCTGCTGAGGCGTTGGCATCCGTGGATGTTGGTGGTGGGGTTGTGCTGGGGGAGGTTGTGAGCGAGTCTTCAGTGACCTTGTTCCAGCTTCTGCAAGTATAGCGGTGGGCATGGTGGCATACGGGGGCTTGGTTAAGAAGTGGACGCAGTGGTGATCGGTCCAATGTGGCTCGGGAGTGTGACTGACGGAGATGTTGTTGCTTGCGGAGAAGATGGGGTCGAGCGTGTGTCCTGCTTAGTGAGTTGGAGAGGTTGTGAGAAGTTGGCCTGGTATATGCTGTACACTAATTATAGTGGGCACCTTGTACCAGTCCAAACAACCCCTTATTGATGATAGGTTAAAGACAACATTTATTGAAAGCTATCCTAGTGATAGCTATGGAGAGCAGTCTTTGGGCTAAGTCTTGAAGGAATGTAAAGCAGCTTGTTTTACCAGTCTATATTCTCTTGAATGGCTAAATGAAAGACAACCACACCAGGTATATATATAAAATATATGTATTTATTTCTAAACACACCCTCCTAGTCTCTTTATGAGACTTGAGGTCAAAACACATAAGTTATACTTCAAATATGACAGTAAAATAGCACAAATACATGTCAGGACCTAGGGGCGAGCCAAACCATATACTAAAATAGTGGTATAAGAACCACGACTTAACTAGACACAAGGCCTAGAGCCTGTAGAATCGCTGGGACCCCAAGGAACCACCCAAGGTAGTGACACAGGGGACCCTCGGGGGCGGTGTGCAGTGTGAGAACACAGCCACGAGCTCCCGTTAGCTTCTATGGGGAAAGTCGCGGTTAGATTTTTAAAGATTAGGGACACTTAGAAATGAGTCAGGACCAAACCCTTTGGGACTTAGGAAGTTCTAGAGTCAACACCAACGGGAGCACTGGAGTACTCGTGTTACCTCACCCAGGGAAGCCGGGTGCAAAGGTGTCAAATGGTGTCGGGTCGGGTTGTCGTTTTCAATTGGAGCTGGCAAAGAAGTGCTGCTGCCGGGAAGATGAGAAGTGTCCGAAGAGATCCAAGCCTGGATCAAAGATGTGAAGAACCTGAAAGCAGAGGGGACAGAGTCTGGGTCACTTGCCAGTGACCAGGGGCACGATAGACGAATGCCCACCGATGTCGGGTGTTTTAGGTGAAGAAGGTGAAGCTTGACTCTTCAGCCACGAGGATCAGGAGGCGTCGAGGACAAATAGGAGCTGGATTTGGGCTGTCCCACAAAGGATGTCGAGTGCTGCAGCATTGGTGCCCGGATTGGACACAACAAGCCTTGGCAACAGCAACCCACGCAGAAAGGAGAAAGATGCTTCGGTGTAGACCAACAGGGTCTGAGAGACTCACCACTTGGTAGGGAGTCAGGGCACATCTGGAGCAACCAAGGAAGCCCAAGGAAAATCAAAGTTGCCTTTACAGGGACCCACCAGTCGACGGACCAGGGATCGCGAAGGAGTCTCGAGAGGAAACACAAAAATGGCGGCCCACATGTCACTTGGGGTGACTTTGCCGACAAACTTCGGTGGATTATCTGCTCGAGGTGAGGACTACAAGTAACCCCAAGCACGACTTCAAGAGACGTCGAGAAGTCAATGCACTTGCAAAAGTGTACGGTGACCAGGAGTTCCGGTTCCATGCTACTCACGATGGCTGAAGGTCTCAACTTTGCTGGGGACTCGGGTCGGCCTCTGAGATGTCTGGAAATCCTCTTCCTGGGCTGCAAATACTTCAGAGTCCGGCGGAAGCTTCGGAGATGCAGACCGGCAAAATGCTTCATTGGTGCCTGCCAAGCAGTTGAGTCACTCCTTGACCCCAAGGGAGATTTCTTCAATCCTCTAGTCTTTAGTAGAGAGTCGAAGTTCCAGGATTCAGCTTCAGAGTTTCATCCAGGGATATCTATAGTGCTGGTTACAGAGTTTCCTTACTTATACCTAAGGAAGGGGTTGGACTAACTCTGGGGAACCATCTATGGGAGGGTTTGGAAAGAGGGGTGGCTACACCCATTTCCTTTGTCCAGTTTTGCGCCAGAGCAGGGGCTGGAAGACCCTGAACCGGTTTGAGATGGACTATGCACAGGTACACCAAATGTGCCCCCAGTGCAGGACTTCAAAGCACTCCGAGAGTGCTCCCACCCAGCCCCAATACACATCAGCTTGTCTGGGAGGTGGTTACACCTCCCTGTGACGGGAAACCTATTGTCCAGGCCTCCCCTGCTGGACTTTCGGTCAGCAGCAGGAGGTCAGAATCATGTCTGTGGCTGCAGCATCCATTTTGTGATGCCAGGGCTCTGTTAAGTTTCTACCGGGTATACCAGTACTGCCATGTCTCTCCCTCTAGAAGGGTGGGATCATATTCTCACATCAGGAATTGATGTGGGGTATGATTCCAAGGTGTTTGACACCAACACGCCATGTTTCCATGTAGCCAGTCCAAAGTTAGCATTAACCGTTTTCGATAAATTGCACTTAAGAGTATATGGTCAGGCTGCACCACTGACAACCCCGGAGAAGAGATTACGAAGGCTGCAGGGGGCTCAGCTCATGCCTGGGCACCCTCTCACATATAACCAAGCACCCTGCCTTCAGGATTGATAAGGCCTGTGATAGGGGTGACTGATAGGTTTCTATGTGCAGTGTTAGGTGAGGTATCGTGAACCTATGCCTCAGTAAGGGGTGCATGCACCACCTTACCCAGGCTGCAGTACCAGACCTGTGGTGTCATTTTGGAGGGCTTTCCAGGGGTGGCACAATACAGGGTTCATCCCCTGGTAGGCCTCTGTGGTAATATGCCCTGGGTACATAGTATACCATATACTAGGGACTCACAAGGGTACCCCAGAATCCAATCTGGAGTGTACCTAAAGTACATGGAATCAATTTGTAAGAGAAAGCAGAGAGGCTGGGGACCTGAATAGCAGGTTCCCAGCCAAACTAAGTCAAAAACCATCAAAACACCAAGAAAAAAGTGGGGGCAACCATGTAGTCAGATTCCACCTTCCAACACAGGTGACCAGTTTTTGAGTCCGATGGTGGTGAGGTTCTCCAGTAGGGATGAGGTGTTGTGGTTGTCCAGGTGGAAATTGAGGTCACAGAGGAGGATGTAGTCTGTTAAGGTGAGAGCGTGGTGAGCGATGAAGTCGGCTATGGCTTCGCTGAAAGGGGGGGCGAGGTCCAGGAATACTGTAGACAAGGGTGCTGTGGAGGGTGGCTTTCAGGTTGGTCTGGATCTGGAAGTGGAGGTGTTCCATGTCGTGTGAGTGGTCGTCGGAGCTGGTTGTAAGGCGGAGGGTGATTTTGTGTACGATGGCGATGCATCCTCCCGGCCGGTTGACACGGTCCTTGTGGATGATTTTGTAGCCTTCAGGGATGGCGATTGTGATGTCCAGGGCTGAATTGGATTCATCCAGGTTTCTGTGAAAATGGCGATGTCGGGGGAGATGGAGTCCCAGATCTCCACTGCATGTCTTTTGAGGGAGCGGGTGTTGAGTAGGATGCAGCTGAGGTGGTCGGGTCCGGTTCTTGAGGGTCATGCGGTTGGAGGGTTTGGTGTGCAGAGCCATGAGAAGGCCAGTTGCTGCAGGTGAACGGGCCTTGGGTGTTCTGAGGTGACGCAAGGTGGCAGGTAGTGGCATGTCCGAAGTTGAGTGTGTGGAGGGTGCTAGCGTTGTAGTGGTGGGGGCCGTGGGAACCAGTGTCTGTCGCGCTAGGCACGGTCCAGGCGCAGCCAGGCACAGACCGTCTTGCCTTTGGCACGCCACCGGTACGGCCACACCGCAGCCACCGGTAAGTAGTGTTGGGGAGGCAGGAGGGCTGCTCAGCTGGGAGGAAGGAAAATGGTGCTTAGAAGGGGACGGCCGCAGGGAGCGAGCAGCAGCGAGGGCGGGAAGTAGGGAAACGGAGTGAGAGTAAAGGACAGAAGTGAGCAGTAAAAACAAAAGGCAGTGCAAAGAAATAGAGAAAATGCAATAAAATAAAATAAACAACACCAACAGAAAAAAGGAAACAGCAGACAGAACAAGGGCCACCAGGGATGAGGCACACGCAGGGGCCTGTGAGTGAAGGATGGCCTCGAATTATGAGCCTAGGACTCAGGAGGGCAGACCACTACTAGGTGGAGCTGCGCGGTGGGGGGAGCAAACACACACTGAAAAGGTCAGTGAGGGAGGCAGAGAGAGCGTGATGCATGTGTTGTGCACACTGGCCTGCAGGAGCAGGTTACTGGCAGTGCATACATCGAGTTACACAATACCAGGCCCTGTCAGCTGAAGCCCGCAAAGGAATCAGGTTTTTGGATGCAGGAATGGGGAGGCGAGATACTAGTCTTGAAATCGGTAGTCTCCCGCCTCGGGAGGGTTGGCATATATGGCACTGTAAATTCATTAATCAGACAAGTGATGCTAACTCTCTTTCCCCTCAGTGCGACACAAAAAGGTCCATCGGAGGACCAAGTTAGCAAATAACTAAAGCAGAGTTAATGATCCAGCCAATGAGTAAATTAGAGGTGGGAAAGAGATAATAGTGCCCAGTATCGTGGAATTTAAATCCACAATCTTTAAAAAAAAAAAAAAAAATCTAGTAAGTAGGAGGCCTAGCAGCTGGAATTTGCGATTAAGATGCTCCTTTTACAAAATGCGCTTTTGAGCATGTTCTATTTGTGTTTATATTTAGTGCACTCAGACTGTCATCTGCCATTTTGCAACAGTAAATGAAAAATAAACAAATATGTGGCTGTGTCATTTCCATGAAGTCAAAAGGTTGCACAGGCACTAGGGTGACCAGATCTTGAGAACCAAAAACCGGGACATATGGGAAATATAGAAGGACAATTTTTTATCCACGGAATGGCGCAGAATGACAGCTGTCATCAACATAGGATCACAGACAATGTATTAAGAAAGTAAATAAAATGTAATTTTTACAACCAAAATCATACTTATTAATTAAATTGCTTACTTATAACAGTTGCAAACTAGCACAACTTTAGAACATCCAAAAAAGTGCCTCTCACTGTTTTCAGTCAACCCCCTCTAAAAACCGGGGCATGTGCCAATATTGCCGAAATCTGCCGGGACTGCTGGTGAAAACCCGGGACTGTCCAGGCAAATCCGGGACGCCTGGTCACCCTAGCAGGCACCCAAAAGGCAAGAACTAATTGGCTTTGCCAACACTTTAAGACAGTGGTAAATTTGATTAGCTGATGTAAGGTGTGCACTGTTGTTGCCTATTCTGTACCTTTGTTAGACAGAGAACCGTGGAATAAAAATGTGGAAAAATATTTCTATTTTCCAAAAGCCAAAACGATTGTCAATTGCATTCTTATTAGTCTTTCCGCGTCATAGCTATGGCAGAACCTGTTTCCTGAGACGCTGTTGGGCGTTCTCTTCATATGACCTTTCTTAAAATGGCCACCGCGCTGTTAACTTTAGTCTGTGATAGAGGGTGGGGCGGGGCGTTACACGGATCTATGGTGAGCCAAGGGAAAGCGGGACTACAAGTCCCATCAGTCTTTCATTTCCGGTAACTTGTGAAGTTAGACCAACCAGAAGGCTCGGCTAGGAGTGGGGAAATACAAAGTCTTCGCATTAATGGAGTTGAAAATTAGGGAGTTATGCGTGTTATTATTGCTGACACTGTTTATTTCCGGTGGAGACGAATATACTACCCTTTGAGTAAGGAACTGACACACGGATATGAGCCTGGAGTTAGGGGGATCTTACGGTCAGACACAGGAGCCGCCTGGTACAAAGAGGTAGGAATCGCAAAGATGGAAAAGAAAACGATTAGGCAGATTCGCGGTATCTGAGGAACGAGGCTAAAACGGGCACTAAAACAGACTGCTGTGTTGTTAATTCAGAAGTGGACGAAGCGCTTACAGAGAGTTCGACCTGGCACACTTTCACAAGTTCTCTGAGAAGGCTGACGATTGTCCACGTTAAACTTTAAAAACGGAGATGCATAGAACAACAATGAAAGCAGAGATGTATATATCAGTGTATTTTGTAGATAGGAAAAATAGCTTACCTATGCCTCTTATACATGATGTATTGTAGGTCCAGGTGAATTGTTAGACTGAGCAATGCAATATGGGTAGTGCCGAATGCAAACTGGCATTTAACGATAGGTGCAAGTTGCCCTCATCAATAGTATTCATTTCTCACCCACGGGCAATATTTTGTTAGTTTATAGGAATTTAAACTTGCACATTGTATTCAGTTCTTTGCAGGAGTGCAAGCTCCACTGAGCTGTCTTACTGCGTGTAACCTACCGGTTACACGTACATATCTGCAACAAATGTAATAGCTTAGTGAGCTGTCTTCCTCAGGCAGACATGTGACCCACAGTTTATATGCACTGCTTTACAATAGGTACACAAATATTGTGTGCTATTTTACTGGTAGTGGGAGCTGAGACCCCCTCGTGGATACACACAGATTTCTGCAGTGGATACAGAAACCCAATAGAGCTGACTTATTAGCAGATACATGTAACCATCCGATATGGCCATTAAAATAGAACAGTTGGACATTGGTCGAATTGTGGGCATTATGTTGGCAACCTGAAAGTCCTAGGTACAAAGCTCACTGTGGTTCTATGGTTGATAAAATGTCTATCAAAGAATTGGGTAACAGCACCTGTATTTTCATTGTTGCTACTCTACAAAGCCGTGGACATGTAACAACACAAGGGTTTGCTTTCCACTTGTTTGATTCCTTCCCGTGATCGGACCGCTCCTCATTCAGATGCAATCGTTTCAGAAACTAGAAAGGTGTCACTCAAGAGGCTGATGATCAAAAAGAAGAATTTTATTCTGCCATTATCTCGGCTAGGCCCCTGGGTGAACAAAGGGGTGGAATTTGGTAAAAAAAAAAGTACTTGTCCAAACCTTTAGAGAAGCTCCCAGCCTTGAGTTAATTTTCAACTAAGGACTGCAATACATTTATGTTATGGTTTCCTTTTAAAGTTAAGGAAAGGCTCATGTTTATTTTACATTATTATCCAGCTGCAGAAAGCGGAGCCTGATAATGAGCAGTGCTCAATCAGATTTGTGGCCCATGTGGGTCACAGAGGTTCAGAACCGAAGCACTGAGGTATTTAACTCTTAAATAAAAGTGGTTCCAAACTCAATATTGGAGCAGGAGAACGAAATGGTATTTCTGAATGCTTTTAAATGAGAGAAAATTAAAAAGACTAGTTTTATGTAATGCATATAAAGTTAAATCTTCATTGAATTTTCTCCCATTTCAAAGTGTCGCATTTACACACAGCAGGCATCTTGCTCACATTGGCTAGTAGACGCACTGCCATATTTATAACTGAAAATTACAGCCATTTTTTATATTGAGGAAGTATAAAGTGCAGGAAAATGTTCATTATTATAAACATTTTTAAAGAACATTTTTTTCTGCACTATAAGGGCCAGATGTACGATATCGAGGGTCCAGCAGACCACCATGTCTGTGATTGCTTTTGAAAAAAAACCTTTTTTAAATGCAGCTTGCTTTCCTTAAAGGAAAACAGCATGAGTGTCAAAAAGGAAAAATGAAAAGTTTTCTTTTGATGTTTTATGCGTGGGCAGTGATCTGTGGGACCACTGCCTGCTCTTAAAAAAAAGTTTTACAACCATTCACTAAGGTGAAGGGTTCCTTTGGGACCCCCTTGCCATTTGCGAATGGGTTACCACCTACTTGAAGTACGCAGTACAATGTTAATGTTTTGCTACTGCATTTTGGTCGCTAATCATTTGCACATACCTCTGTGAGTTGCTATCAGGAAGAGATGCCCTAAACACACCCCTTCCTACCACCGAATCACATTCGGTAATAGGTTACGAAATTGCAAAATAGGGGTTGGTATTTAGAAAAATGCTTTTTTCCAGTCGCAAATGGCCCGATTTGGAAAATTGGTCCATTTGAGACATAAAAAAGTATCATACATCTGGCCTGACATTTCTCCCATTTAAAAAAAAAAAATGGTTATATGTTTGTATTGTACATGTAACGTTGCCACATATGACGAAAGGTATCTCCTGTGCCACAAGTATATACGTCACAGGCTCTCTGTCACCCGTACACATACATCCTGTTCATTCACACACATGTTCATACATCCCTACAGACCATGCACTCACTGATGTGCATGGCATCCCTGTCATAGTACCCCTAGTCACCGTATTTTGTTCAAACTATAGTATCGAGATCCATGGACATCGAGTTTAAAGTCAATGAGGCTGGGCGAGTGGGTGCCTAGTAATAATGCACGAGTTACATGGCCTTCAGTAGATCACAGCAATGTTCACTGGTCAGAAGTAGCTCTCATTACAGAAAAGGTTGGAGACACCTTCTCCATAGCCTTAGGGGACCTGTGGGGGAAAAGTATCTGATCGGAAGTTCTGAGGCATTGGATTGAATTTCAACTTCATCCAAGTTAATTTTGGTGCTTTACTTAAAAAAAGGGACAAAGTACCTTTCTAAAGTGGGTCTTGGAAACTTTGTCAAACTTTTTGTCTTTCAGACTGTCACTGGGAGCAATCCATTTGTTGTATCAGACCAGGGCTCTATAGTGGCCGGCCTCAAATTGCATCTAGTCCCAGTCCATAGACTACCACTAGTGCTTTGTGCTTTTTGGTGATATTTGAACTTAAATCTTTAAAAATTCATGCCTCTTTTTTCCCTTTTTGAATTGTTGTAATATTTATCTTAATTTACTCATAAAAATTTTCTCTGTATTTATTTTACAACTGGTAGCGTAATTTTATTATGTTTTTGTGTGAATTTGTATACTTTGCATACCCTGCATAAATACTTCTTCGCCTTTGATTTAAGCCCGACTGCTTTAAGTTACATTACCAGGGATTGAGCACAGGGTTATTTTATTTTATTTGTGTGGCATCTATCTAGCAGTTGGTGACCTTATCCTTTGAGATGGACATTTGTCCAACCCAACTAATGATACATTTTCCGACAAGTTGCTATTTTTTTCTTGTGTGTTTTATTTGCAAAGGAAACAATCACCAGTCTTGCTTTCATGCTTTTACTTGTATTCAGGGCGCATTCTGGAAGCATAAATAGCCTTATTTATTTTTTACATGTTGAATACATTTTTATACTAGGGTCTCTTTTGATAATGCAAGCTGAGCTCCCAGTATTTCTTGGAGTGCTCACCCTAATAGTAAAGGCTTTGCACTAATTAATCATGTATACAAGTTTTGACAGCTTATACATTTGGGTACAAACCATGCCTGAGTGGCTGTTAGTCCTTTTTCACATATGCATAGTGTAGCAGTCTTACTAGGAAATTGGAAGTTTTTGCTGCAGGTCATTGGGCCTACTCCAGTGGAGAAAATAAACATGAAACCTTGTTGTTCTGGACTCCAAATGATATGTCCAGGCCATCAGGCAAAATGATTTTCACACCCCTAGTTAATTAGGCGTTCTTGTCAACAGGAAGCCTTGTGTGTTGTTCTTCCTTATTAGTCTAGACCTTCACCCTTATACTGCTTTCCGTTCTAAAGCCCTGTTTCGCAAGATCCTTCTATCACAGGATATTGTTTGCCCTAATAAGTGCCCTTGTAAGTTTGATCAGTTTTTGTTTGGAACCTCTTGGTGCAGGCAGGGCAGTTCAGGTCTGGCTATCCTGCTCAGGGTAATTTCCAGAATAAGATTTCTTGTTAGTTGGACATGGTAATTGTGGACAGACGTTTTCAGGCAATGAAGGGTGAAACTGAATTTATTTGGCCATCTGTACGAAAGTGCCTCCTTTTGACATGGTCACCTCCACTTTTTGTCCTAGTACTGATGCTTTTCGACTGAAAGTTCACTGGGTCCCTGCTCACCAGGCCTCTGTGCCAGTGCTTTTGCCCTAAACAAACTACAGGATCAATTGTTGAACTAATTCGCACCCCTATAAGTCCAGAGTAAATGGTACCCTGGTACCTAGGGCATGGGAACTAAAGAGGGGTCCCAAGGGCTGCAGCATATGTGCCACCCTAAGGCACCCAAATCCATGTAGACTTCCATTTCCGGCTGCGTGAAATGGTGCGCACCATTTTTGAAAGCACTATATGGCACACACCCTGCCCTCAGACACTGCATGCAATACATATGTCAGTCACCCCTACAGCATGCCTTATAGCCCTAAGGCAGGGTGCATTATATTACATGTGAGGACATATCTGCATGATCATATGCCCCTGTGCTGTCTAATTAAATTACTTGTATATGTGCTGGGCAAAGGTCACTACAAGTTCCCCAGCTACACTGAAACCAATGGCGTTTGGTATCAAACATCTTGTCTTAAATAAATATGTACTGTTGCCAGTACTGGATTTAGATTTAGTAGAGGGCACCTTGTGGTTGGCCCCTAAAAAACCTACCTGTATATAGTGTGCTGGCTGACTGGTATCGTCCAGCCTGCCACCACAGACACGTTTCTGATCCCATGCAGGTGAGAGCCTGCCCTCTTATGAGATCAGGAACGTTGCCTGCTCCGGAAGAAGGAGTTCACACCTCCTCCAGCAGGATGGCTAGTGTTTTAGCATATCAAGGCCAGAGGCTTCAAAGCCTCTACCACCGTTCATATGCAACCCTGGCTTCCCCCAGACCTGGGAGCTGCCACCCACAGCCCTGAGGCCCATTTGGTACCGGGACAGGCAAGAAAATTAGCTAGCCAGAAGTTGTGTTCACTCTCAGGCTAGTCACACCCCTAAGGTGAGCTACCTGAAGTGAACAATGAAAGAAGGGTTCCACCATCTTGTTTCTAGTGGAACAAGGAACTCTGGGTCAGGTTTATGCCTACTCTCCCAAGTAAGTGGTCGTATAGGGGGTGTATTCACCCCAGGGATAGGAAACCTATTGGGTAGTACCTTACACTTCCCTTAACGTCCCTAAATGCAGTATTTAGTTGGCCCCCTGACAGCAGGAACTCAGATTCTACTGAGAATAGAAGGACCAAGAAGAGACGAAAACACAAGAACTGTGGACCAGCTCTGGATTTGGCTCAAAACCCTGCCTGCCTACTGCTGCCCCGACAATTGCAAAGACCCAACTCGTCCTACAACTGTGTATTCTCCTAAAACCTTGGAGGGCTGCTAGCTCTTTGCCAACTAATCCGAATTTCCCTTGAAGTGGAGGAACCACGTCTCTGCAGGCTCCGACCTCATCTGCCCGGTACACTGTTTTGCTGGCCACCAGGTGCACCTAGAAAACTTCACCCCAGGAAGAGGAATTTGTGGCGCCCAGAGGTCAGGCCCGTCTCCCCAGTGAGTCTCGAGCTGCTAGACCCTCCAGCATCCATACCCTGTGTACTGGAGCCCTTGCAGCAGCCAAGGCTTGTTAATTGTCCAGTCCGACCATCAACACTGCCAAGACCGACCTACCGACAAGGGACGTCGGCATCACTGAGGCCAGCACCGAGAGTGGCCCTGCTGTCCTGTTTGCCCCGCATCACCAGGTCGACACCACGAAGTGAGCCTCCAACGCTAGCGACCCACCGACACGACACCTCTGCACCCGAGTCAGAGCCAACTGACGGTTCCCCCTTGCTCCAGAGAACCTCAAGAGCCGAACCCTCCCTTCGGGTTCTGCCGAACTTGTCCCCACTTGCAGGCGTTTTCTTCTGACGCTACTGTCGCGACCAGATCCTCTGCACCCGGACACACCAGGGCAGGTAAATTCGAACTGCTGGTGCTACTTTGTACCTTGGCCCCTAAGCAGCTTAATTCCAGAAGAGTAATCCTGAGCATCGTTTATAAGTGCATCTTTGCAGTGAATGTTTCTCCCGTAGGATACCATTACCGCGTTCGAGGCTTGTGCCTCAAATCTGATAGCCGTAATTGGTTACTGTTTTTCCTGTAAAAACCTATAACGTCTAAATTACTGACTTGATTCCGATGATTTTGGTGTCTAGATTTATATAAAAATCTGCGTTATTTTTCTAAATTGGTCTTGAGTTTCTCATTGAGTGTGTCTCATTTATTGATTGTGTGTGTGTGCAACAAATGCTTAACACTACCCTCTGATAAGCCTAAATTGTTCACCCACGCAACCACAAAGAGAGCATCTGGGTTTATTAATTTAACCCCTTTAAGCCATTAAGGTTTGTATGGATTTTCTACATAGTGTACCTCATTTTAGTGCACTACATAAAAAGCCAGCTTCCTACACCATCGCATTAAGTTATGGTTTGGCTCATTTCTCTCTTCCTTTTTGGCTGTGAGTTAGGCCCACTAGGAAAATGGCTTTATCTTAATGCCTCTCCTACATTACTTATTTCCTTTCCTCCTTCTTTTCTTCTCTCCCTTCTTTATAGCTGATTTTGCTACTTCTCTGCTTTATTTCTTCTTTCCATTCCTCATCGTATTTCCTTCATTCCTTATTTGCTGTCCTGATCTCGTTTGCTTTTTACGTTTTGTGCACTGAGGTGCAAGGAGGCCTGTGAGGGCCTCCATATGATGGTGTTAGTGGAAATTAGAGATATTGTAACAGGTGGCAACAGGAGAAGGAAATAGATATTTGTGGATCAGTCTCCAGGGGGAAGTATTGAGTGAACAAGTTATTTTGGTTCATTATGCTTCCCTTACAAGATGAGTTGTACATTGTTAGTTTAGAAGTATTGATTACAGTGGTAGATGAGTTTGACTGATGAGATCAGGACCTATCATTTTCTCTGGTTAGGAGTTTTGCTGGTGCCTGTGTATAAGAGATTTTTGAGAATCTTTTTTTTTTTTAATAACCAACTTTATTGAAAGTTTTGCGTTGGAACATAAATCTTCACAATAGGAAACATTTTAATTACAACAATACAAGAAGACAGACTGTCCCCCTAGCATGAAAACATTAATTCACATCAACAAGCCATAATAGTCCTACCATTTCAATCACACTTGCTCATGTTTTGGGGGCAGCCCAAGCTATTAAAATAGGCTTCTCCTGGAGCGCACAACAGTCCACTCCCCTGCGCCAACGTTTATTTGTAGGTGGTTTCTGCTGATTCCAAGCGCATGCAACATCTCTCTTGGTGACAAAGCAGGCCATCCCCAAAAAGGCGCCCTCCGCCCGCAAACCCCCAATCTCTCCCAGCAGCACATTACGTGAGGTTAAGTCCAATGGATGGCCCAGAACCGTTGAAAGCACCCAACCCACTCCCTCCCAGAAGGGATGCAGAATCGGGCAATCCCAAGCCACGTAGAGGTAATCTGCTACAGGAAGTGCACAACGTGCGCATGTCACTTGGCTAGTAGCTGACAGGCGCTGCAGATGCCGTTAGGCGAGGTATGTTGCATGAAGGTAATGAAATTGAACCAATCGCAGTCGTGCTGAGATTGGCTGTTCCCAGGGTGCATACACAGACGCCGCTCACCACTCATCCTCTTCCAGGTTCCGCACCCACAAGTCCCACCAAGGCTTGGTGCACTCCATGTTGTCGGGAGCGTGGCTAACTAAAGAGCGATAGACCAAGGAGGTAGCACCCTTCTCCAACTGCCTCAAAAATATCTTGGCCTCAAGCGGACTGTTATCCGGAAGCGGGTCTTTCGAGAGATCGTGGGCCTGCAAGGCGTGACACAGTTGAAGTTAGCAAAAGAACTGCGAGTTGGCCAGGGCATAGCGATCCTTCAGATCCTGAAATGACACCAAATTTCCCCCCCTATAGACGTCACCCAGGTAGGAGATCCCAATTCGATCCTAGGAAACAAAGCCCTCTAACGCGGAGAGATGGTTGAGCCAAGTTCCCCGCCACAGGGGCATCATATCGTGAGAATTTTTATTTAAACAGTTTTTGTCTAGTACAATTCACACATTCTATTACTACGTTCATTGACAAAATATAAACTACTTGGGCCTCTAGGTTTTTGTCTTTACCCATCATTAAGTTTGAACTGAGTAATTTATTTGTCTATTAGTCTTTATACTTCTATCAAGTAACATTGTCAATGATGAGGTTATTCTGAAATTTCTAACATCTTTCAGTGAAACATTTCCTTCAATACATTTTATAGCAAATTACAATTTACCCACCTTTATCCAATATCAAGAAATTATTTTAATGTTTACGTCTGGATCTCTCTCGCACCCTCTGTTCCAGTATCTGACTACTCTGAATGATTGTTTATAGCAAAAGTAAGCAAGTGCATTCATGTACAACAATGTATATTTGAGTTTGGTCATTTTGAAGGCTTCATAACTAGAGTACCCCTGTACCATTCTATGGACCTGAGCAGTGCATCTCTTGTATGCTATTGTTATGTTGATTCATTTTGTGAACATGTCCTTGTGTTTTGTGTTTCTAATGTCTCATAACCACTCTTCTTACCAGGGCTAATGTAAAGTGTCCCTACCTTGCAGTTTTCTTTGCAGTTTTACTTTCTTCTGATCCTGGTAGTGCTAACATGGCGATCTGCTCAACTGTGATTAAAAGAACAGTGTCTAATTTGTTGATTACATTATTGAATAAATCTCCACCTTGGTAAAGTTCCACAGCATATGTAAGTCTCATCTTTGTTACATTTCTCCAACATGTTGAGGATGATGAAGCCCATATTTTCTTACGTTTGGTAGGGTACCAGAATATTGTAGGTAATCAGTTTTGTATTATTATCTCTACAGATCTTACGATGTGAGAAAGTGGGTTTCTGTTGCAGTAAACCCCCCACCCTTTTTTCTTTTTTTTTGTTGCCAGACTACTGATGCTCTTTGACTTGGTGTGCCCCGGGCTCCTGACAATCAGGTGCCCAGGGCCTGTGTTCCTGCCCTAAAACTGCCTAACAGCCAAAACCCAATTGGCATCTCTGTCCACATGTCAGCCCCTGGTAAATTGTACCCTAGGTACCCAGGGCCCTGTGACCAGAGAAGGCCTCTAAGGGCTGCAGCACTTATTGTGCCACCCTTAGAGGCCCTGTACCCTGACGCACACTGCCTTTGCAGGCTGAGTGTCTTGGTGCAGAACAAAACAAAGAGTCAACATGGCACACATCCCTGTGTGCCATGCCCACAGCACACACTGCCCTGTCATACCTCAGTTAGCCCTCTAGCTGGGTGCTCTATGCCAGTGGTGTGGGTACAGGTGCATGAGCCCTGTGCCCCTACAGTACCCAGGTCCATTCCTGGGCACTGTGAGTGCAGTGCTGCCATTAAGAGTATATGGTGCTGGGAGGTCGTCAACACGAACTCCACAGCACCATGATGGCTACACTGAAGACTGAGAAGTTTGCTATCAAACTTCTCAGCGCATTAAACTCACACTGATGCCAGTGTGGGATTTAATGTAAGATGCACGACAGAGGGAAACTTAGAGTTGCTCCCTGAACCTAACCCACAATCCACGTCCTGCCTGAGAGGCTGCCTAGGCTGCCACCCAGCAGACATGTTACTGGACCCCTGGCCAGAGAGCCATCCGCTCTCCTGGGCCTGCAACAATGCACATCCTGGGTGAGGTGCTAGGTCTCCTCCCCCAGGATGGGCAGGGGAAGCTTCAAAGGCATGCCGCCTTTGTGAGCCTCTCCAGGCCGCTTGCTGTACTCAGCAACTGGCCCCCACCGGTTCTGATCCCCTCTCTGGCAGGAAACCCCAAGGAAAGAAAGGGGGTGTGCCAGCCTCTGCCAACCCCACCCTTCAATTGGGGGAGGCGAGGTGAAGCACATCTCCAGGCTCTCGCCATCTTGAAGATGGGGAGCCCTGCCCAATCAGGACTAGGTTCCCGCCCCCCTCCCACTGGAGAGTGGCAGGATAGGGGGTGTACCCACCCCAGGGAAGGGACCCATTGGTCCCTGCCCTTTACCTACCTGTAACGCCCCTAAATTTAGTATTTTGGGGCACCCTGAACCTTCCTTCCTCAGATCCCAAATCCGAAACAAGCAAGAAGATCAAGAAACAAGAAGACCTGCCATGCAGCTGCTAACAAGAGGAAGACACCAACTGATTTGGCCCCAGCCCTTCAGGCCTGTCGACCCTTGAACTTGCTCCTGCTAAACCCCGGCGTCTCCAGTGGTCAGCAATCTCAAAAACCCCGGAGGACCTGACTGCCTTGTGACTCTTAAAGACTGGGACTCCCAAGAGCAGTGGTTCTGCTCAAAGCAAGTAACTAGCCCCTGGTGCCAACCAGGAACCGCGACTCCTGCACACACTGCACCCGCCAAGCCTGGCATGGACCGGAGTGGACAAAGACCACAAGGACGTCCCGCTGGCGACTGTGACCCCCGAATCCAGCACCCAAGGACCCCCCTTCGACGCTCCTGACGACGCCTGCAGCCTCAGAACCAGGGACCCACCCACCGCGACCAGCTGAGGTTGAGATTTCCCAACGCTAAAAGACACCCCTGCGCACGGCGCCCTGCAGCTCCCTGTGTCCAGCTCCTGGGTGCCTACATAACCTACAGCTTCCCAACTTACCTCTCGAAGTGGTGGTCGCACCCGAAGTATCTTTGTCCCCCGAGCTTGCAGCCTTTGTTCGTCACTGATCTTCTCCATTGAAATCCATTGAGCGCCCATCGGCTCAAAAGCACCCTGTACCCAACCGCCCGAGTGCCCCTGGGAGTGCAACCTCTGTCCTAACCTACTTCCCCACTTGCACTGAGCCCAGCTCCCACAGCTGTGTGGCCTGCTTGCCAGCAGCCACCAACCAAAGGACTCCTGCCCACCATAGGATAACATTGGGTCTAACTCTCTCTGCACCTGGCTGCCACTGAGGGTGTAACTACTGTACCTACCTGACCCTGGGAGACCTCTGAGTCTATGCCCAGAACCGTAACTCTGCCAGTCGAATACTTACCCAAAAGCCGATAACTCACTTTTCTTCCATAGGGTAACATTGACTGGTTTCGGGGGGGGGGGGGGGGCGTGGCCAAGCGCGGAGAGAAGATGGCCGCATAGCGAGTGAGCTCCGTCACACGTCGTCGACCCTATCCACCCTGAATGGCCATCCGGTTCACAGATATCCAGTTCTCAGCAGCGGAGCGCTAGTGGAGCCCAACCCGCTTACCCCGACTCTGTGGGTGCGTCTGCAGCCTGAGGACTGACGCCTCGGAGAGTGGCGGCCTGTGGCAGAGCTCAAAGCCGGGACCCACAGTCGATGGTCCGGCCGTGGAGGCACCTTGGCGGCCTGGGGGTGGCGCCACAAATCCGGGAGCAGCGGCAACATCCTCCGAGCCGGAGAGCCCGGCGAACGCTTCTTACGGGCAGCGGAGGTGGCGTGTGGGCCCAGCCGGCGCTCCGGAGATCTCCCCACCCCCTCGACAGCAACCACTGTAGGCGATTAACGTGCCAGCCGCGAGATACGAAAATGGCGACGGCGCATCTTCCTCATTAAATCGGACCCGGCTGTTTGCCGCATCAAGGTAGATGCAGTATTTTCCTAGCTGCCTAAACAGACTACAGGGACAATGAGACGGCTGCGCTCCTGATCGGAGGGCCGTCGGTGAACTGAGCACACAGATAGGGGTGAGTGGCGGTGTGACCGGGGGTGGGGCCCCCTATCGGCTGGAGTCCAGCAACCACCAGACAGTGGTGGGAGACCTGGGTTAATGAGCAGAATTGCCACCCACAGCGATAAGACACTCGCTACTCTGCACAGGTGACGCACCCTCCAGCGGTGGCCTGCACCCCAGCTCCAGGTGTCGGCGGTGAATGGCTGTGCCTTATGCGTGTAGCGGTTGCCTCCGGGATTGGGGAGTACCCTTGCCCTGAACGCCTGGTGCCTCCCCCCAACCCCCTGGAGTCTTGCTGATTGCGGTCCTGGGGCCGGGGGAACCGGAGTCAGGGTGTGCCTCACCAACCTTGGCAATAGCGTTTCAGCTTGTTGTTCTTTCCGTAGCCCCAGGGGGGTGAAATCTGGAAGCGACCCATGCGCCTGCATGACGCGGCCCGGAGTGCTGGATCAGCGGTGAGTCGCGAGTCAGAGTCGAGTTGGGGCCGGGGGTGGAGTGTTGTTGGTGTCCCCCCCCCCCCCCCCCACCACCCACCCCCTTCCCCATCCCGCATCTCGGGCCGGCCCTATATTCGCCTAGAACGCACCGATGGATCGCGTGAAGGGAGCCGGGTCCTGGGTCCAACAAGCTGGACCGATACATGATCTCTAAAGAGACGCAGCGGGGCCAATTGTTGGGCGATGCTGCAGGTGGTGGCCCGGGGGGTGAGGAACAGGAACTTTCCCTCAAAGACGTCATGGAAGCCATCTCTGGTGTTAAGACCTCCTTGGAGCATAAAATGGACACTATGGCCATTGACATAAACCTTATTAGGGCGGATATGGGGAAACTAAATGAAAAAGTCAAACAGGTGGAAATAACAGCTGCCAGTTTGGTGGGAGACGTCGCACAGCTACAAAAAGAGGTCAGGGACCTTCGGGACTCTCGCACTTCTACGGACCTTAAGCTGGATGACTACGAAGGCCGTCTTCGTCGAAACAACCTCCGCATCCTGGGAGTTCCCGAGAGGTCGGAGGGGCAAACCCCGGACCTCTTTGTAGAGGAACTCATTCTCAATCATTTGAAACCCAAAGGCCTCAGTAAATTCCTTGTGATCGAGCGAACCCACAGGGTCCCGGGCGGCCGACCCAGGCCGGGCGCTCCCCCGTGGCCCATGTTGGCTCGGGTCTTAAACTTCCGAGATAGAGACGTTCTCCTCCAAAATTCCAGGGCCGGCGCCCCTCTCCGCTATAACAATGCGGACATCTCCTTCTTCCTGGACTTTACTCAAAGAGTGCAGAGGCAAAGGAGGACATTCCTAGCGGTGAAGCGAGACCTGAGCGACAGAGGCCTAAAATACTCGATGCTATTTCCAGCACGCCTCCGGGTAGAGGCTGACGGAAAAGTGTGGTTTTTTGATCAACCGGAGGTGCGGCGGAGTGGGTGAAGTATAGGGGCGCTGGGGTCGGGGCGTGGCTAGCCGAGCTGCGGAATGGCCGCTGCTTAAGCGAGCTCCGCCGGCCGGAATGAGATCCTGCACATTTGGGCGACTTGTGCCGCTGAGGTCTGCTGGACAGCGAGCGTGGGGTGTCCGGCGCCCTTATGAGACGATTGGTGAGCCGGGAAGAGATACCGACGGAGATACGGCGCTCGGAGCGCTGAAGCGTTGCGGGGTGCTGCGGCGGCCGGAGCCTGGAGTCGGCGCCGCGAAACTCGACCGCGGCACGGACGTGGTCGAGGGCCCGGCGTCACCGATAGCTTGGACCGCCGGCGCGGAGCGCAACAGCGGAGGCGATCTAGTGGCCGCTGAAGATCCTGAGGTGCTGCGAGGACGCAGTGCGGTGGAGGAAGCTGGGCGCTCACGCTGCAGGACACACCAAGAGGCGGCGGAGGAGCACTGCCTCGCTACTAATCTGGCGCCATAAGGTGAGGCGCCTACCTTTGAGTGACCCTGCGCCCTGGGAGCTGGAGGTAGCGAGCGGCGATGACCGCTGCAAGCGGTCGCCTGGCGGATGAGGGCGCTAGCTGAGACCACGAACGGGCTGCAATAGACCGGAGGGGGTGAGGATCCACGAGGCCGTGCCCCGGACCTGTGACGACGCGCTTACAAAGCCTGGCTGAGGTGGTGGAGATTGTGACGTGGGAGAGGGCCTTGTAACCTGTGGAACTCTGCCTGGGGGTGAGGCTGCTGGCGCTGCGCCGGACTGGTGGAGCTGTGGAGAGGAGCGACTGAAAGTGTAGTAGTGGGTGGTGTTGCTTGCACCGCGAGCCGAGAACGGGCGCTGATCTCTCCTGCTGCTACATAGGCCCTAGCAGGCCCCTGCTTGGAGACTCTGAGGAGCTGCGCTGGATGGTAGTATTGGGCGGCCTGCCCTAAGTCCGCGCAGCGCCGGTGGGATCTCTGTGGAGGTGGAGATGGGGAAGCACGACACGAAGCAGCCGAAGTTGACCTTCGATAACAAGCGAGCGACTCGACAAGCCGACACGGGCCCGGAGGTACGGGCCGAGGGCGGATCGGACCCAGGGGTGGAAGACCATGGAGAAGACCTGAGAACCTTGATGCTGGAGATGAGGTCCAGTCTCCGGAACATAGATACGAAACTAGACACCCTGACTTTCCAGCTCGAGACGGTCAAGACGCAGGTGAATGCGCATGAGACGCGCTTAGACACGCTGGACGGTCGGGCTGCGGAGTTCCACGAATTTCAAGTCGAAACGAAGGAGCAGCTACTGCACATGGACAGACTGTTGAATGTTATAAGGGCCAAGAATGACGATTTAGAGGCCCGGTCGCGCCGCAGCAACCTCCGCGTCACCGGTATTCCGGAGACGACCGCCATTTCAAAAATGGAATCCTACATAACCGATCTACTACACAAACTATTTGACTCGCATCTCTCCGCGGTCTTTGTGGTGGAAAGGGCGCACAGGTCACTTGGTCACTTGGGGGCACCTCCAAGACCCATCATAGCTAAACTCCTCAACTACCAGGACAAAGATGTGATCCTTCGGCTTGCACGAGAGAAAGGCAAGATCACACATCAAGGGAATGCCATATCCTTTTACCCAGACTTTACTCCGGCGGTGCAGGCAGCGTGCAGGGAGTTCGCGCCGGCTAAGAGACTCCTCCTTCAGGCGCAGATCCCATATTCATTGCTGTACCCGGCGAGGCTCAAGGTATCGTTTGAAGGCACCACGCACTTCTTTGCGACCGCCAAGGAAGCGATGAAATTCGCAAAACTTGACGGCAGCAAGAAGCTCCAACGGCTGTCGAAGGTGGCGGAGAATGCAGCTGGCGCCCTGAGTGACAATGACTGAGGGGTATTGTATATCTGGCAGATTCTTCCACCGCCTGTGCAGCTGAACCGCTGATTGTTAGAGGGGTGTGGTGTAGGCTCCCTCTTTTTTGTAAAGCTCTGCCGAGACACCCTGTTACTCCATTTTATATACTTCGACCTCGTGCGGGCCGTGAAGCCTGCAGACCTTCTGGCCGCCCTGTTTTCAGTCAGGGCAAGACGCTGACTCAGGCATGCCCCCTTGGGAAGACTCCCGACTATGTTGGAGGTTTTTGATTTCGGGATGGGTACTACATGACCTGATTGGGGGGTTAGTGGGGGTGGGGGGTACGGTTTGTTCTTTGTTGGTTTGTAGTCCACTGCACAATTCTATTGCCAGCTGTCTATATGGGTTCTGAAGCGTTGGCACTGCCAAATGTCAACATGTCTTACTGTAATTTGCTGATTAGCTGTGTGGAATGCCTGGAGTAGATCACACTTTAAACTGCCTCACATGGAATGTTCGGGGGCTCAACGACCATAGGAAGGTTCGGCTGGTGCATGCATATCTGGTGCGTCATGGGGTGGATGTCTGCATGTTGCAGGAAACGCACCTGAACACCGCCCCTGCCCTGCGACACGCTAGATGGGGACACGTATATTCAGCCATATATTCCAACTATGCACGCGGGGTGGCTATCCTCATACGTCGAGGGTTGGACTGGCGGGAGGGCTCGGTTCAATGTGATCCGGAGGGTAGGTTTGTGGTAGTCCAGGGCATTGTATGCGGTGTGTCAGTGGTGTTTGTGGCGGTGTATGGACCGAATGTCGACTCCCCGGGCTTCTACCATAAGCTGTGGGGACAGGTGAAGGCCACTGGGTGTGGGACGATTATCTGGGGAGGAGATTTCAATGCAGTACTGGACGACAAGATGGATAGAAAGGGGGCGGCTCGTACGTTGCATCCGCTGGCAAGTGCTGCGCTGGGGGACATCTTGACTGAGGGGGCACTGGTTGATGTCTGGCGGGGGAGACATGCGGCCCTGCGGGAAGGTACCTGTATATCGACACATAGTGGAGCGTGGTCCCGCCTAGATTTCTGGTTGGTGTCGCGAGACGTCGCGCTGTGGACGGCACAGGCGGAGCACATGCCCCGCTCGCTATCTGACCATGCCCCCTGCATGTTGCGACTGCTGCTCCCGAGCGATCCCTTTCCGGCGTTTTCGTGGAGGCTCCCGCCTCACGCTTTGCTTGATGAAGCGTTCAAGGAAGAGATACGGACTGATATTACGGATTACTTTGAGCGGAATGTAGGTTCAGTGGCTGAGGAGTCGACCTTGTGGGAGGCCTTTAAGGTCGTTATTAGGGGCCAATGTATTGCCCGGCAGGCAGGGGTGCTGAAGGCGATACGGAGCACTCTGGTGGCGCTGGAGGCTGACATCAAATGGCTTGAACGCGCCTTTTTCGAGGATGGCGGATCTGCGGTGGCGGGGCAGCTAAAAACTAAATTACTGGAATATGATGAGGAGGCGATGAGGGAGGTCAAATTCTTAGGGAAATATGCGGAGGCTAGGCGCTATGGCGAGGGAGGGCGACCCGGGAAGGCCTTGGCCACTATGCTTAGACCGCCTCGATCCGCGACTTATATTCACGAGTTGAGTACATCGGACGGCGGGCGACTACACGATAAAAAGGACATTCTGGGAGCCTTCTCGGAATTCTACGCCCAACTGTATACCAACA
This sequence comes from Triturus cristatus, assembly GCF_964204655.1. NCBI lineage: Eukaryota > Metazoa > Chordata > Amphibia > Caudata > Salamandridae > Triturus > Triturus cristatus. Next base: position 1,434,138,847 of record NC_140591.1, on the reverse strand, counting down.
CCCAGACTATGTGCCCTGATGGGCTCGCATCCTTCCTCGACTCCATCGCACTGGTGTGGTTCAACAATAAACCCAGGGAATACATGGACCTTCCTATCGACGCCACTGACGTGGCGCAAGTTATAAGAAGCCTGCCGCCTGACAAGGCGCCGGGACCAGATGGCCTGACAACTGCTTTCTACAAGGCGTACGCTGAAGAGCTGGCGCCGAGGCTGTTGGCTGTGTATGAAGAGGCCTTGGAGGGAGGGGTGCTGCCGGCTACCATGCGGGAGGCGCTGATAATCACACTGTTGAAGCCGGACAAGCCGGCGGACGATCTTAACTCTTATCGGCCCTTATCATTGATTAATGTTGACATGAAAATCCTAGCCAAGCTGCTCGCAAACAGGGTGCAGCCCATGTTGCCGCTGATCGCCCTTCCAGATCAGTCCGGATTTATACCGGGAAGAGCGACCTCCCATAACCTGCGCACCGTCTTTGCCGCATTGCACTACCTACACCCGGATGTAAGGGCTGCAGTGGTATTTTTGGATGCTACTAAGGCCTTTGACACTCTGGAATGGCCTTATCTATTCCTTATATTAGAGCGGATGGGGTTCAGTGCGCTACTGCTTAAGAAAATCCGTCTGCTTTACACCATGCCAAGGGCCAGGGTACGAGTCAATGGACTGGTGTCGACGCCGTTCCCGATCCTACGTGGTACTCGGCAGGGCTGTCCTCTATCTCTGCTGCTGTTTGCCATAGCTATGGAGCCGCTTGCGGCCCGGATCAGACAGCACCACACAGTGAGAGGTATAGGCTTCAGCTCTAGAAGTCTACTCATTTCACTTTACGCAGACGATGTGACCCTTTATCTTATCAACCCGGCTGATAATCTAGATCCTGTCTTGCGGGAATTTGTTCGCTTTGAGGGCCTTGCGGGCATTTCCATCAATTGGTCCAAATCGGTCATCTTTCCCCTTACGGACGGTACTAGTGAGGTGCATTCTGACTACCCTCTGCGTTGGGAGGCGGAAAAGGTTAAATATTTGGGGATCTGGATTAGCCGAGATCTTCAGGAAATATGGAACCTCAACTTTGGCAGGGCAATGATGTGGTTGAGTGAGAAAGTGAAATCCTGGTCCTCCCTGCCCCTGTCGCTCGCTGGGCGGATTGCACTGACAAAAATGGTAGTACTTCCCAAATTTCTTTACTTATTCGCTAATATCCCTATCCCGCTGACTTCGCACTTTTTTGCTACCTTGCGGTCCCATTTGGTGGCGCTGGTATGGTCGGGCGGACAGGCCAGGGTGGCGTGGGATACGCTAGTGCTGCCACTGAGACAGGGAGGCCTGGGTGCTCCTGACATGAAGCTGTATGCCCTCTGTGCGCAGGCTCAGTTCGTACATTTTTGGGCCCACCCTACCCCCTATCAACCCCACGTTGCGGTGGAACGGGACGCGGTTGCGCCCCTACCGCTGAGCGTGGCAATTTGTGCCAAGGCACGGCGCCCAAGAACAGATGTGGACACGGCTGGGATGCTGCAGTGGGTGTGGGAGGAGTTGCGCAAGAGGGCCGTTGTGCCGCTGTTGTATGCACCATCGCTTCCTTTGATGCACAATCCGATACTGCCCTGTGTGGCTGATGGACTAGCCGGCCGCCTCGCTGTTAAGCTGCGTCTCCGCACTTTCGCGGACTTGTTTCCTGAGGGCCGGTTCATGCCTCCTCCGGTGCCGGAGGACGGGGGTGCGGTGCCCTTTTCCGAGTTGTTTCTGTATCACAAACTGAAAGCGGCGTGCCGGGCGCTATCTGGAGACTTCCCTGACGCGCCTCCGGTCTTTACGGCCTTGGAGGCTGTGGTGGGCTCCCCGTCTCCCCGGAAATTGGTAACCCGTCTCTATCGCCACATGCAGTGCACGGACCTGGTGGGGTCGCCTAAGTCCATGCAGTGTTGGAATGGTGAGCTCCAGCCTGAGATAACTGAAGATCAGTGGGAGTTTTGTTGTAGGCAGCTCACAGAGCTTTCGCCGAACTACAAGCTGCGTCTCATACATTTTTTTTTTTTTTTTTTTTTTTTTTTAATTTTTTTTTTTTTTAAACCGTTTATTACACGTCTTAAGAGTATACAAGTATGGGCCTGCAACCTTCCGGCCGGCCGCTAGCAATGATAAGAACATACGACATACATTTATGGAACACGTGGTGTTACGGAGGAGCATTTCTCAGTAGGTAACAACGTCAAAAGCCACATCATCCAGACCCCATTATACGGTTTCATTTTAAATTAAGAACAACAAGAAAACCACACCCACAAGGCAACCCACAATCGGAAATAGCAGCACGTGCTCCCCTAGAGGGGGGATCCCAACTATCCACAGAAGTCTAAAGAGGGGGAAGAGAACAGAGCGAGGACTGGGGGAACCCAATGCCCGGCGGCGGGGGAATGAGTCGGCTAAGGGGATGGGGCTGGCGAGGCATCAGGCAGCAACGGTGGTGCACAGATACCCCCGCGGTAGGCGTTCCAGGGGCCCCATACTTTCACCCATGTCGCAGGCTTACCCCTCGCCACATACACCACCTTTTCTCGAAACATGCACCAGTCCATGTGTTCTTTCCAGGCCGAGACCGTCGGGGGCCTCTGGGATCCCCACAGTTGAGCAATATCACGCTTGGCTATCATATATCCCAGAGTCACCCACCACGTCTGTGGCGCCGAGTAATCAGTCGGTTCCCACACATTCAACAGGCATCTCCTCGCTTCAGGCAACAGCGCCACATGCGTAACCAGTCGCAGCACTTCATGTACACCACGCCAGAACCCCTCCACCTCCGGGCACTCCCATAAAATATGCAGAAAGGTCCCCAAAGCACCACACCCACGCTTACACGACCCATCTCCAGCATAGCCCATACGCAGAAGCTTTGGCCCCGTCATGTAGACCCGGTGGAGTATCTTGAGCTGGACGAAGCGAAGGCGAGCCGGTATGGCCACCTCCTTCGGGGAGGCCACTGCGGAGGCGTCTCATACATTTTAAATATCTTCATCGCGTGTATAGAACCCCCATCAGCCTAAAAAGGATGGGGTTGCGAGAAACGGACGACTGCTGGCGGTGTGGATCCGCCTTGGCCTCTTTTTTGCACATAGCATGGCCGTGCCCGAAGCTGGTGGGGTACTGGACTCAGGTTTTTTTCATAATCAATCAGATTGTGGGCCGCTCCGACGTACCTTCCCCCCTGCTCGGGCTCTTGGGTTATGTTCAAGACACTCCACCACAGGCGCGCAAGTTGCACGCGTTGCTTTTGCTGTTTGCCAAGAGGCGGGTGGCGGTCCACTGGGGGAGGAGTGGGGTACCCACAGTGAAGGGTTGGCTGGCTGACGTCACGTATGGACATACGCAGCTAACCACGTTTGGGGAGTTGTTGCCGGTCGCTTCCCGGCCCCGGGACATCTGGGAACCATTTGTGAGCTGGGCCCGGGCACATCAGGAGGGGGCAGTGGAAGGAGATGTTGTGCGTGAGTGATTGCGGGGTGCTGGGGAGCGGAGAGGGCGCCTTGGAGCCCGGATGTCTCATAGCATGCTGACGGAACGTGCCGGGCTGAGACACACCGCTGCGCGTCCTATGTCTTCTTTTCTTTGTCCAGGATGCCTTGCGTGGTGCGATGGGGTGGTGGGACCCCCGGGCCACTGAATTTAACTCCATGGCCCAGTGATGACTTCAGATGTTGACATGTTGACCATTGAATTATGTCTTCCTTATATACAACCTGACAGCTCCCTGTATTACGTTGTCATGTTGATGTGGACTACTATGTTTGTTGGCTGTATTGGCCGTTCTGCAAAATGTTCAATAAAAACAAAAAACAAAAAAAACAAAAAAGTATAGGGGCGCTGGGAGCCCAACAGATCGGGGAGCCAGGGACACGACGGGCGCGCGGCCGCCCTGAGCAGGGACTCTCAATGCAGGCACCTTTCTAAAGAATGCAATGATACGGTGGGGTGCTTGGGGAGGGGGGGGGGTGACGGCTGCGCTTCGCTCAAAGAGACTGGTAAATTTCTACTGTCTTCAAGTAATGATGGCAATCGATAATGTAACAAATTATTTGCCTGGGGCGGGGGCCGCTCCTTTCGCCCCCGGTTTTTTCTTTCTTTGAACTTAATTAGGGCGACGGGCACTCTGCAAGTTTTTTAATGGGCAGTTCAGAGCGCAGGGCAGCAGGGAGGGGGGATGTTGGGGTGGGGTTTTGAGTTGGAGGGTTGGGTTTTTTTTGTTTATGATCGGCACAGTATATGAGTGTTTCGGCAAAAGTCCTAATGCAAAGATGGCAGCAGGGGATTGTTGGTGGGTCCATGGTCATGTCAGAGATAATGGGGATAGGGGTGTAGAGATCCGGAACTGGAGCATTGGTGGGTCAGGGGACAATAGCAATCGGAATGTGGTGATCCAACATATTGAGTATCTACAAGGATGGGGGATAGAGAGATTAAAGTTCTGAGTTGGAACGTGAACGGGTTAGGGGATAAAATTAAGCGAAGTATAGTACTCCAATATATTAAAAAACATTCCCCGGATATGGTCCTACTGCAGGAAACGCACTTAGTTGGCAATACCTGCAGAGCAATGCACAGGGGAGGATACAAAATGATTGCTCACGCGGGATTTACGTCAGGTTCTAGGGGTGTGGGCATAATGATGAAAAACACTTTCCCCCTGGCAGTGAATTCCACATGGACAGATGATCGTGGCAGATATGTGGGTGTCACCGGGATGTGGGAAAGCTGCTTGATCACCGTTATGTCAGTCTGTTTCCCCGGGTCTTCAGAGTACCACGTTTACTGATTTGGGTACGGCTCTACTCACGGTGCCTGAGGGACTTCTAATGCTGGGGGGCGACTTTAACACGGTCGTCTCCGGGGAGTTGGATAGGTTTCCTCCCCAGGAAATGGGGTGGGCTTCCCGCTGGCTGCCTGACTTCCTAGAGGCCATGGGTCTAGTGGATAGCTGGAGACTTCGCCACCCAGAGCAGTTGCAATACAGTTTTCATTCTGGAGCTCACCACAGCCTCTCTAGGCTGGACTACTGTCTAGTACCCGCCGCGCAAGCCACCTACCTACCTACATACATACCAACCATCAGCCACTTAGCCAGAGGCATTTCTGATCATTCCCCACTTTGGATCCAGCTCCGTTTGAGCCTGAGATCGTCTGGGAGGCTGGCCCCAATTAACCCCTGGTACCTGCGGAACCCTAAGATCCGTAAAGGCCTTCTCAAGTCTATAGACGAATATTTCACTAATAATGTGGGTTCAGTGAATTCCGCCCAGTCTTTATGGGAAGCGTTTAAAACGGTAATCCGTGGGCAGGCTTTATCGCTGATATCCGTCTCCAAGAAGGATAAACAAAAAGAAATTGTTGAACTTGAGACAGAGATTTATGGTCTGGAGGGCGAACTGGAATCGGGGGTGACACCGGACAAGTTGCATCTACTAAGCTTAAAGCAACATGATTACAAAATGCTGGCAACGGAGAGAGCCAAGGCTCTTAGTAGAGAGCAGCAGGGCAGGCTTTATGATTTGGGAGACCAGGCCGGGAAATTAATAGCCTGGCTAGACAGGAAGGAATGGGCAAGCTGTCTGGTGCCGGTACTTAGATTAGAGGGAGGCGTCCTACTCACGGAACCGCAGGAAATTGTGGACAGATTTGCAGAACCCTTTCAAACGATATACACTACCCTTTCCCCCCACTTGGAGGCGGACTCCCATGAGATGCTTCGGGATATCGGGCTCCCTTGTCTCTCCCCTGACAACCGAAAATATATGGATAGTCCCCTAACAAATGATGAGGTCGCTCTGGCGATTCGCTCCTTAAACTCTGGCAAAGCACTGGGCCCAAATGGGCTCCCTATTGAACTTTATAAACTTCGGCCAGATAAATTGGCCCCCCACTTAAGGTCAATGTTCGAGGAGTCTAGGGAGGTAGGGGTGTTACCCCGGGAACAGAGACTAGCCACCATTGTCACCATCCATAAGGAGGGAAAAGCTGCGACGGAGTGTGCCTCATATAGGCCCATATCACTTTTGAATGCAGAGCCCAAAATGTTTTTCGAAACTTTTAGCTAATCGATTGACAAAGGTGATCACAACCCTAATACACCCTGATCAGTCTGGCTTTATGCCCCGTAGAAACACCGCACTTAACTTGCGTAGAGTACACGGGGTAATGGATAGAGCCCGCATTCTTCAAGAACCAGCGGTGATTGTATCATTGGACGCGACGATGGCGTTTGACACCGTGGAGTGGCCCTACCTGTGGGCAGTTCTGGCCAAGTTTGGGTTTGGTCCGGAATTTATCCAGTGGGTACGTCTACTGTACTCCGCGCCTCTGGCACAAGTCGTGGGACGCATCAGGGATGCCCGCTGTCCCCCCTTCTTTTTGCTCTGGCCTTGAAACCCTTCGCAGCATGGATTCGTTGGGAACCAATGATACGAGGACTGAGGTGGTCCCCCGGGTGGGAAGATCGTATTTCATTATACGCCGATGACATCTTGCTCTATCTGGCCTCACCGCAGAAATCCCTAAAGGTGGTTCTCGATATTCTGGCAGTCTTTGGGAGGTTCTCGGGACTACATATTAATTGGGGGAAATCCCTATTATTTGCGCTTAGTGGGACCCCTCCTGTTCCTCCCCGAGGATGTCAGATACACGTTAGTGACAGTGGGTTTAAATATTTGGGGATCTTTGTCTCCCTCGACCCTTCAGTTCGATATGCTCTCAACCTGCTCTCCCCCCCCCCCCCCCCCCCCCCCCCAAAAAAACTCAAGAGCGACATTGTCAATCGAAGGAAGCTCCCCATCTCGCTCCTGGGTAGGGCCGTCCTTTTCAAAATGATGGCCCTGCCCAGATTCCTCTACGTCCTGCAAAATACACTGGATGTCGTCCCAGTAGCCTATTTTAGAGAAATCTAGGGCCTGCAAAGAGACCTATTGTGGGACGGAAGACCGCAAATCGCATTAAACAAGCTAACGTTAAGCTGGTATGACGGGGGCATTAGTCTCCCGGATATTAGGAAGTACTACTGGGCCTCCCAATTGGCAGCTATTAACCATGGCATGTTCGGCCGCATAGATCTGGGGTATGCCATGGATAAATGGATCCTACCGGGTGGGAACTACAGTAGAGCTCTTTATTCCCATCCCGGGAGATTTCAGTTGTCGGGCCCCACAAAACATTCAGTTAAAATCTGGCACGAGGCCACAAACTCCCTGGGATGGAGAAACAAGTTAACTTTAGCCACCCCTCTGTGGGACGCGGAGAAGCTGGGCGATCTCAGGAAAACCAAGGGGTTTGACAGGTGGGATCTCATTGGAATTTCGGCTATCAAGGATATGTGGGGGAAGGGTGGGACAAAACCTTCCGGGAACTTCAAGCTGAATACGAGCTGGCAGACGCGGAAAGGTTCCGCTATATGCAGGTTCATCATGCGCTCAAGTCCGCATTACCAAAGACGGTAGCCCCCCCCGGAGGCCTCCCCGCTAGAGGATAGGATTCTGGATGGTCTCCTTACCGAGAGAACGATTTCTCGAATATACAAAAATTGGTCAATCATATGGCAGATCCTCTTCAAGCACTGAGAGAAAAGTGGGTGCAGGATGGGATAGAAATGGATGATGAGGACTGGCAATCAGCGATTTCCTCTCCCAAAGTAGTGGCGATCCCAGCGAGATTAAGGCTAGTTCAGTTGAAAATCCTTCACAGAATATATATATCAGGGCCCCGATTGGTAAGCATGGGGTGGGCTGCCACGGGGGAATGCAGGAGACAATGTGGGCTCACCGGCACCTACATGCACACTATCTGGGAATGTACATATATTTGCTCATATTGGCTTCAGATACATCACATAATCAGTGAGATACTACACATCACTCTCCGACCGGAGGCAAGGAGATGCCTACTAAATATATGGGAGCCTACAGATTTGAATACATCGCAGACTCAGTGGGCCACTCTTGGATTTATGTTGGCTAAACGTAACATCGCTCAGCTATGGGGAGCAGCACACCCGCCCACCCTAGAGGACTGGGAAAGAAATATTGAATGGTGCATGTTTAGAGAAGAAACGGTGTATCTGGCAAGGGGGTTCCCCAAGAAGTGGTCGCGAGTCTGGGGCCAATGGAATAAATATAGAGGGAAGATTTGTATACCACCCTGTATTGAGGACCGGGAAGACCCTGACTCCCCGTAACGTTCTTTAAGATTGGAACTAATGCTTGACCCTTCGAATGTGTGTAATGTGCCAGCGGACTCGCCCAATCTTCTGTAATGTATGATTTGCCGATGTTTGTTAATAAAAAGAATTTATAAAAAAAAACATTGCTGTATAACAAAAGCGTATTCTTTCAACTGTTTACAGGAGATGCACCAGTGCTGGATCCAGGATCCAACACTGAGTAAAAAAAAGTAACGATAACCCCACTTACCTGCTAAGTGAATTTCCTCCCATAGGATAACATTGGTGATTCTATGTGAAGAAGTTTTTGTGTCAACTTTTTAAAATACAATAATATTCCTTAAAAATCATACCTGTAACCAAAACGTTTTTACTCACCTGTTTCCAGGCAATGTCCCAGGACTGAATCTAGGATCCAGTCCTGTGGTAAGAAAAGTAATCCAAAAAGTAACTAATTGCATTTACTTAGAAATTCCCATTGAGCTCAATGTATAATTGTGTCTGAAATTGTGTTGCTCATTGCAACAACTGTATCTACTGTATTCAAAAGTCTATTGCCTATTGAAAGCATTTATCTAAAGCAGCTCATTCTGAGAAAGTAAATTTTGATACCTATTGTTGGTTCTAAAATAAAACAACCATATATTTTTATATACAAACCATTGGCCTAGAATTCAGTTCTTGAGTGTGTGAGACCATTTGCTGACTGAGTGTGTACAACAAATGCTTTACACTATCCTCTGATACTGCCTTACTGCTCGACCAAGCTACCACTTTAGAGAGTAAGGTTATATCTAACTTTAGCCTCTGCTAAACCTCTGGGGACTGTGGACTCTGTGCACACTGTACCTATTTGGGAACAGTATATACAGAGCCACTTTCTTACATAAGGCATGACCTAAACATCCTCTCACCCAATTAATCATAAATGCGAACCCCAAGTCTGTCTCCCATTTCTCCCACAGTTGCTATTTTGGTTTTCTTTTTCAGTCTTCCCAATGTTCTACCTTGTATATTTAGGTTGGTCTTTCTTTATGTGTTCTGTTAATTTTAGCATGCACAAACTTTTGTAAGGCATTGCCACATTTGCAGATATTTCCAGAAATATTTATGTGGGATATTGTATTTCCACTTCATCTCTTTCAATCCTCTGCATGACTGTCCCTCAAAGCAGTGCTTAATCAGACACGGGCCCAGCTTTTCCTATTCCTTTCAATACAGTTATCAGTTGTCAACTTAAAAGTTGTCATTTATCCATTTGGTATCACTGTATGACAGTGAAGGTTTTATTTTCAGTCTGTGGTCGAAGTTAGGGTAATTCGTCAGTGGGGGCACTTCTCTCTTACCCTGTCTAACATATTGCATTGTTTCAATGGTAATTTTTCATATTCCACCCACATCTGAGTTTCTTGTTTTTCAAACTGTGCTCTAGTCATTTGTGCCAGGCTCATGCCCCACATATAGTTTTAAAATTGGGGACGCATACTGTCTTCTACTTTACTTTTATAAAGTGTGCTACATTTTACCTTTACTCTACTGCTCTGTCATATAGATCTGTTTCAACCTAAAAATAGGTCTTTCTTAATAAGAAAGGTATGCAGCTAAACAGGTAGTTTGCTTGTGCGGTGGTCACCATCTTGTATTGTACTTTTTTGCCACTAGAGGCAATTTCCCCGCTTCTTAAAATGTGTTGCGAATGGATTTGATGGTCTCTGTATTTTCCTTAACTAGGGCTTCCTGTCCCATTTGAGACCTGTTCCAAGTTAACACAGCAAGTTGGTTGGTATGATTGCCAAAGCTTTCAGATTGTTTTTGTGGCAACTACTCTGTATAGGACATCAATTAATTTTATTACAACTTATTTTGTATGGCACGGACAAAACATTTTTCAGTGACTTCTAGTATTTTGGGGAGGTCTGGGCTGCCTTAGGTGAAAAAGATATTCTGCTGTAACTAGTAGTTTATAGTATTCTGTACCAGTCGGTATTCCCTCTACCTCTTGTAAGTTCTGGATCTGACATGCCAATGGTTCTAGGCCTATGGCAAGGAACTGCAACCCTGTTGGCACCCCTTTGCAGATATGTCATCTGATCTCATCCAGCCTGGGGAAATGTAGGCACTTGGGTGGTTGCATAATTACTTGATCCACCATAAATGGGTTTCAGAAAATCAATTTTTTTGGCTTTGATTGAAACCAATGCTCAGGCATCTTATGCATGCTGCTCTATGTATGATATGTATGATTATTGGCATTTCCTATTTGCGATTTTTCCTACTTATACTGGGGGAATAGTCTGATAAATTGCATTCTTTTTAAAATATTTTTTAGCAAGATATTCAGGTGAGATCTGGTGGCAGCTCGAACAATGTTATGTTAAGCTCATTTGTAAACCGCATGGCTACCCGAAGGCTTCCCAGTGCTGAGTGAGGCATAACCCGTGCTTGGCGAATCAATACTGGGCAGAATGGTTAGTGGGGATGTAGCCAAGTCTTAATCATTTTCCTGAAGCCACTTTCATTCGTTTAGTTTCTAAGGTCTGCTGGCATAGAATTCCAGAGTTTTAGGGTCAAGTATGAAAAAGACCTGCCGCCCCATCTAGTCCTTTGAATTTGAGGCAGTATGTAGGAAGTCCTGGCCTGGATAAAGAATAAATCCCCTTGACCAGACAGTATGTTCTCAATAAACACAAATTACCCTATGGTTTATGCATATATGAACACCCCAGAGAATGTCTGAAATTATTAATTCTAAAATACCATATTCAATTCTTACACATAAATTGTAATTTATTTAAAAAAATATTTCTAAAAATCGCATATAAAGTCACAATTATGACCCAAGACACAATTCATACAATACAGAGGAAAATTATTCAGTTTGAGTTACAAAAAAAAGTTATGACCAGCATAACAGAGACAACAAAACATATCAGACAAAACACCTTGTCATTTACTATTGCACATCATATGGAGTTATAATTGTTAAAACACAGTTAGTGGTACATCAATCTCATCTGTAACTACAGTTCTGTGTTGGTCCTTAGATTGTGCCTGCAGAAGCATTGACGCGTTTCAATGGTTTAAGCTTATACTCCCATCTTTATCAAGACAATAATGATTGTGTTCTCTCAAAAAATCAATTCTGGTTTCACTCCCCTTGATTATTTTTACACATAGATGAAATTGAATCGTCCTCTTGTTTTATGTATATTCATTTAAAATCGACTTTTCGTGTGGTTCAAGGATCCAATATGTATTCTAAAAATATTTCGCTCTCCTCAAATCTTCGCCCCGTAATTTTAATGTCCCACGTGTTCTACTTCAATAATTATTCAGACTACGGTGGGCTGTCGAGGTATTCAATCCTCCTTTCTAGTACGCCGTCTTTACAAACGCAGCGTTTAGTCGGGAAATCGAGCGTCTTCTTTTTCGATGCATCGAAAAAGACGACGCTCGATTTCCCGGCAAAGAATTGAATATGGTATTTTATAATTAATAATTTCAGACTTTCTCTGGGGTGTTCATATATGCATAAAGCATAGGATAATTTGTGTTTATTGAGAACATACTGTCTGGTCAAGGGGATTTATTATTTTCTTGTTGAAAGTTCCTTATTTCCCTTGACTTCAAGGGGTCCCTCTCTATTTTATAGACTGGATAAAGAATAACATTTATATCTACTTGCCTCATTGTATGTGGTGGCTCACCTGCTGCTAGTGTGTGGTTATCGAGTTTTGTTTCTTGTGGGAAAGGGTGTAGACAAAAGTTAGATATTTCGGTGTTGGAAAGCCATCTGGGTCTGTGTTTTTCAGGGTTTTAATGGAGTTTTTCATGTCTTTGGCAGCAGTCAGAAATTGCCATAAGGACAGATTATGGTAGCGCCCTAGCAAGCCAACACAGAGCACTTCACATGCTTTCCTTCGGTGAGGTAGTAATAAAGACCCATAGCCTTATGGTAGAAGCTGTCCTTGAATCTTTTTTATTTTGTTTTACAATCTTCATTTAGAGTACTATACTTATCAGTGTTCAGTAATATATCGATCAGATTTTATTTAATCAGCACATTTCAGTTCTCACCGGTGGCAGTCGCCTGCCATCATGGCATTTTACTTTCACTGAAGCTCTTCGTAGGAACGTAACCTTTTTAGGTGGTGCTGACTTTAAATGCTGCAGAACAGTTCACATAATAAAATACCCAAGTCCCTGTTCCAGCAGTGGAGCTTCCCCCTCGGTGCAGCCCGATAGCGCTGAAAGCTGCAAGTTTCAAAGACAATATAACTGATTGTGGTAGCCGCCTTCTGTTACCACACTCACCTTAATTTGTTAATTGAACCAAATATTTTCAGTTCTTCCATGGCACCATTACCGTGACCACCACCATAGACAGAATATGTACTACTTTATTGTCCATTCCCAGCATATACTTGATATCCGAATTGAAATCTTACAACACCACAACCCATCTACAAATTTGATACGAGAAGGAAACAAAGCACTTTTTCACAAACATTTTTTAAAAATGTTTTCCGATCAGCAAACAGACCAAAATTAGAGCCCCTAAAACATTTTTACATTTTCTAGCACCCCCCAAAGATACAGCCAGCGCCTAGTTTTCTATGGAAGAATATATTTTTCTTGTCTCAGTTTGGCTCCCAGTCAACTGTAATTGGCATCCATTGTTAAACTGCACAACACACCAGGAATAAAAGATTGACGAAGAGACGCTATATTAAAACCACACTCTGGCCTTTTTGAGCACTGCTTTGCAATACTCAGGCAAAGTAAACTCTAACCCTCCCTTAGGAATTTTTTAATGTTCGAGTGTGGAAACGTCAATATTTCCTCCCTCTTTTCAGGTCTTAGCATTATATCATTGGTGCACATTAAACCCTCCTTAGGTTTCACTCCCATCACAGGTGTTCACATGATACTTCATTTTCCTTATTCTAAAGTTACACTTACGACTTTTCAAGGTCAAGCCCTTACTTTCCAACACTTTCACTATATCCCATATTGTTACTTCATATGCTCTTCAGAATTACCCAAAAACAAGATGTCCTCCTGACAAACAAGACCAAACTCATGCCTCTGAAGAAGTCTGCTATTCTTTGGAACACAGATGCAGCTGAACATAAGTAGGCTGGGCGGAGTTAGTGACCAAAAAACTCTGCCGTGATACATGAAGTTCCATAAGCCGCCGAGTGCGTTTAGTCGTGCCATTTGCATTGATTTTCAGTGCCGGGTGTTTGTCTTGCACTCTAAAATCCACGCGAACTGCACCATGCGCGGCACAAGAGGGTGCTGCTTCTTTTCTTGCAGCTCAAGTAGATTTTCTTCCCGAGCAGCAGCTTTCTCAACGCAAACGGAGGGTTTCTCAACGTGAGCGCCCCCGTTGAGAAATCTGACCGCCCACATTGAGAAATCTCGCTGGGATGTGGATTTTCCTCGCTTACGCTCGCCAGCCTGACATCGAGCGAGGAAAAACTCAGTGGAGCGCAGTTTTTTGGAACTCTGCATGCAGTGTAGAAAACTCAGCGAACGGAGCGGAGTTCACCGCCCAGGCCTAAATATAAGCGAAGAGGCATCCTAGTAACCCTATAAACTCCAAATGGAGTGCTAAACAATGTCAAACTCTTGCAGTATTTCTGTAGATTGACCTGATGGTAAGCAGGTGTTAAGTTCAATGTGGGGAAAAAAGTTTGTGTCAGATAACATGCAAACCATGCCTGAGATGTTTTCTGAGGAAACCACTATACACTATTAAATTCACAGATGTCAGTCCAGAGTCTGATGTCCCCTTTGGGTTTTCTAACTACACTTAACAAGAGCAACCTAGTCAGTCATCTGTTTGCTCAATAATCCCTGACTCGCCTAAAGTATTCAGTTCCTTCTTTACTGGTTCTCGTATATTGACTGGCATTTCTCTAACTTTGCTCAGTACAGGAAGGGATCATTCTTGAGTCACTGCTCTTCTCTCACTTTATCATTATTGCATTTCAGCATGAATTGTCCTTTCAATCTTTCCTGTAGATTGGACCCAAAAGTACATATTGCTGCCAGGTTACGTAGAGTGCTTAAAACATTTTGCCTTTCTGCTCCTATTTGTACCACATACTTTAGCATGAAGGGAGACTTTTTTCCATGTTAATCATTTACCTAATTATTTATCAGGAAAACTGAAAAAAGTTTCACAAATGTATGTCTGCTGGGTGAGAATAGATTTGGAAGCCCCTGTTGAACGTATCCAGCTAGAAGGTATTGACTGATATGTTAAGTACCAAACTATGGCAGTGGTAATTTCTTCATTGTCTGCAGAGTGCATTCCTAGTAGATGAATAAGTATAAATAATTGACAGAAAGATCCCTTCAATGGAATGTGTTGTCCATTCCACTCCCTTTTTAAAAAAAATTCCTCGTAGATTCAAGAGATAGTGAGAGTAAAAACTCAATTAACATAAGGGAAATAGAAAAAGAACACTGATTGTGTCCCTTTTTAGGTCTCGGCCTGGAGAGAGCAGCGCATGCGCTGCTCTGCCATAAGAGGCCTTTTGGAATCGATACGATTCCAGCGTGCACGCGGGGAGACAAACAAAAATAAAGATCTGCATGCGGGGAATGGATGCTTTACTGGCGGCATTTCGAATCCAGAGTCCATTCATTCGTTGACTACAACTGACCAGCTCCATGGACTCCGTGCTCAAATTCACGGGAAGGGCAAATTCTGCAGAACATATAGGATGGAGTTCAGGTCTTTTTTTTTAAAATGACTATTTTCTAAAGCTACTCCAAGTGCTTTGTGTTGGGCTCCAGCATAGCGCCTTCCTCCAGAGCTCCCACGGGGAGCTTTGCACCGGAGCACTTCCTACAGGCTCCCAGGTGCGGCTAATATTCCGGAGGGGGTGATTATCTGACAAGCGGTGACCTGAGTGAGTAAACTTCCCTCATTAGAGTCACAGACATGCAGATTTCGAGGAGCTCCGTGCTGATTACACCCCCCCCCCCCCCTCACCCCCGCCCCTCCGGAACACTGTAACTATTAGGCAGCGCCTGGAAGGCTGAGCTGCCAAGCACTCACCATCACTTCCTCTAATGAGCACGTTTATCCGCCCCCCCCTCCCACCAGGCCCTGCTGGGTTGTAAGAGCATGTGCTGTGCGCGAGCAATCCCCCCCCCCCTGCCTACCTTAGTCATTTTTGTCCCTTTCTTAATTTGTTGGCATTGGAGTTTTTATAGCGCCAACTACACCAACACCCTCAAACCCTCTGCTCTCAGTGTAGGTATACGTATGTGGTCACCTCTTATTTAACTCGTTTGTCTCCGCTACACCCTCTCTTTACTTCCCCGGGTGCATGCATGTGTAACTCCTTGCAGCCGTTACTGTGAGGTCAGAGGAGGCTGCTCTCAGTACTACTGTACACGTATGGGCGTGTCGTCAACACCTCTCCTTTTTAGGTCTCGGCTGGCAATGGAGCGCGCATGCGCTCCTCGCCTCGAGACTTATACTCTCTCTCTCTACTACTCACTCTCTACTACTCACTCTCTACTACCCACTCTCTACTACTACTCTACTACACACTCTTTCCTACTCACTACCACTCGCTCCTCTCTACTCACTCTATACTACTCTCTATTACTCACTCTCTATTACTCACTCTCTATTACTCACTCTCTACTACTCACTCTCTACTACTCACTCTCTACTACTCACTCTACTACTCACTCTCTCCTACTCTCACTCTCCTTCTCTACTCTGTACTACTCACTCTCTACTACTCTCTCTCTACTACTCTCTCTACTACTCTCTACTACTCTCTACTACTCTCTACTACTCTCTACTATTCTCTACTACGCTCTCTACTACTCTCTACTACTCACTCTCTCCTACTCTCTCTACTACTCTACTCTGTACTACTCTCAACTACTCACTCTACTACTCTCTCTACTCTCTACCTCTCTCTGCCTCTCTCTCTACTACTCTCTACTACTCTCTACCTCTCTACCCGCACACACATATATGTATATATATGCATATGCATTTATATATATGTATGTGTGTGTATATATACATCTGCATATCTATATAAATACAAATATAAATGCATGCATACATATACATATATGCATACATATGCATGTTATGTACATGAAAGTTTGAAAAACACAAATAAAACCAAAGCTAAAAAGCCACCTAATTACAAACAGAATTGCTTTAACTTAAATGAGGGCAAGACCTATTGCATTTTCAATGCTTTTTTATACTCTAATGAGCAGACCGCAGAACAAAGTGACAATTTGGGGTTTTTCTTCAAAATTCTGCAAAATCAGCCAGAAAGTTCAAAAGTTTGTTTAGGAGGTATGCGGTGTCAAGCCTACATATTGTTGAATTTTCTAAT
The DNA here is from genome assembly GCF_964204655.1 of Triturus cristatus. Lineage (NCBI taxonomy): Eukaryota > Metazoa > Chordata > Amphibia > Caudata > Salamandridae > Triturus > Triturus cristatus. The sequence continues at coordinate 1,434,122,246 of NC_140591.1, read as the reverse complement.
GTCCAGCTGTACTTGATTCTACGTGACCTGTGTCTTTAGCGGGTGCCCGCCAAACAATTTACGGGTCACAAGCAAACAAAAGTGGGGATGTTACCATGTAGTCATCCATGGGGAGGCTGCACATTGCATGAATGATGGGCATGAATTCCCTGCCCACATGCTTTAAGGTGATCACGCAGTGAGTTCAAAGAACTTGAGCGTTATGTGCCTCATCAACAGTGCATTGAAAAACAGGGGCTTGTACTAGATAGGTGTAGTATAAAACAGTGCTTGAGAGGCAACAGACTGCCATCACTGATATGCAGAAGAACAAACCGCAAACTGAATTGGTATATGCCATCCAGCAATACTGTGAGGAGGTGAGAAAATCATTAGAATTGAAGCCTCCAAAAACTATAGGTGAGTGCACAAAGCCTCTGTAGCTTAATACAAAACCCAAATCATATTGAGCGCAGTATGGTTAAACACTCACAGTGTAACCTGAAATACCTTTGTCTCGCAACAGAGCGATCTTACGCATGCACAGAGCATTTTTCCCGTTAACGAGAAAAGCATTTTTCTTTTTATTTAAAGTGAGTTAACTTTAATAATACAGCCAATGTGCAGTAAAATACAGCCTATGTGACACAATATGATTTGGGTTTTGTATTCGGCTGAAGAGGCTCTGTGCACTCACCTATAGCATTCTCAACAATCATGCAAATTTATTTTCTATGTTTATGTTTTTGTTTTTGTTTTAAATGGTGATTGGGCACATTGATTTTGTACCTGGCCATGATGAAGACTCTGTGTGGTTGAAACACGTAGCCGAGCCAAATAAATTGGTGGAGATGAACAGAACGTTGAGTGCAGATCTTCCGTGTGTTGAAAGCTGGCACGGAGTCTGTGGTACATTTTCAACGGGATATGCACCGGTTATCCTGCACCAGCCCAGCTGTACATGGCCGGTTTGTTGCAGAATATATAGAAGCCTCGAAACGCGTCTGACATGAAGGTAATGCTTGGCATGTGAGAGGCAAGCTGCAGCGAGGTGACAAATGCCAGATGGTGGGGGCACGGTTGTGTGCTCTTTCAATGCTGAGAGTATCTTTGAAATACAAACATTAACACGGCTGCTCGCCGTGGAAATGAGCACCATTTCAAGAACTTGAAAGGCTGGGGAGCTGAATGTCTGTCTCCTGTGTGAGAAAGTGCCATCTTTCTTGCATGGTATGCCCCCACTTTTTGCTGAATGTACTTTGACTGAGTGTACCCTGGACTCCTGTCAATCAGGTGGCCAGGGCCTATGTTCCTTCCCTAAAAACACAAAACACAAATTGGCAAACCCTGGCCACATGTCAGCCCCTGGTAAATGGTACCCTAGGTACCCAGGGCCTTGTGACCAGGGAAGGCCCCTAAGGGCTGCAGCACTCATTGTGCCACCCTTAGAGGCCCTGTACCCTTACACACACACACTGCCCTTGCAGGCTGGGTGTCTGGGTGCAAGACAAATCAAAGAGTCGACATGGCACACATCCCTGTGTGCCATGCCCATCACCTACACTGCCATGGCATATTTCAGCCACCCCTCTAGCTGGGTGCCCTATGCCCATGGTGTGGGCGCAGGAGCCCTGTGCCCCTACAGTACCCAGGTCCGTTCCTGGGCACTGTGAGTGCAGTGCTGCCATTTAAGAGTACATGGTGCTGAGAGCTCGTCAAACACGAACTCCACAGCACCATAAAGGCAGCACTGAAGACTGAGAAGTTTGGTATCAAACTTCTCAGCACATTAAACCCACACTGATGCCAGTGTGGGATTTAATGTACCAAGCACCCCAGAGGGCATCTTAGAGATGCCCCCTAAAACCTAAACTACAATCCACGTCTGTTCTGAGGCTGCCTAGGCTGCCACCCAGCAGACATGTTGCTGGACCCCTGGGTAGGAGAGCCCCTGCTCTCCTGGGCCTGCAACAATGCACATCCTGGGCGATGTGCTAAATCTCCTCCCCCAGGATGGGCAGGGGGAAGCTTCCAAGGCATGCCGCCTCTGTGAGCTTCCCCAGGCCACTGCAACCCCCCACTCTGGTGGGAAGCTTGGCTGGAAACCCCAAATAAGGACAGGGGATGTGCCAGCCTGCCAACCCCACCCCTCAGGTGGGGGAGGCGAGGTGAAGCACATCCCCGGGCTCTCGCCATCTTGAAGATGGGAAGCCCTACCCAATCAGGACTAGGCTACTGCCCCCCTCCCACAGGAGAGAGGCAGGATAGGGGGTGCACCCACCCCAGGACAGGGACCCATTGGTCCCTGCCCTTCACCTACCTGTAACGCCCCTAAATCTAGTATTTGGGGGCACCCTGAGCCTTCCTTCCCCAGATTCTAGATTCCGAAATACAAAGAAGAGCAAGAAGAAAGAAGACCTGCCCTGCAGCTGCTAAGAAGAGGAAGACACCAACTGCTTTGGCCCCAGCCCTACCGGCCTGTCGACCCTCGAACCTGCTTCTGCTCCAACCCGGCATCTCTTGTGGCCAGCAACCTCACAAACCCCGAAGGACCTGGCTACCCTTCAACTCTGGGACTCCCATGAGTAGAGGCTCTACTCAAAACTTACTTCTAATCCCTGGCATCAGTCCGGAACCGCAAACCCAGCACACTCTGCACCAGCCAAGCCTGGCCGGTGCCGGAGTGAACAAAGACCACGAGGACAACTCCACGGCGACTGTGACCCCGAGTCCAGCACCCAAGGACCTCCCTCGACCCTCCTGAAGAAGCCTGCAGCCTCAGAACAAGGTGCCCCCCCTACCGCGATCAACAGAGGGTAAGATTTCCCGACACCAAAAGGCACCCCTGCACGCGGCGCCCCGCGGCCCCCTGTGCCCAATCCCGGGGTACCTACCTATCCTCCAACTACCCAACTTACCTCTCGAAGTGGTGGTGGCACCTGAAGAAACCTCATCTCCGAGCTTGCAGTCTTTTTCTAAACCGAAGATTTGCCATTGAAATCAATTGAGCGCCCGAAGGCTCAAAAGCACCCTGCACCCAGCCGCCCGAGTGGCCCTGGCAGTGCAACCTCTACACCTATCTACTTCCCCACTTGCCCTGAGTAAGTGACCAGGGGCCCAGCTCCCACAGCCGCGTGGCTTGCTAGTCAGCAGCCACCAACCAAGGCCCCCCTATCCCTCATAGGATAACATTGGGCCTAACTCCCTCTGCACCCGGCCGCCCTAGTGTCGCTGAGGGTGAACTAACTGTACCTACCTGACCCTGGGGGACCCCTGAGTCTATGACCAGAACCTCAACTCTACCAGTCGAGTACTTACCTTTAAACCTATAACCTAAACCTACTTTATAGGTTAACATTGAATGGCTTTTTCCTGAAATTTCTTCTAAGTGTGGACTTTTCAAATCTTAAAATACTCACCAAAAATCAGCCGAGTAACGAAAACGAAAATACTCACCTGCTCTTAGGTGAGCTCCCAGTGCTGGATCTTGGTGCCCAGCACTGACTCTGAAAAATACTTACAACTGTACTTACCAGTAACCCAATTTTCTCCCATAGGAAATCATTGACTGTTTTTCTGTGAAATTTCTGCAATCTTTAAGTATTCTTTAAAAATCGTATAATATCTGAAAACGTAATTACTTACCTGTTTTGAATAAAGGTCCCAGTACTGAGTCTAGGTACCCAGTACTGGATTACAAAAGTAACAAGAACATACTGTACCTGCAACTTGAATTTTCTTCAATAGGGAATCATTGACTGTTTTCTTTGAAATATTTTCTAAGTGTCAACTTTTAAAATAGCTAAATATTGTTTAAAAATCATCACAGTAATTAAGTCGACTTTTATCACTTGATTCTAAGTACTGACCCAGGACTGAATCTAGGATCCAGTCCTGGAATTCCAAAAGTAATCCTAAAAGTAATCTATTGCAAATAACTTGAAACTTCCATTGAATTCAATGCATTATTGTGTTTAAAATAGTGTTGCCTATTGCAACCACTTGTAACCGTTTACAAAAGTCAATTGCATATTGCAAAAGTATTTATATAAAGCATCTCATTCTGAGAAAGTATATTTTAATACCTATTGTTGGTTCTAAAATAAAACAAGCATATATTTTTTTTATATATAAACCATTGGCCTAGAGTTCAGTTATTGAGTGTGTGATATCATTTGCTGACTGAGTGGGTACAACAAATGCTTTACACTGTCCTCTGATGTTGCCTTACTGCTTGACCAAGCTACCACTTTAGAAAGTAAGGATATATCTAACTTTAGCCTCTGCCAAACCCTTGGGGACTGTGGACTCTGTACACCCTGTACCTATTAGGAAACAGTATATACAGAGCCACTTTCTCACATCCGCGCAGCACTGTGTTCCAGCAGTTAATTGTGCCTACCTTAAGTGTGCCAAACCTACAAAGGTGAATTACAAGCTTTTAATCGGACACGACATTGAGCCTATTATAGGAGGATTAAAGTGAAACTCATTTAACAGGACTGTAACATCCATAATGCAATAGTTAAGATGCACAAGGCAAAAGCCAATTAGGCAAATTAAATAAATACCGGAAATGAGCGGTTTTTCAATGCATGTCCTTTGAGCCCATGAAGAAGAGGCGTTTGCCTCTAAACGCATCGGACATGAAGGTAATGCTTGGCATGTGAGAGGCAAGCTGCAGCCTCTAAACGCATCGGACATGAAGGTAATGCTTGGCATGTGAGAGGCAAGCTGCAGCGAGGTGACAAATGCCAGATGGTGGGGGCACGCGTGAGTACTCTTTCAATGCTGAGAGCATCTTTGAAATACAAACATTAACACAGCTGCTCGCCGGGAAATGAGAACCATTTCAAGAACTTGAAAGGCTGGGGAGCTGAATGTCTGTCTCCGCACAGCACCGAGTTCCAGCAATTAATTGTGCCTGCCTTGAGTGTGCCAAACCTACAAAGGTGAATTACAAACTTTTAATCGGACAAGGCATTGAGCCTACTATCGGAGGATTAAAGTGCGTCTCATTTAACGGGACTGTAACATCCATAATGCAATAGTTATGATGCACGAGGCAAAAGCCAATTAGGCAAATTAAATAAATACCGGCAATGAGCTGTTTTTCAATGCGCGTCGTTTGAGCCCATGAAGAAGAGGCGTTTGCCTCGAAACGCGTTGGACATGAAGGTAATGCTTGGCATGTGAGAGGCAAGCTGCAGTGAGGTGGCAAATGCCAGATGGTGGGGGCACGGTTGTGTGCTCTTTCAATGCTGAGAGTATCTTTGAAATACAAACATTAACACGGCTGCTCGCCGTGGAAATGAGCACCATTTCAAGAACTTGAAAGGCTGGGGAGCTGAATGTCTGTCTCCTGTGTGAGAAAGTGCCATCTTTCTTGCATGGTATGCCCCCACTTTTTGCTGAATTGCTGAATGTACTTTGACTGAGTGTACCCTGGACTCCTGTCAATCAGGTGCCCAGGGCATATGTTCCTTCCCTAAAAACACAAATTGGCAAACCCTGGCCACATGTCAGCCCCTGGTAAATGGTACCCTAGGTACATATATATATATAATACCACAATGACCATCACCTGTGAGACACTCCAGCCACACTCTCCTCTGCAACTCCCCAAAAATTGGCACTGCAAAGTCCAGGTGCTAGTAAATATTTATTGTGTATACTTTGTTGTTTGTCATAGCAACAACCCACAAAGCAAACACAAGGAGACGATGGACGAAACCGGTCCCAGGATGCTTGTTTCCGGTCCAGGGAAGACCTGGCTTGGCAATTGGGGCTGGACTGTGCTCATGAAGCACAGGGTCAAGACTGATTTGCCAGCTGTGTATGAACTGGGGTGGCGAATTGAGCTAAAGAACGATGAAGGATATAACCCAGATCTGTGACTGGGGAGGTGAGTGTCTGAATACGTTTCCGCGCAGTCCTTCATCTCCTTGTGTTAGCTATTTTTAGCACCTACTCCTCAGTTCTGGTGAGTGAGCTTTAGCTGGAACGAATAGGTGTTCTGTTCATTCAGTAAGTGAAATAGCAATGAAAACGTCTTTAAATCTTGGTTTTATCTTGACACATTTGCTGTCTGTTCAAGGACAGAGGTCAAATGTCAGTTTGTCTATTTACTAATTGTTTCTTGTCTTATCCTGGAAAAGGGTGTTTAGTTTTCTTTCTCTTATTACAGTTAGAGGTTTTTGTCAAGTGAGCTGTCTGACATTCATTGTGAAACAAAAGACTTTAAGATCTCAAGTTTATTTTTCTAACACAACATTTAAACCGATTGTAAATAAATAGTACAAGTATTTTAAAATGTATCAAGAATTACGGTAAATTGCAATTCAGAAGTGTGACGCAAACAAAGATTTAGATAGGAGCAAAATAAATCAGAACACTTTACTTGGTGATAGGCAAATGACAAATATTTGTAGAAACTCGATTTCCAAACATTATACATTGTATAGTTTTATCAGTAAAACCACATGTCAGTGGGAATTGTTGTGGCCACTTTAATTGAAAATCTGCTGATTGCAAATTAGTGTGCAATCACTTCATGATTCAGGTATGTATGTTTTAAAAGTGTTGGTTTTAAAACATAATTTGAGAAACATTCCTGCCCCCGCCCTGATGGCAATGCGGTTAATGAACTAAGAGGCAAGTTAGGGGTCATGTGTATTCTATATGTGGCTAGATTTGTATTATATATGAAGCAAAAGTTTAGTCTATTAAATTAAAGAAATGTGTTTTTTGTACAGAAGACATGTTGAACTCGTGTATTTGAACGTCCTCTCATATGTGATAAAGAAGAAAATGACAGCTGAGTGAATTAAAATATTTACAGAGGATCACATAATTTGAAACCAGTTTAGGGGTTAAGAGCATTCTAATTTAGGCCGGGTAGATTATTTAAGTCACTAGACCTGCAGGTCTAATAATACTTTAATGATTTTTTTTAGGTCTGATAAAAAGGCATTGCGTGGTAAAGGCACTGTGTGGTAATGCTTGCTTTGTTAAGGCTTTTTCCCAAACTCCTAGTATTTGCCTCCCAGTAAGTTCCTGTATAAATTATGTTTATCTCCCCTGTTATGTTTAAGCCTTCTGGAGCTTGGCAAACCACATCTCTCTTCAGTGGCCCTCAGATCATTATAAGAGTATGCCTCCTGTAGTGAGTTACTTGTCTCATGACCTTCGTACTTTATTTTAAATCTGCCGAGAGCATCAGAACGTACCTTGTTTCTACTTTAGGCATCTTCATTTTGACTTCTCAGACTATACTCCCATCTGTTTTAGCAATTTACAGAGTTGCATTGCAGTGGAGTTCATTTTTAGTTCTCATAATCCTGATTGGTGACAATCCTATGGTGCATTTTCTCACATGACCATTTTGTGCTTGGTTTACCCAAAGAGCAGATGGAGACTGTCTTGGCCCACAGAATGGTGGGCAGTTGTTGAAAATGCACCTTTCCGAGTACTCCTCCTTCTGGCATGCTCACTTGTTGTTGGTTTCTGTTCGCTGATTGCCTCTGCATATCTTATGCTTGATGGTCCAGTATTTTTTTTCTCTCTCTCCAATAGTGCTTTGACTTGTACTATTACAGTTTGCACTTCATTCTCTCCTCTCGAGTGTCCTAGTCCAAATCTTGACATACTTATGCAGCGTTGACCCCACTGCTCCGATTCCCTCTTCTCCTGAACTCTGCAAATATTTTGCTGCTTTAAAGATTTCTTCAGTTTGAACTTCTTCCTTCGTCATGTATCCCCCCTCATCTTCTCCCTGCTTCCTTTTCGCTCGCTTGGTTGGTGAATCTGCTCATCTGTGCTTGCTTGTTTCTTTCTCTTCCCTTTCATAAAATTCCCTTCCGACATCTTATTGTGAAAGCCAGATTGTTCTATTCAGCCTTCCTTTAGGCGAGTTCTATCAACTCTGTATATTGGGGTTATTTTATCTTCTTGTGTGTTATTGTGATCCCCGGAACCCAAGTGTGAGAGAGCGGTGATATATATAACACTTTAAAACTGCCCGTTTGTTTGGTATCGGTTTGCTATTTTTTGTACAGCATAGCGTTGATTCTGATTTAAATACATTGACTGCACTCTGTTTTGTCTGCAATAACTCTGGCAACATCGCATTTCGTTAATTCGCTCGACACCATGCTTCTAGTGAAAAAATCACACTGTGTGTTTAAAGATGCTGCGTGACTGAACGAAATCGCAAAGTCTGCAACTCCATATATAAAATCCTTAGATAATGTGCAAAAGTGTAATTGAAGTTGTAAATTGTGCATTACATAGTCTATCCTCTGTACTTGCGATTGACTATGATTCTGAAGTAAAACTTTTTAAAAATGTTGTCTGTGTATGTGTAAAGTGCTTTGAAACCCTTATGGGTTCCGTCCGCACTATGCAAAGCAACTGTGAATTACATTTTTGAAAAAAGAATCCTTGCAACAGGACTCTTGTTTCCTCTGGCAGCGCAGTGTTGGTTTCTCTTTTGTTTGGAATAGACACACCAAGTATGCAGATTTACTTTTGTTTAGTAAACTGTGCTACTGGCCTCTTAATTCTGCTCTAGCCAGCCCTTTAATCCACGTATTCCTTTTTCCTGAGTTGTAGTCCCTTCTCCATACTGCCTGCCCTATGTTTAGCTTGACAAAACAGGCACCTTCCAGTATCAAAACTCTGGAAGTCGTGTCCTTTCAAGGCTAAGACAGAGTGGTGCCGGGGGTGGGTAGGGGAAGGCAAGGGGTGCAAGATTTCCACTGATAAGTAATGTGACATTATAAATGTCACTACAGCGAAATGTTCATTGAATATATGTATTTGCAAAACTGCGTATGCCAGCACAGGTACCTGCACACTTTCTAAACGGATGCCATTGTGACTTCTTTCTATCGAAGATGTTTTCATCAGTATGTAAGATTATTGTTTTACAAATTATATCCACTAGAGGGCAATATTTCCTTTATATTTATTCAGTACACACGTCATAGATTGCGGATCTAGGTGTATGTCGCAAAATGTGTTAAGGATCATGGCGCACATTTAGGTTACGTTTGTTTTGTTTTTGTACTAAGGTTTATGAGGCTTCATTTTGAAACATCGTATATTAAGGTACATTATTTTTACTCATCAACTATTTCCTCGTTCGTTAAAGATCTCTTCATCCCAGTGTTTGGTGGGCATGAGGAGGGTTGTCTGTGCTGTGGGTAGGCCTGAGGCGGGATGGGAAGGGTCTGGGATGTAGTTGGCATTGAGGTGGTCGGCTAGTTGGATGTTGGTGAGCTTCTCTCAGACTTTGGCCGGGTAGGGGAGGCGGGTGATGGGTCTTTTGTTGGCCAGTGTCATGGGGTCGGCCAAGGCATTCTGCAGTAGGGTAGAGAGGTCCGGTTGGTGGCAGAGTTGATGTAGATGACGATTTTGTTGTTGAAGTAATGAGAGAGTAGGAAACAGAGTTTCTTTGAGAGGATGATGGGCGTAGAGCTGGCGGAGGGGAATAAGAATTTTTTCACTAGGACGAAGATTTCTTTCGAGGTGTTGGAGAAGCTTTTGCATCCAATCGGTGAGGGCCAGGCTCTTGGTGGTTCTGATTAGTTGGTGGTAAATCTAAAGGGCTGATTTGTAGGTGCCTTTCGATGATGTCTGTGTGTAGCGCCACCATCGTTTCATTTGCTTGCAGTGACACTTGGTGAGCTTGAGTCTGTGTACCAGCTTGTTTTTGGCCTGGCCCGGGTTATGAAGGCGGTTTTAAGGGGAGCCATGGAGTCTGAGCAGGTGGTGATCCATGTGTTGTGGTCCGTGATGGAACAGGTGAGGTCGTGGTGGTGGAGGGGGCATTGTTACTGAAGCTCGGTGATACAGAGGTCTTCTGGGATCTTGTTCCAGTTGCCCTGGGAGGTCTGAGTGTGAGTGGTTGTAGACCGGTTGGGTAGATGCAGGCCGAAACGGACGAGGGAGTGATCGGTCCAGGTGAGTGGTGTGCGCTTGTCCACCATAACGTTGGGTAAGTTGGTGAAGATGGGGTTTAGGAGGTGTCCTGCTGCATGGGTGGGGCCATTTACTCGATGGGAACGTCATAGGATACTCGGGTCTTCTAGGAGGTTGGCGGTGTCTGTGTCAGTCTGGCCGTCTAGGTGAAAGCTGAGGTCGCCAAATAGAGTGAGGGAGTTGGATGCTAGTGCCACAGGGGCAATGAGGTCCTCTGGTGTTGAGCTGAAGGTGGAGCTCAGTTCAAGAGGTCTGTACATTAGGGCTCCTCTTGAAATGGTGGTGATCGAGGTGCAGAGGTTGAAAACCATGGGTTGTTGGCGGTCCCTGGTGTTAGCTGAGATGATGGAGCAGTTGATTTGCTTTTGGTAGATGATAATAAGTCCTTCTGTGGGTTTGTTGGTTCTGTCTTGCAAACTTGTTGCCATGGGGGGTGGTCACTGCAATGTCTGATGCTTCGTTCAGACAGATTTCGGGAAGTAGTAGTGCATCCTGAGTGAGGTTGTGCATGAGGTCTTAAACTTATGGTATGTTTGTCAAATGTGTGGGTATTGAATTTTACAATGAAAATGGTGTACCTCATTCTAATTGGGGAAACTGTGGGACTTCTATCGTCCACAATCCAGGCATCATCCGCCTATGCACTGTTCCGGGGACTGCTGCATTATCTGTTCTAGATTATCCACCTGAAAAAAACGGCATGCCACACTCAGTCAGTTTGACAGAGGAGGCCAGGGCGGACGTTCATGGTTGTTTGTAACGTCCTTTCTGCATTCAGCGCACAATGCCATTGAGTTGGATGGCAGTAGGAGAAGCAGAGGCACTCAAAGTTCCCTCGTCCTCTCTAACAGAGGAATGTGGCCATAAATCAAGTTGCAGTGGTGTATCAAACCTGCCTCATATACTTGATGGTGGTGTTCAGAAAAAGTTGTCCATCCAAGAACTACATTTCATCCTCCTGAAAATGGAAGATGTGTCAGCAGTCGGCTACATTGATTACCCTGGCAGTACCATGTTCTTGGATGTTGGTCAAGTTGGAACAGTTTTTTGACACTTTCATCTAGAGATGACATCAGTCAAAAGAGTATCCCCGCCTAAGGACCAACGTGGTCTAACTGGAAGTCTAAGTTTCGAAAGGACACCAGTGACTGGATGCTGGAACCAAGGTTTTCGTGGGCAGGTGGGTTCAGACTGACAGGGAATTGCTCAGTGTTTGTTGTTTTTTCAGCTGGCAAATCCAGAGGCTTTTGTAGTGGATGTGGTCCTTTATTATTGGATTCAGCTTCAATTATCTGTTTTCATCGCACTAATAATCCCATTTGTAGAAGCCCAGCTCAGCTTGGTTCCCAGTTTTTCTGGAGCTTATTTAGGATTTTTCAAACTCTTTTTCAAGACCTTCTCACTTAGCCCCCTTAGCTCATTCGCCATGGCCTTTTGCTTTTGATGACAGTAGATTTCAGGAATAAACAAGTCGCTGGGGTATTGTAGTAACCTGTGTTATTTATCTAGGTGGCTTAGACGCACAATTGATACACATCTGCCTGGAGAGCACAATGTTTTTGGTGGGAGGAGGAGAATCTCAATCCTTTGGTGCAGACATTACAAACATTTTGAATTTGTCCTAATTAGTAGAAGATGGTACAGAATATCAGAGTGAATTCATATTGGTGAGCCATTTCTGCAGGACTTGTAAATGTGGTATGCGGACCAACAAATAACAAAGCTTCGAACTGCAAGCTGTAGAACGTGATTACGTTGTTAAAGACCCCATGAACGTATGTTCAACTTTCGGACACCGTAAAGGTGTTGACATTTTCAGGATTGACCAGAAAATGGGGACCTCTCAAGAAAGCAACTGTTTGCAGAGTTAACTAAGCTGCTTAGTTTAATGTCAGATAAATGAATGCCGCAAGTAAGCGCACTGGACTTGCCTAGAAGGGTATTTACATGTCAGATAAATGAATGCCGCAAGTAAGTGCACTGGACTTGCCTAGAAGGGTATTTACCTTAGAGTGGTGTTGGTCACAGTTTTATTCATTGTGCTTTGCACAGGTGCCTAGTGTGGTCTGGATTAAACATGTTCCCCAATATGTCAAGCCTATTATGCCAGACAAAGGGTGAAGCCAAAAGGTCCCTCTGGCGTCATTTTCTAGTCCCCCAAGATGGATGCATCTGGATTCTTTCTTTAACCTCATGGAGGTTGGCAGACTCTCCTCTCAAACTGTTGCTCAAATTAAGGGAAGGGGAATCCGAATCATTTTCAGGCACCTTCCTAATTGTGAGGTGCCTAGTCGGGAGGTGGCAGGGTCTGCCTGATCCTCATACTGTAGCTTTGTCTGTTGGTCTTTACCCTTGGCCTTTAGTAATGTAATTCATAACTTAGACCTGGCACCGTTGGCGTGAGTCTCCCTTCCATTTTTCGCTGTGTCTCCTCTGTTTTTGCTGGTTATAGATGCTCTGGGCGCTATGCCACTGCCATTCAGTGCCACGGTGCGAATGCTCCCTTTGTAAAGATGACATGTGAATTGGTACATCCATGATTGGCTTATTTGGTTTACCTGTTGGTCCCTAGTAGCGTGGCCCGTGTGTGCCCAGGGCTGGTAAACCGAATGCTACTGGTGGGCCTGCAGCACTGGTTTGTGCCACCCACAGAAGCAGCTTGTAAAGTGTGTCTCAGACCTGCCACTGCAGTGTCTGCGTGCAGTCCAGAACTGCCATCTTGGCTGTGAAGTGCACCCACTTCCCAGCCCCTAAACCTTCCCTTGGCATCCTGTAAGCCCCCCTTATGATAGGGTGCATTGTATGTGTAAGGTAGGACATTCCCTGATGTGTTTAGCATGTCCTAGTAGTGAATTACACCCAATTTCGTTTTTCACTACTGTAAGGCTACCTGTTCTCCATAGGCCAGAATGGGAGGTCTGGGCTATTACATTCTATAGTCCTACCTGACCCACAACACATGGTAGAAAAACGAATTTAGTATGCCTGAGCTCAGAATATTAAAATACATAATTTAGTGAAGGTTATTTTTATATTCTGTGTTTGAAACTACCACTTTTAGAGTATAGGTACTTTCTTGCCTAAGCCTTCCAGTTTGCTCTGCTATTATGTGTATTGGCTGTCTGGTTTTGGAGGGACAGGGCAGGCTGAGTCAGACCTAGGTTGAACAGAGAGATCTGCCTTGGAGTGAGGGGAGGGGTAGCTCCTGCACTTGAATAGGGCTGTGCCTGGCAAGGTGAATGCTGGCTCCACCTCCCACTGTGCGTCTGAAGGCAGACCCCCTCTTTCTGAAAGGAAGGATGCAGCCTGGTAAACAAAGTGCTCCAGGGCTGGGCAGAACTGGCTCTGGCTGGGTTCAGAGACTTGTAACCCCTAAGAACAAAGACTTTGGGGGTATAAATATTTGTGCCCAAACCCCTACAATTTGTATTGCTCCTGGACAACAAGAAGAACCTCTGTCCGTGTGACTACAGGAATCTGCAGGAGAAGGACTGTCCTTGTGCTTGTGTGCTGTTTCTGGGACTGGCCTGCAGTGGTTACTACTGGACTTGGAAGAAGAGGAAAAGGACTTTGAAGGAACTTTTATTTTGTGGCTACAGCAATCACCCAAGGGCTAGAAGAGAGCTAGCCTCCTGCAAGGAGTCTCCGGCACATCAGACTCCACCACCAGCCTCCTGTGTCCTCCCAGTGAGGATTCCTATCTGCAGGTGAGGCTCCTGTGAGTTCCAGGGCCTCTAGTTCTACTGCTGAGAAAAGAGTGCTGAAAATCGTCGCTAACCCCCGTTAGCGGGCCGCTGCAGCTGGTGAGCGTGAGAAAAATCGTCGCTCTGCTGTCGCCGAGCGCTCGCTAACCCCGAAGATTATCGCATCACCCGTCAGCGGGCCTGAAAACGCCCGCTATCCCGAAGATCGTCGCAGCACCTGTCTGCGGGCCTGAAAACGCCCGCTATCCCGAAGATTGTCGCGTTGCTTGTTAGCAGGCCCCAAATCGCTTGCTAACCCCAAATCATCGCATCAAGCTCATCGCAGCGCAGACGCCGAGCGTTCGCCATTTTCCCCGCATCGCATCAGGATCGTCGCTCCCTCGCGGAGTGCCATTTTCTTTCCTCGCAGCAAGATCGCACACGCAACAGGCTCGGTGCATCATCCTCCCTCAGCGGCAAGGATTTTATCGCATCACCGGCTTAGCGTGAAGAAGTTTGTCGCTTTCTCCTGCCCACAACCCAGCGCATCATCCTCCCTTGCGGTAAGGTTTCAACGCATCGCTGGTTAGCGTGAGGAAATTTATCGCTACAATCCTTAGCGACATTTTTGTTGCTTTGATACAGGACCCAGATACTTTGTGAGTAAAAGGGTCGCAGAGACCACTGCATTGAACTGCACATCATTTTGTGCACCTTGAACTATTTTTGCAGCATTTTTAAAGTAACCCAATTTTTCTAGTATTGTGGATTTTCACTGTTATTGGTCTTGTGATTAAGTCTATATAAATATACCTATTTTTTATAACTACTTGAGTGGTGTCCATTTGTAGTGTTCCTCATTATATTACTGTGTATGGTCATAAATGCTTCACACACTGCCTCTGAGATAAGCCTAGCTGCTCGTGCTACGTTACCACAGGGTTGAGCAGGGGTTGTCAAAGGGTGTAGGCTGCTTACTCTGACTTAGGAAGAAGGGTCCCTACTTGGACAGTGGCCAGCCATTGCCAACTAGAGACCCCCATTTCTAACAATAACTCTTCAAATGAATCCTGATAACTGCCTGTGCCTTTCATCAACCCCTTAGGATCAGAGCCTGCACTTAGCCCAGAGTCTGACTTGCCTGGTGGCAAAACCATTCACAGACGTGGAGTTCTTACGCGGCGGCTCACTAAATGGCTTCATAGCCGCTGCCGCCACCAAAGGAGTAGTTGTCTGCACTGTCCTTCAGCGAAGCCACCATCCAATTGATAGGTTTCCTACTCCTACTCCGCTAACGTCTCCCGAACAATGTCATTAGCTCTGCCTATTGATACCATGGAAGATGTAAACTACACTCCTTTGTCTCATTGACTCACATTGTAGCTGAAAATGAATTGCGAAGCATAATGCCAAGTCAAAATATTCAGGCTCCTACCAAACGCTATGATATCAAAGGACCGGCGTCTGTCGGACACTGAAGCACGATCACAAGAACTGCACAAGAGGACCGCCTTGAGCATACTAGGAGCAGCTGAAAAGATCTGCTTTGGGATTAATACAAAATAGGATGCATGCTAACGCAGCATGTACCATGGCCCACACACACCTACCAAACTCCTCAGAACGGCCTTCAAGGACCGCAGAGTACTGGCTTGCCACCTTACTTAAGTCACGCAAAGCGACACCGCTGGGTATCATTTGCTGGTGAGGCCCACTTCTGCCTTGTTGCCCCACTTAAGATGAGAGTGATCATCCGCACGTCCCAGGTTGAAATCCGTAATACCTCAAACACCCAAAGGAATCGGGAACAATGCACCATAGAGAGTGACCCAACCGATAAACGCTCATAAATGACCCATGCCAAACTCCCCACAGACAGAAGTGCTTATCTGGGCCACAAGCAGCATGACCCAGGGAGCATGGCACGAGTTTCTGAGAGACTTTAGGTTTTCGATTTGTTATAATGAGTCATTTGTTTGAAGTCTCCTTTCCCTGAGGTTTGTGTGAACTGTAGTTTGTGTGTGCTTTATTCTTGGCTGCTGTGTTTTAGGCAGTAAAAGAAAATACAGCATAATCCTTGCGTCCACTGTTGGCATACAATTCTGCTCTCTTGGACATTTTTCTATTGACAAAGCCCTTTGTGGTCATCCACAAGATCTCCTCCATTCTGCATACACGACCTCGAACTCTAGGGTTGAGCCTTTTATCATTTAATGTCAAAATTACCACATATAATAACCTTAAATCCAGTACTACTGATATTGTGTGTGGTTTTCCTAATCAAAAACCTCAAGTGCTTCACAGCATACAATTGTTTTTCTTTTCTTAAGGAGTACTTGGGGCCGCAATTTTAATGTAATAAAGAGCAGGATAATGTGAAGAAAAATTAGAAGATGGCAGAGCGAATGGAGCTTCGTAGTAGTGGGAAAAAAATAAAGGCCGTCTTACTCTGTAATGTGCAACCTCCAACACGAACATCTGCTTATTTAACAGTAATCAGCTGTATGTTAAAAAATACAAATACTAGAGTGTTTTATCACCTTAGGCCGAACCCAGCCTGCCCCAGTGCTGTGTGCCCAATGAGTCAGTTTTCTTCTGATACAAAAAAGCGTTTGTAAGTGCTAACCATCTTTAGTTTTGTCTGAATCTCAAGGTCCGGCTTATTTTCTGACACGCTCAGTTGTTACTTAACCTCATAGTTTATCAGCTCGCTGAGACACACGCATGTGTGTCCCCTGATAGCCGAGGTGTGCTCTGCAGAATTCTTCCTGACATCAGCTAATGCAGTTCTGAGTGGCCAGTCATGGTCACTGCTACCCGCGTGCACATGGGTGATGGGAATGACTCCTATATATGTGGTTTTCAGGATCTGAATGTTAAAACTCTAGTAATGTGCCCCACTCAATGATAGAGGAGCAGTGCTGGCAGTAGGTTTTCATTTTTAATTACTATAGATATGTGTGATCGTAGATAAAGAATCGCCGAATCACAGAACTCTAGATGCGAGGTACAATATTTACTTCCCTCAACTTCTCCACTACCACACATAGCATTTTGCGATAAACTGTCCTACATCAGTCGCTTATGAATTACTAATCCAGTAGTCTGCTAAATTGTACTGAAATAAAATTGGATATGCATATAAAGAATTGAACTAAACGAAGATCCCTGTATTTATACTATTATATTTGTAAATTTCTGTAGCAAAATTGCATTTTGAATAGATCAAGAGATGTAAGAGTAAATACATTATTTTTCAGAATATCTCATCTAGAGATTTAAGCAGCTTCAGAAAAGAGCACCAAACTATTCCTGTGGTCAAGAATACAATAAATAATCTTTTAAAAGAGGGCTGTTCGCACTATCCCTTCATCCATTAGTGGTATGGTGGGCTAGATGTCTGATCCCATTTCTGTCGGATGCATTGTTCAGCAATAATAAGCATTGAGAGCCTATCTGTTATAATATGCTTATCTCATTTTAGAGCTCCTGAGAGAACATGTAAAATGAATGCACTAATTGATCTCTGAATATTTATTTAAATCTCATCTCAGCCATACATTTCAATGTCCGATTATTGTTTAGCAAGATTCTGAATGTCTCCAGCTATTAGCATTGATGTGTAATTCAGCCATTTGCATTTTTGCTGGTGACTAATGCCAGGTATGCAGTATTTTAAACTGTAATGTAGCATAAGGTGGATTTTAGAGTGTTGCTTGTCACCCATGAGGGTATCCAGGCGCTGGTATATCCTCTCTTATAATCAAGTTTGACTAGTACTGCGCACCGTTTCAAATTAGAGCAGTTCATACCTTTTGCCACTTTGATTTAAAACACATAGTTGACTGTCCAGAGCATGCTTTATTTAATAGAGGATGCATATAATAACGAGACAAGCCCCTTGCATCTTCTCCGTTGGGTCTTATATCTGTCTACCAATACATTTCACTTTATTATTTTATAGCATTCTTAAAAGACATTGGTGCATTTGTCCAGTTTTAAATATCTGTATTTTTCCTGAAGCTCCTAGCTAAAAAGCCTTATTAACCAAAACTTTCTCACATCAGTCCAGTGCTTCCCCCTAAAGGTTTTCTGTGTATACATTTAACTTATCTTTTGACCAAATATATGCTTCTAAGTGTATCTCTGAGTTAATTTTAAATATATCATGTAATCTGTTTCGGCATATAGTATTTGATTATATAATGAGAATTTAATTTGCAGGTATTGTTTTGTCAAGCATAGATTATAGATGTCTGGGGAGGACTTTATCACTAATGACTCCAAGCTAGTCCGTTTGGCTTGATCTTAGAATGTGTAAAAACAGAAATTCAAATTCTCCTTGTCTGGTGAACTGAGTGTCGATCCTTGTTTGGAAGCTAGGGGTTACTGGGCTTTCACCACGGGGCTTGGAGTTGTTTGCTTCGAATTTCCTGGGGTCCATTCTGATATGGCACTGCAAGGTGGGCCAAGTTCAGTTCCTTCAGAGTGTGACTCTTAGTGGTAGCAATGGGGGAGAGTCACTGGCTTCTCAGGTAGGTAGTGTGGGGTGCTCAAGCTGAGAGGTTCACATCATACTACTTTTATATTTCACTATACTAATTCAACACTATTCCTTTATGGGTTCCGTATTAGCGTGCCACTCATTGAAAAAGCGATTTGACGCTTCGTCAGGGATACGAAGTGCTATATAAATGCAATTGCAATACTATACAGCAGCTTAATAAACTTAGTGTTTGACTTTCAAGAAAGAAAAAGAAAGTACTTTAATGCACATTAGAATGGACTATCAGACAAGAAAGAGAACAATTTAGTGTCCTGGATGCTGTTAGGCAGGACTGCACCTCTATGTTATTTCTCCCTGGACGCTGTTTCTGATCTTGACTTCTTCCCCTCTTCAGCATAGAGACTTTAATCAGAACAAAACATTCACCTGCATTCGTCTCTTTTCAGTGGTCTTCAAATAGCGGTAGAGTATTTTAAAGGTTGTTCATCTATTGTGCCCAATATATATCTTTTCATAATAGATTTTGGTCTCAAGGTTTAATCAAGAGTTACTTTGTCTTTGTGACCTTTTGTCTCTCTAAAGAAATAATTAGCAACTTGCCTTCCCAGAAGCTGCCATACCAATGTAGGCATTTACACAGGATGTTTGTAGTGCCTAAATGCATCCAACTCATTCTTCAAGAATTAATTGGATACATTTATTGCCTTCTGTTGCCACAATTTATCTATAATGTAGCTCCAAAATAAGAGCTTGCCTTCAGGTTTTTCAACACAAGATATTTTCCTCAAATAACTAACTCCCAGTTACAAAGATACATTCAAGTTAGCCCAATAGTCCTCTCAAGCAAAGCCCAAATCAAGGTAATGTTAGTGCATAAGCGCTCCTACCAAGAGATCAATCCGCTCCGTCTCAAGAATCTTCTGGAACCTGTGGAGACCTCTTCCTTTCACAGCAGACCAAGCAGGCACAGCAGCTCCTCAGGATTCCTTAGAGTAACACCCATCAGTGAATAGGTGGGGCTACTTTTTATAACAATGTCCTGCCCAAAATGGCCACTGCGCTAGTTCTTCTGGGACATGGGGTCCTGTTCACAAAACATGGTACAAGTCATGTTAAGAGCACTAAGTTGTGATTTCTGAGTTTGTGCCAGGGGCGCTTACCCTGAACTGAAACACCCAAAGGGTTGGCGCCCCCTCGTCATGGCAGCAGATGCTTAGAAGACCTTGGAGGCTTACTATCGATGTCTGACAGTGTGCTCGCCCTTCTGCTTCTGGGACGTGGTACTCTGCTGGAACATTGTCTGGGATCTTCACCCTGGCTGCTAGGTCGCTCACCCGTCAGTCCCCTGTGATGCTCTTCGGTTGTCGAGCAGACGAGTCATGGTTCCAGGTGAAGGTTTGGCCATGGTGAGAACAGTTGAACCTCACATTGGCTGATTATCTGGGCTCAGTGCTGCTAAGTGCAGACCTGTCTTTTGTTGATAACACGTCCATGCACAGGCTTGATTGTGGCTCAGTATCACAACCCCCACTAGACTTCGGTAATCACAATCAGAACCTTCATGGTTACCCACCAGAATCACCAAGGAGAACCTACAAACACCGGAGTTCACAGATCACTCTCCTCCATCTTCTTCTCTGGATGTCCCAAAGTTGTCTGCAACATTCTGCACCTCATTGCTCTTGGACAGACCATCTTTCTGCAGGGTTGGAAGGCTCATCCCCTCTTTCGGCAGGCAGATTTCTATTTGCTTCAGCTCACTTAATGCAGCTCTTCCAAGAAGAGGTCAGTCTTGGATGATGTCCCCTCACTGCAGGGAAGCTGGTTGTCAGGCAAACATCAGCTCTGGTTGCAAAGCTATCTGCTGATAACTCCGCGGGGCACTCCCTTCCTTGGCCATTGAGGACTTATGATTGGAACCACAAGTCGGATGATGAGGTTCCACTTAGATGCAGAATAATCAGACAGGCGGTGTGTTTCCATTGTCTGCATTTTGAGGACAGGTTTGAGGTGGTTCTCATGTCCCGTGTCATTTCCAGGCTACTATCCGTACACCGCCTTTGTGTACAGTGATGCCTTGCAGCAGGCTAGTCTCCAGCTTGAAGCAACCTCAACAGAGGTGTGAGGTATTTGTGCCTGGCTGTCAGCAGCCAAACTGGGTGTGTGATCAGGAAAAGACAAAAGGCTTGGCCTTACATAAAGGGCCCCCAGACCTGCCACCCTTGACCCTTACCATCCATAAATTGCAGTGTTCAGGAAGGCTAATCAGCAGGTCTTTAAGGCCTAATTGAAATCCTTAAGGCTTTATTGAGTTCTAAAATTCCCCTCATTTCAGTGTCTTGATCTCTTCCTCCGGGCTTCAAGGATGTCAATAATATAATTCCACTGTCTGGGGAAAACAACCTTCCCTCATTCTTCTGCAAAAGGCCAGGACTTTAGTATCCAAAATGGATCCCACAGGCCTCTTGTGCTCCAACTCACTCACTTATACCATTCATCACCATGCTCCACACACAACTCCCAACATACACTTGGGATGTTAGCTCTAGGAGTCACATAGAAGAAAAACTTTACACGATTACGCCAAAAAGCCTCTGTGCTAGCTAAAGATGAAAAGGTCTGGGCACAACAAAACATAGTGCACTGTCACCATCGCTTAACCCCTTAAGTGCCCCGCCCTTTCCACGCCCTGTGCCGGGCGTTTCATTAGCGGGCGGGGTTCATGACGAGATAGTCTCGTCATGGGCACAGCGCAACCGCGCTCCATGACAAGACTATCTCGTCATGGGCACTGAAGGGGTTAATATGCTAAACAGTGACAGTGTCTGTCAACAAGAATACACTTGGTGTACCCATCCAGATCACAGGAGCAGTGCAGGACCTTACTTATGTCAAGAGATAGGGTTAAGCTTCAGCATACACACAAGATTAGCAAAATACCAGGTCAAAATCAAAAACCAGCATTGACACAGCCTTTTGGATTTGGTAATGCATCTTTTGTTTTGTCCATGATTTTCGCAAAGCTTTATTGATGGCGGATTTGCCAAGCACTCACCAATGTTTAAAAAAAAAAAAAAAAGAAACAACAAAAACATTGGCTGAAACTAAAATTATTTTTATGTCTCTGAAAGCCCATGTAAGAGCCCTTGGTACTAAAGACAACTTCTTTGTTATTTTGCCTGCGGGTTTTGCAGGAGTTACAGTTTCATGTATTTATTGGTACTCCTGATATATTATGCCATCAAAATGTATACAGCAGGCCGAGGCCCATTATGTACCATGAAAATTCAATAAAATGTGTTATTTAAAAAAAATCACAACTACTTTGTGTGTGGATTTACTCCTTGGCTGAAGGGTACCCATTGTACCATACTGTATGCTGTATTGAAAGGAGGAAAATGTGAATGACACAATAGACCAATAAGTAAAAAGAGCTGACTGAAAAACACAATAAATAAGTAAATTGTTTGCATATAATTTTAGTAAAATCAAAAAGTCTTGGCTAACTCCAGACCCAACCAGGAGACCAAAAAATACCATCCGGCACTCTGGGCAAGGATTTACACCTGTACACTATGAAGGAGACATTCTTGTTCCAACAGTAGCCAAAATATGTAGGCCACTGTTGTGAGTGTGTTTTGGGTTCTGCCTGGGGTTCTGGGGCTTGTTCTGCTTTGTGGGGGCTTCAGGAGTGGACACTGAGCACCTTGATGTACTATACAGTTTTAATTTGAGTGTTATCATAATGTATATCACAGGAAGGGAAATGCAAGTGAGTACTAGGGACCTGGGGTATCAATATAGCAAGGTATATTGGTGTCTGTTAACAATAGTTTTGGGAGATCAGAAATATTATATATTGATATGTTTAAAAAAAATTAGAACATATATAAAGACAGACAAAATGTGCTTTGAAGTTCAGTGGAGTGAAAAAACTGTGCTTGGCGCAAACAATCGTGATACTTATCTGCAAAGTATAGATGTATATGTATTACAAGTCAAAAGTACAAATATGACCCACTTGGCTCACAAATTAATAGCATACGGGCAGGTCTGAATTATATGTCTGCGGTGTTTTGATCTGTTATTAATGGGGGATCTTCATCAGAACCTAAATCTGTGCAAGGTCGAGAAGTTAATATAATTTTTTTTTTTTTTAAATATTTTTATTAAATTTGTCCGTCAGCACATCAAAACCAAAAACATATAAAAGACTCATCCCTCGATGTACATGCTAGAAGAAATCCGTACTACCCACGTTTCCTCCCTAAGGCCCCAACCCTCCACCCTCTCTACCCCCACCCCCCCCCTGCCAGTGTGCCCGCGTCAACCCCTCCTTCACTTCTGCTGGGAGGGACCCGGGGTCCGAGAAATCCGAGCCCAAGGCAATCAAAAGAGCACGTCCACTGTTCTCAAGAGACCGGAGACCCCCCTCCCCCCCCCCCCGCCACCCATCGAGACCCCAGCCGCCAACCACGACTATTCGGCAGTTTTCAATACATTGTGCAAACGCTGAGTCCTCCACAGGTGTACCTAAGTGGCCCTATTCAGTGCGGTCTCCCCAGGCGTCTCAGAGGGCCCCACCCCGGGTTCCACACTCCTATCCCTGTCCACAGGATCCCTATCCTCCTCATTCAACTCCTCCAAGGATCTAAGCCCTTCCACCAGAGCTCCCCACACCCGTGCTGCCTCCAGCGCTTTATCATTAGACTCGCGTCTGGCCAACTGCAGGCGCAGCGTCCCTTCGCTTCCCGCCCAGGACAAGAAGCTCGCCTTCCATCTCCGAAAGCTCGGCCGAGATCTAGCCTTCCAATGCATAGTGAGCTCCCTCTGCGCCATTATCAATCCTAGATCGTAAAACTTGCTTGTAATTTTGGTATTGGGGGTGTGCGGAAACCACAACAGACAAGTCCCCATCTCCGCCTCCAGCTCTCGCTCTGTCACTTGATTCAGACACGCCACCACATCCGCCCAATAAGAGCCCAGTCCCACACAAGACCAAAACATATGACCAATATCAGCGCCTTCCACTCTGCACCGAGGACACGGCGATTGGGAGCCTCCGAAGTACTGCAGGATTTTGACCGGAGTTAAGTAAGCCCTGTGTAGAGTATTAAATTGGACCAGTTGGAATCTGGCATTGCGCGTGCCCTTCCAGGCCCGCCGCACTAGCTGCGCCCACGTCGTCTCAGGAATGGGCTTACCCAGATCCCCTTCCCATTTACCCCTCAGGGCATCCATAGGCGACAACTTCTCCGTAGACAGCCGCCCGTATAGACAAGTGATAGCCTTGAACGTACCCGCCGCCATAGTGACATACTGACACCCCAAAGAAACCGGGGGCTCCGAAAGCCCCATCTTCCACTGTTTCTGGATCGCCGTCACCAAGGCGGTGTGCAGAAGATAATCCCCCCTCGGTAAATCATACGCCCCTTGCAATTCCTAGAATGGCAACAATACGCCATCCCTGTATAAATCCCCAAGCATGTGGACCCCCCCGCTCTTCACAACCAGCCAACGCCGACCAATCCCCGCCATGAGGGAGGGCCGTACACATGCCTAGTGGAATCTCCGGGGCATACGGGGCTACGAAGCCTACTCGCTTCTGACTCCGAATCCAGCACAAGCGGAGTGTACGCTCTTCAAGGGTAAGCTGATCCAGCCGGAGGCCCTGCCGAAGCACAATAAATGACAGCACATGCCGCGGAATGACCCTACCCCGCGGGCCCTCTGGGCCCCGAAACTCACGCGCCACGGCCTGCGTCAGCCACTGCAGATGCGCCGCCAGATAGTACCATTCGAAGTCCGGGACCGCCAGTCCCCCCTCCTCCCTCTGCCCCATCAGAGTGGACAGGGCCACCCGCCGCCTCCCAGTTCCCCATATAAATCCTGTCAGCAAAGTCCGGAGCGTCTTAAAGGTGATCGGTATCCAAACCGGTAGAGTACGGAAAAAGTATAATAATCTCGGCAGCGCTATCATCTTCAGCAGCGCGACCCGCCCAGCCACCGAAAGAGGAAGAGTGCGCCAGAACGCCATGCTACCCTTGAGCCCCCTCAGCGCAGCACCCACATTCCCCTCAAAGGTCAGCTGGGGTGTGGAATATACGGACGCCCAGGTACGGCAAGCAGGTAGGCTCCCACCTCAAGTCTGTGAGCTCCAAAGGCAGCCGAGCTCCAGGAGACAGAGGGAACAGGCAAGTCTTAGCCCAATTCACCTGCAACCCCGACAATCGACCAAACTCCCTAAGTAGGGTTCTGGCGCCCCGCAGAGAGCCCCCCGCATCGGCCAGGTACAGCAAGAGGTCATCCGCATATAGCGATATGTGATGTAGCTCGTCTCGCAGCCGGACGCCCCCGTAACACTGCCCCTGTCGGCCATGAGCCGCTAGGGGTTCAATTGCCAGCGCGAACAGCAGCGGGGACAATGAACAGCCCTGACGAGTGCCCCTCGTCACCTGGCAGGCCGCCGAAATAGTGCGCCCCGTACGAACCCTAGGTGTGGCGGAGCTATATAACAGTCTGGTCCACCGCACGAAGTTATCGCCCAGTCCGAACTCCTTCAGCACCCGGAACAGATACGGCCACTCCACACTATCGAATGCTTTTTCAATGTCCACTGATAGCACCACTGCCTCCGGCATATCCTCCCTGTCTTCCCCCATTATCCGCACCAACCGCCGGATGCACGTCGCAGTATTCCTAGTGGGGACGAACCCCGACTGGTCCGGATGCACCAGGAAGCACATGTGACCCAGGAGTCGCGTGGCCAGGATTTTGCTAAGGATCTTATAGTCGACCGAGAGCATGGAAAGCGGCCGGTACGCCGTCCTAGAGGTGGGGTCCCCGCCCTTCTTTAGCAACGGCACTATGATTGTCTCCCTCATGGAGGCCGGCAACCTGCCCAGCACCCACGCCTCTCTATAAACTGCCTGTAACTGCAGCGCCAGCACATCCAAATAAGCGGCATAGAACTCCACCGGGAGTCCATCAGCCCCCGGAGGCTTTCCCCTGGCCATGCATTTAACCGCTGCCCTGATTTCCCCCAGAGATATATCTGCTCCCAACACAGAACCCTGTTCCGGGTCCAGGTGGGGCAACCCCAGAAACTGGTCATTAATCTCCTTTTGTGAGTAAACCAGGCTCCCCGTCGTCGCAGCCAATGACACCACCTGGGATCCCCGCGCAGCTGGGTTAGCCAGCCAGGCCAAAAGTGTCCCCACTTTGTCCCGTTCAGCATGGGCCCTCACCATGTATTCTTTATAGTCGTAGCAACGAAGCCGCTCCACCTGAGAAGCCACCTCCTCGCGCGCCGCCAACAACTCCTCCCGCGCGCCCCCAACCACATGACCCTCTAACTCTGCTTGGCGCAACGAGAAGTTAATATAAATGTTGAGATTAACTGCAGAATTACAACTATATTGGTCAATTGCCGGACATCTGAATTTAATATCAGCCCTGTTTTCTGCAGGGTCAAATTGCCAGAGATATATGGTGGAACCATTAAGGAATATGTGGAAGGCTGTGGTCTAACCTGAATACAGCTACTGAGGAGCAGAACTGCGTCAGAGCACATATCTCCTCAATGAGCATAGAACAGTGTCCGGAATTAGCTTCTACATAGGATCAGAGCAGAACTGTTAGGCCCCAATGTGAAAGAAACCTCACATGGCCAGTCAAAATCTGTAAAAGGCATCACTTAACACCTGCTGTTTTAGGTTAGGCCTTAATGGCAATGGATAATGGTTTCAGAGCAAGTAAAAATGGGAGAGGATAGAGGGGATACCTTGTTGAGCCCTATCTAGAGTAAAGTTATCTGGAAAAGAAGCCTGCAAAAGTAACCCAAATAGATAGAGTTCGATGCAAGGAATTTTCAGTGAAATTCTTTCCACTCCATATTGGTCTTATGTTCTAAACAAATAAGTGCATTCTATTTTACCAGAAACCAATTTTACCACCTAAATATTTATGGCAATTTTTGCTTTTTTCCCCTCATCCAAACAGTATGTGATATAACCACATATTACTGTGGCGTTTCGACTAGGCACGCAGTCTAGTTTTGTTTCATGAATCAAAAAATGAATCAGTGTTTCTGTAATCTGTTCAGTAGAACTTAAGCAAGGATTTTGACATTTGTCTCAAAAATGGATGTGGGACGTTTTGAGATCCCGTGTTTATTCAGGAAGTACTTTAATCAAAGCCCTATTGAACTCTGGTAGCTAGGTGCCTATGTCTTGTATTTCTTTAAACAATTTGACATGAAGTATTGTATAGTGTTTGGTTAATTTATCAAATTCGATAGGAAAACCATTGTAGACCATGAATGACTTCTCAATGCGTTAGAACTCTGCATGGGCTTCAAAAAGGGTGCGTCTTTAGCTGGTTCACATGCTGACTTAAAAACTGCCATTAAATGTTAAGAATCAGGAACTTCTCTTCCACAGAGGTCGAGTTGTCATGTGGTGTTCCTCTGGAATCTATCCTTGCACCTATTCTTGTTAACCTTACCTAGAGCTGGTGAGAGAGGCTCTTAGCAACTCCTTTTACCAATAAGCAAATGATATGCTGCTCTACACAAAAACAAATCACAGATGCTGACTTTTTCCGCACATGCTTGATCCAAAGTTGAATGTCTTCAATTTTCTTTCACAAAATCCTAACTAAACTGAATGACTACTTTTCTCCCCTTCATGAAAAAGCAGACTAGAATATCACTTTCTCGAAGACCTTCAACTCGATGCCTTCATTTCCACACTCTAGCCAGAAGTGAAGGTTCCTTCACACAACCTAAGAAAAGTAAGAGACATTGTATCTAAAAGTCAGTTGAAAACTGCAGTCCACTCTCATGTGATCCCTCGTTTTGACTCCTAGCGGGGTACCCCAATCAGACCTATTCCCACTAAAAGCCCTACACAATTCTGCTGCTAGGCTATTGAAGACTTCTTCAAGGAGGGTTGACCATATTCCTCTCAGCCTACACAATTTAATTTTGCTACATCTGAGAGCTAGGATAATCTTCACACGATGTATCTTGCCATACTATGACCTACATACTACTCATTCTTCTCCTCTCTCGGCTCTACTTCCCGTCAATAAAATCTGTAAAGTCGAAATGACTTCCGAGTTTGTGTTCTGAAATTCAAGCCCTCCTTTCCCCAGAATTGGTCAGTCTCTGTAGCTTCAATATCTGCTTGGAACGAACTTCCAGCAAACACCAGAACCCAACCTAGCACCCTTATATTCAGGAGAAATCTGAAAACCCATATATTCTGGCTCTTTCTCAATGAAGATTTGTATAC
Organism: Triturus cristatus; assembly: GCF_964204655.1. Taxonomy (NCBI): domain Eukaryota; kingdom Metazoa; phylum Chordata; class Amphibia; order Caudata; family Salamandridae; genus Triturus; species Triturus cristatus. The sequence goes on along the minus strand of NC_140591.1, from coordinate 1,434,094,797 downwards.
AACCTTAACTGTCCCCCTGGAACTGAAACGTGAAGCTGAATCCGTATCCCTGAGCTGAAATGAATCCATGCCTTAAGTCACAAATCTGACTAATTGCTTACCTTTCTCTTAAATTCTTCTGCTGTGAGTCTTTTACGGCCTCTACGTTTTTTCCTCTCGTCTCACTTTTTTATAACCTTCAGTTGACCTGCTGTTAATCAGATTTTATCCACCCCTCATGTATTTTAATTCCTATTGTTGTACTGCCATGTTCATGGTTTTCTTCCTTTGTAAATGTAAAGCGTCTAAATGCCCATGGGTGCTAGTGCACTATATAAATACACTAAATAAATAAAATTGCTTCGTGTGGATTGTCGAACTGTAGGAAACTGGCTCTATATATACACTACACCAAAGTGAGGTATAGTGTGTATAGAGTCCAGGTGACCCCAGAGGTAGGCAGAGGTTAAAGTTAGATAGAACCTTACTCTCTATTTGTGGTAGAGTGGTCGAGCAGTAAGGCAGTATCGGAGGACAATGTTAAGCATTTGATGTACACACTCAGTCAGTAAATGAATTCACACACTCAAGAACTGAACTTTAGACCAATTGTTTTTGTATAAACAAAAATACTGTTTTATTTTAGAACCAAGCAAGCCTGGCACAGGTAAGCATTAAATACTTTACAGCAATAAGTTGTTGAATGTAGAACGGTTTGAAAATGCAATAGGAACAGTACTTTGTTTGATTTACAGGGGATGCAGTAGGTTGCAATACTTAGCAAATACAGTACCTTGAAATGAATAGGCGTTTTCAGAAAATTACAGGTAAGTTACAATTTACGTTACTTTTTTAACTCAGTGCTGGATACCTAGATTCAGCACTGGGACATTTCCTGCAAACAGGTAAGTAAATCCGTTTTGTGTGCGATTTTTTTTTTTTTTTTTTTTTTTTTAAGAATATTTTTAGATTTCAAAACTCCACACTTAAACTTTTTGGGAGAAAATTGTCAATGTTATCCCGTGGAGGAAAAACGGGTTATCGGTTCTAAGGTAAGTTACCGACTGTGGGAGTTAAAGTTCTGGGGTTAGACTCAGTGGTCCCCCGGGGTCAGTGATGCACTCTCGTTACACCCTCAGCAGCACTTAGGCGGCCGGGTGCAGAGTGTTGAGGCCCAATGTTATCCTGTGGAGGATAGGGGGTCTCCAGTTGGTGGCTGCTAGCAAGCAGGCCACACGGCTTTGGGAGCAAAGCTCCTAGGGTTTAGCTCAGGGCAGTTGGGGTTGCAGGTCAGCACAAAAGGTGCACCCTGAGCGGCACTGGGGCGGTCGGGTGCAGAGTGCTGTTTCGACGCCAGACGCCCTGTTGTTTGCAATGGAGAGACTCCTATCGAAAGAAACCCTGCAGGCTCGGGGACGAAGATCTTCTGGGTGCGACCACCACTTCGAGGGGCAAGTTGAGATGTCTTGGCTTGGTAGGCACCGTTGGTTGGGGCAAACAAGACCGTGGGGTGTCGGGTGCCTTTTGGCGTCGGAAAGTCTTACCCGCTCTTGGTCGCGGTAGGGGGGATCCTCTGGATTGAGGCTGCAGGGTCGGCTGGGGTCTTGAGGCTGGTTTGGGACCTCCGGATCTTGTGTCACAATCGCCGGGGAGATCTCCTCGTCATGTTTTTTCGCTCTGGGCGGGTTCAGAGTGGGCTGGATTCGCGTTGTCTGGCCGGAGCCAGAGGTTGCAGTTGAACAAATCCGGTGTTCAAGGGAGAAGCAGTCTTTGGAAGTGAAGGCAGGCAGGTCCACCAGGGTTTATGAGGTTGCTGGCTGCAGGGCGCACCGGGATTTCGCAGGAGCAGGTTCGAGGGGAGACAGACCTGTAGAGCTGGGGCCAAGCCAGTGGGCGTCGTCCTCTTGTTAGCTCTGCACGGCTCTTCAGGCCTTCTTATCTGCTTTCTTGTTTCTGGATCTGAGGAAGCAAGGTTCAGGGTGCCCCCTAAATACTAGATTTAGGGGTGTTACAGGTAGGTAAATGGCAGGGACCAATGGGTCCCTTCCCTGGGGTGGGTACATCCACTATTGCGCCACCCTCCAGTGGGTGGGGGGCATGTGCCTGTCCCTGGTTGGTTGGGTCCCCCATCCTCAAGATGGCGGGGACTCAGAGTTGTGCTTCACCTCGCCTCCCCTACCTGAGGGGTGGAGTTGGCAGAGGTGGGCACCAATCTTTCCCTCACTTTTTTCCCGCCGGTTCTCCCACCCAAAGTGGGGGGTAGAACCAGTGGGGACCAGTTGCTGAAAGCTGCAAGTGGTCTGGGGAGGCTCACAAAGCCGGCATGCCTTTGAAGCTTCCCCTTCGTGAAGCCTGCCCATCCTGGGGGAGGAGGCTTGGCACCTCGTCCCAGGATGTGCATTGTTTCAGGCCCCCAAGAGCAGCAGGCTCTTGACCCAGGGGTCCAGAAACATGTCTGTTGGTGGCAGCCTAAGCAACCACTCAGTCGGGACACTAGAAGTTGGTCGAGTTTCAGGGAGCATCTCTAAGATGCTCTCTGTCGTGCATTTGACATTAAATCCCACACTGGCATCAATGTGGGTTTAATGTGCTTGAAAGTTTGATATCAAACTTCCTAGTTTTCAGTGTAGCCATTATGGTGATGTGGAGTTCGTAATGACAAACTTCCAGCACCATATACTCTTAATGGCAGCACTGCACTTACAATGCCTAAGAATGGACTTAGGCACTGTAATGGTACAGGGCTCATGCACCTGTACCCTCACCACTGGCATAGTGTACCTAGCTGGAGGGGTGGCTGATCTTGGCCAGGGCAGTGGGTGGTAGGCTTGGCACACAGGGATGTGTGCCATGTCGATGCTTCACTTTGTTCTGCACCATGGCACACAGCCTGCAAAGGAAGTGTGTGAATGAAAAGGTGCAGGGCCTCTAAGGGTGGCACAATAAGTGCTGTAGCCCTTAGGGGCCTTCCCTGGTTACAGTGCCCTGGATACCTTTGGTGCCATTTACCAGGGGCCTACCTGTGGCCATGGATGCCAATTAGGTTTAGGCTTCAATGCAATTTTAGGGAAGGAACATAAGCCCTGGGTACATGATAGCAGGAGCCCCGGGCACACTCAGTCAAAGAACATCAGCAATTCAGTAAAAAGTGGGGGCATACCATGCAGAAAGAGGGCACTTTATCACACCAACTGACCAGGTCTTTGACCTTCTCTATTTTGTGTGCATTGGTTGTGTTGCCTAATACCAATCTATCCTCTTCTTGCAACCTCTAATAATTAGGATGAAACATGCATATTCATTAGTGTTGCACATGAGATTAGAGTTACTGTTGTGTGTTACTCTTTCACTGTTTCCATGTGTTTCCTCTGTCTGCAACAGAATACTTTTGACAAGATGTCTCACATGTACCTACTATTGGACAGATCTGCCAGATAACAGGCTGTTATGTGGCTACCAAATGTGCGAGCCACATAGTTATACAAATTAGACCGAACTACACATATACGTCCACCACAGCTGACATAGTTGCAATAGGCAGTTAAACCAGACACACCTGTAAGACCAGTAAATATGCTCCCCACCAATCTGGAAGACTCCTTTGCAAAGGGATATTTCCTTTGGTCACCCTTCTCCCACATTAACAGGCACTCCTGGTCACTGAAATAAAACCTTGCCAACCAGCCATCTAACATGACCTCTCGTGGTCTTCCTTCATTGGATTTTAGTGCTAAACTATCACCTCATATAGTGGACACAACAGTCTTCAGGGTGAAGTAGCTCTGAATACCTGAAATGTATTGCATCATGTAAAACTAATAAAAGTAGACAAATACATCACATCTATCATCTGTGAGGAAACACCAGGAACTCATGCAACCTCACGTCAGACAGTACACGGCTCCAATAAGGCATATGAATGGTCATTGTGTACTGCTAGAGGTCAGCTAGAACACTATTTTGTTACTGAGTTGAGCGTTCTTCGTACTTCTTTATTTGCTGACATAGTCTAGTAGCTTACTGTTCACATTCTCTGATACCTTTGTGTTTCCAAAATGAGCAATCAAAACCTGACCTTTCACTTCGCCTCTGCATTTTCTTTTTACACTCATAAGTGGACTCCACTGCCTTTTCCGTTTTACTGATCACGAGTGCTTTCTCTCTTTTCTTTTCCCAGGAAGCTATTCTGACCATATGAATGGAAGGAGAAGGTTTCTGTATGCCTCAGTAATTTCCATCCAAGATTCCCCGTTCCTGTATCCTGCTTGTCCAAACTGCTTTTCAAGGCTTGTTCAAGTCTTTCAAAGGTAAAAAAAACAAATAGTTTTTGCAAGTAGTTGATGTGTATACTATTGTACGGTTTTATGGATATTTAGCTAACTAACCTACAACCCAAAAAAAAAAACTGTTGCCCACCACCATCCTTCTTTTTTCTTTGGACTTTGAGGGGTTGCCACTGAAGTGAGGCAAACAGCTTTCAAAAACACTGGGTAGGAGTATGTTATGGGGATTTGTAAAGTGTCCTTTTCACCCAAAGGGTATCGTGGCGCTGGAGTAGATGAGTAGGTTTTATGGTTTCACTGTGCCCTTATAATATCTAAGAATGCCCTTAGATATTATAGGGGCCTGTCTGCTCATGCAGATTGGTCCTCACATGAGGTATAGGGCACCCTGCCTTAAGGGTGTCTTACCTAGTCCTCATGCAGGCATGGCACAGAGGGATGTGTGCCATGTCGACTCTTCACTTTTATCTGCACTAAAACACGCACGCTGCAATTTTGCATGTTTGTGGTGAGAGGTCTCTGAGGGTGTCATAATAAATGCTGCAGCCCTCAGAGGCCTTTCTCAGTCTACCATGCCCTTGGTACCATAGGTACTCCTAACAAGGGACTTAAAGGTAGGCCAGAGTTGTACCAATTGTGGAAACAATGGTGCAGGTTAGGGAAAGAACACAGGCCCTGGGAACCAGAATAGCTGGGACCCAAGGCACACTCTTGTTCTTCTTCAGAAATCTGGCAAAAAGTGGTGGTGGGGGGTTGCTGCAACATAAACCCACTTTCCTACAGTAGGGCTCAGCGATGACTCTTGAGGTACTGCACAGATGAGGTTCTTGGTTTCGGAGTCATAGGGCGGGAGCCTGATTTCCTGGGTCCTCTTGGAGAAAACGGAAACCAGCCTGCTCAGGGCCGGGCCCATGTATTCTGAAGTTGTGGAGTCTTGGGATGAGGGTGCTGTGGGAGAATGTGCTGAAGGCTTCGAAGAGGTCGAGTGTTATGAGTATGAGGAGTCTCCATGATTGTCCAGGTGCCGTCAGCTGTGGCAATGAGATCGTTTTCGTGTTGTGGTTATTGTGGAATCCAGATGGCTAGATGTCTAGTTACTGGTGTTGTTCGAGATCGTTGTAGAGTGGTTTGTTGATGCCTTTCTCCACGACTTGGGATGGGAAGGGCAGGAATGAGGTAGGTCCGTACTGCTGAACTCTTTTCAGGGTTGTCGAATTTAATAAAATATCTACTTGTTCATGGGACAGGTTGCTTCATAAATCTACTTGTCCTATAAAAAAAATCCACTTGTCCCTTTGGTGCCATGTAGTGCGCCAACAACCTCATAATATTAGAGGTCTGATAATAGCTTCTCTGATTATGCCAGAGCTCATTCTAAAATAGGGTTTGAATACCAGCAATTCCCTTCTTTTGCCACCTTTCCACAGATCTAAATACTGGGGTTGGAGGTAGCGGAAAGCAATAGTTCCAGGTTTGGAGTGCCCTTTTGAATCTGTGCAAACCTGCCAACTTATATGTTTTAGGGGTTTTCACTAGCTGTTCTCTAACCTTTTCTCATACTGAGAAATGTTGGAAATTTACTCCTGACGAGCAGAAGTAAAATTTCTTCCAGGGTTTAGGAAAAAAGTGGCTGCAGGGAACTTGTAAACGCTCAACAGATTTTCGCAGGAGCTAATGTACACATGCATATTTGCTCATGCTAAAATTTAGTTCACAAATATTTTCTAGGAGCTTGATGTCCTGGCCTACTTCTGTAAATTATTGTGAATTCATGAAAACGTAAATCTGCACTAATGCAAGGAAATATACCACTGGTGCACTTTAGTGACTTTAAGAAGTGGGCCCCTAATTGGGTCTAGTGTTAACCAAGACCTTTTTGGCGTTTTTATATTCTCGATCTGCTGGCTTCACTGTGAGTGACCGCATTCTGCTCTTTCTCAAGGAGCATATCGGCACACAAAGTACTTTTGTTCAGTGCCAGAAACTACTGTGGCAATGTTTACTTTTTGAGAACAAAATATATTTTTGTTTTTTACAAATGTTAGTTATAAGGGTGAGGGCCTAGCAGCTCCCACAATAAAACTTTACAAAAACCATGTCAAAACAAGACCCGCATTGACAAAGCCAAAAGGCTTACCACCAATGTAAGACCTATTTACTTTGCCAATGCTTGTTTATTGTCTTTTCCCTTAACCTTCTTGAACCTGCTTTCACTGATTTTCCATAATTAATATTTTTGGGAAATGCTAGCATGCTTCAAAACATTTTACTAGATGATGCTTCAAAGAAATGGTGCCTACAATTTCACAGTAGTTTACCAAAATTTTTTTCCTACTTGCATTTTTTAAAAACATTTTATTTTGAAACCAAAGAACGATCAATCTCGCTTTCAAGCTTCTGCAAATATTTGCATTTAATCAGAGAGCATTTATAAGTAGCCTCATATTGTTAAACTTTGCAAACATGTGTACACATTTTTATTCTGGAACCATTGTCAGTACTGCAGTCCGGGCTTACAACATTTCCTTAGCGCGCTCACCATAATAATAAAGGTTTTGCATTAATGACCCATGAATACAGGTTCGAACAACATTAACATATGGACACAAATATTACCTTCAACAACCGGTCCTATGCATACACCTGTAAGTGAATAAACAGTACAACACAGTTTTCATTGATCAAGGATGAAGACACTGGTATCCTTTCTGTGAAATGTTCACTTCTAATGGTGTATTGCTTAGCGAGCCAGCCAACACGTGTTTCGTCAGTGGAGTGCAAACCCTTGACTTCTTCAGGGCTGTAACAGAGTAATATCATTCTTAGACCTTGGAAACGGTTATAATTCCGACCCGGTAGGTCATAATATTTCTCAATGATGAGGTGCAATTCCTTGTATTATTTGCACTGTAAATCTTGGATTAAGGCTATTGAAAATGTTAATCCTGATCCCGTTCCGTGGTCTATGAAATAGCAATAATTATATACGTCTCTCCCGGCCGTGTGCGGCACGTACTTATCACTCCTTAAGTTATGAAAAGCCTCGGTATGGCTAAAACTGCTGACACGGCACCATCCGTCATGGTTAAAGCTCGAAGCAAAACCAAAGGAAATGATGGACGGAGTGTTGAACATTGCAAGCACTCACCCCCAGTCAACTGATCTGGGTTTAATCCATAACCGTTCTTTAGCCCACTCTGCCACCCCAGTTCAGACATGGCCATATGCAAACAGTCTGACCCTGTGCCTCATGGGAACAGTCCAGCCCGAACTGCCAAGCCATGTGGTTAAAGCTCGGGCAAGTACGACCAGCCTTTCTCGTGTCTCCAGGATCGTGTTTTCAACCGGATCCGGTTGGTGCCGTGTCAGCAGTTTTAGCCATTTTCAAAAGCCTTAATCTCTAGATTTACAGTGCAGATAATATAAGGAATTGCACCTCATCATTGAGAAATATTATGACCTACCGGGTCGGAATTATCACCGGTTCCAAGGTCTAAGAATTATATTACTCTGTTACAGCCCTGAAGAAGTCAAGGGTTTTCACCCCACTAACGAAACACGTGTTGGCTGGCTCGCTCAGCAATATACCATTAAAAGTGAACATTTCACAGAAAGGATACCAGTGTCTTCATCCTTGATCAGCGAAAACTGTGTTGTACTGTTTATTCACTTACATGCGTGTGCATAGGACCTGTTGTTGTATTTAGTTGGATCCTTTGGTCCATAACTGAGGGTTTAGGGTTTTTTCCCTTACCTGTAGCACCGCATTTACTGTGTTCTTCTTTTAACTTCACGCTACACGGCCAGCGCCATTTCATATCCTGTGATAATTAACTCCCCCCCCCCCCCCCCCCCCACCGCCTTCGCCGACAAATATTAACTTAACTGCAGACCTTGCCCAACCCTGATTCATAATGTGGTACTGTAACCTGCCAGCCAAAGGATTTGTGCTGCAGGGGATTGTGCCTACTTCGGAGGACAAAATAAATTTGAAAACTCCATGTCCCTGTCTTTTAGGTCTGCCATGGGCAGCCATGGTCCGTGCAGGTAACTGCGGTAGGGCTGACTAAGGGAGGGGGGGTTATTGAGGAACGATGCAGAGGGAAAATTAAATTAATAATTAACTTTCCCTCTGCATTGTCCCTCGAAATCCCCCCCCCCTTACTCTGCCCCACCGCTGTTACCTGCACGGGCCGCGGCTGACCGTGGATGTTTTCAGGAGAGCTGCGACGTCTTTGTGTTTCCAGTTGTCTGATAATGTTCCACTTTGGATGGAGGTGATGATGCTGGTGATGAGGTGGGAGCTGATCAGAGTTTCTCCTAGGTTGAAGATATAGTGGGAGCAGTGGTCAGTGGGGGTCTCAGAGTGGATTGTTCTCATGAATTTGGTGGTGTCTTCTGGGTTGAGGGGTTTTCAGTTTGTGGTATGATTTGGTGGTGGTGGGCAGCTGCTTGATGAGTTCCTGTGTCTTGCATTGGGGGGTCAAAGTTGCTGTAGATGTTGAGGATTTTCTTGTGGAAGAAATTGGAGAAGTTGTTGCAGAGGTCTTGGGAAGTGGTGGTGGTGTTGGTGGCGGCTGTAGCGTTGGTGAGTTCTTTGATGATGTTGAAGAGCTCTTTGCAGTTGTTGGAGCTGTTTTCCAGTCTGAGAGCTAGGGCTGTTTTTCTTGCCTTGTTGAGTTCGTTGTGGTATTTCCTTAGCGTGGACTTGTGTTTCTTGCGGTGGTGTCCCGACTAGTTTTCCATTTTCTCTCCAGCTCTTTCCACAGTCCTTTTGAGTTTCTCAGGTCTTAGGTGTACCGGCTGGCTTGTTTGTTGGTTGAGTGTCTTACTTTCTTCAGGGGGGCTAGGGTGTCTATGCTGGTAGCCATCCAGTTGTTAAAGGTTTTGATGTCGGCATTCAGGTCGCCAATGAGGTTTGGTTGGTGGGGAGTGAGGGTGTTGGTCCAGTCTGTGTCCTTTATATTGTTCCAGCTACATCTGAGGTTGTAAGTAGTCTTGTTAGAGGAGGGTTGGGGTGCGTTGATGAAGAAGTGGACGATGGAGTAGTCTGTCTAGTTGGGCCGAGTGAGGTGGCTGAACTTCAACTTGTTGCTAGCTGTGAAAATGGGGTTGAGGTTGGGGCCTTTGACTATCTGGGTGAGTCCTATTATCTTGAGGCTCTTGAGTAGGGCAGTGGAGTTGGGATCTTTTCAGTCGTTGAGGTTGAAGTTGATGTCACTGAGTAAAATGAATTCATTTGTGCTGATTGCAGCGGGGCGATGACGTCTGTGAGGAGGTTGTTGAAGTTGGCGCATGGCCCAGCTGGTCTATAAGCTAGTGTGCATTTCCTGGTCTGAAGTGCATGTGTTCCATGAAGGTTGTGTCCTCGTCGGTGGAGGTGGTGCAGGTGATGAAGTCCTTGTGTATAACAGCGAGTCCTCCTCCTGGCTTGTTCAGTCCTGAGTGGAGCTCTGTTAGCCCGGTGAAATGGCTGTGGCGATGATGGGTGCCAATGTGAGATTTAGCCAGGTCTCTCTGAGGGAGATTATGTCCGGGGAGTGCGTCTTGATGGTGTCCCAGATTTTGGTGCAGTGTCTGCTGAGAGATCTGGTGTTGAGGAGCATGCATGCATGCCAGGCAGGGTGAGGCGTGTGAGGTGCATGGGGAGTCCATGTTGGTACAGGTCAAATGGCAGTGAGTGCATGATAAAGGTCCTACCATAGAGCTAGGTGAGGCGCAGAAGCAGCTGATGTGGCGTTGTGGCCAGTGGTAGGCCGTAGGTTCTGTGCGCTTGCTCTGCCCTTTATTTTTTTCCTGTCTGCCCGCTGTGTTTTTGCTCTGTTCTGCGCTGTGATTTCTGTTTTTATTTTTTCCTGTATTGCTTTGTGCCCTTCCGCTAATTCCATCTGCTAGGCGCTCCTGTTCACGCTGCTGCGGCCCCGCCCCCCGATCACCCATTTGTCCCGCTCCCAGCTGCTCCTCCCTCCCACATCCCTTTCTTATGGTAGCCATGCCGCTGGCACGCCAAAGGCAAGCCCGTCTGCGCGCCTGGACTGCACCCAGCGCCAGACCCCCTGACCCCCGCGAACGCCACGGCACCCGATGCTGCTACGACGCCAGCACCCTCCACGCACTCAACGCCGGCCGATCACACACCTGCTTCCGGGCCACCCCGAAGTGGACCCATGGACCCTTCTCCTGCCGGAACTGCCGCTAAACCAGCCTCCAAACCACCACCACGCCCACTGGGGTAGGTCGCAACAGCCTCCGATGCCTTCTACTCAACACCTTCTCCGCGCGCAAGCACGCCATCGAACTCTGGGACCTACTTGACTCCACCTCCCCAGACGTTGCCTTCCTGATGGAGACTGGATTAACCCCTCCTCGGCACCCGACATCGCCATAGCCATCCCTGATGGCTACAAGATCACCCGCAGGGACCGCACCAACGGAACAGGAGGAGGAATCGCCATCATCCACAGAAACACCCTCAGAATCTCTACCAGCACCGATGACACTCTTATCCCTGCCGAACACCTGCACTTCGAGATCCACACCTGCACTTCGAGATCCACACCAACCCCAACACCACCCTCAGAGGAACCCTCATCTACAGACCCCCCGGCCGCAGTTCAGCGACTCCATCGCCGACTTCGTCAGGACGCACGCCTTTGCGTCCATGGACTACATCCTCCTCGGAGACCTGAACTTCCACCTCGAGAACACCAATGACAGCAACTCCACCACCCTGCTCGACAACCTTGCCAACCTCCGACTCAAACAGCTCGTCACGACTCCCACCCACTCCGCCAGTCACACGCTCGACTACATCTTCTCAGCCAGCAACCACGTCACCTTCAGCCACACCACTGAACTCCACTGGACCGACCACCGCTGCATCCACTTCACCTTCAAGAAGCCTACAACTCACCACCGCACACAATGGGCCCCCCACCGCAGCTGGAGCAAAGTCACCGAAGACCAGCTAGTCCCCACCCTCGCCCGAAACCCACCAAAGGACACTACCGACACCAACTCCGCCGCCCTCAACCTCAGGCAATGGATTAACGACTGCGCCAACACTCTCGCCCCGATCAAGAAAACCTCGAACAGACGCACCGACAGAAAAGCCAGCTGGTTCACCGCCAACCTCCAGGCATCCAAGCAGGCCTGCCGTAGGCTTGAGAAGAAGTGGCACCACAAACAGACACCAGACAGCAACACAGCCTACAAGAGCGCCATCCGCAGACACCACCAACTCATCCGAACTGCCAAAAGGACGTCCTTCAAAGAGCGCATTGACAACAACGCACACAACAGGAAAGAGCTCTTCAACATCACGAAGGAACTCTCCAACCCCAGCTCCAGCGACCTCCCGCCATCACAAGACCTCTGTGACTCCCTAGCCACCTTCTTCCAATGCAAGATCGCAGATATCTGCGACAGCTTCAGGATCCAGACCCCCCTCCCCGACAGACACAGACACCTCAGACTCACCGCCCCCCAGCCACATCGACATCCACCCCATGCTTTCCTGGACACACGTCAAGGACGAAGACACCATCAAAATCATGAACACCATCCACTCCGGTTCACCTTCCGACCCCTGCCCGCACCACATCTTCAACAAAGCAAGCTCCACCATCGCACCCCATCTCCGCAAGATCATCAACAGCTCCTTCGAGACTGCCACCTTCCTGGAGAGCTGGAAGCACGCCGAGATCCACGCCCTACTCAAGAAACCCAAAGCTGACCCCAAGGACCTCAAAAACTTCCGGCCCATCTCCCTCCTCCCGTTCCCGGCGAAAGTCATCGAGAAGATCGTCAACAGGCAACTGACCTCCTTCCTCGAAAAGAACAACATCCTGGACCCGTCCCAATCCGGATTCCGCAGCAACCACAGCACCGAAACAGCCCTCATCGCCGCAACCGACGACATCAGGGCCATGATGGACAACGGAGAAACCGCGGCCCTCATCCTCCTGGACCTCTCGGCCGCCTTCGACACTGTCTGCCACCACACCCTCCGCACACGCCTCCACAACGCAGGGATCCGCAACAAAGCACTGGACTGGACCACCTCCTTCCTCACCGGCAGAACCCAGAGTGTCCGCCTCCCCCCCCCATTCCGCTCTAAAGACACCAAGATCATCTGTGGCGTACCCCAAGGATCGTCCCTCAGCCTGACACTCTTCAGCATCTACATGGCACTGCTCGCCAACATCGCCAGATCGCACGACCTCAACATCGTCTCATATGCCGACGACACCCAGCTGATCCTCTCCCTCACCAAGCCCCCCACCACCGCCAAATCCAACCTCCACGAAGGAATGAAGGCCATCGCCGAATGGATGACGATCAGCCGCCTGAAACTGAACTCGGACAAGACGGAGGTCCTCATCATCGGATCCACCCCCTCCGCCTGGGACGACTAATGGTGGCCGGCCGCACTGTGAGCTGCACCGACGCCCACTAACCACGCACGCAACCTTGGAGTCCTCCTGGACTCCGCATTGTCAATGACCCAGCAAGTTAACGCCGTCTCCTCCTCCTGCTTCAACACCCTCCGCATGCTCCTCAAGATCTACAGATGGATCCCCACCGGTACCAGAAGGACAGTCACCCAGGCCCTCGTCCGCAGCAAACAGGACTACGGCAACGCTCTCTACGCAGGAACATCAGCCAAACTCCAGAAACGACTACAACGCATACAGAACACCTCTGCACGCCTCATCCTCGACATCTCCCGCCACAGCCACATCACAGCCCACCTGTAAGACCTACTCTGGCTCCCCGTCAACAAGAGAATCCCCTTCAAGCTCCTAACCCACGCTCACAAAGCTCTCCACAACACCGGAACAGCGTACCTCAATGAACGACTCGCCTTCTACACCCCGAACCGCCAGCTTCGCTCCGCTGACCTCGCCATTGTCCCCCGCATCCGTCGAGCGACTGCCTGCAGCAGATCAACCCAGGACCTGCTGGCCTTCAGGAGACTCCTCAAGACCTGGCTGTTCGAGCAGTAGCAGCCACCCCAACGCCTTGAGACCCTCACGGGTGAGTTGTGCGCTCTACAAATGTACTGATTTATTGATTGAGTGTATGCAGGCTGGAGGCTGTGTAGCAATGGCGTTTGGTTGGACCAGGCGCTGGGCGCAGACTGACTTGCCTTTGGCATGCCCACTGCCCAGTAACGCAGCAGCCACCATTAAGTCAGTCACAGGAATGGGGCTAAGGAAGGTCGGAATGCAGGAGGGGGAAGAAGGCACCTAACAGAGATGCAGGTAAGGAGCACGGGAGGCAAGAATGCACAGGAGTAACAGGTGCAAAGGAGAAACGGACACAAGAAAAACTGCCAAAAAGAGGCACAAAGAGAGACACACGCATACAAAGAGCTGAAATACTCTGAGAACCAAGTCCATGATTATGAAAGAGTGGTGGCAGAGTGCCTCGGCCCTCGTTCAGACCTGAACTTCTCTGGCAGTAGTAGCACTGAAAATCAGAACTACAGGAAAAGGTGATGTAATGAACCAGGAATATTGGCAAGAGTGTGCTCTGAAATACTGGCGCCTGCTATACCAGTTACTGTTAATTGCGAGGATGACCATTTCCAAATATTGGAAACCGACTACGACTCCTGGATGACACACACGGTGGCAATGGAGAACATGAAAGGTTGCATAGATAAGGAAAGGAGCACCCTTATGACCACTTGGCAGCCGGTACAGCGGGGCTGTTATTTTGTGGTGTTTCATCTCTTTGTTTCTATTCATATACAATGTCTGCATACTGAATGGAAGATATATGTTACTGCCATAAACTCAGTAAACTTAATTTGGGGGGAGAAAAGTGAAAGGAGAAAAACAGTGCTAAAAATGGATAAAAACATTTTGAACTAATATACCTTCCCAAGAAGGCTTATAGCATTGATTTAATGGGCTGAACCTGACTTCGATTATTTTGTTTTAACGGTTACACAGTAGTTAGTGCCTATGTGAATGGTCCTGTATGTGCACAGATAATTCCCATAATGGTGAAGAAACCCTTTAGTCATACAGTATACACAGGATGAGTGTCTGGGAAGTAATGCAGAAAGTTTTAGGTCTAGCTGCATAACTGTATGCCTGGCATAGTGTTATAATTTCTTTAAATTAAATATTGAATGCCTTTTAGCTCAAGCCAGTAGTGATACTCTCTCACCTCATAGTATTGGCTAGCTGGTCCATAAAAGCCAGATCTATTGGTTGTGCCAGTGCTTATTTCAACAAGATTTGGAACTTGAAAGTCACTTAAATGATAAAAAAAAAAAATTTAAAAACCAGATAACGTGATTGATTTTTCTAAGCTCCGGTAATAAGTCGCGCTTCAGACTTTATTACTGCTTTAAGTAGCTGAAGAGTAGAAATTGGGAAATCTGAATGTAAGGCTTTCCCACCTTTAAGGTTCAGCGGAATAGGGCGTAAATGACAAAGTTATGGAAATGGTTTTAGCTTCCTGTGTAGATTAAGTTGAAAAGTACAAGACCTATCAATTTATCGATATGAACTTGAAAAAGGAAAAACGTGTTAAATAAAACCCCAAAAGACTTTACATAAGAGAGAATTTTTGAAGTCCAGTGGTAAAGGCGAAAATGCATAAAGCCGGTAATTGATATAGAAGAGGAAACTGTATTTGCAGAGTTCATTGCAAAATGTGATGGTTGTACTCAGAGAGATCCCTTGCTTCAGACACGCACCAGGAATGACATTGGAAATACAGGTTGGTGTGATCCCAAACCCTCCAGCAGATCTCCGAGCAGTTCTATTTAAAGATTGAACAATGCAGGAAGCTGTGTTTGGCTAGACAGCAGACCTCTACGCTGCTCCTGAATCCTGTATATAAGGCAGATGAGATTGAAAGAAATGCCCCATGCCTAAACAAATGAAATGCCTCTGAGAAATCAAGCAGAACCTGCAAACAGCACCATCCAGCAGGCCGATGAGATAATTCACTTACTGTCACTTGAACATCTCATCGCTGTGCCAAGGCTAGACGACCAATTGATAGCTTAAGAGTAGGTAATTAGAGAAAAAGCAAATTTTTGCCATAATTGTAAGTCATTGAGGCAACCCATGTTCAGGTATATCTTTTGATAATTTGGCAGGAATAGTGGCTGTCGTAATGGTCCATAGGTCTAAAAAAGACAAAGACTAAAAGTTTCTGCCCTGCAGTTGAAAAGACCCTGTAAAGCGAGACCACATAGAGCAGGCCCACTTTAATTTAATAGACATTCTCACTCAAATTAAGTCAATTAGTAGCAAAAATGTTTTAAATTCAGATCTCGTTTTCTGATGGCTAAGAAATGCTATTGAGAAGTAGATCCTTTCAAGGTTTTTTGCAACCACCATTCAACATGCTTAACACTATCAATGTTGTAAATAAAATGATTTTGAAAAATATTTATTATAATAAAGGGGCTTTCGCTCGGATAATAGATCTATTTCAGTGAGTTTATTAATCTCATGCTAGCATGTTAAAATATACACATGACATTTGTTAAATGCAAAGATTTGGCAACTTCCGTGATTTATAAAAAAAAAAAAAAGGGGGTGTCAAATCAAACCTAAGTTACTCCCTCTTTCAATGAATTTGGTAACCAACCTATTGACTTTTGTCATTGAAGCACCTCTGAAAAGCGAGCACAATGGAGGTCTGCCCTTCATCAGTGTTTAGCCTGTGTTCTTTGGTTTTGTATTTATAAATGAGGATTTCCACCTGCTAGGCAGAGGGCAGGACTCATCAACACTGGAATCACTCTGATACTGATGTAGAAACGTCCACTTGCCATCACGTACATCGACTTTCCCCACCAATCACGGCCAAAGGTTTTCCTTGGGCGTTTAATGTGCCATCTGCCACAACCCACCAGTAGGTAGATTATAGTGCCTGGCTACATTATACATCCCACTGTATTTTTTTTGTACATGTCCACTGGTTGTGCTTCACACTAAACCATCAAGCAATCAAAAAAACCTCTTTTGTTTCAAATCTGATCTAGTCCTTGTGTGTGAGTTTATTTAATACCAAGAGGACACAGTTCCTATGGGCGGGTGCAAAAAGTCACCAAGCCCTAAAAAAGAAAAAAAGGAAAGCAGAGTGTGAAAATTTCCTAGATTGGAAACCCACTCATGAAACTGGAAGACCACTCTTTGTCCTCTATTGCCCTCACACACCCCGAAGGGTGTCATGCTTCATCATCGGGCGGTTGCTCCTCGTAGGGCCGGCGCTGCAATTCCCTACGGGCCCCGCGAAGGGTCTCTTTGTCGGAGATCTTTTGAGGACCGCCGGATGGTGCATGTGGGTGTGTGGGGAGTGGGTTGTTGATGGAGGGTAAATGAAGTGCGTGCTAGTTGGTGTGAAAAATATGTAAAAAAGGGTCATCATGCAGCAAATTTTATTAGATGTACCCTTAGCAGGCTTTGGACTGCTGAAAAATTGTGACCCTAGAGGCACGCTATGCCCAGGGGTCATAGGTCATAGGTCAGTCATAGGTCAACATGTTTCGCGCTTCTTCCGCCTATAAGAGGTCGATGGCGCTTCGTCAGGACCAAATTGTTAAAATTAAGTGCACGTGAAGGTTGGTGAGACATAATAAAATACCCTCAATACCGCTCTGGGCCACAAACTGTGTTCCTCAGTGTGGTCACAGGTTGATGATGAAAAGTGGGCTCCAGGTCAGTATCGCTCTGGGCCACAAACTGTGTTCCTCAGTGTGGTCACAGGTTGATGATGAAAAGTGGGCTCCAGGTCAGTATCTGCTCCATCCACCCTCCTCCTGGAGTGTGGCGGGGCATAGCTCGGTGCTGTTGTCCTCTGGACGTATATCCCCGATCAGAGACCTCCGGTGCTACAGGTACGGGACGAGGACGGTCCCTTTAATTTTCCCTGGAGGCGGTGAGAGGAGGAGTCTGGGAGACTCGAGTTTCGTATCGGAAGAAGGCGGCCAGGAGAAAAAGGAAGTGACTGATAGCACTGGAGCGCACGCCGAGGAACCAACAGGAGTGAACAAGGAAGAGAAGAAGACGCGGAAGGAGGTCTCTGAAGGCGGCCTGCTTGCCAGTGATCCAGACGTCCCACCGGAGGTCTCTGATCGGGGATATACGCCCAGAGGACAACAGCACCGAGCTATGCCCCGCCACACTCCAGGAGGAGGGTGGCTGGAGCAGATACTGACCTGGAGCCCACTTTTCATCATCAACCTGTGACCACACTGAGGAACACAGTTTGTGGCCCAGAGCGGTATTGAGGGTATTTTATTATGTCTCACCAACCTTCACGTGCACTTAATTTTAACAATTTGGTCCTGACGAAGCGCCATCGACCTCTTATAGGCGGAAGAAGCGCGAAACATGTTGACCTATGACTGACCTATGACCTATGACCCCTGGGCATAGCGTGCCTCTAGGGTCATAATTTTTCAGCAGTCCAAAGCCTGCTAAGGGTACATCTAATAAAATTTGCTGCATGATGACCCTTTTTTACATATTTTTCACACCAACTAGCACGCACTTCATTTACCCTCCATCAACAACCCACTCCCCACACACCCACATGCACCATCCGGCAGTCCTCAAAAGATCTCCGACAAAGAGACCCTTCGCGGGGCCCGTAGGGAATTGCAGCGCCGGCCCTACGAGGAGCAACCGCCCGATGATGAAGCATGACACCCTTCGGGGTGTGTGAGGGCAATAGAGGACAAAGAGTGGTCTTCCAGTTTCATGAGTGGGTTTCCAATCTAGGAAATTTTCACACTCTGCTTTCCTTTTTTTCTTTTTTAGGGCTTGGTGACTTTTTGCACCCGCCCATAGGAACTGTGTCCTCTTGGTTTAGATATTGAATTTAGGGAGCATGGACACTGGACCTTTCTGGCTCCTAGATCCCCCCCTCTTTTTGTGTGATATATGAGTTTATTTAATGCCTCGTAATAGTAGGTGTGGAGTGCGCTGGACCCGGGGAAGATTGGCGAGTGTCTTCAAACAGAACTGCGTTTTTTAGGCTGTAAACTGAAAAACGGGACGGAGTATTCAAAATTAAAAAGTGCAATCTTAGTTCCCAAGCTTTCTGCTCCCCTTCTTGCCCAACCATGGCTGAAATGACACATAAGTAGAGGTATGCCATTCAAGGTTAATTGAACAAAAATTACCCCAGCTCCACTACTCAATAAGGTAGCGTGCCAGTCCTTTCACATCGACCGCTTACATTTATTTTTCTGGGCTCTGTAAAGCATTACCATTGAAGAAGGGTAATGATAAAGCTGAATTGGAGTGCAGGTAGTGTACATCAGGAGAAAGCCAAAGTAACCTATTTTGTACCTTAAAAACTTGGGACTCATCGCCTTAATTAGATGTTTTGATATGCAAATTTACCTATATGTTCAGCAAGTTCTTTACGGTATCTGGATCCCCTAGACAATCAATTAAAACATGGTTGATTGGGAGCAGTAGTGCAAGGCTAGCCTCAAGTTTGCTGACCTGCTAGGATGCAAGCATCATTTAAAGGCCTATTGCTTATAATAAAGTTATGTCTTGCTCCCCTAGACTGTGCTTGGTGGTTTCTAACCAGCATTCAAGGACCTGTCTTCTATAAATTTCACTACCTTTACTTGACCATTGTTTTTATCTTACTGAGAGCAGCTGCTACTCCTTACCTCACATGAAATATCTTCTCACTTGTGGTTCTGGATATCAAAAATTACCCACTACAAATCTGACCAATGCATTGACCAAGTAACTTCTATGCTCACAAAGGATTTCCTAACCTACTTGGTGCAATTGGTAGGAAAGTGAATTGAAGCATGAATAATTTGTCCACACTTAAAAATCACAAAAAATAAATACATAAATAATAGAGCAATTTTCAAATATTCACAATGTTTAACAGTTTTTTATAAATAACCTGCCTTAGATTAACAAAATGCCTGTATTCCTGCATATTTTTTCTCTTTCAGATATAACTGTCATAAGTGTGGCTGTACGACTGAAGCTAAAAATGTTCATTACAGGTATAAACTATCCCTTAGAGTTGCTGATGAAGATGAATTGTTTAAAATTGCAGTGTTTGGAAGCTGCTTGGATGAGTTTTTTGGGATCACGGCGGATGAGCTGCAAAGGTAAGGAAAATGCAGTTTTGGTTTAACTCCTTGCAAAATGTATGGTGTAGATTAGGGGTGGGCGGAACTTGTTCCACACTGCAAAATCAGGGCGAACAGCAGCGCGCCTTAGAGCACTGCTTCTTCTCTGCCCCTGAAGTAGATTTTCTACTGGAGCAGCAGCTTTCTCACCATGAACAGTCCCGACAGCCCTTGCTAGGAACATCTCACCGGGTGCCGTTTCCAGCACCTGAAAATCGTGCTTGGGGATGCAAATTCTCGCTCGCGCACACCAACTTAACCACGCTCGAGAAAAAGCTCAGTTAGCAGAGTTTTGCTGTTACAAGTGTAAGCGGAGTTATGTTATGTTATGGGGGATTTGTAAAGCGCACGGCTACTCAGAAGAGTGTCCCGGCGCTAAAGAAGTACCTTGTGAGAGGAGAGATCCTGAAAACTTCCAATCCAACCCGGCAAAGTTATTGATGGAGTGGGCAGCACTACACCAGCGGAGCGGAATTTATCACCCACCCATGGTGTAGATATACTGCTGAGTTTTATTACTGAAATCCTGCATTTTGCTTATGTTTAGTATGTAGCATTTTACAGGCATTTCTTCTCTAATCGAGATCCACCATTCTTTGCTAATATCTGTCTATGGCTACCACCTCACCATGAAAAACATAGACACTTTTAATCGATTTTTCATTCAAACAAATATGCTACCAACTTGTCTACAGATTATCCTTTGTGTGTCCTTTAATATATTATGCCCATTTGTTCCCTTATTATTTTCTGTACATTAAAAGCTTTCATCTTATACTATTAAAATATATTTAAGAATGAGTTTTTTTAATTTTATTTTTCACTAAAAGTTAAACTCAATAAACATACAGTTAGAGCCTAGTAAATAATGAGCCACAATGGTCCCAGGCATAAATGTGGCAAAATAGTCCCAGGCATTATTGGACCCAGGTAGTAATATATCTCAATGACCCTTGCGTTGCCACTTCCAATAACTAGCCTCTCTGGCTGTGTGCTTTAGTGAGTCTCAATAATCAATGGTACCGGTAAGTAATGATGATCAGTAGCCCTTGGCACGGTAAATAAATTGGTTGAGTGAGTGCATGAATAGATGAGTACTTGAATGTGATGAATAGGCAAAGGGCTGAGTGCCTTTGTGACCCCTTGTGCCTGCCCCAGTCCATCACTCAGTAACACGTAGTGGATGTTCAGCTTTGCACCATTGCTTTGCATTTCTTGGATCATGTTCAGATATGCCCAATCACTAATCAATCCTTGGTGCTAGTTGAGAATCACACCACCCTGAGTTTTGTTTATGCAAGAACATTTGCCGGTTGCTCCTATGATGAGTGATAGTTATGCTATGAAAAACTAAGCCAAATATAGGCGGAAATGTACATATGGACTGAGTATATCACACACGAGGGGAGAGCATGGGGCCTTATGGCTACAGCGGTCGACCTCGAAGCTGGGGAACCAGTTTCAAGTCTTGGCAGGGACGCTCACCATCCTGTGATTCTTGGCAAATCACGTAATCTCCCCGTGCCCAACCAAAATTAATGTGTCCGTCTGTAATGCAATTGGTGCTCATGTAAAGCGTTTGGATACCTTCAGGTCAAGTTTTCGCTATATAAAAAGCCGGGGAAAAAATGATATGGGGCCATTTGGCAGCAGTGCTCTTGCCACGTAAAGTATGGTCTTTATTACCCACAACAATAGCATTCATTTTCTGAACATCAAAAGTAAAAACGCTGAGCTAGGCATTTCAGTATTCAAGTATATTGCCTCAGCCCAATGAACTCTCATGCCTATTCTTAGTATTCCAGATACAGCAGTTCATCAATGGCATGTTTTAGCAACTTGGATGGGGGATAGTGGGTGTTTGATTAATCTAATCTGTGAATAATTGTAGGAAAGTGCCCCTTTTTGCATGGTTGCCCCCCCCACTTTTTGCCTGATGTTGCTTCTCTTTGATGAAGTGTGCCCTGGGTTCCTGCCAACCAGGTACCCAGGGCCTATGTTCTTTCCCTAAAAATGTACTTTGTACCCCCAAATTGGCACCTCTATGGCCACATGTAAGTCCCTGTTAAAAGTTACCCTAGGTACCAAGGGCCCTGTGACCAGAGAAGTCCTCGAAGAGCTGCAGTACTTATTGTGCCACCCTTGAGGTCTTGTACCTTTAGCGCACACACACACAGCCATTGCAGGCTGCGTGTTTTGGTGCAGAGAAAAGTGAAGAGTCGACATGACACACATCCCTGTGTACCATGCTTACAACCCACTACCATGGTATAGGTAAGACACGCTTCTAGATGGGTGCACTACACCACTGGTGAGAGTACAGTGCATGTGCACTATACCCCTACAGTGTCTAAGTCCATTCTTAGACATTGGAATTGCGGTAACAGCCATAAAGAGTATATGGTCTGGTTTGTCACTACGAACTCCACACCACCATAACGGCTTTACTGAAATCTTGGAAGTTTGATATCAAACTTATCAACACATTAAACCCACACTGATGCCAGTGTGGGATTTAATGCTAAATGCACTCAGAGGGCATCTTAGAGATGCCCCCTGAAAAATGACCTAAATCTCATGTCCCGGCTGACTGGCTGCTCTCCAGCTGCCACACCCAGACATGTTTCTGGACCCCTAGGTCGGGAGCCTCCCGCTCTTGGGGTCCTGAAACAAAGCACATCCTGGGCAGAGGTGCCAAGCTTCCTCCCCCAGGATGGGCAAGGTCCACGAAGGGGAAGTTTCAACAGCTGGCCTCCATTGTGAGCTGCTGACCCAATCATTTGCTGCTCCCAGTAACTGCCCCCCCCCCCCCCGGTTCTGACCCCCACTTGGGGCGGGATAATCGGTGGGAAAGCCAAGATAGGAGGAGAGGTGTGCTCACCTTTGCCAACCCCACCCCTCAGGTCGGCGAGGCGAAGCACAACTCTTCGTCCCCGCCATCTTGAAGATGGGGGGGGGGGGGGGCAGCCAACCAGCGTGATGCCTATGCCCCCCTCCTACTGGAGGGTGGCATAATAGGGGGTTTAACCACCCCAAGGAAGGGACCCATTGGGCCCAACCTGCACCAACCTGAAAAGCCCCTAAATGTAGTACTTGGGGGAAGCCCCGAACCTGGCCTCCTCACAGAAGCAAGAAGAAGAGTCAAAGGACCGAAGAGCCCTGCGCAAGGAAGAAGAGGAGGATACCAACTGACTTGGTCCCAGCCCTACCGGCCTGTCTTGACATTGACCTGCTCCAGCAAAATCCCAGCGTCTCCAGTAGCCCTCAGAACCCTGAAGACCTGCCCTGCCAAGACTCTGTCTCCCGCGAGCACCAGATTTGCTCACCAATAGACTCTGGTTCCAGCCGGATCCACAAGTCTGCACCACTTTGTACCTGACGCCCACGGCCCGAGTTCAAGTGGCCCAACACCAAGAGGAAGTCTCAGCGGCGATCCTGCCAGTGACTCCTTCAGCCTCTAATCTGGAGGATCCCCTAGATCCAAAACCAGGACCTGGTAAGGAAACCCAAGGCCTAAAGACACTCCTGCACCCGATGCCCCACATCCTTGTGTGGCCCAACCGACTATTACCAGGCATCCCCAAGCATCCCAACTTACCTCTCCAACCGGTAGTCGCTTCCAGAAAGTCTTCGTGCCCAAGTCTGCAGTGTTTGTTGTGACCGGAGAATCCCCATTGAAACCAACAGGGCACTCAATGCCAAACCAGCACCCTGCACCCGACTGTCCCTGTGCCGCTGTGGGTGCACCTTGTGTACTAATTCGAATCCCCCTTTGCCCTGAACTAAACCCTACGAGCTTTGCTCCCACATCCTAGTGGCGTGCCTGTGAGCAGCCACCAACCGGAGGCCCCCTATCCCCCATTGGAGAACAATGGGCCTCTGCACTCTGCACCCAGCCGCCCTAGTGCAGCTGAGGGTGCTCTTTGGGTGCAGCCATGACCCTGGGGGAACCGTGGAGCCATGACCCTGGGGGAACCCTGGTTTTAACCCCAGAAACTCATCTCCCAAGACAGATTACCTACCTTTAAACCGACAACCTCATTTTCTCCCATAGGACTGCATGGACTGTTTTCCTGTGAAAGTGTGGAGTTGAAAAATGGTATCAAAACCCAAACAAGTGTGTTTTGATAACAAATCGCATTACTTACCTTTATCTAGGAAATGTCCCAGTGTGGTATCTAGGCATACCACACTGAGTAAGAAAAGTAACTGTACAGTAATTTCAACTGTTTCTGAACATGTGACCTACCTGTAGCAAAGACAATTGCATACAACTGCATTCAACTGTATTCAGCTGCAATATTCTTGAAAAGTACTATCATACTTACCTGTACCAAGTCCTACTTGATTCTAGAAATAAAACACAACTAGGAAATATTTTTATACAAAACAAATTGGTCAGAGTTCAGTCTTTTGAGTGCATGAAGCCGTTTTTTGCCTTTGTGTGTACAATAAATGCTTAACACTCCCCTCTGATAAAGCTGCACTGCCCGCCCACACTACCACAAATAGAGAGTAAGGTATTATCTACTTTAACCTCTGTAAGCCGCAGGGGATCCACTGTTCACACTATACCTTACTTTGGTACAGTATATACAGAGCCAGCTTCCTACAATAATGGATGACATAACTAGGGGGATTAGTGAGAAAGACCGAGATCACAAAGAGAAAATGACCATCTTGACAACCAAGGACGTCCATCCCCAGGCAGTCAGTTTAGCAAAACCCAAACATTAGACTAGCTTTTCGGAAGATGAGACATTAAAAGCCTGGAGTGTTCACGCTCTGCCGACATTGTGGAAGTATAGGCACATAGAGGGAACATTAACCTAGTGGGCAGGGGTTGAGGGGGTACCAGGAAGCCGCTTCTTCCGTGCCAATGTGACAGGGGAGAGACAAGAGCCTGAAATCATTCTAACCGTGGATAGACAGAAAAGGGCAAGGCCAGGCTCTGCAATCAATGTGACAGAAAAGACCACAAGCTGCACTGTTCCACACAAAACTGTAAAGAAACTTGGAGCCTGATTTAGAGTTTGGCGTGCAGGTACTCTGTAACAAACGTGACGGATATACCTCCCTCCTCAACAAGTGCCATAGGATAAAATAAAATTGTAATAGTTTGTAAAGAGCTCACTCAGCTAGGACTACAACAAGATGAAAATGAGTTATTTTAAATATTCAATTCCCCTCATCCTTCTGAATTAGCCTCAAGTTGGTATTCACGGAAACTTGTCAAAGATATGGCAGTCCGCGGTATGCCTTTAGCAAAGGGTATCATCATCATTATGTCATGGCATATGGGATGGAACTAGAGCTATAGCCTCTTTTATGTGGCATCTTGGAATGGTGACGTCTAGCAGTAAAAGCTTATTTGAGATGTTCAGAGGTCCTTAAACCTTCTGTGAGTGCAGTAGTGATGGGTCTGTGTGGTCCATAATGTTTTGTTTGACTTCTGGCTTCAATCGTTATGGCCTATATAACTTGTGATGTTTAGCCATAAGTGGGCCACGTCTCCCCTAGCAGATGAGTTGAATCCCAATGGCCGTTTGTTCACCTGCAGCTCAGACCCGCAGCATCACAAAAATGCATCCCTTTTCTCTCTTAACATAGTATAAATGTATACTGGAAGCCAGAATTGCTTTCTTACTCTTTCAGTCAAGCACCGTGTGAGCCCCCTGCTTTAGCCTCCTATTTCAAATTTTAGGCATGTGCAGTGCCATCAGTACCTCCCTCAGTAAAAGCAAAGTACAGAATATATAACAGCACATCACCACCCTCACACCCACCCCTCCGCATCGGTCATCCTTCAGACCCCTGTCTCACACAGATCTCATTGACACCCTCCAGCCCCTCCAAGCAGACTCCTATATATTCTACCTTTTCACTTCATCAGAGCCCTCTCTGGAGAAGCTCATTAAAAAAGCAGTCTATGCATTACTCCAAGATCACAACAGTGCTAACCATTTCCAGCAAGGATATCAAGGATATCAATCTGGCTGCAGATTGTACTGCAGCACCGTGATGGCTAGCTACCTAGCAAATTGTAGACAGCACACTTCTGACCACAGATAATATGACCCATTCATTCTATTGCTGGCCTTTCAACTCCTTTTACACTGGGACTATCTATACATCTTCTGAACCCTTAAGTCTTGATTGGGATTCACTGGCAATGATCTTTGCTGGTTTTCCACCTTACCTATCCAACTGACACCAATTTGTTTATATGGCCACCTCCAGTCATAGAGACTCCGCATCACCAGAGGAGTACCCATGGTTCTATCTTGTCCTCCATCATGATCAACCTTAAAATACTGTCCTTTCGTCATTCCCTACACAAAAGGCCAAGCCTAAAGCTCATATTAAAATTTAGAAACCTAATAAATACTGACAAAAAAACCTTCAGATAAGCTTAAGCTGCTAAATCAATATTCAATAACATAACCCATCTAACACTAAATTATAATATAGGAGCAGCATTTGCCGTAAATGAAGGCACTCCAAACACGGGAAAAAGAGAGCATATACATCATCCTGGGATTCTCCAAAGATTTAAACAATCAAAGGCAATTGGTTAGCAAAGTAGAAAGAAATTGGTGAAAGAGGCAAACAATCCCAAATAAAAGCACACTAAAAATAGCATGGAAACTTTACAGGAAAACATACCAAGCCTCACTCTTCCAGTTACCTCAAATGAAATATGTCAAAGGTTTGCACTTGCCTTTAAACGGAAGGATGAAATGTAGGTCAACAATGTTAACACTCATGTCCAAAAAGGGAAATATTCAAGCAAATGGGAGACATTTGACCTCCTATCTAAGGAGACTCTTTAAAAAGAGCTAAAACAAAATGTAGCCATCCTGAAACGAAGAAGACCATATCCAAATCCCCAGATATGAAATACATGGAGCCTATGTTTCACCACAGTGGCAATAGATCGTAAACCACTTCTTTTAGAAAGGACATTTTGGAGATTGTCTGAAGAGAGGCCAGGTCAAGCGTCGGCACTGACATATGTCATCTAAATATCTAAATAACGACTAATAATAATCTCCCCAATAAAGGTAAAATAGTAGAAAATGTCATAAACATACAATTGAAAGATCATATCAATAAAAACTATTACCAAACCAATCTGTTTTGCAACACAGAACAACCAACTTTAGCTGTGATTGATGATGCCCTGGACACGAGAGAGTCCCGCATCATCGTCCATCTGGACCTTTCTGCAGCATTTGCCACAGTAAACCGTTGTACCCTCCTTAATACCCTCCAAAATCAAATGTGGCTCGTCAGCACTGTCAAACTGGTTTAGATCTTACCTGTGTGGCACGTCTCGTATTGTGAAGATAACAAACCACTTGTCTGTCCCTTCATCTGCTCAGGGTTCCTCCAAGTTTTCATACTAGCACCCAAGCTATTCTTCCTATATGTGGAATCACTAAAAGGAGAAATAAGAAATCTGGGGGCATATGTATCAAAGTCCCCTTTAGCGAATCCTAATTTGCGAGATTTTGCGATTCGCAAAATCAGATTCGCTAAACGGGATGTATAAAATAAATCTCTAATCATTTGTGATTCCTTAAAAATCGCAAATAATTCGCAGAATCCCGTATTGCGATTTCTTAATAGCGAAATTCGCTAAATAAGAAATCGCAAAAACGGGAATCTGCAAGCCTGGTGCAGGCTGATGACATCACAAACAGGAAACTGTAGTGATTGCCTGCACCTGCTCACCTGAGCCACACCCAGAGGCTGCTTGTGGAGTGTGAGGAGGCTTTCCTGGAGACAGCAACCAGCAATGGATCCCAAACAAAACCAGCAGGGCAAAGATGCAGAAAAAAGAAAGAGAAAACACAAGTTTTCAGAAAAGGAGCAGGAGGTCCTCATTGAGGAGATGGTCTGCAGCCATGAGCTCCTGTTTGGGAAGAAGGCACTCAAAGTCCCAGAGGCCAGGAAGAGGAAAATCTGGCTGGAAATACAGAGCAAGGTGAATGCTGTTGGAGTCACCACACGCACCATCGAGGAGCTACGCAAGCGGTGGTATGATATGCGCCAGAGGTCCAAGGAGAGGGTGGCAGCCAGACTCAAGGATGCCAATCAGACTGGAGGAGGACCATCCACTGCAGAGCAGCCAACCCCCCATGAGGAGCTCGTGGAGTCTACCCTCCTGCCTGAGAGCGTTGGTGGTTTGGCGGCAATAGACAGCTCCGACCCCTCATCCAGCAGACAAGGTAAGATGCATGCCAAATCACCCTGCACTCCTCCCCATCCCTTGCACACTCCCCCAAATGCGCATAGTAAACTCCCAACATGCCAATCCAGCCCAGGTCTTACAGCACACCCAGCAATGCATCATGGGACTCGTAGTACTGTCTGACTGTGTGTCCATGACACCATCACAATTAAATGCAACATATGTGTTTTGGGGATCATTGAATAGAAATGTGTCAGAGGTTAGCCGTCAAAGAATTGTAACTTTATTGAGTGCCACATGCAGACAGTAACACAAACTCATGTAGTCCCCTTTACATCCACAGCACACGGCATGCCACAAGATGACAGCGCAGAGGGAGAGGAGCCTGCAGACCCTGCGGACTCCAGCGATGAGACAGAGCAGCAGCCAATTCAGCGCAGGAAGCGCGCACATGTGCCCCCACTGCCTCCATTTGAGGACGAAGTCCCAGCAACAGGCGATGACACCGACAGGAGAGAGGGGAGTCAGGGTGTGACAGACATGCCCCGTCATGACGCACCAACACCAAGGCAAAGGGAACAGGCCATTTCCAGGTCAAGGCCCAGGAGCAGCACTGCAACAGAAGGAGAGGGCACCGTGTTCTCCGGCTTGGAACAGTGCATGCTGCAGGAACAGCGCCTGCAAAGCAAGGCAATGCGGTCAATAAATCGCCAGCTAGGCCGCATACATCAGGACAATCGCAACATGGTAGCGGCAATACAAGAGCTCTGTGCCACTTTGAGGGACACCCAAGCTGCCAATGACAGGGCTGGACGACGTGCCAAAGCACGGCTACACAATTATACAAAGGCAGTCAACCGCCTCTGCACCACCACCAGCGCACTCACACGCAGAAGCGTAACCATGCAGGTGGACATGGCACATTGCTGCCAGGACATAGCACGAGGGCTGGCGCAGGTGACCACTGCTGTGGAACAGCTGCAGACAGCCAATGCTGGTGGCAGCGCACTAATGGCCTCTGCTGAGAGTGAGGACACATCGAGTCGCAGCAGCATCACTCCAACCTTGCCAGGTGAAAGACGCCGCAGTGGCAGACAGGTAGCAGGCCAAGGGCGCACCATGGGGGGCACTCACCCTGGACGGCACCGACGGAGGTGATCATCTGCGGGGACACTGACTGCAACACGGGTGCATTAACCCGCAAAAGGCTGTTTGCCCGATTTCTTGTGCCTTCTCTGCACTGTGTACAACATGTGCTGGGGACAATTACAATTTCTTTCATGTGAAGTGTGATTAAACACTTGACACATCATCAGGCTTTGTAGTCTCATTTCCTCAATACTCACCTAAAAGTAGTTTCGTGAGATCTCAGTCCGTCTCTGGCGTCCAGCAGCTGCCCCAACTCCTGGTGCTGGTCTGGCAGGGGGAGCAGGGCGCTCGTCATCCGATGTGTCTGTATCGGTCACATCAATTGTGGTGCCTTTCCTCATTGCCATGTTATGTAGCATTGCACAGCTTGCCACGATTTTACAGCAGGTCTCAGGGCTGTATTGCAGTGCGCCTCCACTTTTATGCAGGCACCTGAAGCGGCTCTTCAGGATTCCGAAGGTTCGCTCAATGACACAGCGTGTAGATCTGTGTGCCCTGTTGTAGCTCCTCTCACTTGCATTTGCAGGATCCAGGTATGGGGTCAGGATGAAGTCGCGCACTGCATAGGCACTGTCACCTGCATGGAAAAAAACACAATAGGTGAGTCAATGTCCCCCCCCCCCCTCAAGTGATGTAGTGGATGTATTGATGTGTGCAATGTATTTACCGAGCAGGTACCCCTCCCCAAACTCTCCAGCACTCAGACGTCTGTGTATTCCACTGTGTCGGAAGATGAAGGAGTCATGTGTACTGCCGGGGTATTTGGCTACGATGTCTGTGATGTGATACTTAGCGTTGCACACAATCTGTATGTTGAGGGAATGGTAGCATTTCCGATTCCTGTAGACATATTCAGTTTCTGCTGGGGGTGTGATGGCCACATGGGTCCCGTCAATGCAGCCAATGACGTGGGGGAAACGTGCAATCTGGTAGAAGTCCAGTATCGTTTGCTGTAATGCCTGTTGGGTGGTGAGGAAGTAAATGTGATGTGAGAGCCTCAGTAGCATTGCATCTAGGAAGGCATGGAAGAAGCGCGAAAGTGCACTCTGTGACACCCCACCAACCTCCGCTATGACCCGTTGAAAACTCCCTGACGCCAGGAGGTGCAGGGAGCACAGGACCTGCACATGTGTGGGAATTGTTTGTGTCCTGCGAGTAGGGTGCTCCAAGTGGGGTTTCAGCTCCTCAATCAGGTCCATTATGGTCTGTGGGTGCAGTCTGTACTTGTCATAGATCTCCTCTTCAGTGTTCTGGAACAGGGTGATGCGCAGCCTGAAGATACGTTCCTGTCTCATTCTCCTGTGTGCAAGGGCCCGAATACGCAGCCTCCTGGCTATCACGTACATTGCAGCCATTGTGGGTGTGTTTGTTGCATTGTGGGCTGGTTTTTGTACCTTGCACCAGTTTACCACCTGCAAGCAATTGGTGTTAATAGCGATTTCTTAATTAGCGAATTTCGTACATTCGCAATTTGCGATTTTTTTCATACATGTGTTTGCGATTTCTTAGCTAGCGATTTCTTGTTAGCGATATTCGCAACGCTAAGGAATCGCAAATTAGGTATTCGCTAGGAAATTCGCTGTTTTCTTGTTTTGCAGCCTAAGAAATCACTAATTTAGCGATTTCTTACTTTTCAATTTAGAATTGTGTCATACATATGAAATAGCGAAAAATCAGTCGCAAACGCTGTTTTTTGCGATTCGCAGCGTTTGCGACTAATTTTTCCTTTCATACATATGCCCCCTGGGTCCGACTATGGACTATGGATCAGTACAATGAAAACATCGTTCATTATTTAAAAGAAAGTTTTGAACAAGACCAGGAAACGCCAAAAAGTCCCCAGAGAGGCCTTTTTTCATTGCTCTCAAATCACTTACTCAAACTAGGCTTTGGTAGGAAGGGCAGAAACTGTTTTGTCAGTCAACCCCACCCACATTATACATAATCCCTTCATCAACTTGAACCCTCTCAGAACCAAAGTTGTGATTATAAACAAGGTGCGGTAACCTGTTTTCTTTAGTGTGTTTTTCTTCATTTATATTCTGTGCCCTGCTGCTCAGCCACAGTGTGAGTGGAAATGTCAGATGGGTTGTGTGGGCTGAGCAGCTGGGATGCTGCTGCTGGTGGGGCTGCGACTTCAATTACCTCGTATCCTACTATTCCTGTAACCTAAGATGCCTACTTTAATCAGAAGAATAAACTACATTTTGGATTCACCATCGTCTCTGCCTGCCTCCTTCTTGCGTTATTTCACAAGGCTAAATTCCTGGGGGTTGTTCTAAGTGAGGTATTCTAATTACAGGGTCACATAAGCTACATAGTAAAATATGCTCTCTATCCACTACGTGCCTTATACAGCCTACAAAAAACAAATAACTCCGGGCCTTCAAACTGTGGTACAGCCCCTAAAACATGAAAGTAAACATATGATTTAAGAAATTATGTATTTTAGCTTGCTATTATAAAGTCAGGGTTATTTTGATATGGTTGTAATCTATTTTATTTATACTTATGTTTTTTACTGCTGTTTTTCATAACTGTATAAAATCTCAAAAATAAGTACATGGTGATTCTTAAGACTCTACTCGCAGATAACAGAATCAAAATTCACCAGTACGCCAACGACACAACTCTGCTTGGAAATCTTCTCCACTCATCCAACTCCTAAAGCACTGCCTGTCCCTCATCCAGACCTTTATGTTGATAGCCTGCTTGAAATTCAGCCTCCCCATACCGGATTCCTTTGCTATTCGCCAAGAACAACTAATCCATACCTGGCTCAATGACCTGATCCTAAACAGATTCAAACCTCAAATGAGACCTAATAGAAATCATTTGGATTCATTCATCACACTGATCTCACCCATCTTTAACAGTGGCTGCATCTTCTACAAAACCACTGTGATAATTGTGACCAGCTCTTCCACTTCTCTAGCTAATAGTCCCACCATCACTGCTCTCTGCACACCTGCTACCAGGGATGGAGATGAAGAAGTGCAAACAAATTAAAAAGCACACGCGGATCTTCTCCACGAATACAACCAGGATCCGGACCACGTCCTGGTGTCCATCATGATCGCACTACTCTGCTCTAAATTAGGAAAAAGCTAAAGATGCCCTTATTTAAAGAACGCTACATCACAATGCAGTAATAGAAGGAGCAGCTTGTTATTTTGAATTCCAGGGGTCCGCCTTTCTATTTTCCTTATTACTGACATTGTACCAGGCATTCTGTTGCCAATTTAAACACTAATTTCAAAAGTAGCTCTTTTAAATTAATGTTAAAGATGGCAATACCATGCTGCAACTGCAATCCATGGCTGGCTGTTGCTCCTTGACTCTTGATTTAGAGCGTGCCATGCACTTTTTACAAGCACATGGCCTAGCGCATATGCTTGGTTTTCTGTACAGGTCGGGCTAAGGGCATACGTCCTTCCAGCCCAGTCCTGCCATTATGGAGGGTCTTAAGGGATCAGCCCTCGATGACGAGCGGGAGTGTCACTTTCTAAGACACCCCTGGGTGCTTTGGATTTCAGCTGTGCACTGCATGGGGCTGTATGACATTCAATGCTGCCTCATCACCTGACCCCCACCCTTTCCCAAATCGTCACAGGGTAGATGGGATCAACAAGCCCAGCAAGCCTCGCTGAAATGGTGGGGTTTCAGGAACAAGAGTCTGAGCATGTGACCTGACATTAGAGTCTTCTGGCTTTAGCTCCTTACTCAGGAAGTGGTCATATATGGGGCATAGTGACCCGAGGGGTAAGTGGCTCATTGGCCACACTCCACTAACTTCCCTAAATTTAGTATTTAGGGGATCCCCTGGCACCAGGAAAAGCTGGTCCTAATGACTTAAAAGAAGGGCTGATGAGCAGCGAAAAGCAAGAACTGTGAACCGTGCTGGCGTTTTCGCCGTTCCCGACAATTTCACCAAAGTCTACTTACCCTGAATGAATGAGGGGTATTTATATAGCGCAAATAGCTACTCTGATATGAGTGTCCCAGCGCTGCCAACGAGGAGATGTAGAGAGGAGTGAGAGAGCTCAAATATTATAGGCTAAAGAGTTTGGTTTTTGGAGATTCAGTTTCTGTGTTTCTGAGTAGAAAGGGGAGGCGGTTACAGATTTTGTCAATGCATACCAAAAAAGGTCCACCACGTCTAGATTTTTTAAAACAAGGTATTTCTGTGAGGTGGGCCTGACTAGAAATATATTTCTATTAGGCTGGTGCTTGGTGATTCAATTGCCCAGATAACTGGTAACGGTGTTCTACAGAGCCCTGTGGGCTAAAGTGAGTGCTTTAAAGATGATCCTTTTATTAACCGAGAGCCAGTGCGTTTTGGTACGGTAAGCGGATGTGGGGGTACCTTTTCGAAAATTGAAGAGGAGGCATGCTGCCGTGTTTTTAACCACTTTTAGTCGCCGGATTAAATATGCAGGCTCCCAGGTACAAGGCATTCACGTAGTCCAGCCGAGAGCGGATAGTAGCTCAAATTATGGTTTTGCGGGCCTTCCATGGAAGAAGGGAGAGGAATTTCCTGAGAATCTTGAAGATTCACATACAGTTTCCAACAACTGAGTGGATCTAGGTCTTAAAAGGTAGGTCATCATCGAAGGTGACTTCCAGGTTTCCAGCTGCCAGGGTGGGTGGAGGAGGCTTGAGGTCCATATTTGGGCCAGGTACCAACCCGGATTAGGCCCTTACAATATGATTTCTGTTTTAACTGGGTTGCATTGGAGTTGGCTTTCTTTGAGCCAACCTAAGACTGCTCTCATGCAATTTGAGAAGGCTTCTTTGCGGGATTCTGAGTTGCCCTCTTAGGAAAAGACCAGCTGGGTGTCGTCGGCATATGAAACCATTGTAATGCTGAATTTCTCAACCAGGGTGGCCAATGGAGACATGTATACATTAAACAATGTTGGGCTACGTATGGAGCCCTGGGGTACCACACATTTTAAAAGTTTGGCCTTGGAGAGGTGAGGTTTCTTCCAGATTGCCTGTTCTTGCTCAGAGAGGAACGAGGTCAGCCATTAAAGTGCTGCACCCCTGACACCTCAGTCAGATAGGTACTGTAAAAGGAACGGACAGTGTCGAGCGCCACCGAGAGGTCCGACCAAATGAGTGCTGCATTGTGTCCACAGTCGAGGGACATTTTAGTGACTCAGAGCCTTCCAGCAACGCTGTTTCGGTACTGTCATGATTGAAAACCTGACTGAGAGGAGTGTAGGAGGTGATTAGATTCTAATAACTCTGAGAGTTGTTTATTTACTCTAGATTCTAGAACCTACAACCTGCTGTGCTATCAACAAGCCTGGGAGGACAGCCAGCACTTCTGCCAAGACTCTGGAACTCCTGTAGGGCAGCAGAGCCAAGAAAACTGTGGGAACTCGGACCACTTTAAACCATTGCTCCAAGCCCGAGTTGAAGTGGACCAACGGTGCCAGCGTGGTCTCCCAGCCCTCCAGAGACTAAGCCCATATTGGGTTCGCCAGGAGGAGGACTCCTCGCCGCAGCCTGTGTGTTCAGCCCCCGACCACGAGTGGCTCAGCTGTGAGAAACCCGACACCTCTGCACCCATCACCCCTGGCCTGAGTGGAAGTGAACTAAAGGTGTCCCCACATCCTCAACCATTATGAGGCCTGAGCCCCCCTAGTGGTTCCGACCGACTGGCCTCCCAGTCCAGACCGGACCAATCCCCATTGACTAACCTTGGACATGCAACGCTGTATTGCATTATTGCACCTGTCTGCCCTGTTGTGCTGGATGTGACCTGCTGGTGCTGCCTTGGACCTTTCCCTTAAGTCATGAGGATTGGTCTTGTAAGTTGCTGTAAAGAACATGTATGCAGTATTTGTTTCTCCTTTATAGGATAACATTGCCACCTCAAAAAAGTGCACTGTCAACTTTTAAAGACTTAAAGTATTTCGATCTCCAAACTTACTTACCTAATCGTATTGATTCTTGTGCCTAAATATATATAAAGATACTTGTTATTTTTATAAATTGGTGTGGGTCACTTTATTGTGTTGTGTGTACTGTTTGTGTATTTGCTGATGTCTAACACTCCTCCGATAAGCCTAAGGCTGCTCGGCCATACTACCCCCTAAAAGAGCACCTTGGGATTATTAGAGCAGGCCCCTGTTCACTCATAAGGGAATACCTGGACTCTTTACATGGTATACTTTTTTTTGGTATAATATATAAAGAGCCAGCTTCCTACAGGCAGACTCCTAGCATCACTCAATTTGGGCAAACGGAGAACTGGGATTGATTCTAGGTTTCTCGTAATGTAATTCTACTTTTAGATGGGTTTCACGGTCTCTCTCCCCTTTCACACTAACGGGGAAAATCCTAAGCCCCCTTGCCTGGTGTCCATACACTTGGGGAGGTCAGATTCTATTGACAAACCCAAAATTCTATTAAATATTTTGTGTTTTCCTTTAAAAATGCCTGTAAAAACTGTGGGTTTTTTATCAGTTCATTAGAGAAATTGTGCTGTCAAATGCTCCATTCCACACCAAATGTAAAAAAAAATTCTTGGAGGAGGAACTCTCATGGGCAAAGTCCAGTTCGGTTGTTGCACTCGCCAAATGTTGGGAGTGTAAGGCATTAATTGGCCTTACTCCCTACCACTTCCAGACTTCACCAGCTGCGTTTCCCCTAAGAAACCAGCTTCCTTCCAATCATCCGTTTACTGTGTTTTTGGCTTTGACAGTGTATAGCACTCTGCTGCCTTTTGGCTAGGTTTGTGTTATACAAGTGCCAGATACATAAATATATAAATGCTTTTTTTTTTTTTTAACAGAATGTAGTCATAGCATAAATTATAACTACTGATCAAGAATTCCTTTTATATTACAGAGGATTTGATAATTCCAGTAGCATTTTACTGTTTGAATACATCCCAATTAAAAGAGCTGTGAAGAGGGCGAATGCTGTGCGTAGTAGAGGGTTTGGCCGCTTAATTTCGCTTGAGGATCTAGAGAGACTAGGCTTACTGTGAAGAGCTGTGCACAGGGTGAATGGTTTGTTTAGTTGGAGCTTGGCCACCTAATTGAGCTTGTGTGAGTTTAGAGGGAGTAGCTTATTGTATATTTATTTTTTATGATGACATGTTAATGTAATTTATGGTATACATGATTGTGCACCATTTAGTACTTATTTCTAATTTGAAAGGCAGATTTGTTTTTACAGTAAATTACGCATCATTAGGGTGAATGATGTAATCAGTGACTTCATACATGATGTCATTTGATATGTCATTTTTCCCATTACATTTTGTAGTCCGTTTTTAATGCTAGGCTTTAATTTGGAAAATAATACGTATTATCAAGTGTTTTATTTTTTTCCACTTATTATGCTCAACCAGGACTCAAGCGAAGTCTACCAACCAATGAAAGCCCCAGTTGGGAGTTCTGTGCCTGCCGCGTTCCACAGGAGTACTGCGAAAGTGTATTATTATGTTTTTTTTAAGTAGTATTTATTATGAAAGAGTGCTTTTTATTTTAAGTTTGGCCCAGAGATTTTCTAACTGGGTCAGTTAATGAGGATCACTTGAGTCGTGTTGTGTAAAAATTGCCCTGTTTTTACGTTGCGCGATTCAGCTGGTGTATTGCGAGAATCTTGCAGTATGCCGCTAGAGCTATTAAACACACATGAAAGACATTGGTTAAAACCAGTGCTTTGCTTTGTTTATAGGAAGTTTCAACCTCGTTTGGGAATTGCACTTTGATGTGATAACATCTTGTGCTGGCGTCTATAGCTTGTGTTGCATTTTTGACTTTTAATTGTAGGGTTCAATATGGCATCAGGGGATGGGAGGGAGTAGGAGTTGCAGGAGACTCCTTGTCAACCTGCCAATAATCCCTGGTGTGGCAATTTTCGGTCTAGCCTGGGCAACGCATGCAGTGCTGAGAGGCATGCAGTATTGGAGTATGGCTTTGAAGCCCCGCCCACTCTTGGCTTCTATCATTGTCCTTCATAAACGCTGGCTTCCGAGTCTTTATTAGGCTTGTTAGTCCCTCCTTGGTACCGCCTTGTCTGCATTTATTACCTCCCATAACGACTGGGCCTTTTATCTCGGTTGTTACACGGTTTGTCTTTATTAGTCTGTGAGCACTATTTTCTTCAGTGAGTTTCTCCTTCTGCAGGCAGGACATGCTTTCCTGCAACGGCGCCCCTTTGCTTGCACCATTGACGGGACACTGCTTGTTGCGAGAGCTGTTGAGGAAGCGTACATTACTCCATAGTTTGCGCTATTAGCATTGTAAATGACAATGCCTTTTATTTATGTTTTAAAAACCAAAACCTAAATAAAAGCATTGTCCTTTACATTGCCAATAGCTCGAACCTGCGTAAATGCAAGACCTATTGCATTGCAAATGCTTGTTTTTAATGCCAGAAGGCTGCAAAAAAGTCTCTTCCAGATTTGTCACGTGCCACATCTGTAAGGAGAAGTTCACCAGGGGGTCACACAAAAAATATAGTCACGGCACTGCAAGCCTGTGGCGGCACATGCAGTCCATGCACTCTGTACGTCTTGCATTTGGAGAGCAGCAGCAGAAGAGGCGCCCACCTCTAGATCTGGACCCTCTATTGGACCCTTAGATTCAGTGCCTCTGAAACTGCTGGAAGCCAACTCTGACCTTGACCCAGCATATGCCCACTTAGTGCTGGAGGTGCCTCTATCAGGAACAAATTAGTCAGGAAGCACAAGTGTCTGAGGACAAACTCAATTTTTTTCTCACTCCAAATTTGGATGCCCTGTTTTTCTTTGAAGTTGAACCTCATAAAAAAAAAAGCAAATGATTTTTTCAGAACCACCTGTGCAGAGTTAAAAATAGAACATTTTTGTGTTGTCTGCCGTGTTTGTTTTTAGGTTGGTGTATCATAATAAACTGCTGCAGCTTTCTATCCATATTAGTAAGAGATGCGCATATTGCCAAAACTGTAAATAAAACCAAAGCACTTATTACAATAGATTTGTCTTACATTTATAAATATTTTGCTTTAGGTTTGCAGAACATTTTGCTTCAGGTTTGCAGAACAGACACACACTTTTTAATTGTATTCGTAAGAAGTCACCTTTTCTATTAGTTTATAATTTAATACAGTTCAATGCGCTGCTTTACATTACTTTGCATCAAGAGGATGTTCCATGGGTGTTGTATGGGAATTCTCATGCATCCACCTATGGTTTGTGAAGCAAATCCATATCGACAATGACTTGTACACATGGATTTGTGCCAAAATCCTGCACCCTTGAAGCTGGCATAGTGAGAAGTATTTTTATTACTCTCTTGTTTTTCCTGTTTGCGCGTACTGCATTCTACAGCACATATACTTAATGGAAATAGCCTTAAATTATAGCTTTAGTGCACAAAGGGACTCGACCCTGCACAAAAACTGTCATAACCACAACGCAGACACAGATGTACTACAGCACAAGGGTGTCTGCATTGGTGCAAGTCTGTACAAAGTTTGTCAGTACATTGAGAGAGGATAGCTTTGCCCTTTCTTTATAGATGTCGAACAATTCTCTGTAGGTCAAAGGCTGTGCGTGGTAGGAGCTTGTTTACCTCATGGAGCTTGGGTGTTTGAAAGGAGTGGGCTCTCCATAAAGAGTACAGGGCAAAGGATGTTTATAGTAAGACCGTGTTCTCTTATCTTCGATGTCTGGAGAGACTTGTGTCTCAGTAAAGAGCTCTGTACATATCATAAGCTGTATGCAGTAGCAGCTTGCCCATTTAATTGGGTTTGTGTGGTGAGGAACTAGTCTATTTATAAAGACCTTTGTACACAGCGAAGATTGTGCATAGTAGGGCTTGGCCCTCGTATTGGTGCTTGGGTGTGACGAGGGACTGGCATGTGAATAGCTCATTACAGGGCACAGACTGTGCACAGTAGGGGCTCCTCCACATAATAGGGCTTGGCTTTGGTGAGCTACGCGTCTCTGTGTGAAGAGTTCTATGCATGGCGAAGGGGGCATGGGTTTAGTGAGGGATTGGGCCTCTCGTGAAGAGCCCTGTACATGGAGAAGACTGTAACATAACTGGGCTTGGATATGAGGAGAGACTGCCCTGCACAGAGCTCTTTACAGAACGGTCAAAGGCTGTGCATAGTAGGGGCTTGATAATATGAGTTCTTCACTTGGTTTTACGATGTTAAGACACTCCTTGAACCTGCTCAACGCCCAAACACAAGCTACGAGTTCCCTTAAGCCAATTTAGTGTGTATTGTTTAGATTATTCACAATAGTTTCTGTTTTCCTACAGACCTTTCTAGGTTTTTTCTGCCTAATTTCACCTGTTACTAGCACAGATAAGTCCTCTGGGCAGTCTATGAGGAAGGTAATATCCACCCCTGAGGTGGGGGCGCAAATCAATATCATTGATTGATTGGTTATTAAAAAGTGTCTATGTTTTTGAATGTCATGATTGTTTACTGGGCACTTCAAGTGAAGGCCCTTTTCATGTTCCTGTTCTCGTCATGTGAAAATGCAGTTAAAGTTAATGTCATTTTTAGAACATACCAGTTTATTAGCTAATGTATCGCCTGAACACAATGAAATGTGAGGTGACAGAGACTGGACTCAAATTGGAAATTCTGCTAGCTGCTTATTTCATTACAATGGAGACGTTGGGAGATTTTTTTCACACTTATAAGGGTTTGGCTTAGGGACCTAGACGGGCAAACCTACTATGTTTAAGTGCGAAACAGATGTTTGTTTATTTTTGTAAGCATTTTAACTGATTAGAATAATAGTCCATATGTGAACACCGTGTGTGTGTGTACTTATGTATTTTCAGTTTTAAAATCGCACTGTGATCGCACGAATTGTGACTAGTTCAACAGGTATTTCTGAAGCGGTCTCTCCATATCCTCAGTGTGACTCCGGCTGTGAAATATGGCATGCTTCTGGTTGGCTAAAAAAATGAAAAACAAAGCAAAAATTGCTAACATTTTGGGCGTTAAGTTAAATGATAAGGAAAATGTCTGAAAAGTGATTTTTTCCAAACATTATGATTTGTACATCAAATTTTGAGGCATCCACTGGCTCCCCATGTACAAACCAGTACAATTCAGACTCCTCACCCACACTTTCAAACAGTGGTCGAAATGGGGGGGGACAAACTAGGGGAACTGTGTGCAGAGATTCAGAGGGCGGGAATAACCCATTTGGTTAGTGCGCGGAGTCAGAGGTGTGGCCAGAAAGAGCAAATCATTCATATTTTTAGTATTTGACATTTCACTACCCAGTCACAGGTTATAACGTTATTTAATTCAACCAATGGATACATGTTTATTTAAGATTTAATAAGAGTTGTTGACATTAAAATACATTCACAAAGTGGGATACGTTTCCAATCCCTGAATGCTCCAGTGGTGTAGCTAGGTTGGGGGTGGCACCGGTGGGCAGACAGCCCCATGCGACACAGGTTTTCGGGGCGGTGGCCAGCCCTCCCTCCCCGCTATTTCCTGCAGCTGTTGAGGTCGCATGACCCCCCCCTCCCCCGCCCTTCGATCAGGCCGCTGCGGGCGGCAAACGCAGGGGCCTCAAATACGCTTGAGTGTCTCTGAGCCATGCAGTTTCTGTCATCAGCACTTCTCCCTTTTTCCACAAGAGCAGTTTAAACATGAATGGCAAAATATACTAGTTTGCAAATGTTTTCTATATAATTATGTCTCTGCAATATTTGCCACATAATGCACCATCAGCAGCATAATTTGACGACTTTAACTAATAAATTGTTTGTAGCTCAAACGGATCAAAGGTTACAAAAAAAGTGACGTGTTTCTGCGAAGTGGACTGCCCTTATCAAAGGTTGACTGATCACCTTTCTCACTGCTGCATTTGTATGTTACACTGGTACCAATAAGGTAAAATCTTTGCTGCTAGCATGTGTGACAAGCATTGGCATAGCCAATAGGTCTCGCCTTTGGACCTTATAAGTGTTTAGCCATGCAGCTCACTTACAGCAGAAAGCTGCCCTGAAGTGAAACAAACGGCTCCCTGAAGCAAAGAAGGGTACAGGTCGCAGGCACCCAGACCAGGTCATATATTTGTGGGTTCAAAGGTCAATGAAGCCGTAGGAAAATTAAACTGATTTTCAGAAACTGTACTTGAAGAAAATGATGGCTGGCGCGGTACATTTTTACGGTGTATACAGTTTGACAGCCACATACGTTATGTTATGTTAATTTTTGTAGAGCGCTCGTACACCAAACGGTTTCATGGTGCTATAGCAACAGTGTATTAAACCAGATGGTTATAGGTAAGCCTGAGTGAATAAGAAAGTTTTCAGAAAGTTCTGAAACGCGGAAGAGATGTTTCAAGTCTGAGTTCCGGGGGAAGAGAATTCCAAAGTTGGGGAGCCAGAAAAGAGAAACTGAGTCCGCCGTGTTTTTTCCGCTTACAAGGAGGAATAATGAGAAAGTTAGAATGAGCTGAGCGGAGAGCACGAGAAGGGATGTAGCGAGAAACTAAAGAGGAAATAAAGGCCGGACCGAGACCGGCTAAGGCTTTGAAAGTAGTACAGCCCAGTTTGAACAAACAGCGCTTGGCCACTGGAAGCCAGTGAAGGCGTTTCAACAGGGGACGAACATGTTGAGAGCGTGGTTGCTGAAAGATGAGGCGAGCAGCTTGGTTCTGAACCAACTGAAGGCGGTGGAGCTGATACGCTGGAATACCAGCATACAGTGAGTTGGCATAGTCTATCTGAGAGATGACTAAAGCCATGAGAACCACAGTAAGAGCCTCGGTGGTTAGAAATCTCGAGATCTTGCGGATTCTGCGAAGATGGAAAAAGCACGATGATGTAACTGCGCTGATTTGAGATTGTAATGTAATGTAATGTAAAATGTATTTCTATAGCGCCATTATCACTCAAAGAGTATCATGGCGCTCACCCAACCCAGATGAAGGGGGTTGGCGGGAGAGAACACACTTCACGCTAAACATCACATACCTAAACCATTGCCATACATGCAGCGTCAGTTCTTAAAAAAAGCCAAGTTTTTAATGCCTTCCTGTATTGGGTTTCATGGGACATGGAGCGTATAACAAAAGGAAGCTTATTCCACGCTTTGGCCCCCAGTACAAAGAGGGATTTACCCCCTCTAGTCACCAGCTTAAATCTGGGGGTTACAAGGAGGTTCTGCCCTGCAGACCTTAGGCAGCGTGCTGGATGGTAGCGTTTAAAACCATTTTGTAGGTATTTAGGTCCTTGGTGGTGAAAAGCCCTAAAGGTAATTAGGAGGATCTTAAAAAGTATCCTCTTAACAACGGGAAGCCAGTGAAGCGCATTCAGTGCTGCTGAGGCTGACGACTTACGCGGCAGACGTAAAACTAATCGAGCTGCTGCATGCTGGACTATTTGCAATCTATGAAGAACCGACTTATTTGTTCCAGCATATAAGCTATTGCAATAGTCCAGCCTAGAGTTTATTAGTGCTACCGCAACTGTTTTCCTAGCTGACAGAGGCAGGAGATCAAAAAATTTCCTCAGAGCTTTTATAATATGGAAACAGGTGCCAGCTACGGCAACCGCTTGCTGCTTAAAAGACAGTTGATTGTCAAATTTGATGCCTAGATTCCGAGCTGAGGTGATGGTATTGGGGGGAGTCACAGCATCCTCAGGCCAACAGCTCTTTGGGGAAAACAACTTGTGTTTTCCAAATGGCAAGATCTCAGTCTTGTCAGCATTACACTTAAGGTGATTGTCAGTCATCCACCTAAATGTTGCTGTTAGACAGTCTTTGAGATTTTTCTCAGCATCGGGTTGCTCCCTATCCAGTACTAAAATAAGCTGAGTGTCGTCAGCATACGAAATAGTACTGATTTGGAATGAGGTAATCAGTTTTAACAGCGGAACCATATACAAATTAAAAAGTATAGGGCTCAAACTTGATCCCTGGGGAACTCCAAAACTGAGTGCCTTTGCTTCAGACTGATAGGGGCCCAGCACTGTAATTTGACGCCTGTCTTTGAGGAAGTTAACCAGCCAAGCCAAAGCCGTCCCCGCCACTCCTGCGGCAGCCAACCGGTCCACTAGAATGGAGTGTGAGACCGTATCGAAGGCTGCCGACAGGTCAAGTAAAATTAAAACCGCCTCCTTTCCTTGGTCCATGGCCATGCGAAGGGTTTCTGCTGTATACAGCAGAGCAGACTCTGTGGAATGGCTTGAGCGAAACCCTGACTGATGTGGATGTAAGATATTATTTACTTCCAGAAAGCTCGTAAGTTGTTTAGTTACGAACCTTTCGGTCAGCTTCGACATCACCGGCAACAGGGAGATCGGGCGTAAATTTGAAAGAGTGGTGGGGTCGGCAAGGGCTTTTTTTTGGAGTGGTTTAACAGCAGCAAGCTTCCAGTCATTGGGGACCTCTGCAGTGACTAGGGATGAATTAATAATACTATTAATGATAGGATTCATGAGTTCTACCGCAGTATGTAAAACCAGAGGGGGACATGGGTCGAAAGGAGATCCTGATTTGCAAGCTAAAATAGCTTTAGAGGAGTCTTCAAGAGAGATGGAAGCAAAAGTATCCAAACATGCTAGAGAACTCGTCCTCACCCCTCTTTCTGTATTTCCTAAAATAGGATACACTGGAGGAAAGCTCTTCACAATATTGAGGATTTTATTCTTAAAGTAGTCTGAAATTGCATTACAAAGCTCTAAGGAAGGTGGAATTTCCTGCACGAGGGCTGAAGGACTCATAAAGCCCTTGACTATCTGGAAGATTTCCTTTTGATCTTGATCGGCCGTCACTATGGCTTGAAGATAGTATGCCCTTTTAGCTGATTTTATGTCTGCATGATACTTTCCCCTAGCAAGTTTCATGGTCAAATCATTGCTGATTATCACTCCGAGGCTTTTTACAGACTTGGTAGGTAAAGGGGGGTTGCCTAATGTAGTGGGCCAAAAGTTGTTGTTCCAGGGATTGGAAGTACCGCACAGAACCAGCTCGGTCTTATCCGGGTTGAGCTTGAGTTGGCTGGCGTTCATCCAATCACTAATAAAACATAAGGTAGCCTGAAAGCTGGCAACCGACGTAGGAGAGGAATTGATATTGAACAGTAGTTGGAGGTAGTCAGCGTAGTTAAAACAAGCTGCCTCAAAGTTACGGAGGGAGTGGATCAGAGGGCACATATGCAAATTGAATAGAATAGGGGAGAGAGAGGACCCCTGAGGTACACCACAGGTCAAGCTAGTCCTCTTGTCAGAAAAGGTGTCAAGGCGAACAGCCTGCGACCGATTTTCCAGAAAAGAGGTGATCCATTTCAAAGCAGTGCCATGGATGCCAGCTTCCCTGACACGGTCGATCAAGAGTTTATGATCGACCGTGTCAAAAGCGGCAGAAAGATCCAGGAGGACAAGGGCCTGGGAGAAGTTATTATCGGCCCCCTTTCTGAGCTCATTCATAACAGCAAGTATGACCAGCTCGGTGGAATGAGCTGGTCTAAAACCAGCCTGTTGGGGGTCGAGAAAAGACGAAAGTTAGATAAAGGAGCTGAGGCAATGCGTGACATGAGCTTCTAAGATCTTACTAAGGTAAGGAAGAAGGGAGATGGGACGATAGTTAGTGAGGTTAGTGGGGGTCAGCGTTAGGTTTCTTTAGAATGGGGACAACCTCTGCCGCTTTAAAGGAGTTGGGGACTAAACCTAATTTTAAAGAGTTATTGAGGAGTGTAAGAGGGGGGTCGGCGCAGGAGCAGAAAGCTTCTTGAAGAAAAAGGGGGGGACATGGATCCGAAGGGGAACCAGAGCCAACCTTTTTTATAAGTGTGAGGAAGTCCTCTTTGGAGATCAGAGGTATCTGATCCAACACTTGCGTGTTCTTAGGCAGGGTCCCTGAAGCTGTGAGAGTAGTGGGCAGAGGAATACTCCTTTTGATGGTAATAATTTTCTGCACAAAATAATCATTAAGGGCGTCACATAGGTGTTGAGTTGGTAAAGGTTTGACAGTTACTCTATCAGGCAGAGATAATTCATTCACGATAGAGAAAATGTCTTTAGTTTTGGTTGCGGAACTCATGATTTTTGAGGAAAAATATGTGGATTTAGCCACAATGATGGATTTTTTGTAATCATTTAGGAGCCCAATGAATATGCCTTTTTTATCTGGGGAGTAGTTGCGTCTCCAACAACGTTCCGCTTGTCTAAGAGAGAGTTTCTTTAGTTTTAGATCATTGGAGA
Source organism: Triturus cristatus (assembly GCF_964204655.1). Taxonomy (NCBI): domain Eukaryota; kingdom Metazoa; phylum Chordata; class Amphibia; order Caudata; family Salamandridae; genus Triturus; species Triturus cristatus. Next base: position 1,434,049,839 of record NC_140591.1, on the reverse strand, counting down.
AACAGCGAACTCCACATACAGGCTGTCCATTTACCCCACTGTAACGGGTAGAGGCACAGCATTCAAAATAAAGTAGGAAAAAAGTAAATTCAATTCAAGGTCACTTTTTCAGGCAGAATTTTAAGGTATATGGAGATATTTTGCCATAGTATGCAAGCTGTAGATGTAACGTGTAGAAAGAAAGTTTTACAGCTTTTAGGAATGTGGCTTTTAGCAGTCCTTCTAAAGACGATTTTTAAAGTTGTGATAGATGCTTTCCTCACTGCATAAAGCAAGGCCAAGGCTTGTCGAGACTCCTTTGTGACCGACTACATGCAGTGCAGCATTTAACCATCTCCCAGTACCTGTAATTACAATTTGCCACCACCTTCACCCCACTGCATGCACTGCAAGCAAACCCAAGTGTACCTACTACAGCAGCATAGTCAATACTAGGAAGGGGCGGAACCCGCTGAGTTTTACTCCACAGAATTCAGCAGAGTTACATAAAACTCTGCGAGATAGGAGTTCTGCCCACACCTAGCATTTACCCAACACGCACATAATATTCACAGCTACTATCGTAAAGTACCATCTCTTAGCCTGGAGAGCCTTTCAGTGGCTTTGAGAAAACACACAAAGCAGGTGATGTGGCCCAAATGATTTTAAAATGTACATTTTTAGAAATCATAACTTAACACTGTGGCTCAGTTCAACATTTATTCAGGTCAGAGCAAGTACAGAATGTCCTGGCAGCCCCATGCCAGACGAAGATGCCATGCACTCAGCCAACTTCATAGTAAGCGCTTCAGCGACTGCTCGAAATATTTACCTCTGTCATTCAAACTAATTCCGAAAGTGTCAGTCACTGCCTGCAGCAGAGAATGTGCTGACATCATTGTAAGTTTGTAACACCTAAGGATATTAACACCATAGCAACTGAAAGAAAGCATTGCTTAAATGTATAGTTTACAAATTCAGAACACCAGCAGCACCCAACATTGAAGTCAGGGACACATTTATATTACTTGATCTAAATGTCCAGCTCCTGGCAGAAACATGGCTCAACTTCAGTGACAGGTGGCCTCCCCGTCCCCAAACTTCTTGAGGCCATAAGTAAAGCGAGACCCCGTGATAAGCCTGGAGGTTTGTAATTTCAAAACGTGATGATTTACCTCTATTTTGTCTACGCTGCGGGCGCAGCCCACCATCTTCATGTTGTGCTGGATAAGGAGCCGGGCCACCACTGCTCCAATGCCGACAGAGGCGCCAGTGACTAGTGCCACCTTGCCCTTCAGACACTCCATGGTGGGTTCTAAATGAGAGGATTGGGGGGGGGCAAGAGAGGGGAAGTGGAGGAGAATAAATATAATACCTCTCAAGTGCCGGAGTGAATAGATTCCTCTCACCACAGTCTGAGTCAGCAGCAGCTGCACCACCCAATCACCGCTTGCAGACCACCTTTGTTAAACGTGTGTGCTAAAAAAAAAAAAGGCCCCTTGAATGAGGTGCTGGAAGAAGCCTACAATTCTTTGTCTTGGGGGGGGTGGAACTAGCCACGCTGGGAAATGGCCGCCATGTAGGCGAGCTCTCCCGACCGAGACAACAAAATGCAGCCATCCTGTGTCACTATAAGGTTATCATACCCCATAACCAAGCGACTACATGTGGGAAACCTACCGCTACACCATCTGTCCAAATTAACTGTCAAAGACTCCTCTGCTGAGCTGCGGTGCGGATGTCCGACTTCGCCGGGAGGTCGGGGTGAGGGCATCACGCCGGATGCGGGGATGAGCCTTCTACGCAGGTCCGGGCGTGCTCGGCCCGTTCTAGGCCTCCGGTGACGCCTGTGGCTGCGGCGCGGAGACAACGACTAGGGAGTGCGGAGACCCCTGCCTGCCCGGTGTTGCTCCCCTGGGCGCTCCGCTGACCCTGGATGTGCCGGTGAGAGGGCCCGCCGCGGGATCGGAGCAGCGGGTGTGGAGGCGGGGCGGCCTGGGACGGCACCGGCAGCTATCATCCTCCGCGCCGGGGCCTAGATAGCACTATTGAGTAAGCGGGGGGCGGGCTCTTGCACCCCCGATCAGCAACTGAAATTTACCGGCGCGGGGGGGGGGGGGACCGCCTGTGCCACAATCTCTGGAGGAGATGCACAGATTTCCCACACCACCCCCGCCCCCCGGTGAAAGGCACGTCTGACTGTAACGGGGCACTAGGGAGGGCTGACAAACAGCTTAAGTCCCCCAGTGGGTGTGTCACCTGCCATATGTGGAACATCAGGCCTCCATTTAAAAAAAAAAACGAAGAATACAGGCATGTGACGAATTGCTGAATACCTGCACCGGAGTGTCAGTGGGATATTTTTGTTGATCCCTGGTGACTGTGATCAGATGGTGAGGTGGTTCTGTATATATGGGCTAGCTAACAAACGCCTGCATTGCCGCACCCTCGGGTCAATCTTTAACACCTACAGGCCGGCGTTCCTGGGAACTGTTGCTCACCTGGAAAACCCTGGGAGTGTGCAATGCTGAATATTGTACTAAGAGCCCCGAAAAGTGGGCTTTGCGGTCTCTAGGTGCAGGACGCTTTATGGACATTGTGCGTAATCAGCGAAGCCGCCTTGTGCCAAATCAATACGGCCTCTCCATATATCTTAAATCAATTAGTTTGCCGGCTGGGTTGCCGCTGGTGGACATTGGTGGGATACGCACAGAGCTGTCCTACACTTGATTACAGCGGCACCAGGGGTCACTCGCGTACTAACCGTCGGGGAGGCCGTGAAGGGGCAGTGAATACCAAACCTAGGGACGATGCCACTACTGTCCTACCAGCTCCCAATACAATCGTTGAAAATGGGGAAACCGGAGAAAAATCAACCAAAACTGCACTATGAGCAGCAGCGGAAGGTGCCAGAAACGACCGCTGAAACACCTGGGCGGGACTCGATGGGTGCTGCGGCCGTGACGGGATCAGATGCGACAGTGGATTTTCAATCGATGTCTGCGACAATACAAGCCACTCTATCAAATATAGACGGTAAAATTGACACCCTAACATACCGCGTGGACCGTATGGCTGAACGTCTCGATAAACATACAGAACGTATAGACACAGCTGAGCGTCGCATATCGGACGTGGAAGACTCGCATCAGCAATTGGAACAGAAACAGACTAAAGCGGAAAAAACTCTACAGACTCTCCTAGCAAAGACTGAGGATTTGGAAGCTAGATCACGACGTTGCAACGTACGCATCATGGGAGTGGCGGAATCCACTTGCACAGGAAACATGGAACGGTACGTCAAGAACATTATTAATTACGATGCTGGGCAGAGATACATTCTCCGAAGTGTTTATAGTGGAGCAGGCACACAGATCCCTGGCGCCGCCACCGAAGCCTGGAGCGTGACCGAGACCCATCATCACCAAAATCCTGAACTATAGAGACAGAGATGCTGCGCTCTGCAAAGCCCGTGAATTGGGGAATCTTGCCCATGAAGGAATGTCAATATCATTATTTCCGGACTTCACCTCGCAAGTTCAAGAGGCACGTAAGAAGTTTATGGATGTCAAAAAGAAATTACAGGAGAACAATAGATCATATGCCATCTATCTGGCTCGTTTGAAGATCACTGAAGACGGGAAAAGCACCATCTGTAATGACCCTAAAGAAGTCCTTAAATTCTTACAACTGCATCATCCGCACACTCTGCGCCGTAAATCTCCAAGGGTCCAGAGCATGGAACAGGACAGCACATCGGATGTCGAGTTAAGACAAGACTGCTTAAAAAGACGCAGAGACTACGATAGTGCTCCTCAGCCGACCTCCTAAATATATATATATATATCTCTAGCAGCAATTTGGGACTATCATAACCAGCATGCCTCATTGACAACGCCCACTGGGGCGGGACTCGTATCAAGCTAATAAAGCAGCGTTCTTTTAAACCAGGTTCTTGCCCCTCTATGCCAGTGATCAAGAGCTGCTGAGCTCGAAACGCGTATGGCGAATGGAATGCGGAACGCCCGTTGTGTGCACTTCCACCCACGTGTTGGTGTGAGTCTGGAGGTGTGTGGCTCCCCTCATGGGCAACCTGTGCGTTTTGATATATATATCCCAACATTCACACCCCCACCATTTGTATGGCGCTTTAATGCTGCGGCACAACTGGATCCCATTTAAAAAGAAGAGATACATAAGGCGATAGAAGACTACTTCGCGGATAATGGGCGTTCGGTGGATAGCGCTGGGGTGCTCTTGGATGCATTCATGGCAACGATGCGAGGCGTATGCATCAGCACAAATGCTGGTATATTAAAGAACATAAGAACCCAATTGAAGAACTGCGAGGGTAGAATCAAGGTCCTGGAAACCGAATATGAACGCACACACACTGCACTAGCATTAGGTAACCTACGCGAGGAGATAAGTAGGTAGAATGAACTCGCAGAGGATGAAATAAAATACATTGGCCGTCACTGCACGTAGGCTGGGCGAAGGTGGTAGACCGGGTCGAGTGTTGGCGCACAAAATACGCATTGAACATAAACAACACACTGTCACACGACTAGAGGACAGGAGTGGACAGATACACTGTGACACCCAGGGTATATTGTCTTCCTTTGTGGACACTTATAGAGAGTTCTACAGCACTCAACATACGGTATCGCAGTCCAAAATACTAAAATATGTCGAAGATATTGCGCTGGTGTGGTTGTCGGATTCACACCGCGAATACCTAGCCCTACCTGCGACGGAGGAGGAAGTACAGCTCGCTATAAAGTCTTTGCCCAATGGTAAATCACCTGGCCCAGATGGCTACACTGGAGAATTTTTATAAAGCATACTCAGATCTCCTGGTCCCACGATGAGGCTTATAACAATAAAATCCTACCTCCGACGCTGCGAGAGGCGCTTATAGTAGCCCTATTAAAACCAGACAAAAACCCGGATAAAGCAGAATCATACAGGCCTCTTTCACTAATAAATACCGATGTGAAGGTACTGGCCAAAATTATCGCTACAAGGCTGCAACCATTTATGTCCACTATAGTCCTGCCTGATCAGTCAGGATTTATCCCAGGGCGATGGACTGCACATAACATGCGCACCATATTTGCCTTGCTGCACCAATTGAATCCAGAGTTACAGGCAGTGGCAGTCCTACTAGATGCCGCCAAGGCGTTTGATTCCGTTGAATGGCCCTATATGTTTGTGATTTTAAATAGAATAGGATTACCACCTAGGCTGATCAACTGGATCGCCCTCCTCTATACTAAGCCCATTGCCCGCGTTAAGGTAAATAGACACATATCTGACACAATACCCATACAACGTGGAACCAGACAGGGCTGTCCGTTGTCCCCACTGCTTTTCGCTATAGCACTGGAGCCATTGGCTTGTAAAATACGGCAGAACTATGCACACACGGCATTACGGTTCCGACTTAGGCCAATTAGCATATCACTATACGCTGACGATATGGTGTTATATTTGCGGAACCCTGAAGAAAATTTATCACCGCTTTTGTGAGAATATATAAAATTCGAAGGGCACTCGGATTGCAAGTTAATTGGGACAAGTCAGCAGTAATACCGTTCAGTAATACCGTTGACAGTTAATACAAAAGCACCAAATCTAGAAGAGTATCTTGGAGTCTGGATCCACCGGGAGGTAGAAACCGTACTCCGATCCAATCATTGGGTGGTGATAGATCGCATGGAGACTCAGATAAATAGGTGGATCACTCTCCCTCTCTCATTAGCAGATCAAATATCGTTAATAAAAATGGTGTTATTGCCCAAATTGTTATATTTATTTGTTAATATACCGATACCGCGACCCACTCCAATCTTTAATAGAATACGTGCGGCCTTTGTTAAATTAATATGGGCTGGAAAGCAAGCTCGCATCAGCTTGAAAACCATAACACTCCCATACACCGCTCGCTGGTGGCTTTACAGTCCCTGACATTTATATATACTATCTATGTGCCCAGGCACAATACGCCTACTTCTGGTATCACCCAGTAAAATACCTCCCACACCTAGCGGTGGAAGATGGCGTAGCGGATCCGATACCACTACCCCAAATACTGCCGCATACACGACCCCACCTAACATCACAGGAAATCAATACGATACGCACAACGTCGCAAGCATGGCAGCGCATCAGTCAATTAGCAAATATGACTCCTTTATATACACCGAACTTACCGCTAGCACATCACCCTGCTATCTGTCACACAATAACAAGAGTATGGGTCTGCTGGAGCAGGTAGGAATAACGCAGATGGGTGACCTATATCTTAACAGAACGTTTATTACCTCTGACGATCTGTCGTATGTGCGAAACCAGTCGCTCCTTTTTAGATTAATTTATCACAGGCTCAGAGCGGCTATAAGGGAATTATATCCTTCCTTCCCCAGAGAACCCCTTAGCCTTCAACCACTACAAACACTGATAGCTGCGACCACACACTCCAACTTGATCTCACGACTGTATAAAATTGGTGCAAACGGAAATAGGCGCAGATACTTATAAAGCACGTGACAAATGGAATAGCTTATTAGATACTCCACTAACGGATGAAGACTGGGTCTCATGTTGCACGCTCACTACATTGCTCACACCTAATGGAAATCTCCGCATCATACATTTCAAATACATACATCAAACATGTGTCATTATGGACTCCGTGATAATGCGCACTGTAAAAGATGCGGAACTGATCAAGCAGACTTTATCCACCTTTCATGGGCTTGTAAAAAGATACAGAAATTTTGGGAAGATGTAACCTACCATTTGGGAATGCTGGTACTGGGTACACTGCCATGTGTGCCCCGCCTCTGCCTCTTGGGCCTTAATATACCAGCACGATCCAAAAAAAAGAAGCTGATAGCCATTATATTGTTGCTGGCAAAACTCAGAGTTGCGATGCACTGGGACAGTAAGACATCCCCCTACTCTCACAAGCTGGATTTTAGATGCTGTCTATTGTAGGGATAATTTTTCGCTATATGCGGCAGAGCTGCCAACCAACTCTAAGCCCTCTGACATTTGGGAACCTTTGACCAGATATTTGCGTGAGCATCAGGACTTACTTACACCAAAGCACTAAACCAAATGCCATGTTGTTGAGAATGATATTGCTGTAATATACAAGATGTTTTAATATGTGATGTTGGATGCTGTGTACTGCCTGATCCATCACTGAGCTGTAACTATGTAATCACTGTGGTGTAGAATTGTCAGAACCTTCAATAAAAGCTTTATAAATAAAAAAATAAAAAAATAAAAATTCTTTGTCGTGAGCCGTGCTTCTTGTGCTTGGGTAACTGACACATATGGTTGCCCAACGACATAAAGAAAAGGGTATAATAGCGTCCGAGATTAGACATTAAATTATAAGTGAGAACATATATCTACTGTGTATAATCCAGAGTCACGACAATATTCCAATGTATTTGTTGTTTTCATAGAAATAGCCTGTGGTGGCAATGCATGTTAAAATTGTGCTCATGCGATGCGATGATACTCTTTTCTTGGATTTCAAGTACAAATGAAGGCATATTAGCACTTAGACATGATCAGCTGGCAAGAAAGGGAAAGAGACTGCGAGCAGGCAAATGTAAACAAGGGCGCGCGGCCACTCTAATTGAAAAAAGATGGCCCCTGCGCGCCGCTGCTCGCTTGTGCAAGTTGGATGCCAACCATGCACGAGTGTGAGGAAAAGTGCAGACCGATTTCTGAAGGTCATCTTCTAGAGCAGCGCATGCACACTGCGCTAGGCTTGACCTAAAAATGTACAAATAATAAAGTATCAAAAAATATACCGCATTATGCTTCAGCCTTTTTTTTGCTGCACAATTTAGTCAACACTGCGTCATAATTTTGTCCTCCATTGCTGCATAATTCCAGTGGCCCCCAAAGCAGGCAGCACTTGCTAAAAGTGCTTGTGCATGAAGCAGAGAGACCGTGAAGTTTGTGAACTTAGTTTGGTATGTGTGCAAATCCTGCATTGCTGACCCCTGGTGAGTTGCAGCTCCTACTGCTGAAACAAGGCCAATGGCGGTACCAATGAGTGATGCGGACTGGCCTCTCAAGAGCAGGGTTGGCTTTAGCGCTGGTGGAGCCCTGTGTGACAAAGTTTGTTGGTGCCCCCCAATGACTTCCTCCACCACGGACTCCCTCACTTCCACCCTTTAAAAGTGCCCCTCAAGTCTCCATAACCACACTCTGTCTCAGATGCATTTAATTTGGTTTACAGCGCCACTGATACCAGTGTAGGGTGTCAGAGCACTTTACATCACACACATTACACACACACAATCAATTATACATTTGTAAATCACTGTACAGGGAATGTTACATAAGACTAAGGACTACAAGATGTACGAGTCACATGACAACCATACTAGTGGGCAGTATAGTTTAATAGTGATTGGTCTGGAGAAACACAAACTTAAAATTTAAAACTAAATACCATGGTTGGGTGTCCTTCAATAATCAGAATTGATTTATATCCAAATAACCGTTTTTGCAACATTAGGATAATCAAAGACTGGGGAAAAAAACACAGCGTTCTAATTTATACCTTGCAGTTTGCATGCTACTCTTAGATGACAGTTAATAGCTCCCTGTTTTATATTAGGATTTTGACTTTCAAACTGCAACTAACAAAAGCATCTCACTGACAAAAGCAGTAACCCACTCACCTATTTATATTATGTGCACTTTGTGATCTGCATGGTACATGTTCTTTGCCGCAGGCCCGTTGACACTCTGTGCTACCTTTCTACGAGTCAAAACTTCCACTTGAGGGGCGTGGCTAGCAGCCATCGGACATGGCCACTCTCTGAAGCTGCTCCTGTGCCCTCGCCGTTTCTCCTGAAAATATCCTGCAACTAACCTGATGGTATCCCTTCGCAAACGCTGGTCCGGCTCCCAAACACCTGGTGTGCCCGACTTGTTCAGCCTGCTGTGGAGACTAGTGGCAGAGACGGAGAATCGCAGAGATAGCCGGAGCTCACGTGAGGGAAAAATGGCGGCCCCTCCTTGCTTCTCCAGCTAAAGAGGTGAGCGTGTGGGGAAGCCGCACATATGGCGACCTGTGGAGAAACCAGGTACAGACGGATAACGGCCGCGGCGCAACCGGCTTGTCAGCAGCCCGTGAACCCCTTTAAGTGCCGGCAGGGGAAGGGGCGTGAGCGCCAGTCGAGGTCACTGTGGCTGGGCAGCATGATCACTCGAGGCCCCGGCTTTGAGGCCTAGTGGAGGGAAGCAACAAAAATCAACAACACCCCACAATAAACCTCCACAGAACACTGCGAAGGCAAGAGGACTCGCAAGTGGCACAAGCAGGAAGGTGCACCGAAGAGCAGCTCACACAGGCGAGGAACCTCACAGGGAGCTGGGAACCGCAAGTGAAACCAAGACAAGTAGCTGTCTAGAAATGGAGATCGACCCATAATAATTCTCTATGGCCCATGAGAGATACGAGAGCACTCCTAGACACCCGAGGCGAGAAAACACACCAGGGAGCAGGCCACACATGCGGAGGTGACTCATGAGTGCTGGGGTCCGCAAGTGCTACAGCAAACAGCTTGGCGACCTTTCAGAGTAACACTGCGGTTATCATGGAAGGCGCTACAGTGGGCGGAAAGACAGATTGAGGGGACGTTAAGGGGAAGTTACAGGCTCCTTCAAACTTTGCACCCCCCTACCTCTCACTTAAAACAGTGGTCTAGTGCGACGCCTCGTTTCGACTCCCCAAGTCACGGGTTGATCGCCTGACTGGGAAACCCGACAGGCCGGTAGGGGTGGGAACCCTCCCACCCCTCCTGCGCAGGGAGTGCTGGGACGGGCCCTGCGCGACCAGGAGTACAGCACTCGACACTGCACAATAATGGCCAGCGGAAGAGGAGCTAAGATGCAGGCTCAGAGCAAGTTGGCCAAATTTGCCTGGGCCAAGACGGGTGAGGAGGACAACACCACGTCCGCAGGGGGAACGGGGACTCAACAACATCAGGCTCCCCATCAAGACTTAACCCTCCAGGACATCATGGAGGCCATTGACGGTGTGTGGACCTCCTTAGAGACTCGCATTGACTCGGTTAATATTGAGGTCTCCCTCATCAGAGCCGACTTGCGGAAAATGGACTCCAGAATGAAAGAGGTGGAAGAAGCTACCACAACGCTAACCTCAGACACTGCCGTCCTGAAACAACAAGTGACCCAACTACAGGACCAACAGACAAAAATGGAGGGACTACCCGATGATTAAGAAGGAAGAGAGCGCAGTAACAACATGCATATCCTGGGAGTTCCAGAGCGAGCGGAGGGGCCGCCGGTGGACCTCTTTGTCGAGGACTTAGTGTAGACAAAACTACAGATGAATCGTTTGTCAAGTTATTTCTCCATTGAACGCGCCCACCGAGACCCAGGGGGGAGGCCAAGACCGGGGGCCACGCCGAGACCAATCATAGCACGGGTGTTCAACTTTCGCGACCGTGATGTCGTCCTACTCCAAACGGCATGGGCCAAGCCGCCATTAAAATTGGAGGACATTGCAGTCACCTTCTTCCCGGACTTTACCACCAAAGTACAAGCTCAACAACGCAGTTTCACAGCAGTCAAAAGGGCACTGCGTGACACAGAAATAAAATACTCCATGCTCTTCCTGGCGAAGCTCCGGGTTGAGGCTGAGGCTAAAACATGGTTTTGCTCCTCCCCAGAAGATGACTGGGAATGGCTGTAAGGTTGGCGGAGAGTTGGGAAGCCGAATGGAGACCGAACTGATAGACCCCCCAGAACAACAGGTTAAACAATGTCACCAAGCCGCAGGGCAAACCCGCCCGGGGCGAGCTGAACTCTACACCAAATGGCTAGAGTCAAAGCGCTTAAGACTTCGATGTGTATTGACTCGACTTGAGACAAACGAGGTACCTGGGTATAGGGTAAGAAGTCAGGCAAAGGTAATGGGGTATTTTCCACCAGCCCACAGTTGACAAAGGGTGCTCCACTATCACCTAATAGGGCGGGACACCCAACAACGAGCTGCTTTTGAAGTGTAAGCACCAGAAGGGATTAGGGCATGCTTGGATGACACATTGAATAACATGCTCACATCCTAAATCTATGACGGGGGGGGGGGGGGAAGAGGGCTGTAAACCAAACACTTCACAAATAGGGGGGGGAGGGGCGACAGGCACTCTGCCTTGTTGGGGAGTGTGTAGTTGGAAATCCACTGGCAGTGGGGCAGGGAGGGGGGGCAGATGGAGGGGGTTTGTTAGTGTTAATGTTGGTTTTCACAATGCACAGTGTCACAAACCAGGTTGGGACAGTCATGTCCTCTCTATGACTGCATGGTATAAACATCGGGAGTTCAAGGAGAATTCCGGACTACATGATTGCTCCATGTTTATTATGATAAATGCTAGGAGACGGGCGCCCATCCAGTGACCTCCGCAGGAGTTTCACCAGTCCCTAGCGATAGTCCACCATGGGAAGCACAATAGAAACAGAATTGTCCATTTTGACATGGAACGTAAATGGATTGGGTGACAAAATAAAGCGGGGAGTAGTGCTGCAGTATCTAAAGAGACAGGCCCTGGGTATAGTGTTGCTGCAGGAAACGCACCTGGTGGGAAATAATTGCAAAGCCCTCAATCGGTGGGGATACAAACTTCTGGTTCACGCAGGGTTTACATCCAGCTCCAGAGGCACGAGTATCCTAGTTCGGAGGAACCTGGCTCTCACTCCTACTCGTACATGGGAGGACCCGCAGGGTAGATTCGCGGTGGTAGAGGCCAGTTGGAAGGGGAGACCGATCAATGTGGTCTCGGTGTATCTCCCACCAGCACTGGGGAAGGAGGCACTTAGTGACTTAGGCAAAAATCTGATAGAACTCCCCCAAGGTACATTAATACTGGGAGGTGACTTTAACCTGACTATGGACGACGCACTAGATCGATATCCTCGACGACCCCCAGCACGTCATAACACTCAAATGGAGGAGTTTACTCGAGCCATGGGACTAACGGACGTATGGTGCTCACTGCAACCACACATGACGTATTACACCTACTACTCCAACGCACATAAAAGTATGTCCCGCATAATTACTTCCTTACACACCTAGTCAACCTAGGCCACTTTCAACATCCTCGCAGGTTGCCGAGAGGTATCGCGGATCATTCCCTAATATGGCTCGAACTCTCCTTAAATCAAAAAAGACAGCGCAGTACCATAATTATTAACCCAAGGCTCCTAACGGTCCCAGACATAAAGTATAATCTCACCAAGCAAACAGATTGTTACTTTACCAAAAACTTAGGTTCAGTGGACTCCGTGCAGACTATTTGGGAAGCTTACAGAGTGGTGATGAAAGGGCATGCTCTGGCATTAAAAACAGGTTATATCCGACAACATAACCAGCAACTACTACTACTAGAGAATGAGCTCCTACAACTGAAGGCACAGAATAATTCCTCACCCAGTGAGTCCACTTCACACCGCTTCACAATTAAACAACTCGAGTATAAAAATTTGGCGCGGGGAAAATCCCTGGCGTGACTACTTTACACACGTCATGGTGTCTACGAGTTGAGAGAGAGAGCCGGGAAAATGCTTGCCTGGCTGGAAAGAAGGGAACGGGGAGATCGGGGGTATCTCCATTGTCCGTTCACGAGAATAAACAGTTCTCCGATCTCCAAGAGGTAGCGGAGGCATTTGCGTATCATCGGGAGGCGGTGTATACCTCCTCCACCACTTATACATCCGAAGACTCACGTCAACTGTTGGCAGACATACATTTGCCCAGATTATCAGACAAAGACAGGTTTGAGCTTGATGCAGATATAACAGATGACGAAATATGTAAAGCCATATTCAGCATCCAGTCAGGAAAGGCAATGGGGCCCAACGGAATTCCAATTGAGTTCTTTAAATCGATGGCCCTACGAGTAGCGCTCCATCTTAAACATATGTACAAAGAAAGCTTGGAGAAAGGTATTCTGCCGGAAGATCAAAGATTAGCTTCCATTGTAGTGATCCAAAAGCCTGGGAAACCGGCGAACTGTTGTAGCTCCTGTAGGCCAATCTCCTTGATCAATGCGGAGGCTAAAATTCTTGCAAAACTTCTGGCACTGAATATTCGTCGCATGCACTATGTCTAGGGGCGTCAACACTGTATAGACGAAGATGCAGTAATACTATCGCTGGATGCCTCTATGGCATTCTACTCTATAGAATGGCCCTATCTCTTCGAAGTGATGGCCCATCTGGCGTTCGGCCCGAGGTTCATAGAGTGGGTCAGATTGCTTTATACAGAGTTGCGGGGTCAAGTGAGGGTGAACAACTGCACGTCTTGGACGTTTAGGCTGAATAGAGGTACCAGACCGAGCTGCCCCTTGTCCCCCCTACTTTTCGCCCTAGTGCTGGAACCACTGGCGTCTTGGGTGAGACGAGACGTGGCACTGCGGGGACTGAAATGGGAGGAAGACACTGAAGACAGGATATCATTGTATGCAGATGACATCCAGGTCTATCTAGCATCCCCGTATGCCTCAATAAGCACGCTACTAAATATATTCACAAATTTCGGCAAATATGCGGGATATGCAATCAATTGGACCAAGTCAGTGCTATTAGTCCTGCAGGGCCCCATACCCAGACTACTCTGGGGATGTAAAATTGAAGTGGCCTATGACGGATTCCTCTATTTGGGGATCTTCATTACGCTGGACCCTCAAATTGTTTATGACAAGAACTTAGCAGTCCCCCTAAAAGACTCCATGAGGATGTCAAACATTGGAGATCGCTGCCACTGTCATTACTAGGTCGCGCGGCCCTATTTAAAATGCTAGCTCTACCGAGATTTCTTTATATTCTCCAGAACTGTCCATACCGGATCCTGACTCGTATTTTAACAGCGTGGAGGGTGAGGTCCGCACCTTATTGTGGGATGGGGGTACACCGCGCATAGCTTTAGGGAAACTGACGAACGGATGGTACGACGGTGGAATCGCACTCCCAGATATACGTCTCTAATATTGGGCATCACAACTGGTGGTGATAAATCACTGGCTGTACCGATCACCAGCGGACCCAGCATACAGACTGGAGAGATATCAGATGGGACGCGAGGGGTACCTAGGGGCCCTATACAGTAAGGTCCGCAAGGGGAGACTTCTGGGCCCTATGGCTCAAACAGAAATAATCTGGCATCAAACAACTAAACGTCTGGGTTGGACAGGGGTGTTGACAAAGGCCACGTCCCTGTGGTCCTCTCAACTTCTAGGGTTGCTTTGTCACCATTTGGGTTTTGAAAAATGGGATACCATTGGACTGTCCACCATAGGAGATCTCATACATAAGGGTAAGATCCTCACATTTAAGGAATTACAAGCACCATACGAACTAGCACACAGTGAGATATTTCGATCTTTACAGATTCGCCGTGCTCTTAAGACAGCACTCCCAGATATGGCAAAAGTGCCGGCCTAATTTCCGTTAGAGAAGCGGCTGTTATCGGAGCCTATCCCAGACAAAGCAATTTCACTTAAATATCGCAAACTGTGCAATAATTTACCAGACCCCTTCTGCACCCTCAGAGATCACTGGCAGGCAGACTTGGGGCAGCTCGACGAGGAAGACTGGCAGACCACATTGATGTCCTCAAGAGAGGCAGCCATAAATCATCGGTTTCGATTGATTCAATTGAATATTTTACACAGAACATACCTCACTGGAGTAACCCTAGCTAAAGTAGTGACGAGACAAGACGCACTTTGTTTACGTGGGTGTCACCAAGAAGCAACATTTTATCATATTCAATGGGACTGCCCCCAAATACGACCTCTGTAGGAGAGGGCCACAATGAAGATGCAAGGGAAACAAATTACCCTAACACCACCACTGGGGATTCTAAATATTTGGCAAGCCACTGATCTGACAGAAATGAGCAGCAATTAGCCACCCTGGGCTATACATTGGTGAAAAGAGCAATCGCTATGAAATGGAGGGCAGCAGATTAACCATTGACAATAGGCTGGGTAGCGGAAATGAAAGTGTATGATTGCTGAAAAAAATCTCTATAAATCCAGAGGATGTCCTAAAAAGTGGAATAAAAAATGGAGCGGGTGGAACGCGTATAGAGGAGAACTATGTGTTTCCCCAACAGTGGAAATGGAAATGTCAAAACAGGGAGACCACAGGCATGCAATGATGGACTAAAATACTGTGCACTTTAAATGTTTATATAAAATTGTTTCATTTGTAATGGGATGTATGTCAATGTAGATCGGACTCTGACAAGGTAAATCTCAATAAATGTTTAAATAAAAAAAACAAAAAAAAACTTCCACTTGACAAAACTCCATCTCTCTTTAGGAAGAACATTAATCACCAGAGTGGTCATGACATTTTTCTTGTTGCCGGAAATTTCTGGAGGCGAGGAAGGAGGCTGCAAGTTATTTTAGAAACCTAATATACTTGCAAACATGATACCCCCACCCGAAGTCAGCGCCCGGTGTGAACGCTCTGGTCGCACCTCCCTGCTCAAGAGTCTTGTTACTTCAGGGACAGAGTCACTGTCGCTCTAAGGTGTGCTGTTTCATAGGCCTGCCTGCAAGACTGGAGGTGAACTTCAGCATGGATTGTGGTTTACAGGCCTTGAAGGTTAACCCACACTTGCCACCGCTAGGGTCTACCTGCTGGTGCTAAAACACCAGGGCTTCTAAGGTCTTGTGGGCCTTCTAAGGTCTAGCATGGGAATGTGCTCCCTCAGGAGAGTGGTCTGGTGTACCGGTCATGAAAGCTGAACCTGGTTCCCCAGTTCCAAATTCGGCATCTCTGACCATAGTGCCACATCATGTCCCCCACTGAACACCATACTGCCCCACTAGCAGAAACTCGTACTTCCTTCAACTACAACCCAATCGTGCCCCCCTATAAACACTTGTTACGCACTAGACAAGAGTAATATGCTGCCTAAAAAAAAAAAAAAGTAACCACATACTGGAAAAAGCAAACACTCAAGGGAATGCAAGATTAGGTAAAACATGCAAAATGTAGGCAGGAACAACATGGTTACCTTAACGCTTTTACACTTATTATTCAAGAAGCAATGAGTGTTTGTTCCTGAAAAGTTAAGGATATGATTACAGAAGGGACCTGTGTCAATGTCCATTGCCTATATCCTTACAAAACGTAAGCAGTATGGTTTGAAAAGACCACATCCCTGAACACAGAGCCGCAGTACACAATTTGTTTTCCAATCCAACCATCAAGCATGTATTGCACAGTACCTCCAAGAATGGTGCACTTCCCCACCCTGGGAAAACAATGATGTTCAAAGAAAGACGAGAAAACAAAAGTAGTGTTTTACTGGCAAACTCTGTAAAGTGGCGGTAATGTGTTTGGGTGTGAAAAAAATCAAGCGACCACTCTATCTTGCTTTATTTCGTTATTTTTCAAATGTTTAACCTTTTATTTCTCTCCGTACCAAGGCTGCACTTTGGAATAGAAAACCGTCCGAAAAAGATGACATTTCCAGCAAAAGTGTTTTTCTTTTTTGGATCCATTTCACGGAGGAGCAAATAAGAGAAAGGAGAGGAAAGAAGGAGTAATGACCGTTTTTAGGTCTCGGCTAGCGAAGGCTGCGCTTGCGCAGTCTCGCTCGCGAGATTTAATGACTTGGAGTAGTGGGGCTTGAACCCGCCCCTCTTCTCTCCTCTTCTCCATTGGCTGTCCTCTTAAATGCTGGTCAGCCATTGGAGAAGAGCTTTGTCTCTCCAAACAAGCCCCGTCTTTTTCGGATTCAGGGGCGTGTTTTTTCGATTCTTTCTCTCCTCTGGAATGTAAACATTCCAGCCAATGGCAAGAGGAGAGAAAGAAAAACACGCCCCCGATTCCAAAAACGCCGCTGCATTTCTCCGAGGCATTTCTGCTTGACCTCGGAGAAAGGCGGTGGTGTTCAGGGCGATTCCCTCAACCGCGATTCCCTCAAGCACGTAAGACTTGTTTTTCATTCTCTATGTACGCTCATCTCAAATGTGAAAGCTGCCCATGTCCATGATATGCTTACGATGAAGTATTTAATGCACAAGATAGCACCATGGTTGGTTCTGAGATTAGCGCGGGTCCCCTTAATTAAACGTCGGCGTCAAACTGAACCCCAAACCACTACTGTCCAGAGCGTTTTCGTGGGTTCTCTTCACACCGCGCTCCTTCCTTCAAACTTATAACCGGAAACCAAGAACAGCGAGCTAAATCAGCTGAACTTGTGTAACTACCCACTTAATGAAGAGGCGTGGTTAAACTGCAAGGTTGGCGCATGCGCACTCTCCTCCAGGTACGTGCTACCCACGTGATCGATGCGCCGTCGCTATGCCGTTTCCTGTGATGGAAGCAGCGGCTGCCACAGAGTGCGGGGGGGGCGGGGATTCCATCATGGCGTCAATGCAGGTGAGGGGTGCGCTGCTTATCCTAATATTTCCTCTAGGAGATCTCTACTGGTGGCCTTCAAAGGCCGAGGTCAGAAGTCATAGCTGTGGCAGCTCCCCTGACTCTGAACTATGAGCAGTCGCGTAAAGAGGTTCTTGTGGTGGTGACTGTATCGTCCCAGTAGACTTTTAGGGACATTGCAGAGGGACGGCTTAGGGCTGCTCCCTGCCAAAGAGCAGTGCCATGTTTAAAGGAGGTGAGGACGAGTTCAGTGTCCTATCTGTTGTGGGTGTTTAATTGTGCCGTTAAATATGGATCTGAATGGTTTTTCAGTTGACATTTGACGGCGGGCAGGTGTAAGGGCAGAGGCAAGTGCTGTATGTAGAAGGGCAGGTATGGTGTCAAGTGGTAGGTTGCTTTTGAGACGGAAATGTTAGCCATTTGTTGGTAGGTATTTGTGAACAGTTGTTGGGTAGATGGTGTGTCTTTGTAGGGAGGTCTTTTGTTTATCTAGAACGACAGGTGTTGTGTTGTATTTTCTGCTATTGTCTTTTGTTTACTTCAAGTGATCATCGCTCCTTCAGTGGCACTTGCAGAATCTGAGGTCTGTGACTGCCCTTGTCAGACGCATCCATCCTCACTTTGAATATAACTATACGTTTGAGTCGACCTTGCAAGATCACCTGTGCTTCTGACCGGCTCAGCAGCTGCTTCCTCTGACTCCTCCTTTGCCCCGACTTACTGAAAACTAACATCGTCCTTACCTCGGGCACGTGTAGCCTTCCGTCCATAGGCGGAGGTTTCTGCTGGTTCAGGAGCCCCTGTTTCATGTGCTTCTTAGGTACACAAAACACAGTGAATTGCGTTTACCAAACAGGGAGAGCAATCATTCCAGCAACCATTCACAATTGCCAAAACATACTTTATTTTGCGATGGGGTTGTAACCATTGTAGTGGGGGGTTGTTAAAATGCCACGGTAAACATTAACGCAATGCTGCCCTCTACCCTTTTTCGCCCGCGCATCTTCTCTTCGTATTACAGCCGCACGCTTTCCTCTCTTTGAGCCCTGGACTGCTGCCTTTGGGCCATGCACCAATCATAGGCTGAGTTCCGCTCTTCTCCCTTTCCCCTAATATCTCCCTGCCTTTCTGTCCTTCGCCCCCCTACTCTCGTCTCTTGTCCCAAGTTCTCGCCTCTTGTCCCAAGTTCTCGCCTTGGCTTCCAGCCCTTCCCTATTCTTTGGCCCTACATGCCCGCTCCAGCCTGACTTTGCTCCGCTCCTTACATCTGTCTTGGCCCTTGAAGTCGCCCCTCCTTTTTAGGTCTATGTGTGTGGCTCTGTGTGTGTGTGTGTGTGTGGCTGTGTGTGTGTGTGGCTCTGTGTGTGTGCGGGTAACTGTGTGTGGGTGGCTCTGTGGGTGGCTCTGTGGGTGGCTCTATTTGTGTGTGGGTGGCTCTGTGGGTGGCTCTGTGGGTGGCTCTATTTGTGTATGGGTTGCTCTGTGAGTGGCTCTGTGTGGGTGGCTCTGTGTGTGTGTGGCTCTGTGTGTGGGTGGCTCTGTGTGTGGGTGGCTCTGTGTGTGGGTGCAAATGCAATAGGTCTCGCATTTGAGAGTGATTAAGCTATTGACATTGTAAATAACAATGCCGTTTCTTTAAATGTTTAAAAAACAAAAAACATGAACAAAAATAATGTCATGAGCAATGCCAATAGCTCTAACTTTAACAGTGCCGAGACCATTGCATTGTAAATGCTTGTTTGAAGTTCCAGTTGTCAGTAAGTGAGAAGGAGCAAGACAGACAGAGGCAGGAAGAGTAAGAAAGACAGTGAGGGGAAGGGGGCAGCTGCCAGCGGCAGAGCAGGAGAAGTGAACACTGTCCTTGTCTTCTCTGGGCAAGAAGGAAAAGACAGAGTCCTTTTCCTTCTCTGCCAGCCCTGCCTGTCCCTAACGGCTACGAACAACGAGCCTTATCCATAGGCCTTGGCTATTTCTGCCGTCCTAGGACGAGTCTTTAAAATAAGAAAGTAGGGAAACGGAATCTATTAAATTAAAGAAGTAGGGGCACGCTGTGCCCTGCCGATCCCCCGCACTTCGACCACTGCTTTCAAATTACTATAGAACACTCTCCCAGCACACCTCAACAATTGCATCTGCTTTCACAATCCTTCCTGACACTTCCGCTCATCCAGTCTCCTACTTGCACACACATCAGGCATATGGAAAACAAGATCCAGCGGTCAACCCTTCGCCTACATCGCTCCTGAAGCGAGAAACGACTTGCTGCTCTACATAAGAGCCTCCTCCTCACTTCTTGAATTCCGCAAGGAACTGAACATCTGGCTTTTCAAATAGTCACACTAGGCCCTAGGTTTGGCTAGACTCACACCTGCTCAGTGCCAGGATACCCTCTCGGGTGGTACTACGCTCGACAAATCTGCATAACATAATTGTATGAATCTACATAACACAACGATTACCTGAAGTTACACTTGTTTTTGCAGAAATGTACATTGTTTTTTATCTTTATGTAAGTATCAACATTTGAACTGCCTTTAACCCATGGTGTTCAAATCTATGGGGGATAAAGAATCACCTGCCATCCTGTTTAAGGATATTGCAAGTCAAGAAGTTGCCTGACATTATAGAGAAGCGAAACCAAAGGCCGATTTCTTTGAGAAGATCATGAAATTCCGAGGTGATTTGAAATATCCTTTTAATCTAGTCAGAAAATATTTTAGTCCTTCATAATACATTGTCACACAATCCTCCTTCCCACAAAACTCTTAAATCTTTTGAGGCGTACTCTTTCTTAAGAAAGAGATAGTATATTGGCAGACAAGAAGAGTAAAAGTAGAATCTGTAATGTGAAATTAAATGCAGCAAAAAGCATTTAGTAAAAATGTAATGTAAGGCAGATTAAAAGAAATACTGTAGCTCAGACTATATAGTAACATACATGGATTATATTTTCCTGTAAGGATCTATAACGTTAAAAAAGCATGCCGCTATAAATATATATATATATCATCTTCTGACCACTAATCATTTCAGAATTAGGGAAAAGAAGAAATTGAAATTGAAAACAGTTCTTATTTTCATTATGTAACTATGCTCTATGAATGGTATTTCAGGTTGGCTGCTGGCTCTGACTTCACAACCCAACAGTAATAACTTATTACAGTTGAGCAGCTACATAATTTCATTATTACTGATGACTAGAGATGTCGCAACAACTCCACTGTGATTTCGAAATCAGAGGATACCAGGATTGCAGGCTCCAATGAGATGTGGGGGGGAGGGTGATTTATGAGGTACATGTCTAATTAGTAATGGTTAACATGATTCAACTACATAATGTTTTAGTTTATATATATTTCAAATTACGCTAAATGTATTTGCCTCCATTGTATCTAGCTCTCCTAGATATCCTCTGGATATAGCACTATTGCACCTTTGACTTCCAGGGTGACTGAATACAAATTCCTGTTTGGCAGAGAGAACAATTACCCCAACTTCCAACATCAATGCAAAAGGGTCTCATGGTCTCCTTAGCGTTTTGTATTCTACTAGCTGATTAGTGAAATTGGAGCCATTGGTTGTGGTTGACTCCAAGACATGCAGAAAAAGTATTGTGAAGTGTACTTTATGACCAATAGTTAATAGTGTATCATTTCCTCTTCCCTTCAAGGTATGTCCAAGACCTGGCATGTGATTTAGAAGAACTGGAGAGCGAGGCAGCTCAAAACCTCTTATTGCAGGCGATTGAATTTTGTTTTGTTGGAAAAAGCTTCATTTTTGGAGTAAAGGTAATTATTGTGCAGTAATTCTTTGCATGAAACTTGAGCCCTCCTAATACTTACGCATTTCTGAACATACTCCTGTAGACGACCAATGGGATCTCCTGAAGTATTAATTTGCTATCTAATTTAGTTCTCATTTGAGCAAACATAAATTCTTTTGGAAATCTGCACCCTTTTCTTTGCCTCAAAAAAGAGGTCTGATAATGCATAAATATATGTATGGTGGAGTTCGCAGACTGAACATATGGATCAGAACTCCGAATTGAACTGTGAAGAGCTCATGCGCTACTCTGCGAGACATTTAGTAAGTGGGTTTTCAAAGTGCTACCACAAGCCACCATCTGGCTTTTTGTCATGGCTCATTAAACCTTACAGCGTGTGAATCCCTTTCGTTTTAATGGTCCTCCACCCCCTTGCTCTCTGCTCTCACTACCCCCTCCCTCCCTTCTTCTCACTACCCCCTCCCTCCTTGTTAGTTACTTTCACTTTCGCGTGCACTTCTACTTATCTCAGGACTCCGCCCCTTTCTAAAGACCTCTTCCCCCCCCCCACACCTTACACCGTGCGGCCGCGATTACTTTCATTTTCGCGGCTGCCCGGCCGCGAATGCCTGTCTTCCTTCTGTTTATGCTCCTACAACATGCCTGCAGCTCTTATGCACAGCCCGCCTGCAAGCAACGAAGTTCACCATGCAGGAACACATGGCCTAGGTCCTGTGTATTTAAAAACAGAGACCGTGTTGCTTTATCTTTTATTTACCATGGCAGCCGCAATGTGCATAAGTTTTATCTACACAGGTGCTGCACTTTATATTTCAGCACGATACCTGGTGTTGGGGATGTGGCAGAGGCCGGGTGCTGGGGCTTCTCCAGTGCCATCGCTGCTGCTGGTGTAGTGCTGAGACTGTGCTGCTATGTCTCCCTTCACCAAGGTATCATCTGCCCTCTACACACCCTTGGAGAGGGCACCTCTGGTGAGCATACCTTGGGAGCAGGCGTCTCTCCCGGCCCTGCTCAGTCTTTCCTCTCCCAGCAGCATCTATCGTCCAGTGACCACCGTGGGCGCCTCAGTCGCACACAGTCCATGGTGCTCAAGTACACTGCTGGCGAGAAACAAATACACGGGCTTCCTTTCTCCTCAGGTTCCATGTCCTGCCATTGATGTACACAGCGGAGTCCCTGCTCTGAGAAGTGTCTCTTGTTTCGGAGTATCACTCCTTAAAAAAAGATATTTTTAACTTTTATATTTTAACACCCACGCTGAAATGTTCTGGGTTTGTCCACAACAGTTCTCATAGTTTTCGGCAAAAGTAAAAAAAAACATTGGTGATTGGTTATTGACGACTGTGAATTGCCTCAGGCTGAAATGGAAGGAGTGACCAGAGACTTCCGGGACATTCACCCAACAGCAGCACCAGCCTCTCTCGCCTTTAAGCGCTATCAGAAAGGTCGTCAATGAGCTATATTCAGTTGTACAGTAAGGTGAACTTCTCTGTTGACTCTGTGCTTGTTGTCACCAAACACACACCAGACCTGGCCTCTCATAAGTTACTGAAGCTGGCCATGTCACTGACTGTATCAGGGGACCTCTGGGTGGTCTATACTGTGCAGAACCGTAGCGAGGCACACAGCCTCTTCAAGGCAGACAATTATGCCACTCGGATGGTTCTCCAACAACATTTCCTCTCTGTGCCAAGTGAAAGGCGGGTTGAGCGATCCTGATATCTTGCTCCTGAGTAAATCGATTACTGGGGCGATCCGCTGGCCCTAACAGCAGACATCCCAACACTGAGTACTTACGGAATAGAAAAGAAGCCTACTTCTCTCCAAGTTGTCAAAGGAGCCTGCCAGCTCTTCGGTGCTGATAACTTCGGGGGTAATAGCAGTCCTGCCTGGTGACAATCTGGCCAACTTGCAGCCCATTGTCTGGTTAAAAAAAAAATCTGCTCCTTGAAGCCCTAATTGTGATGGTGGCTTCAGTGAAATGTTCGACGGAAGCCTCAATGACTTTGCTTTTTAACAGCCAGCCTTTCGCCTTCACACTCTTCTCTCCACAAGACTATAGCCGTGTTCACGTATTCCTCCTTGTTTTAAAAATTCTATAATTAGCCTCTGTTTCCAAACAGTTCCTTCCTTCCTGAAATGGAAGGAGGTCTCCTGTACTGTGAAGTGAGAAAGGGGACAGGCAGGAAAAGAAGAAACAACCTTTTCCAGGGTGCCTACTATCTAAAAGGAACGTAAATATATGCATAAACCTCACATTTAAAGGCAGCCTTGGAACCAGTACTGACTTTAATTTACAGACTCCTAGGAAACGTTGTGGTTACAAAGTTTTTCTTTATTTGAGAGGTACTGTGATGTTGCCAGTCCAGCAAAGTTGTGCACTAGGTACAGTGTGGGTGAGTATTCATAAAATCATATATTTTGAAAGCGCTGTAAGCACTAGAGTATCTTTTTTGCTCATTTTGTGGCACCTTTTAGTTTATTCATAATACATGTGTTTAAATGACCTACATATTCGCAAAGCTTTCTGTCCCAGGGTGGCCTCATGGCTGTATAAACACACAAGGCATTATTTCCTAGTGCACTAACCAGCGTAGATTTCATATGAGTTACCATCTTATCTGTCGTCCTCTCCGCCTCTGTCTCTCACACTACCTTTTTGCTGCTTACTTTCCAATCTCTCTTTTTCCTTCTCTTTCTCTCTAGCTCTCTGTGCTCGCACTTAATCTTCTCCTCTCACGCTTGCTCTACTGAAGCTGTTTCCTATTTCTATTTGTGTTGTCTATGTCTATGTTCTATTTGTGCTATCTCATTATAACTCACCTCTCTTCCTATCTTATTTCTCTCTAGACCTTGCCCCTCGGGTTGGCACCTTTCTTACCAGCCTACATTTAAAACTGCATGCCAGGCCTCTAAAAACAAGCATTGGCATAGCCAATAGGTCTCGCCTTTGGGACCTTATAACTTTTTAGCCATGCAACAGTTGATGTTATTGCACCAAGGATTTCGTGCTGCATAACTAAATACTAAAACTTGTTAGAAGCTTTTTGACACCTTGCGCCAAACAAGCGCCCTCTCCCGCCTCATTACAATGGTGTGAGGAGCTTTCTTCTTTTTTCATTGGGAAAATACAATCCATCCAAGATAGCTTGGTGAAGAATGTTCAGCGGCCTAGTGTCCCCTACCATCTGCCTCCCACCACTTTGTCCCCTGCGCCACCCGCATTTACTGGCTTTTCCCCTATAACTGGGTCAGATATATTGGCTATTCTTAAAACCCTTAAATCAGGCTCCCCAACTGACCCATGTCCCGCCAGGGTTCTGGCAGGAGTTGCTGAGGTTGTCTACTTAGAAGTAACATCGATCATTAACCTTTCTCTATACACGGCAAGGGTTCCTTTGCTTTGGAAGCAGGCAAAATTGCTGCCACTTCTAAAGAAACCCTTGTTAGATCCACTGCAATCCGTTAATTATCGCCCCATTTCTCTCCTTCCGGCTCTGACTAAGGTCCGCGAAAAGGTGGTCTTTCGTCAGCTTGACACCTTCATCGAAACTTCTGGTGGCCTTCAACCGGCTCAATCCGGATTTAGGAAAACTTACAGCACCGAGACTGCATTAGTGGAAATGGCATAGACAATCAGGGAATGCCTGGACGTGGGCGGCAGGGCAGCCCTGCTATTGCTTGATCTCTCTACCGCCTTTGATACAGTACCCCACTACCTTCTCCTTACCCGTCTCTCAAACATCGGCATTGCGGGCCCTGCCCTGGATTGGCTTAAATCTTTTCTGGAAGATCGCTCTCAGCTGGTCTGGTTACCTCCATTTTCTTCAGTTGCCAGAAAAGTGTCTACGGGAGTACCTCAAGGTTCCACCCTAAGTCCTTTCTTTTCAACATCTATCTGACGCCTCTAATTTTCCTGGCAGAGGAGCTGGGGGCAAAAATAATTGCTTATGCCGACGATACCCAGCTCCTATTTACCTGGAAGGACGACGACTTGTCGACATCTTTGGTTCAGAACTGTCTCTCATCTGTATTTCAGGGGCTTGCTCCTGCCCAACTGAAGTGCAATAAGGATAAGTCAGAGGTCCTTCTGTATGGTTCATTTCCACCTGCCTTTAGAGAAAACATGTGGCCGCCAGACTTCCCTCGCCCTAAGCTAGAGGGCACTTCTGCTAAGAACTTGGGGTTCTGGTTTGGTGAAGACCGCCGATTTTCGGTGCAAATTAAGAAACTCACCGGAGTTTGCTTCGGCACTCTCCAATCACTCAGAAGGTTCTTCCCTCTACTTCCCAGGCCTGCCAAGGAAATGGTCGCCCGGGCACTCATTCTTTCTCGCTTAGACTATGCCAACGCACTATACTGCGGCATCCCTGGATATCTGCTGAGAAAACTGCAGACCATACAAAACGCCACGGCCAGACTTCTATTTAACATCTCCGGAAGATCAAGCGTGAGACAGCACCTACGTGACCTGCACTGGCTCCTGGTGGCCCAAAGAGTGCAATTTAAAGTCCTCACGGTGGCCCATGGAGCTCTGCATGGTTTGGGGCCTCTGTACATCAGGAAGCGGTTCTGCTTCTACGTCCCCAGCAGAGCTTTGCGCTCAGCCGTCCATCATCGGATGACTATTCCTCGATTTCGCAGGTCCCGGTTGGGAGGTCAGTCCATCTCTGTCAAAGCAGCTATGGTTTGGAATTCTCTCCCACTGGAATTGCGACATATTCAGGATCTTGGACTTTTCAAGAAACAGCTTAAAACTCTTCTTTTTAATTAGCTGATCCATACTCTCCACTCCCTTGGGCTTTGATAACTGCACGCGCCAGGACACTCTTGAGTATTTGAGCGTGCTATAAAACCCTTTATAATATAACGTATAACATAACTTATAAGGTCCCAAAAGCGAGACCTATTGGCCCGCTTTTGCGACCTCTAGCAGTCTTGGTGAATATGGGGGCACAGTTTTTAAATTTGCTAAGCAAGGGGCCATCTTGTATAGGCTGAATGCACCCCATGCATGAACGGGTGAAAGGAGCACGCAATAGAAGGTGGAAAACATTTACCTCTGAAGAAATAACAGTTTTCAGTGTGGTGTCCTTTGGTGGAAACTATGCAAAATCTGAAAGCCTATACAACACTTAGGATGTCCATAAAAGCTGCGATTATTAAAATAAAATAAAAACCAACGCTATTATGCTTGTGTATATTATTTATGTTCCGGATCAAGTGCCCATGGAAATGTGCGATTCCTTGTAATGTTTAAAAAACAAATACAGATTGGGATTCTCAACACAACAAATTGCATATTCAAATGCCATGCCCTATGCTCCATGCATGCAGAGCATATTCAAATGCCATGCCTTTGGCTACTGAGCACAGGTTCTGGAACCAAGAAAGGCCACAGGTGATAGCCTGCACTCAGTTACTCATGAAAGGTGTCCCCTATAAGTGGTCCGCAGAAGGAGAGAAGCCTTTTTGTTGTTAAGATTTACACCAGCTCCTGTACTGCATCATCCAGACCCTGCTAAAACATTTGACGTGGAAGCGGATGCTTCGCAATATTGTGTGTGGGAAATGTTATCCTTACAAGTTGCTGATTCTTGCCAAATTTTCCCAATACCCTTTTTTTTCTTCAAAACATTGTTGCCAGCAGAACAGACATACACATTTGTGGAGTGTGAGCGCCTGGTGTAAGAAAGTGGCTCTGTATATACTGCACCAAAGTAAGGTACAGAGTGCACAGTCCCCAGAGGTTTGGCAGAGGCTAAAGTTAGATATAACCTTACTCTCTAAAGTGGTAGCTTGGTCGAGCAGTAAGGCAGTATCAGAGGACCGCGTAAAGCATTTGTTGTACACACTCAGTCAGCAAATGGTCTCACACACTCAAGAACTAAACTCTAGGCCAATTGTTTTGTATATAAAAGTATATAGTAGTTTTATTTTAAAACCAACAATAGGTATCAAAATACTTTCTCAGAATCAAATGCTGTAGTTGTATACTTTCAATAAGCAATATACTTTTAAATGCAATAGTTATAGTTGTTGCAATAGGCAACACAATTCAAACACAATATTAACATTGAGCTCAATGGGAGTTTTTAAGTAAATGCAATTTGTTACTTTGTGTATGATTTTCTTACTCAGGGTTGGTTCTTGGATTCAGCCCTGGTGCATTTCCTCTAAACAGTTGAAAGAAATCGTTTTTGTTACACAGGTGATTTTTAAGGAATATTTGTATGTTTCAAAAATCGACAGTTTGAAGAATGTCTGGTAAAAACCAGGCTATGTTATCCTATGGAGGAAAATCAAGTTATCGGTAAGTACAGTTGTGATTACTTTTCAGGGTCAGTGCTGGGCACCAAGATGCAGCACTGGGATCTCTCCCGATAACAGGTGAGTAATTTCGTTTTCGTTATTCGGCTGATTTTTGGTGAATATTTAAAAGTTTCAAAACCCGACACTTAGAAGAATTACCAAGTGAAACCAGTCAGTGCTACTCTATGCAGAAAAAGTGAGTTATCGGCTTTTAGGTAAGTACTTGACTGGCAGAGTTAAGGTTCTGGGCAAAGACTCGGGGGTCTCCCAGGGTCAGGTAGGTACAGTTGTTACACCCTCAGCGGCACAGGGGCAGCTGGGTGCAGAGAGAGTTAGGCCCAATGTTAGCCTATGGCGGGCAGGGGGCCTTTGGTTAGTGGCTGCTAGCAGGCAGGCCATGCGGCTGTGAGAGCTGGACTCCTGGTCACTCACTCAGGTGAAGTGGGGAAAGAAAATAGGATAGAAGTTGCACTCCCAGGGGCACTCGGGCGGCTGGGTGCAGGGTGCTTTTGAGCCGTCGGGAGCTCAATCTATTTCAATGGAGAAGCTACCAGATGAACACAGGCTGCATGCTCGGGACGAAGATTCTTCAGGTGCGACCACCACTTCGAGAGGTAAGTTGGGAAGCTGTAGGATAGGTAGGCACCCAGGAGTTGGGCACAGGGGGCCGCAGGGTGGCGGGTGCAGGGGTGCCTTTTGGCGTCGGGAAATCTTACCCTCTGCTGGTCGTGGTTGGAGGGGTCCCCGGTTCTGAGGCTACAGGCGTCATCAGGAGCGTCGAGGAGGGTCCTTGGGTGCTGGATTCTTGGTCACAGTCGCCGGGGGGACGTCTTCGTGGTCTTTGTCCACTCAGGCACAGGCCGGGCTCGGCGGGTGCAGAGTGTGCAGGAGTCGCAGTTCCTGGCTGGCACCAAGGGTTTGTTACTTGCTTTGAGCAGAACCACTGCTCGTGGGAGTCCCAGTCTTTTAGAGTCACAAGGCAATCGGGTCCTCCACGGTTTTCGAGGTTGCTGACCACTGGAGACGCCGGGTGTTAGCAGGAGCAGGTTCGAGGGTCGACAGGCCTGTAGGGCTGGGGCCAAGTCAGTTGGTGTCTTCCTATTGTTAGCAGCTGCACGGCAGGTCTGTTTTCTTCTTGTTCTTCTTGCTTGTTTCGGATTTGGGATATGAGGAAGGAAGGTTCAGTGTGCCCCTAAATACTGAATTTAGGGGTGTTACAGGTAGGTAAAGGGCAGGGACCAATGGGTCCCTTCCCTGGCGTGGGTACACCCCCCTATCCTGCCGCTCTCCTGTGGGAGGGGGGCAGTAGCCTGGTCCTGATTGGGTAGGGCTACCCATCTTCAAGATTGCGAGAGCTCGGACATGTGCTTCACCTCGACTCCCCCACCTGAGGGGTGGGGTGGGCAGAGGCTGGCATACCCCCTTTCCTCACTTGGGGTTTCCCGCCAGTCTTCCCTCCAGAGTGGGGGCTAGAACCGCGGGGGACCAGTTGCTGAGTACAGCAAGTGGTCTGGGGAGGCTCACAAAGGTGGCATGCCTTTGAAGCTTCCCCCTGCCCATCCTGTGGAAAGAGATCTAGCACCTCGCCCGGGACGTGCATTGTTGCAGGCCCGTGAGAGCGGATGGCTCTCTACCCAGGGGTCCAGCATCATGTCTACTGGGTGGCAGCCTCTCAGGCAGGACATGGATTGTGGGTTAGGTTCAGGGGGCAACTCTAAGTTGCCCTCTGTCATGCATCTTACATTAAATCCCACACTGGCATCAGTGTGGGTTTAATGTGCTGAGAAGTTTGATACTGATAGAGATCAGGGTATCAAAAATATGCCCACTACCACGGATAGAGTAATCTCACAGTTACACGCACATACATTCATCATACGCTAGGGCCCATTTCACTAACATACGCTCAAATACCCTACCAGCAATAAACCTGTGGGAAGAAAACTCCTAAACCACCCTGCATCTATATCTAAGCGATAGGACCTGATTATAGTGGTTGTCCCTAAACATACTCTATAATCTATACAACAATAATCAAAAATGAACACAATAATTGACAAGAAAGAATATCCAACACCATGTTTTAAAGTTATATTGCTTTATCTAAAATTAGTCAAAGTAAAATCAATCAGAATAAATCATTTTTCATAATTACCTATTCTAACTAAGTGTCAGAACGGGTCAGGACCAGTCTCCCGGTAAAGTCTCTCTCAGGACAGAGACCTCAGCATCAAACCTCAGCAACGCGTGAAGGTGGCCAAAAGAGTGGGGAGAGCCCTCCCTAAACTAACAGTTTTTATAATGGAAAATACAATAGAAACACACATAAAGTTGGCTGAATAAACTGTATCACCGAGCAGAACGAGAAGGAAGAGATGTAGCTTTGCTACATCTGGAAATCTCCGCTCAGGAAAAGTCACAAGGCATAAACTACGGAACAGGAACCAAGGAAATAAACATGTAACACTTTTAATCCGATTCCTCCTCGGCCATCGAGCCACAGTTCAGAGTTTCCCTCTAAGGCTCCTTTGTCCTTTGAGAAAGCCAAGGACACTTTCACTTTACTTGGAGTACACCCAAAGCTGCTGCCGTTCTCATGGAAAATTTCATAGAAGGACTATGGTCAGTTGTCTTTGACCTTCTTCCAGCAGGGGTCTCTCTTGCCACATCACAGAAATATTCACTCGAGGCCAGGCTCTCAAATCAGCCATCATGGATTAGGCCTCCATAGGCCACAATAGACCATCTCAATTTAAAAGAAATAAAAACAACGTTAATACAACATAATGATTAAACAGTGTTAACCCCACTAATACCCTTATGTGTATGCATTTATCTAGCTTTGTGACATAAAAAGCATTAATTCAGACAGCGTTTTGTGCTCAAAATAAATAGCACACAACAACGTTTAAACATGAAAACTTGCACGTTATTGTAAATACACAAACAGCACAAATAAGCTAACCCTCATGTAACCTTCTCTCGTGTTAGGACAAACAGGTTGATTAGTAAAACATACTTGCACAAGACAAATAATTAATTGTTAATTATTAATAAAATTAATAAAACGCATAGACATGCCAGAGCTTCAAAAGCCCCAGAATTTTCTAAAAGAAAACTCTGCTCCAGCAATCCCCCCTTTGGTGATTTTATCACCAAATAAACCCAAAAAAAAAATTAGTGAAAATTTAGTCCCATTCTAGGAAATCAGAAATGTCTCTTCCCTTAAGACAACATTAAACACCAGTCACTCTTTCATCATCTCTCTTTGTCTCTAAATAAACACTCTCCCTCAATTCTTCTAGTTCAATCTCTTCTGGTTCTCTTTTTGAAATTTTCGAATTCTTGTTTTTCTTTTCATTTTTCAATTTCTCTTTCCCTCTCCTGTTTTTACAACACACACACACCAATCTTAGTATCAGTAAAGCAACAATTATACAAGACAAAGGAAACAATATCCTACCTATAATAGTACTACCTATTTTTGCAATTAAATCCTTAACAGCTATCATTTTATTAGCTAGTTTAGTCCATAAACTTCCAGTTTCAAGTGGTACTAATTCTTCATGCAAATCAGTAATATTTTTGATATAGACCTTCAAGTCTTTACTTTCGTCAGGAATGTAAGTGCAACAATGTTGAACTTTCAAAATTCCACAAACTCCACCCTCTTTAGCCAAAAGAATATCAAGGGCAAGTCGATTTTGCATAGACATGGCACGTACGGCACTTAATTCCGTATTCACCAAAAGAAACCCTCCTGCGGTATTTGTCGATAAGCGATCAACCACTGTGGACAGTTTCCGAATTCCATAAGCATTTAAAGAAATTCCCACTGCTGGAATTAAAACCCCAAAAATGTCACCCACAATTTCAGACCAGGTTTCTCTCTTAAAACGTATTAATATATTAATGTCTTCTACATCTTTCACTTTATCCGTATGAAAAATCTTAGGAAAAACCAGGCCCACATAACATGTGCCATACCAATGGTCAGGCAACTTGTAATAAGCCTTGTTCCCACACACATAGTACACTCCTGGAAAAATCGTATCTTCTCCACCTCTGAAACCCCAACCTGTCGCAATGAAGTATGTATCATGGCACTCACTAGTTCCCACAAAATATGTATCATATTGGGATTCCCTTCTAGTAATGCATAGTTTACCCTTCTGCGGTGCATCTAGAGCCAAAGTTGGACTAGCCCCATTCCTCAATTCTTTTCCCATCTCAATGTCCCAAATTGTCTCACTCACTTCATATTTTCCCCCTTTCTCATGCATGTTCATTCTCCTTTCCTCAACCATATCCAGGAAAGCTTTCTCCTCTCCTTTCAAACTGCAAGTTAAATTATTCCTAAAAATGTAATCTAATGTTAGTCCTTTTTCTTCAATAAAAATCTCACCAAAAGTGTTAGCTTCTTTAGCTGGATTCAGCTCTTTGTTCATTGGCAAGTGCCCAAAAATACTATCTCTGTTAGACATCTTATAATCTACTTTCCCTAACAAATAAAAAACACTACTTAAAATACTACAAGAAATACCATATGTAGCTGGCAAATGGTGATAAGTAACACCCTCAGAGACGGATGCAGGTAATTGCATGCAGACATAGCAATCCCTTACTTCCATTGTCTTCACATATTCATATAACAGTTTAGAAAAAACATTACTAGAAAAATTATTAATTGACCTGTCTTTGTGTATGAAACTACTACTTCTAATTGGAACTACTTTTTGTGAATTCTTCTCTACATTAGTCCTGTTTTCTGTATCCATTCCAAATTCTACTCTAAAAGTAACTAATAAAATTAAAATACCCCATAGAAGCATTAATAATCCAGTACAACAGCAGCACATTTTGCACCACCTCTTTAGAAAGGCACATCTATTTCTATTCTCCTCTATGTTAGCCATTTTTGTTTAGCTTCTACTACTCCACTACTATTTGAACTTCTTCAATTCTTCAGCAACTCTTCAGCCTTCAGTTTATCCAAATGATCTCCTTGTTCACTTGATCCAAGTAAATCCTTCTTTCACTCAGTTTGGATACTTGTCATTTTTCACTTCAATTTCTTCAACATCAAATTGTATCAGATCTCCAACGTTGGAATCCTCGGTACTTGACTCTTCTCCAATGTCAGTCAAAAGTACTTTCAGAATTTCACCAGTATCCTCCTCAACCACTTTTCTCAAGACCACTTCCGGATTATCTCGAGTCACTGTTTCTTCTTTTCCTTCTTCAGACAGTGTCACATAAGACCATTCCGGTGATCTGTACTTTTGGTTGGGTCTTTTAACTCTTCTTATTTCTACTGGTTCTTTTGATTTCTTTGATTCTTTTTCTTCAGCTCTTGAAGTTTGACTTGATACTTCATTCACTTGTTCAGCTTTTGATGAATTTGCTCTTATTACTCTGTATCTCACCCTTTTCACTCTGTTGTTAGGCCAACGATCTCCTCTCACAACCTTTTTCGGCCTCAATTGTTTAACACTCTTTTCTCCAATCGAAGTTCTCTTTCTCAGAACTCGACCTTCTGTTTGTTCATCTTCATCATCTGTTTCAAGTGCCTCTTGTTTCCGTTTCCCAGTAGCTTTTCTTTTCTCCACAGATTTTTCCACCACTGTTTGAGACTTCCCTACTTCTGTCCCTCCTCGGGTCTCCGACACGCAATCTTCTTGCTGTCTACCTGTCCCTTCACCTAGCTCCTCATCAATGTTCCCTACACCTCCTCGGGGGTCTTCCGCAATCTGTCCCTCTCTATCTTCTTCTGACCCTGTTTCTTCAAGAATAATCTCAAGTGGTTCTTCAATCTCTTCCTCTTCTGATTCAGGAGTGGGCTCAATGTGTTTTCTTTTTTCTTTTCTTTTACTCCCACTGCTACTTGAAACTTCAGGCTCTGTAACAGAATTCGATTTTCCCTCTGATACTCGCAGTGAATCTCTTGAAGCTCTCTCTGCTTCTTTTCTCACTGATTCTGTATCTTCAGTATCTTCACCATCACTAGAATCTGACTCTTCATAATACTCTTCACCAGTTCCCTCTCTTGGGCTTGGAACTCTCAGAGTATGACTCGCATGTACCCAGTGCTTCACTCCAGCACACTTTACTGCAGTCGTCGTAGTCAGAATAACTTGTCTTGGCCTTCCCCACCTTGGAATCAAGCAATTTCTTCTTCTGTGCACCTTAATCCTCACCCAGTCACCTGGACTCAGATCATGGGCTTGCTTCTTCTCAAGTGTGGTAGCTTCTTCTCCAATCTGGTGAAACACAGAATGAACTGCGTCAGCCAGGCCTTTACAGTAATCCAAAATCATGTCATCAGTTATTGACACCAACTTATTCACAGGCACGAATGCATGGCGCATAGCACGTCCCATGATTATTTCATGCGGGCTCAAACCAGTAGTTCTATCTGGAGTAGATCTCATTGTCATCAGGACTAGAGGTAACACATCTGGCCATTTCATGCCAGTGGCTAAACACATTTTTCCAATTCTATTCTTGATTGTGCCATTGATCTGCTCAACCACACCAGAAGCCTCTGGTCGGTATGCACAATGTAACTTCTGCTGTATTTTCAATGCTTCACAAATCAAACCAATGAGTTCATTTTGAAAGTGTCTACCTCTGTCAGACTCAACTGTAACTGGAAACCCGTACCTAGGAATCCACTCCCTTAACAGTAACTTTGCCACTGTTAATCCATCATTTCTTCTGGTCGGGTAAGCCTCCACCCACCTTGAAAACAAACAGACTACCACCAAAACATACCTCAGTCTGTTCACTTGGGGCATTTCAATGAAATCAATCTGCATTCTTGTAAAAGGACCTCCTTCTCTGCCTATTGTCCCTAGACTCACCACTGTCTTTTTCCCAGTGTTAAATTGCTGACAAATTAAACACCTTTGACAGATGCTTTCCGCAATTGTCCTAAACTTTGCATTGTACCAGGTTTGTTTAAAGGACCTTACCATCGCGTCCCTCCCCAGATGCCCCTGGCCATGATACATCCTTGCCATGGATGACAAAATTGAGTTTGGCATCACTGGTCTGCCATCTCTGTAGACCCAAACATGGTCTGTTTCTCTTGGAGCACAACCTGCTTTAACCCAATCTTGTTTTTCTTCCTCTCCTGCCTCATCTTGTAACTGCTTTACTTCATCCCACGTTTCTAGGACATTAGTAAACATCACAGAAAGGAGAGACATTTCCTCCATCCTACTCCTGTTAATAGATTGGTTGGTTTTAGCGCAATATTGCGCCACATCGTTGGCATACCTGTTACCAACAGTGATAAAATCGTCTCCTGAACCATGTGCGGCACATTTTACAACCGCTAACTCCTTAGGCAGCTGTATCGCCTCAAGCAATTTTCCAATAAACCCAGCATTCTTTATCGGAGTTCCACCCGATGTCAAGAAACCTCTTTGTAGCCACAGTTGACCAAAGTCATGCACCACTCCAAATCCATACTGACTATCAGTCAACACGGTTGTTCTCAAGTCTTTCCCAATCTCACAAGCTTTTGTCAATGCCACTAGTTCAGCAACTTGCGCAGATTTCACTCCTTTCAATGGTGATGCTTCCATGACCTCTGAAACTTTGCATACTGCATATGCTGCACATAGCACACCATTATCATTTCTCAGGCATGAACCATCCACAAACAACACATGGTCATTCTCAGGTAAGGGAATATCCCTTATGTCTGGTCTCGGTTTTGTACAGTACTCAAGCACATCCAAACAATCATGATCATCTTCCATCTTTATACCCACATTTTCAATATCCGGCAAGAGTGTCGCTGGATTTACATTCACACATCTCTCAAGAGTCACATTTGATGCTCCCAGAATCACTTTTTCATACTTAGTCAGCCGACTATGTGACATATGCTGAGTTCTGCTTCTTGTCAAAAGAATTGCCACATTGTGAGGTACGAATACCCTTACAGGATACCCCATTATGATCCCCTCACTCTGTTCCAGGCTTCTGCATGTCGCAGCTACAGCCTTCAGACAACCTGGTAACCCCACGGCTACAGTGTCAAGTGTCGATGAGAAGTATGCAATAGGCCTTCTCAATTGCCCATGTTTCTGGATTAACACTGAAAGTGCACATCCATTTCTCTCACTGCAGTACAGTTCAAATTCCTTTTCATAGTCAGGCATACCTAAAGCTGGAGCCTCACACATTTTAGTTTTGAGCTCTTCAAATGCTGCCAATTGTTCTGCATCCAGATTTAACGGATCTGTCATTTCACTTTTTGTCAATTTAATCAATGGCTTTGCTATCAGGGAAAAATTAATTATCCACTGACGACAATAACCCACCATACCCAGGAACATTCTCACTTCTCTCTGGGTCTTTGGAGCTTTCATTTCTCTGATTATTCTGATCCTGTCAGTAGTCACTTTTCTCAGACCTTTTTCAATATTATGTCCAAGATAATGAACCTCTTTCTTGCAAAATTGCAATTTGGCTGGAGATACCTTTAACCCTCCATCTGCCAGATGATTCAGTAAAGCTATGGTATCCACTTCACAAGCTTCACGTGTCTTTGATGCCACAAGTAGGTCATCAATATACTGTACTAGCACTGAGCTCTCGGGCATGATCAGACTTTCCAACGATTTCTTCAATAACTGATTGAATATCGAAGGACTCTCCGTATACCCCTGTGGGATACGACACCATGCTAAAATACGCTGGCCAAACCTAAATGCAAAAATCGGCTGGCTATCATGATGCAATGGAATTGAAAAGAACGCATGACACAAATCAATCACTGTATACCACTCAGCATCATGTGGAATTTGATACAGAATCACTGATGGATTTGGCACAATAGGACAACATGCCACCACAGTTTGATTAACTTTTCTCAGATCTTGCACGATCCTGAACTTGCCATTAGGCTTTTTCAGTCCCATTATCGGTGAATTACACGGACTACTCAGTAGTTCTCTCAGAACTCCCTGCTGAATCATTTTCTCAATTATAGGAGTTATCCCTTCAATTATTTCTGGTGTCATTTTATACTGAGGAATGTTAGGATATGTAATTCCCTCTTTCACTGCAATTTTCACTGGATCTACATTATTCATCAATCCCACATCTTCTCCTGTAAAATCCCAAACTGCTCTTTTCACTGTGTCTCTCAGCACTTGAGGCAAATCCTCCGGATTAAACACAGCAAATGCACCAATTAATTCACTTTCTCTATTTTCTAGAGTCATTCGGTAGAAAGCATCATCATCTGGTGTCTCAAAAGCTATTCCATCTGGTGTACAAAAAATTGTACAATTCATTTTACACAATAGATCCCTACCTAACAAGTTCACTGGACTCGTGTCACAGACAATAAATCTATGCATGTCTGAAAATTTCCCTATTTGTACTCTTACTGGTTCAGTAAGACGTGTCTTGATTTGTGTATTGGCTACACCAACTACTTGGATTGCTTCATCCGAGAGAGGAAGATTTCTAACATCTGTTGACCTGACAGTTGATCTCGTCGCACCTGTGTCTACCAAAAAAGTAACACTCTCCTCATTTATTTTCCCATCCACAAATGGTCCTGCCTGGTCTATTTCTAGAGTTGCACCAAGTATGCACTCTTCTTCCTCTCTTCGGCACCGTCAATAATCACCTTCAGACTCACTCCCTTCACTTTTTAACAAGTACTGCTGCACTTTGTTAGTACGTCTCGGTTTGTTTACCTGCTCATCATTGAAGAATCCTGAATCCTGATTGTACTTTTGTACCCCTCTATTCTGCGGTAAGGGCGGTTTTGGCTCTTGACTCTGCTGTCTCACAACTTTCTGTTGTTGTTGCTGCTGGTTATTCCCATCATTCTGCACCTGTTGATTTAAGGATTTACCCTCATTATTCACTAATGGTGGATTAGGACATTCAGATCTCCAATGTCCCAGCTGGCCACAGTTGTGACAAGGGAACTTTTTCTTTGCTTCCTCAAGACTTCCCCTTCCTTTTCCTGCAAATCTCGGTCTATTTCCTCCATTATTTCCTGGATTATTTGCCTGTTCCACTAACTGTGCTTCCTGTCTTTCTGCAACTTTCACTTGTGCCCACATTGCTTTCTCTTTCAGCTTTCTTTGTTTTGCTTCAATTTCATCACTGAAATATTTTGCATGTCTCAGAATTTCATCTACTTTTTTACTCTGCCAATCCACTGTGTGTTCACGAATTCTCTCACCAATTTCAGGTCTAAGACCATATACAAACCTGTATACAAAATGACTCAAATCCTTGTCACCCAGGTGTTCATCTCCACTGAATTGTTTAAAAGCCAGTATCAGCCTTTCGTAAAAAGCATGAACTGATTCTTTTTCTTCCTGTTGTGTTCGATCTATCTTAACCCAGTCTGTCTCTTTTGGAGGAACTTTACTCTTCAGGTATACCATCACCTGATCATACTTCCTCATCACTTCTGAATCTGGTGCCCCTGTTCTTGAATCTCTTGGATATTCCTCAGTAGGCCAACTTACAACTATTTTACACTCAGTCCACAAGTCTGCTGGAACAATTATATCAAACAGACTATTCAGGTCAACCCACAGCACTTTTGACAATTTCACAAACCTATCTACCTGCCTATACCACTCGACGGGCTTTTCTCTCAATCGAGGGAAATCATTCGTGAATGATAAAATATCCTGTCTGGTCCATGGAACATGTACATATCCTCCTCCAGGTATTTCTCTCATAGGATAATTCTCCACTGGTTTCTCTTTTTCTCTCACTGGAAATGCTGAATAAGTTGTTCTATCCTCGGATTCCTCTCTTTTCTTATACCACCTATCCTTCCATTTTTCAACATCACCCCATCTACGCAGTAATGCCACCATTTCTTTAATCTGTCCTATTCTACCAGAAGTATTCAAATTTTCAATGTCTTTCTCAGTGAAATCCATCCTGTACGTTTTCTGTAAAGCTTTTACTCTATCAATGTCAACTCCTTGCTCATTTGTTATTGCTCTTAGTCTATCATGTGTATTTCTCGCTCTCCATGTTATGCTCTTGCACATAAACATTAATTCACCATCATGATGACTCTTCAGGATTTCTATTGGAACTGTTCCTGTCACAAGCTCTTCTAATTCTATACGTAACTTAACCACATCAATAACTTGTGAATCCTTGTCCTTTTTCTGTAGAACCTTCATCCAATCATTTAAATCGTCAACTGTTATTTCAGCAGTTTTTCTTACTGGAACCACTTTTTTCTGCGGTTCTAAAATCGGCATCCCTGAACAACTAGGTTCACTGACATCCAATAGTTCACTACATGTTTCATGTCTGGTTTGTCTCAGGTCACTTCTCCCTGTCCTTTTTTCTGAATCTCCTGAAGGACCAACTGAATTTGTCGATTCATTTGCAATATATGGAATTACCAGTCCATTCTCACCTGCTCTCTGTTTGTCAAACACAGGCATAACTGGACCTATAGTTACAGGCACCGTAACAGCTTCCAGATTCTTCGTTAACTCCCTAATTTTCTCCGCCAGTTCTGTTGTCGTCTTTGCTAATTTTCTAGCATTTTCCTCACTACCTCGATTCTCTCTCTCCCTGAAGGAACTACTACCTCTTGATTCAGGTGTCATTTTTTCTTTCTCAACTGTATCTCTTATTGGAGAAACAACTGGTGTACTCTCATCTGGTTCTGTTCTATATGGAGGTGGTTTCTTGTAAATCATGTCATTTAAGACCTCATCCTCATACTCTCCATATCTTCTCATATCTGACCCAGAAACTCCTTCTGTCGAAGGAGCAGAAGCTTCAACTGTTCTCATTGGATATAATCCCTCTGACATACAAGCATCTCGCCATCTTTTCATTCGATCATGATGTGTTTCACGATCATGTCTCCTCCCAAACATGTACCTGTGATACCCTCCAGACCTTTGCTTTTCTCGGTCATGAACTTCCTCTTCCCATTCCACTAAAGCCTCGAACTGTGTAGGTCTCGGCTTCGGGTCTAAACATAACATCTTTTCCCGTAAGTTTCTCAACACGGCCAAATTAAATGAACCATGTTCTGGAAATGCTAGAACACCATCTTCTTTAGTATACTTAACCCAGTTCTGCAACCATATACAGGTATGTAATCCATATTTCGCAACCATGAAGGATGCAGGTGTTTTCGCTGGAGGTAGCAACTCACCCTCTCTCGTTTTAACCTCTTTATCCTTGCTAAACCACTTTTTAACTTTTCCAAAGAACGTCTTTTTCTTTTTCTCTTCTTGGTAATACATTTTAGCAAGCGCTTATCAAATTCTCTACTCTTTCCGTATTATAAATATACAATACGAGTTTCTCAACCAATAGCAGCGCGACTCACACTAACGCACCAATCCTGGAGCGTCTACGTCACTAAACAGCTCTTCCAATCCCTGCGCGACTCACACTAACGCACCAATCCCAGCGCGAACCCTATTCTGATTCACTATCCAATCAGTGCGCGGACCTTCTGACGTCAACAGTCGCTGCAGTCTCTGTCTCCTGTCTCTGTCACTCGTCTACCCCTCCTTTACAAAACTCTCAGTAGACTTTGTGTGTCAAAACTTCTACAGAATCTATTAGTTACAACATAAAAACATCTCCATTGTCTGCTTCGCTAACCACAGAATAGTAAAAGAGAGTCTATTTCTCAAGAATCAACAACTTTCATACATCGCATAACTGTTTCCTCTAGGACTTATCCAAAGAGTCTTACAGTCAATAAATGTATATGCATTCACGCACATTCACACGAGAAAAATATAGTACATGCACACAGAATCCTGCTTCCCGAGAACAGCACAACCTGTCTCTGTACAGAATTATAACTCAACAACTAAGCAGCTTACCTCTGCCCAGTTCCTCAAACAAGCTCAGAGAATACCTATTACTCCTCCCGTGATAAGCTTTAACGGCAATCCTTACGGATCCCTGGGACTTAAGACCAGAGTTTCACAGATAACCTTCACTATCATACACACTCCTTATATACCAGAAATATATTCTAATAGTAACATACGACGATGTCACTGATTCCGAACCCAGACAATGTGAACGCGCAACTTCAATTGTCACACGTAATTCCTTACAATCCCGTCTTTCCCGAGAGCAGCATATACACCTTCCTCTGCCCTACTACGGAACTGCTTCCACAGCTTCCAAATTCCAGAAGCACTACATATAACTCAACATTACGACTCCAACATTTAGTATTAGTACATATACCAACAACATCAAAATAAATCAATAATCAATAAGCCAATATACAAGCAATCTTATCTTATCAGATCAAGACAACCATCTACAACCATCCTCTGCTACCAGAGAAATTGATAGAGATCAGGGTATCAAAAATATGCCCACTACCACGGATAGAGTAATCTCAGTTACACGCACATACATTCATCATACGCTAGGGCCCATTTCACTAACATACGCTCAAATACCCTACCAGCAATAAACCTGTGGGAAGAAAACTCCTAAACCACCCTGCATCTATATCTAAGCGATAGGACCTGATTATAGTGGTTGTCCCTAAACATACTCTATAATCTATACAACAATAATCAAAAATGAACACAATAATTGACAAGAAAGAATATCCAACACCATGTTTTAAAGTTATATTGCTTTATCTAAAATTAGTCAAAGTAAAATCAATCAGAATAAATCATTTTTCATAATTACCTATTCTAACTAAGTGTCAGAACGGGTCAGGACCAGTCTCCCGGTAAAGTCTCTCTCAGGACAGAGACCTCAGCATCAAACCTCAGCAACGCGTGAAGGTGGCCAAAAGAGTGGGGAGAGCCCTCCCTAAACTAACAGTTTTTATAATGGAAAATACAATAGAAACACACATAAAGTTGGCTGAATAAACTGTATCACCGAGCAGAACGAGAAGGAAGAAATGTAGCTTTGCTACATCTGGAAATCTCCGCTCAGGAAAAGTCACAAGGCATAAACTACGGAACAGGAACCAAGGAAATAAACATGTAACACTTTTAATCCGATTCCTCCTCGGCCATCGAGCCACAGTTCAGAGTTTCCCTCTAAGGCTCCTTTGTCCTTTGAGAAAGCCAAGGACACTTTCACTTTACTTGGAGTACACCCAAAGCTGCTGCCGTTCTCATGGAAAATTTCATAGAAGGACTATGGTCAGTTGTCTTTGACCTTCTTCCAGCAGGGGTCTCTCTTGCCACATCACAGAAATATTCACTCGAGGCCAGGCTCTCAAATCAGCCATCATGGATTAGGCCTCCATAGGCCACAATAGACCATCTCAATTTAAAAGAAATAAAAACAACGTTAATACAACATAATGATTAAACAGTGTTAACCCCACTAATACCCTTATGTGTATGCATTTATCTAGCTTTGTGACATAAAAAGCATTAATTCAGACAGCGTTTTGTGCTCAAAATAAATAGCACACAACAACGTTTAAACATGAAAACTTGCACGTTATTGTAAATACACAAACAGCACAAATAAGCTAACCCTCATGTAACCTTCTCTCGTGTTAGGACAAACAGGTTGATTAGTAAAACATACTTGCACAAGACAAATAATTAATTGTTAATTATTAATAAAATTAATAAAACGCATAGACATGCCAGAGCTTCAAAAGCCC
This sequence comes from Triturus cristatus, assembly GCF_964204655.1. Lineage (NCBI taxonomy): Eukaryota > Metazoa > Chordata > Amphibia > Caudata > Salamandridae > Triturus > Triturus cristatus. The sequence goes on along the minus strand of NC_140591.1, from coordinate 1,434,007,639 downwards.
CAGAATTTTCGAAAAGAAAACTCTGCTCCAGCAATACCAAAATTCTCAGTCTTCAGTGTAGCCATCATGGTGCTGTGGAGTTCGTGATGACGACCTCCCAGCACCATATACTCTTAATGGCAACAGTGTGTGTGTCTGTGTGTGTGTGTGTGTGTGTGTGTGTGTGTCAGGGTACAGGGCCTCTAAGGGTGGCACAATAAGTGCTCCAGCCCTTGGAGGCCTTCTCTGGTCACAGTGACCTGGGTACCTATGGTACCATTTACCAGGGGCTGACATGTGGCCAGAGATGCCAATTGGGTTTAGGCTTCATGCAGTTAGGGAAGGAACACAGCCCAGGGCACACTCAGTCAAAGTACATCAGCAATTCAGCAAAAAGTGGGGGCATACCATGCAAAAAAGATGGCACTTTCTCACACCTGGCTTTTAAACTGACCTTTCACTAATGGTGACAATACCTCTTAGGGGCACGCTGCACCATGGTCATCTACTCAGATCATAAGAACTCCTTTTCTGTTGATCTGCCAAGGCCTAAACTTGCAAAAGATGGCTTTTGTTTTTAGTGAATATGATTTTGTAATTGCCCACCGATCTGGAACAAAACGGTCTATGGTGGATGCCTTGTCCAGAATCAGCCCTATCAGAGAAAATACATGTGAGGAAAAATCATGTAATGTAATAACAGAGAGCAAGGTCATAGAAATAGGAGTTAAGAAGAATTTCTATCTGCGGTCAAGAAAGTCATTGCTCAGTTAAGCTTTAAAGAGTGGTTAAAGCAGGATAATCCGGTAGTTCAAAATGGCTACTTTTATTAGAATTAACATATGTACATTACTATAGTAGAGTTAGGAGAGAGAGTAATGGAGTGGTGCCATTCCTCACTTCTAGCACGGCAACTTGTAGAACAAAAGAATATACAGAATTGTTTGTTGGTTTTGGTGGGAAAATAGGTTAACAGATACAAAATGTTTTGTTCAGACTTGCCCCATGTGTTCCCGTAGCAAAAGTAACCTTCTCTCATCCAAATGGGTTGCTTCAACCCCTACCCATACCACCTGCCACTTGGCACACCATGTTAAGATTTGTTATCAGACCTTCCAAATGTCCAGAGGTTTACCACTATACTGGTTGTTGTTGGTTTCCTGACAGGGTTGCTCACATTATCCCTCTGATGAAATCCCTTCGACCCTAAAAATTGGTGGTAGTATTTATGCAACAACTGATGCACCTGCACAGTGTTCCCTCAATTAATATTTTATACAAAGGACCGCAATTTGTGTCCAAGTTTTGCTGGTAATTGTGCATCTCGCCCGATAAAGATGTTTGTCTGTCCTCTGTTTTATAACTTCCTTTCCAAACGACTGGTCCCATGGAAGCCAGCATGTCCCACATGTGCCCATGACAGAGTATTGCGGAACTTATCATTGGAAACATGTCTTTCATTATTTCCTATAGGACCCTTCATAATGGCAAGGGAGTCTGGGTACACGTTTGATATATATATATATATATCTGAGGGCCTGCCTTAGTCTGCATTCATACCACAAATATGTAATCCTTAAGTAATTGTACAACAAAACAGATGAAGATTACCTGGGCCTCCTGGTAGACCTCTCAGCTGCCTTCGGCAGAGTAGACCATCCCACCCTCATTTCTGGATTGAAGTTTTCAATGGGATTTAACAGCAGTGTACTTCACTGGTGGTTCTCCTACCTTTCCAACTAACACAAGTTTCTGAACATGGGCACCTCCAGGTCCCAAAGATGCCCTGTCTACTGAAGAGTTATATGGGAGCGGGTTGCACACCTTTCTATCAAATTTATCAGTCCTTCCAGTTAATCGTTGCGTGCTCAATGGTGACGTGCCCAGCCCCAACAGCACGTTGTATACTAAACAACATCATCCTGGGGCATGTTTTGTGCCCCAAACCATGGCACAGTTGCTATTGCCTTTGCAATTCATTTTTTCATGTCATCCGTTTTCTTCCTTTTTCATCCGTATTTCAACCTTTTTAGACCGTTTAAATCCACATGCAGGAAAATGCCATTTTTCTGTGTTTCTCATATTCAAGATGGGCCATCCGAACCTCTCAGTCAAGAATACGTACAAATGCAAAGTTCATCAAAAGCAGTTTATTTGAAACCCAATGCATTTCGGGCCCTCCAGGGGCCCTTCGTCAGGGGTAACTGAAAATCACAATTAAACAAGCATTAATGTACAGTGCACTGCTGTGTTTTCTAAAACACATGTTTTGTCAATCCCACTCCATTTTAAAAAAACATACATAGAATTCAACAATATTATTTGCCCCGATTAAATTTAAAAGCGTCCTATAGTTTATCTTGTGTTTGTATTGCGTATGCATATTTAATTCAGTTGTAATTTCCTAAACATTCCTATACAGTAACCGCGTCACCTATTGCCCTCAAACAAAACCTCATTTTCTTCCCCATCCTCTGTGGTAGCCACTCACTAACATCCCGATATTACATACTCCCTCTCCGTCAAACCATGATTCTTATGCCTTTCTAAACATCTACCCTTCTCTTCACGCAACTACCAAAAACAAGCATCCTATTTTGATAAATATTCGCGTACTCTCGCAAACATTTTTATCGCACTTCATTCATTGCGCGCTCTCCCCCTCGCTTTCTTCTATACCCCCGTCACATACCTGCTAAACAACGTCCGTCCTCCTCTCTTGGAGGCAGAAGAAATTCACGACACCATTGAATCACCTGGTTTATCAACCTCGCTTCTGCCCCCTCTACCCAATCACCTCCCCCTTTTTTTTCTTTCTTTTTTTACTTAACGAGATCACCACCTGTTCAGCGTAAATCCATGCGAGTTACCTAAAGCACTACAACTCCCATAATGCATACAATCACTAAAGAACATGTTCGGGTGTTGAATCCCATCATGCGCGTGTCCAAAATAATCGATGCATCTCTGCACCATTAGTAACCAATAAACCCCTTCAATAAACTTGAAGTTTTCAATGGGATTTAACAGCAGTGTACTTCACTGGTGGTTCTCCTACCTTTCCAACTAACACAAGTTTCTGAACATGGGCACCTCCAGGTCCCAAAGATGCCCTGTCTACTGAAGAGCACCTAGGGTTCCATATTGTCTACTGTCATCTTCAGCCTCTGCATGGACTCGCTAGGTGCTCTACTCATAGATCTCCTCATCAAGATTCACCAATATACCTATGATACACCTCTACTTGAAAGTTTCCTATGCTACATATACAACACGCCTCAAACACTGCCCGCACATCATCCAGACCGGGATGTCTAGTGCCTATCTGAAGCTCAGTCCAAACAAGGCACAAATTCTGTTATTTTCCAAGAACAACAAACAAAAAATCTGTCTCAATGACATGAACTTTCACGACTTCAAACAACAATTTTTGCTGAATGCCTGGTAACTTCGAGTAATCCTGGACAACAACCTCACTGTCAAGGGACACACTGCCCAAAAAAAAAAACAGAGATGGTAATGGCCTGTTACCAGCTCTCTTGTAACGAAAGCAATATCAAAATTACTGTTTAAATCCTCCCTCATAATCTCACATCTGGAAGGTGGTAACACCCTGCTCTCTAGCCTCCCAGATGCCACACTGGCACACCTTAAGGGCATCCTACACACCTCCGCATATCTCATCCAGGCCCTGAAAAATATGATCCGATCATCCATAACTTCCATCCTGATGGAACTCAATTGGTTCCCCTTGTCGGCCTGCACCATTTTCAAAATCAACTGCATCATTACAACACAATCACAATCTGCACACCCCACTTATCTTACAGACAAGCTCACCATCTCTGGAGGTTCTTAGCACACAGGCAGCCAGGACATCATCAAACTGCATACTAAGAAAAAGAAAAACACGACTCCAGTTCTTTTCATATATCGTATATGCACCCAGGATCTGGAACGTCTCTGTATCCAGCAAGACCACACCAATGCAGCACCAATTTAGGAAATATTTAAAGACTCGCGTCTTAAAAGAACACTACATCACAATACATTAATAGTCTGTATCTCTGCTATCTCTCCTATCACTCGTTGACTTTGTGCTTCTTTTTGATCCTGTGCAGCTCTCCTATGCCTTTTGGCTAGGTTTCTGCTAGAATTGCCATGTATGCATACTAAGAAAAAGAAAACAACAACCCTGTATCCAGCAAGACCACACTAATGCAGCTCCAATTTAGTAAATATTTGAAGACTCGCCTCTTAAAAGAACACTACATCACAATACATTAATAGTCTGTATCTCTGCTATCTCTCCTATCACTCGTTGCCTTCGTGCTTCTTTTTGATCCTGTGCAGCTCTCCTATGCCTTTTGGCTAGGTTGACTGAATTTTAGTGTAAAACAATTAATGTGGCTAGTTTAAATATACAAGTCCATTCTAGAAATAAATATATAAACTCGGATGGGGTTGAAGAAAGAATAAATGGAACATTTAAGGTAAAAAGCATGTCCAAAACAAGTATTTTCAGGAGGTAACGACAGTTAACTGATGAACATTCTTTAATCCTGGCACTTGCCTGTATATATTACTTATTCAATGTGCATTGGTTTAATGTATTTATTTAAGCACACATAAGGTGATGGGTGGAATGCTTGCAGTTTGTCTAATCAGTGGCAATCGCTCTTTCTTTTACTTGCCATGCCACCTCAGTTTGGTCCTAGCCATATGCAGCCTTGACCCCTGCCTCATGGGAACAGTCCAGCTCGAACTTCTGAGACAGGTCCTTACTGAACTGGAACACAAGCAGTCTAGGACTGATTTCGCCCAGATAAGAACTCATCAGCAAAGTATAGCTTGACTCCAGTGGCACAGTGAGCATGGGACCCACGTCTGGGCATACTCTTGCCATTTAGGGCAGTACAAAAAACACGCAATAGGTGATGAGGCATGCTTGCAATTTGTTTAACCATAGGCAATTGCTCAGGTTAGCAGCCCAACCCATTGTTCTTTTGCTCACCATGCTACCTCAGTTTGGACCCAGCCATATGCAAGTCAGCCTTGACCCTATTACTCTTGGGAAGAGTCCAGCCAAAATTAGCACGTTTTAGCATGCATTTCTTCTTCATGAGTTAGAAAGGCGCACTAAATCACAAATCACAAAATATTTGGTGCCTTTGCTTATATTTTCTATTGTACCAGATTTAAATTGTGAAAGAAAACTATGCTTAACTTTTAGCATTCCATTTTGCCTACATCTACAGTGCTTTCTCTTTTATTGGACATTGTGGGGAAATGTGCCTTAACATGTTCCCTTTTTTTTATTTGAAACTCTAGAATGTTAACATTTTCTATATAGGAAGAAATGCTAAATAGCCCTCTTTCTCAAGTGCTGTACTAAACATTTATACCTTTGTCTGTGCAGTACGTCACCTCTACTGCAGGACTGACCTCACTGCATTTCCTAAATCTAGGCTTTCGCCAAGACATTTAATGTTAATAAAAGGCCTCTTCTAATCAAATAGTAATAATAGAGAGGGCACAGTGTACTGTTCCCTAAGGGCCATTCATAGAATCTATACAGCAGGACAATTCAAGCCATACTTTAAAATAAGAAGTTTGGTCGACCTCTGACAGAGCCCAAACCATGTCTCTTCAGATAAACGTAAATTGACTATGAAGTTGGATCCTGTGTTTAATAAGTATTAGAACATTGGAATGTTGAGTGCTCCATTGAAAACAATGGAGTGCTCCTGGCTTCTAATGGCTGGTAAAAACCTGGAGGATCAATATTGCAATGTTTAAGAAAGGCCTCACTGAGACCGAGGGGATTTCAACCCCCTCTGGCTGTGTGAGGCCTTTGTTTTACAAATTAGAATATCCTGCCCTATAGATGCAGAATGGTCTAATCACCTTAGATCCCTCTGTAGCAGGCACTACCGGCCATTAAAGGCCCCGTTCCCTTGTTAAAGGCCCTTGCCTTCGGCTCAGGACTTCAACACTGGAGCGAGCCTTCAATGGCCGGTAGAGCCAGCTACAGAGGGCTTTAAGGCTATATTATCAACGCCAACATTACAGCATGTAGGTTTCCTGAAAACACCCAGGATAAATTCACTGTTTCACTTACATAGCTTACTTTCACTCTCACCTCTTAGCGGCCTTACCCAAGTGGACTGCCAACTCCGCACCAAAAAGCGAACACACAAATGGAGCTAGGGAGGTATGAACATAGACTTTGGGAACCTGACATGAGTCACTGATAAGCACTGTTCCTCCTAGCACCTTCAAGAATGAGACAACTCCTGGCTCTACCTGCTGCTCCGTGGGAAATCCTCGGACGTTGCCAGCAGATAGTGCTGAATTGCCTCATCAGGGGTTCAGGCTGAACTGGTTTGGAGGTGATTGGAGCTGGAGGGCAGAGGGAGGCTGCTTGGTAACTAGGCTCTCCACAGACATGTTGATATTTGTACCATGAAATGTTTTAGGGACCGGATGTGAGAAAGTACCATCTTTCTTGCATGGTATGCCCCCACTTTTTGCTAAATTGCTCAATGTACTTTGATTAAGTGTACCCTGGTCTCCTGCCAATCAGGTGCCCAGGGCCAATGTTCCTTCCTTAAAACACACCAACTCCAAATTGGCAAACCCTAGCCACATGTCAGCCCCTGGTAAATGGTACCCTAGGTACCCAGGGCCTTGTGGCCAGGGAAGGCCTCTAGGGGCTGCAGCACTCATTGTGCCAGCCTTAGAGGCCCTGTACCCTTACACACACACACTGCCTTTGCAGGCTGAGTGTCTGGGTGCAGGACAAAACAAAGAGTCGACATGGCACACATCTGTGTGCCATGCCCATTACCTACACTGCCAAGGCATATATCAGTCACCCCTCTAGCTGGGTGCCTTACGCCTATGGTGTGGGCGCAGGAGCCCTGTGCCCCTACAGTACCCGGGTCCATTCCTGGGCACTGTAAGTGCAGTGCTGCCATTTAAGAGTACATGGTGCTGGGAGCTCGTCAAACACGAGCTCCACAGCACCATAATGGCAACACTGAAGACTGGGAAGTTTGGTATCAAACTTCTCAGCACATTAAACCCACACTGATGCCGGTGTGGGATTTAATGTACTAAGCACCCCAAAGGGCATCTTAGAGATGCCCCCTTACAACTAACCTACAATCCCCGTCTGCTCTGAGGCTGCCCAGGCTGCCACACAGCAGACACGTTGCTGGACCCCTGGGTGGGAGAGCCCCTGCTCTCCCGGGCCTGCAACAATGCACATCCTGGGTGAGGTGATAAATCTCCTCCCCCAGGATGAGCAAAGGGAAGCTTCAAAGGCATGCCGCCTCTTGGAGTTTCCCCAGGCCACTGCAACCCCCCACTCTGGCGGGAAGCTTGGCCGGAAACCCCATACAAGGACAGGGGATGTGCCAGCCTGCCCACCCCAACCCACAGGTGGGGGAGGCGAGGTGAAGCACATCTCCGGGCTCTCGCCATCTTGAAGATGGGGGGCCCTACCCTATCAGGATTAGGCTACTGCCCCCCTCCCACAGGAGAGAGGCAGGATAGGGGGTGTACCCACCCCAGGACAAGGACCCATTGGTCCCTGGCCTTCACCTACCTGTAACGCCCCTAAATCTAGTATTTAGGGGCACCCTGAACCTTCCTTCCCTAGATTCCAGATTCGAAAAACTACAAGAAGAGCAAGAAGAACAAAGACCTGCCCTGCAGCTGCTAAAAAGGGAAGAAGACACCAACTGCTTTGGCCCCAGCCCTACCGGCCTGTCGACTCCCAGACCTGCACCAGCGCGGCATCTCTCGTGGCCAGCAACCTCACCAAACCCCGGAGGACCTGGCTACCTTTTGGCTCTAAGCCCCTGGGACTCCCATGAGTAGAGGCTCTACTCAGAAACCTACCTCTAACCCCTGGCAGCAGCCGGGAACCGCGAACCCAGCACACTCTGCACCAGCCAAGCCTGGCCAGTGCCGGAGTGGACAAAGACCCTGAGGACGACCCCACGGCGACTGTGACCCCGAGTCCGGCACCCAAGGACCCCCCTCGACATTCCGGAAGAAGCCTGCAGCCTCAGAACAGAGTGCCACCCCAACCGCGATCAACAAGAGGGTAAGATTTCCGTCATCAAAAGGCACCCCTGCACCCGGCGCCCTGCGGCCCCCTGTGCCCAATCCCGGGGTACCCACCTAACCTACAACTACCCAACTTACCTCTCGAAGTGGTGGTGGCACCTGAAGCATCCTCGTCCCCGAGCTTGCAGCTTTTTTTCCAAACCGGAACATTCCCATTGATTTCCATTGAGCGCCCGACGGCTCAAAAGCACCCTGCACCCAGCCGCCCAAGTGGCCCTGGCAGTGCAATCTCTACACTAGCCTACTTCCCCACTTGCCCTGAGTGAGTGACCAGGAGCCCAGCTCCCACAGCCGCGTGGCCTGCTAGTCAGCAGTCACCAAACCAGGCCCCCCTATTCTTCATAGGCTAACATTGGGCCTAACTCGCTCTGCACCCGGCCGTCCGGAAACCGGTGAGGGTGAACTGACTGTACCTACCTGACACTGGGAGACCCCTGAGTCTATGTCCAGAACTTCAACTCTGCCAGTCGAGAACTTACCCTTAAACCGCGATCTTCATTTTCCTCATAGGGTAACATTGGCTGGCTTTTTCTTGGAAATTATTCTAAGTGTGAACTTTTCAAAACTCGAAATATTCACCAAAAATCAGCCGAGTACCAAAAACGAATTTACTCACCTGCTCTTAGGTGAGCTCCCAGTGCTGGATCTTGGTGCCCAGCACTGACTCTGAAAAGTACCCACAACTACACTTACCTTCAACTGCTTTTTCTTCCATAGGAAACCATTGACTGCTTTTCTGTGAAATTTCTTCTAAGTGTTGATTTCTGCAATCTTGAAATATTCTTTTAAAATCGTACAATTTCTGCAAACGTGATTACTTACCTGTTTCTGATAAAGACCCCAGTGCTGAGTCTAGGTACTCAGACCTGGATTACAAAAGTAACGATAAAGTACTCTACCTGCAACTTGAATTTCTTGCCATAGAGATCCATTGAATGTTTTCTTTGAAATATTTTCTAAGTGTCAACTTTTGAAATAGCTAAATATTATTTAAAAATCAGTACAGTAATTAAGTCGACTTCCACCACTTGATTCTGAATATTGTCCCAGGGCTGGACCTAGGAGCCAGACCTGGAATTCCAAAAGTAATCTGAAAAGTAATTTATTACAAAATAACCTGAATTTACCATTGAGCTCAATGCATTGTTATGTTTAGGAAATAGGATTGTTTATTGCAACCAACTGTGACTATTTACAAAAATCCATTGCTTATTGCAAAAGTATTTATATTCAACCTCTCATTCTGAGAAAGTATATTTTTATTCCCTGTGTGGTTCTAAAAATAAAACAAGCATATATTTTATATATATAAACCATTGGCCTAGAGTTCGGTTATTGAGTGTGTGAGACCATTTGCTGACTGAGTCTGTATAACAAATGCTTTACACTGTCCTCTGGTACTGCCTTACTGCTCGACCAAGCTACCACTTTAGAGAGTAAGGTCATACCTAACTTTGACCTCTATCAGCCCCTGGGGGACTGTGGACTCTGTACACCCTGTACCTATTAGGGAACAGTATATACAGAGCCACTTTCTCACACCGGATTATTAACGTACCAATAACATTCTAGCTCCCCGTATAAAAACCGATGCTTGACTCACTGATATTTCAGAACCAGCTTGCATCTAGAAGTAGGAACTCTCTACAAGGAAGACCTCTACGTCATTGGAAATACAACACTAGCTGAATTGGATAACAGTAAAAACGTTTGCATTATGACCAGTAGCAGTGGGGAGACATGAAATAAACATAACAGTGCCTGACATACAAAAACGTAAATCCTCTCTATGGACTTATAGAAAAAAATCATGTTTGGTGACTAGTTACTAACACTTACAGTGAGGGCATTGGAATCCCCTTGCAGTTCTGTTAATAAAAATACATTGAGGGATACATTTAAAAGGGAATTAGTCAAGTACCATCTGTTTCAGTTTTTGTAACCTGCCTCTCAGCACAATTTTATTTACAAAGCCGTCGATAAGAATTTTTGGCAAGCAAACCTCTTTGAAGAATTCTTGTCTGGAACTGACTAGACTCCTTTTTAGGTCTTGCCTATTCTAACCCGCAGGGATGGATAGGCGAGATTATAGTAAGCAGTCCGAAAAGTCTACCTAGCTGCGGATCGCGTACAGTTCATGTGAACACAATCACGCGCATTGTCAACAACTGTCACAACCACGCGCATTCTTTACAGCTTCCATTTTCTACCAGGCACTTCGTGCGTACGCCACGCTCTCCCTCTGTTGCCACACGCATTCAGCTCACCAGGCTGCACACCCCCTCATTCTCCATATGTCGCACGCCTTTTCTTTGATCTCCGCCGCGCGTTCTCACAGGCTCCTCTCCGCCCACGCGTCTCTCCCCTTCCGTGTAGTTCCGCTCCGCCTTCTCTTTCTCGCATTTTTTTTTGTGCTTTGTGTGACTGACTACTTGACCTTGTGCCTGAGTTTTGCATGCGTCTATTATATTTATTTACTTAACTTTACGCACCCAAAGTTTTTTTTATTTCACTTTACGCACCCAAACACGTTAATTCTTTCCTTTCCTTCTTACATTCTTATGCGGGAAAAAAAATCACTCTCTCCACAAACAGCACTTTTATCCTGTCTCGCCTCTCTGTGTTTGTTCTGCTTTACGCATCCAAACACGTATGCTTTTGTCTGATTTTCCTGCTTACAATCTCATGCAAAACAAACAAAAAATCACTCTCTCTACAAACAGCACTCCTCTCCGCCCACGCGTCTCTCCTCTTCCATGTAGTTCCGCCCCGCCTTTTCTTTCTCGCATGTTTTTTTTTTTTGGGCTTTGTGTGACTGACTACTTGACCTCGTGCCAATGAGTTTTGCATGCGTCTATTATATTTATTTACTTTGAATGTTTTTTTTGTTATTTAACTTTACGCACCCAAACACGTTCATTGTTGTTTATTGCCTGCTGCATATCCGAGTGTTCACTTGTATTTTTTCTTCTTTGTGTGAGAGAATACTCGCCAATTTAGGTACTTTCATCCTTGTAAAGCTATATTTAAAATCACCAGAAAGAGATATGCACCTCGGATTACCCTGGCATTTTATTTACAGCTAGTTCTTTTAAAATAATCATAGTCCCTGCATCATTGGGATGCAGGGACATTGCTGGTTTTGAGTGTTGTTTGGCTTTCCACGTTAATCAACATTGGACCAAAGGTGAGCCAAGGTGTCCTTTGTGAAATCTGTTTAAACCAATGTCTGTTTTGGGTAGAACATAAGCCGAGACACGCTTCATACCAAGAAAATGACCAGTCTCCCCCGAGCCTGACCAGATCATTTCTCTACAGACAAAACAAATCTTCCAGTGTTTTATGATTAAAAATAACTTGATGCAAGTATTCTATACTTTGTATCTCTCTGCTCTGTACTTTAGGTATGCTGTTGTAGTATAGAAAATATTTCTGCAGTTTGGTTTTTCATACATGACCCAGCTACTATCTGCACAGTGCACTTTAAAGAAGCCAGCTGTGCAACATACCTCTTTTTTCCACATATGAAGCATCAAGGCTGCATCTATTTTGCTGCAATTAGGCTTAAGGAGAATGCCCCTTCAAGAGTTTAAGGAGGATCTGTTGCAGCCCATGGACTGTATTGAATTAGGAACATTGGGTTGATAGAGATGCCTGTTTCCCACATACAAATGGTGCCGGTCAAAACATGTCTTAGATAACAGTTCTGAACAGCAAGTATATAGTTTTCCTAATCTGAGGCTGTCTCTCAGTTCCCAGTCACAGCTCATAATCCTGCTCAATTGCGAGATCCACCATGTGACGTCCAATATGTTCACTGTATACCTTGGTAGGGCACATCATGCAGCCAAGGTTATCTCCTGGGGACGGCGTTTAGAGATTTTGTTAGAGGTGGCCGCCAATGTCATTTTCTTTTGCACCTTGCTCAGAAAATAAAAACTGTTCTGATGTTCATTGAAAGGTTGGCTGCGTCTGTTTGTGTTTCAATATTCTTTGAATTGCATACCTTGCTATACCTTTGTATATGTTGACAAATCAAGTAATTAAAAAAAATAATAATTGCATTTTGCTCGTGAGTAGCCTTTACTTTTTGTAGTTTTATTTTTTTCCCAATTGCTTAGTCAACTACTGGTTATGTTTTAAAAGATAACTATTATACGCATACAACATCATACTTGCATTAATGGTAAACCATTGTCATTCACAGTTTATCTAAAGCGTGTTTCCTTTTTTCAGAGTTCAGAAAATAAAGCTGAGCAGCTCTCCTATTCCCACAACAGCCTGCTCAATTCAAACAGGCATGAAATAGATCTTGTGGCCTGCCAGATAGTATCACCAAATGTTGAAAATATTGGCTTCACCGTTTTCAGTTTTTACAATCGACTTCTGCAGTATGCTGCGCTCTGCTTCCACAGCACCTCTCAATCTATTGACTCTGTTGGGACTCCGGTAGATCAGCCAGGCAGTGATTTCAGCAGCTTGTGCCGTTCTCGCCGCAACCGCATCCAGTCCAAAGGAGGCAAAAACAATTTGTTGAGTCCTTGGAAACTGTCATTTGGGTTAGTATCATCAGGGGATTATTCAATAACTGGAGATTCTTCAACTGCTCAACTGAGCAATGTTTTGACTAATCATTCAGTGGACGGTAGAACTTCAGCAGAAAAACCAATCGTTGTGCAGTCTTCAAAAGAACCAGTTGAGGATGCCGAGCGGGTTGCCTCAGCCACAAAGAGGACCGAAGGAAAGAAACTGGTGCAACAACTGAATTGTGAATTCAGTAGGGATGTCAGATGGACAGAGGCAGTACCTGCAAGTTTTCCAAAACTTGATACTAATTTCGAAAATAAATTAACACCAATGAGAGTCGCGTCTTCTGACAAGTGTGCCTCATCATCATTGCAAGATACAGCAACTGGTCAAAATACTATTTTCAAAACTAAAGTTATTTACAAGTCTTATAACGATTTAGAAGCACCTTGGAGTTCTTGCCAAGACAATGAATTGAGTTTTTCTTATTCGTCTATGAAAGAATTCAAATCAGTTGCTGGTGATAGTGATAAAGAGCATCAAAGAGTTTGTAGTGACGAAGAGGACTCTGCAGCTTGGGATGATCTACCATTCTCAGAAAGTCTAAGTGAATTCATCGAAAAAGTTGAAAAGGACAAGAACTCAACAGCTCAGATAGGTTGTGAAGCCTTGAGATTGTCACCGGGTGTAGTACATAATGAACGAAGAATTGGCATTGCTAATCCTTTGTGCAGTTCAAAGCCTCTGACTGTAAATTCACCCTTTGGGTTCTCCTCAAACAGCTCACAGCCACCGCATGCCACAGCATACAGCAACATTGATCGTTCAAGTTGTCACTCATTGACTAGTAGTGTGGTAGGCCAGGCGGCAGATGGCAATGATTTTTCCAAATATTTAGGATCCAGTTCCAATGTAAAGGAAAATGCAGATCTATGTGCTGCATGTGAAGAGCGTGCTTCTCCGCCAAAGCATGAATCGGAATTAAAAGCACACAAAAGAGACACATCTGAAAAAAATGAATTAGAGACAGTGCTCAAATCCGATGAAAAGGTCCACACGTCCTCCCTGCAGGACTCGAGTAACAATAGCTTCCAAAACAGCTACAATGGTTCTGGTGATCTTTTTGATTCTAGTGAGAATGAACTGGACATAGTGCTAAAAAGTGTGCATCCGCAAATATATTCGTGTGCTTCCCCAGATAGAGTGTTGTTTACGAGGCATATTGTGAATAAGCCTTGTATCTCCTTGCCCTCTGAAAACTCACCTCAAAGGGATCCCCCACAGAAGCAAGACCATTTTATTATCCAAAAAAGTGGTTCTTTTCTCATTTCTTCACAGTCTGATTCGGATCAAGAAAATGTGGATTCCCAAAATTTTGTTCCTTCATCCCAATCCACTCCACTGTTGCAGCAGTTTTCTTGCATAAGATCTTTTTGTGAAAAAGGAGCCATCATCACCAGCCGAACTACCTATAAAAGTGAAAAATCTATTTTTCCACTACAAGGTAGTTTTCTAAGGCAACCAGCATTTAACTGTTCCAAAAGAAAGACCTCAAAAACTCTTGGTGGCGTAAAAGTAGCCACAAGTATATGTGCCACACAGGAGGATTGTTGTCCTTTCAGTCCTTCTGCTGACTTGTTCGAAAGTGACACTGAAGAGTGCATCCCTCCTTCTGGCACAAAACCATTGCCAAAGCCTAAGATCTCAATGATGCCAACCGGAAGACCTGTGGAAAATAACAAGATCTGCTACGCTGTTAACAGAAGGCATAGTGCTTATGATAAAGATAACAGCAGCAAGCGACAAACTAATAAATATTCACTTTACAACGAACTAGAAGGTACAAATGAACAACCATCAGCAGTTCTTGTGTGTACCGCAGAGGCTGCAAACTGTACCTCGACTGTAAATAATACTGTTTGTCGGCTTAAACCTTCTGCCTGCTGGACACCTACTTGCTCAGGAAACAGTAACTGTCTTTCAGTTGCTAGTGACTATCAGTTGTTTTATTCACAGGGTCAGATCAATGCCAGTGAGGGTAACTGGTCCCCAGAATTGTTTGCAGAAGAAATTATTGTTTCCCGATGCAGTGATCTTGTACAAAAGCAATTATTTTGAAAACGTAAAGGAATGTTAACTCTATCTTATTTTTCTGTGCTGTAGTCCATGTATGGCTGTGTAAATATCTTCATACTTGTACTTTTCTACTGTGTAGTTTTGACCTATTTTCACATCCACAAATGAATATTTTATTTCTTCTTTTTCCTATTACATTGGTCTACTTCATCAACACTGGTTGTGAAAAAAATCTAAATTGTCACCATCACTTTGTATAAAAAAAAAGTACTGTGAGGAACACTTTCAGTACCTTTTTTTAAAATGTATTGCATTAATTGCCATTGTTTCTTTTCGCAATCTCTGCCTTTCTATGTGTTTCATCTAATTCAATTTTCTTAAATGAATGGCTAAATCACATCTTTATGGCATGTACGTTTTGAAGCAAGCATAGCCACACGTGCTAAGAAGAACGCTGACTGGATTGCTACTTTTTTGTCCTTATATTCACCACAGCTAGTTTATGCACATCTTTACAGACCCAAACAAGCTTTATGTTTTACAGAAAACCTAAAGTGCATAATGCACCATATGTTCTGCAGATGACCTATAGTAACTGGACGGTAGGAAATTATCATTTTGGCCGCTTTTGTGTACATAGAAACCAGGCAGCCTAGATTCAGGCTCCAGCATGTACAGAAACAGCACTCCTAGCCGACACAGACGGCATCCGCATGTTCCTCGTCAGAAGAGACACGGCTGCCCTAATTCTCTTGGAGCTCTCTGCAGCATTTGGCACAGTCTCACATCCCATCCTCATCAGGCACAAGTCACGAGATTGGTATCCAGGGACCCGCTCTCTGCTGGAAATACAAGTTGGCAGTCTGGCACCTTCTTCCTCAGAAGCCTGTTTACCCATCTGCAGGATGCCTCAAGGTTAATTTCTCAGCCTCACCGTCCTCAATGCATACATGATCCCTCTGGCCACCACGATCCGCGCACACAACATCCTCTCCTACGCAAATAACATACAACTCATACTTGCCCTCTGAGAAGACCCCCAACACAAATAACGAGTTTACCTCCCTCTCCACATTCGAGCCTCCTCCATTCTTCTTGAATTCCGCAAGAAGCTGAAGACCTGACTTTTCAATTAACCAACCTACCATAGACAGGGCTGGGCACACGCACCTACTCAGCACCAGAATAATCTCTTAGGTGATAGTGCTATTTACAAATATACACATAACATTCCATGGATATCCAGCAGCCTCTCGTGAATGCAAGGCACAGTTTCTGCCTTTCAATATTTGCATATCTTAACCGTTAATAATATCAGGTGAAAAAAATAACATACTTTGACCTTTATTTAGTCCCCCGTTAGTTTCTTGTACCCCAAAACTGATCAAAGGAACAGCTACCTCTAATTTCACCCTGAAGATCGCATCAAAGATTTTATTCACATTCAGCAAATTATTAAACTTTACAGCACCTGGAGAACACAGGGATATCATCTGCTTTATCAGCTTTGCATTTTGTGCATCTAGCCAGTGAATGTGGATTCAGTTTGGACAACTTCTTTGGGAATCAGTAGAACTGATGAACTATAAAATAGTAATATCTTTTTAAAGTAGCTGAGCACCTTATTTTATGCACAAAATCTATAGGCACTTGCCATAAATTTGTAAGCAGTTGCTTCAGGTTTCAACGGCTTGCTGTAGCTGATGTCATGTTTCAATCTCCTTCTTTATATGTTTGCAGTGGTTGACTTGAAACTTGAGTATTGAGAGATTGATAATAACATCTGTGATCTTGATGTCCTTTAACCACTTTATTTGGTAGTATTTGAACCCGGAGACTTGTTTGGTATTAACCATAAAACTTTGCCGTGACGTATAGCCAATTTAGAACTTGGCGGATATCCTAATGCAATTCTAATTAGGTTGAAAGGGATATCTATCAGATTTATGAGGGAACACCTATCTGACACTCTAAATCAGGCCCATATTGTTCCCTTTATGTAATAAATCACTTATGGTGATGAACTTGGTAAAAGACAATGGGATACTAAGCTTACCCTTTAAACGTGACTGAATTCCTGGTGCATTCTTGTAGGGTTGATTCAATCTGTGATATGATGGTGCACCCATTAATTTCCTCACCTCATGCCAGAATTAAGGTGCCGATTGTAAACATTTCAGCCTTGCTTTTTTGCAGTACTCGGGGTCAAAGTACTTGCAAGTGAAGTCCCTCATAGACGCAGGCTCTATCTTATCAGTCAACCAGTCACTTGGTATCTTAGTGCTCTTAAAGGTTCTAAATTGTTTCATTTTATAATCCCAACAATAAGTGGGTAATTTGGCGAAGTCCATCCGCCTTTGGTCAGGGGCGAGTACGTTTTTTCCGGGCTATCAGGTTCCCTTTCCCTCTCCAAAGAAGAGAACTGATCATAGCCTGTGTACTCTGATATTGAAGGGAGAGAATCATCTTTAAAATAATTCTTCAGATAAGTGTGAGTGATGTGTTCTTCAGTGTGCGTAGTAGAGGTTTTATTTTATCAGTGACCTTTTTTGGTTAATGTGAGCTAGTTGTCCTATTTTAGGAAATTATATTTACTCACATAGATCTAATTTTTTTTTATGTGGGTGCTCTATATTCTGTTCCACACAATCCTTTCAGATTTTTATCATTCATTTATATCAAGAAATGGCTGCGACTCGGACTGTAGTTTCTTTCAATTTAGGAATACTCATCTCAGTCGGGCAGTACAAATGACTAAATCTACATATAGTGCCTAGCTGAATGGGACTGAAGAGATCTTTGATGAGATTTTAGGTCCTTCTTGCTCATGCATAGGGCAACTTTCATTGTCACTATAATGTCCATCTCTGCTACAAAGAGGAATCCAAATGTTTTGCCAAAGCATATGAGGAGGCATTTGGTCTGGTAGGTCCTCCGCAGTGCTCTAATCCTGCACCCATAGTGCCAATGACCGGTCTGTGTGATATTTTCTTTAGGACATTTTCACTGCTCTAGAGTGACTAGGCATGTGGCACTGTGCTCATGTCTTTAATTATTTTTTATTGAATATTTCTCTGTAGAGAAGGAGCTTACTATTAACTTTCAAATTATCTCCATCTATAGTTCTACTGTTACTACATGTTTTAAGTAATGTAGTTCCTGCTGGGGATACTTGAAACTCTCCTGTGATACAATTTAAAGCCGTCAAAAATGGGTACATTCTTTAAGGAATTTTCCACTACTTCCGAGGCTTTCACATTGTGGGCTAAGTCAGCCTCTTGGGCAATTATTGTTTCATCCTGTTCCTCCAGGAGAGACAGGCCTATAAGCAGGTCATCTGGATGGAGTCTGTCAGAGTAATTTTCCTCTTCCTAGGTGCCTCTGAGACTGCTTAGAATGCGTAGTTGCTACATAAAATGCTATTGTGGACCATTTTGCGTCTATTTAGGGCTTACTGAGATGATGTGCTTCCTGCAATAAAAGCAGGGTTCAGCCTTAATCGCACTTTTCTTAAACTGGCTTGACCGGTCTGGAGGCGTGGAAGGAGGACATCATGTTCTGAGCTTCGAAAGATAACCTAGTCTGCTCTGCTTGCTGCTTCACTTTCTTGTGTGGTTTCAGGAGCTTTGTGCAGGGATACAATTTGAGATGCTTCAACAGACAAATGGTTTCAGTATTTTGGCTTGATATGAACACCCTGTTCCAGAACTACCCTATATGCCTTCATCAAGAAAGTGGAAACCTGATTAGGTCAAGGTGTCACCTCTAAATGTGGAAGGAGCTGCGTCATTTTCTTCATAAATGGCAAAGCTGTTCAGGTAGGAGTTTGAGTAGGCTGGCAGAAAGGCAACTTAGTGCACTCCAACTATCGAGTTGTTCACTTTTGATACCAAATGTGCAGAAAAATGTACTCAGCCTTATCCCTTAAAAGTAAAGTTCTCTTCTCTACAAAGAGATCCTCCACCAGTGTAAGGTGTGCAAAAGCAAGTTGCTGTCTAATCTTTTGTCTAAAGTAGACCGTCTGTGGCATAGGTCCATCAGGCTTTTGTTTGTCTTCTTTTTAAGATTTTATGTTTATTTGAATGTGACCCAGGCTTTCTATCAACGTTTCTTCTTTGTTGCAGTTCCGTATGATCTCAGGAAACATAATTGCCTACACTACATCCACTCATGTCTACCAAATAGATTCAGGTTGGGCAGCACTCTTTTGTACCTTGTAGAAGAATTTCCCTGCACCTCCATTCAGTGCTTTAAATGGGCTGGTACTGTCCGGTACGGAGTACCGGCACTTTTTTTATTTTGAGGAGGAGAGTACCGGCACTTCTCAGGAGAAATGCAATACCTTTAATTAGAGAGTACCAGTACTTTTCAGAAACAAGCAGAGTACCTGCACTTTTATTTTTCCATTTCAAGCACTGCCTCCATTCGATTATATCAGATGCCCAAGAGTCTCTTTTTGTGGTGGACAAGTGTTTGTCTCCTTGTTGCCCCATCCAAGCCCATTCTAGAAGAATGTGTGATTTAGAGATTGAAGTAACATTGGGTGGAAATTCAAATTGAGAACACCAACACTCTTGCCCAGTTTGTGCTTTGCTTTCCGGGGACCTGTGCAACACTCTGTTGGAAAATACTAAACCATATTTGAGTGAGATATTCCACCTATGAAGGTACCCAGAAATGGACCTGCTCAAAGTCGAATACTTTTGTATCTTGGTTGGGGGGAGAAGTCCATTCACTTCAGCGCCTTGAAACCCTTACGGGTGAGTAGCTGAGCTATATAAACTCCTGATTGATTGACTCTGGACAAAGCAATTCTTCTGCAGTGGTTGGTAGAACTCTTTAGATTTATACACAAAATAGTGTTCAAGTTGCAAAACTATCAGCAATGTTACCTTATTTCATTCTACTCAAAAGGAGGGAATTGTAACAGAATGTTCCTGTTTGAGTCCCTTTCCTACCTTGCTGACCACTGAGAATATAGATCTTTTAAGTAAATACATTAAAGTCTGTAAGTTGAACAGAAGGTTGTCAACTTTTTCAATTTAGTAAAAAACTCATGGAGTCAGGTGTGACCATTAGGCCCATGGCAATAGATTTTGAGGACCTCCCGGGCCCCTTTTTAGGTCTCGCCTGACCCAGCGCTTGGGTGCTGGTCTGGCGAGACCTTAAGTGAGGGCTTCAAAAAATGCTACCGCCGGCTACAGCTTGCAGTGCATGAGCGCGGGCGCACGCAAGCTGTCGCAGCATTTTTCCCCCCAGCTTTTTAGCCAGCTTTCTAGAACGCGCAACAAGCACGCTCGCTTGCGTGCGCATCCCTTGCGTGTTTTAGCACGTCATCGCGATCACTTCCGCTTTCACAGCTTTCGTGATCGCGATGACTTTCGTGGCCAATGCTTGTTTCCTTCAGTTTCCTCCTCTTTAGTTTTATTTATTCCAGTTCGCGTGTCGCCTCTTACTTCCTTTGCCCATCCAACCTCCATTTTTGTTCTTCCTTTTTCGTTATCTCCTGACCCCTTTCCACCTTATGTGCTTCCTCCCTCACCCTTGTTCCTCCCCTCCTTCCCGCGTGCTCCATGCAGTCCTTCCGCGTCTCACCTCTTTTCCCACATTTCTACCTGCGCCGCCTCTAATCCTATAACCATCCTCCCCACTTTGCTGTCTCTTTCTACACGTGGTCTGTCTCATTTCCCTCGTTCTCTGACTGCCTTTGTCCCAGTACCTCCTGATGCACACCACCACACGTCCCTCTCTTAACCTCTCTCACGCTCCTTCTCTCCTACGTCACTCCCCCTCATTATACCATGCCATTGCACCTACTCCTCTACCCCATCTCAGTCTACGTCTCACTTCTTCCAAATCATTACTTCCCCAGCTCTCCCTTTGCTCCCTCTCACCACCTTTACGCATCTTCAGGTGCACACTCTTAAGTGTGCACACACTCTTTTCATGCCCTGTACTCCCTTTCCTCGTGTTCCCTCTAGAGCAGCACTCTCTTTTAATGTTCTCTCCTCTACTTTCTTCCTTCCCATCACTTCTCTTTGCCACCCATTTCTTACAATATCCCACCCTTGAGCCCCCTCCCTCACTTTCTTTTCTTCCCTTATTACGCTTCCACATTTCATTCTTTCACCTCTTCCCTCTGCGCCTCACGGTCTTCCTCTTCTCCTCTCCACTATTCCCTCAGAAGCCTTTTCTCTCCCTTTTCCTATGCTCGCTCCCCCACCCTTCTCCCGCCCTCCACGCCCTTCACTTCTCCAGCCTCCGTCTCATCCGTATCTCATTGTTTTCGTCTCCACTGCCATTGTCTCATCTGTATCTCGTTATCTTCTCCACTCTCGCCTCATTGCCCTTATTTTCTCTCCCTCTGCTTATCTGTCCTCATCTCCTTCTATTCTCCCTCACCCCTCTTTCTCATCTTCCGATGTTCTTTTCTTGCCTTGCAGCGTCCTTCTACCCTCTACCTGTGTAAAACCCTTCTCTTCTCCACACCTCTTTTATTCTCTCCCTGCTCGCTTCTAGCAAGCTTTCCGTCCCCACCGCCACATATTCATCTACTCTCCCCCCTCTCCATCCTCCCTTCTCAACTCTTTCTGGTCTCACCTGACCTCGCACCTTATCTCCTTCAGGACAGTCTGGATGCTTCACAGCTCATCTGGCCTCGCTAACCCCCCCCAACCTCCTCATCTCTTTCTTGCCCCCCTCCAGCCTCCCTCCCCTCTGGCCTCCCCCCCCTCCCCATCTCTTTCTTGCCCCCTCTCCAGCCTACCTCTCCTCTGGCCTCACTTCCCCCATCTCTCTTTCTTGCCCCTCTCCTCTCCAGCCTGCCTCCCCACTGGCCTCCCCCCCCCCCCTCCCCATCTCTTTCTTGCCCCCTCTCCAGCCTCCCTCTCCTCTGGCCTCACTTCCTCCCCATCTCTCTTTCTTGCCCTTCTCCTCTCCAGCCTCCCTCCCCTCTGGCCTCCCCCCTCCCCATCTCTTTCTTGCCCCCTCTACAACCTCCCTCCCCTCTGGCCTCGCTTCCCTCCACATCTTTCTTGCCTCCCTCCTCTCCAGTCCCCTCTCCTCTGGCCTCGCTACCCCTCCCCCACCCCTCTCATCTCTTTCTTGCCCCCTCTCTAGCCTCCCTCTCCTCTGGCCTCACTTCCCCCCGTCCTCCTTATCTATTTCTTGCCCCTCTCTTCTCCAGCCTCCCTCTCCTCTAGTCTCATTCCACTCCCATCTCTTTTTAGTTTCTTTCTTCCACCTACATCCTCACCCTTACCTCAGCCACTCCCCCCTCTTCTCTCCACCTTCCATCCTTTTCTCCTGGTCCTTCTCTCCCACTCTTTATTCTCTCACCTCCCCATCTCTTTCCTGCCTCCTCCCCATGCTTCTCCATTTCTATTTTCTTTTCTCTCCTTCCACAGCTTCTGCTCTTTCTGTACTCGCCCCTCCCGATCCTGCCTCATCTTATCACCTTTTAGGTCTCCACCCTCCATCTTCCTCTTTTTCCATCGATGTTCACTCGTCTCCCCCGCCCTTCTATCATCTTTAGATCCAATTTAATCTCCTCTAGTATGCCCCCACTCTCCTTCCCCCTATCTAGTCCCCTCCTAAATCCGACACCTCCTACTGCTGTCCTCACTTCACTTCCCCTTCACTTTCTCTTCTCATTTTATCCCCACTGAACCTCATGTTCTCTTTATCTCTCTCTTTGCCTTCCTGGCACACTTCTCACTAATTTTACATCCCCTTTCCTCTTCTTTCCTCCTTCCATTCTCCTTTCCTACCTCTGCCCTCCCCAATCCCCACAACCACACACACAACCATACACACACACACAAAACCACAAACACAACCACTCACACACACACAACCACACACACACACACAACCACACACACAACCACAGACACACACAACACATACAACCACACACACAACCACACACACACACACACAACCACAAACAGTTTTTTGGCTGTCAGCATAAATACGCTGTCACCAAACACGATGAACACCTCGGGAAAGTTTGGGAAGTCACCCCCAACTTTGGAACCACTTGCTGTTGCAGAGTGTGTGCTGTACACATGGCAATACCTTGACACAGCGGACTGTTGCAAGGAATGCTTTGAGCCTCGGAGGCTGACAGACCTCAGTCTGTGCATTACTTCACCCCGTCTTGGCGCTGCATAAAAACAGGGTGCCCACTGTCCAGCATGAAGTGAGACATTGTGATCGGGGCTGGAGATGCTGTTTAGCAATCTGCTTAGAACATTGTGTTTCATTTAGGGCATTAAACATAAAGGAGCACTGGCAACGCTGATAAAATGGATTTCATTTTGAGTAGTGACTAAAACTTTTAAAAAGCCTACAGTACTGAAACAAGCATTTGCAATGCAATAGGTCTCGCATTTGCAAAAGTTTCAGCTATTGTCATTGTTCATGACAATGCCTTTTTTATCTAAATAAATGGCATCATTTACAATGCCAATAGCTAATGTTGCATCATTATTAGCAATGCCAACTGCTCACACTTTTATAATGCGAGACCTATTGCATTGCAAATGCTTGTTTCATCAAGGAAATCCAACTGTATGATCAAATGCACATTTAACAACCTACTCAGCAAATAAATTCTTTTTTTTTTTTATTGAGCAGAGCATTCAGAAAAGACATACCATGTTAGAACATTACAACAATCCATGAAAAAGAAGAGAGAATGGTGGCCCATACAGACCGCCCAAAAAAATAATTAATTAACATGTCCCATTTCACAGCTTGTTAAGCAAAATTCAAGACGTTTTTTAAAACCTCGATATAGAATCGTAAACTAAACAGAATTTTTATCGTGCCTCCATTTAACAAGATATTTCCAAATTCGAGAAATTTTTTTAGTTGCCCCCGTTCGTTTAGCATAAGTTTCTTCGAATTATTTTGTACGTAACATTTTATTTAACCATTTCTCAAACACAGGTACTTCCAATGATCTCCAATTTTGTAAAATTAAAGAACGAGCAACCAACATTGAGATAGCAAGAAAAAGCCCCTCAGCTTTCGACAGTAAGGCCTCCCTACTAGTAATACCAAACAGGACTGCTTCTGCTATTGGATCAAACTGTTTTTGAATCGCCTGGCTAAAATACCTAAATATTTTCTACCAAAACACTCCCAGTTTAGGACACGAGAAAAATATATGCCTCCAACCCCCTTCCGATGGGGTGCAACAGCGAAAACACCTATTTTCCACCTCTGGATTCATTTTACTTTGAGCCTTTGGAGTGTAGTTGGCCATCCAGTGAGAAATAAAAGCCATTCTTTTAAAATTGGCAGCTTTAAGAGTCTTATTTCCTATGCTAGATATTGTTTGCCAATCTTGATAGGAAAAAACACATTGGGTTTCAGAAGCTACTTTCTCCAAAAACTTTAAGACCAGAGGAGATTCGTCTTGTGTTCGCAATAAGCGATACCAATTGCCAACCCCACTCAAATTGGAGGTATACAAGGCGATGGCTGCCATAGAGGGGGAACTATTAAGTATAAAATTATGTTTCTTAAAGAAATGAACTATTTGAATAAATTCAAAGAATGCAGGCTTGTTCCGGCCATAGCATCTGGCCTGAACTTCTTCCCAGGTAATCATCCTCCCCTGAATGATAAACAACTGATTACCCCCAAGCCAGAATCATGCCAAGTTTTCAACTGGGTTGAATGAAAATGGAGGTCCAGCTCTCTACACTCATTTAGATTTAAGGAGTAAAAACCAGAAAATCCACTCTGTTTAAAAGCAGAACAAAGTCTATTAGAAAAGTCCAAAAACGTTTTATACCTTGTTTTTTTTGGACGTTTAGAAGTTTTAAGGAATGTGGGGATTTGAGTTCCGACTTCTTGGATCATCTTGTTTATAAAAAAAAATTGTCTCTCCGTTTAGTTTTAGATAGTAAGCAAGCTGTGAAATCAAAAAATGCAGATTCGTAATATAAACGAATATTCGGCAGTGCTAAGCCACCCAATTAACTAAATCAAAGGCTTTTTCTGCATCGACCATCATTATGCAGGCTGGTGTCTTATTAACGTTAAAATAATCGAAGGCTTGTTTCACATAGCCTGTATTTGATGACATAGTTCGCCCGGCTACAAAACCTGTTTGATCGGTAGGGATTACTTCCTTAACCAGAGGAGTAAAACGCTGTGCCCAGATCTTCATCATAATTTTATAGTCGACGTTTAAGAGGCTAATCGGTCAGAATGAGTTCACATTATTTGGTGGTAAAGCCTTTATTGTAAAGCTGACTACAATTGCCCTCTTGAACTCCGAGAAAACCGAACCACCAGCTTTGATATAATTAGTTTCTTCAGAAATGGGGTCAGCTCTTTGGATTTTTTAAAATAAAATTCGATAGGAATTCCATCTTTCCCGCAAGCTTTTGCCCCTGCCAATGATTTTATAACTGCCGAAATCTCTGGTCCAGTAATTTCATTTTGTAGCTGAGTAGCGACATTCTGCGATATCTTAGGTAATTGTACTGGGGTAAAATATTAATGGATCGCGTCCATGCTGGTCGTATATTTCGTAGTATAGAATTGTTGGTAATGCTCAACAAAGACCCGAGCAATATCAACTCTATCAGTTACCGTAAGATTCGTTTTTGGATCTATTATTTCCAGAATACAGGCTGATTCCTGTCTAGCCCTTGTTGACCAGGCCAGCATTTTCCCCACCATTTGACTTTCTTCGTAATCCTTTTGTAAGTAGGTCTGAGAACTATTAATTTCTTCAAGAACAAAATAGTCTCTCAATGCCTTCTTTGCCTCTTCCCACTGACCCCGTGATGAAGTAGTTAGCGATTTCGAAGCACTTTCGAGAGAACGCTGGAGCTCTTCAATTTTTTCTAGTCGTTCCCTAGCTTTTCCCACTGATACTGCAATCATCTGGCCGCAGCTTTAAAGCTACCCCAAACGGAGAAATTATCCGCCGTTCCTTCATTAATATTAAACTATTCTAAAATCCACTCCCTAAACAGTTCAAGCCACAAAGGATCTTGAAGAAGAAGACGGTCCATCTGCCACCTGGACCTACTCCTCCTCTGAACCCCAATTTCTAAATCGGCCTGGACATAAGAGTGATCAGAGAAAGCATTTACACCTATTGCTGCAACCTTGAGGACCAAAGACCATGAAATCAGTAGAAAATCGATACGTGAAGCTGTCTGATATTGGCGGGAACGGCAAGTGTATTCCCGGGCATTCTGATTTAGCAATCGCCATGCATCAATTAACTGAAGGTCTTCAGTCACAGCATCTAACACTTTTTTTGTCTTGGGTTTCAGTTGTTTCTTATTCCTGTTTGAAGTATCGGTTTTGAGGTCCTGTATATAATTAAAATCACCCCCAAACACGATTTGGCCAGGGACCCCTATCAAAAGCCTATGAATAGTCAGTAGTGTGGATGACTAATCTGTTATAGGGCCATAGTAGTTGATAAAGTTGAGAACGTGATTATTAATTTTAACCTGGACCCAGATCCACCTCCCTTGGGGATCCCGTTGTTCTTGTAAAAATTCCCAGTCTAATTCGCGTGAAAAGTAGATTGCGACCCCTCTCACTGCCACCCCCGCCGAAGCAAAAAAAGTTCTAGAAAACATACCCGGTATAAATAATTTTGGTGAGTTGGTTTTCAAATGGGTTTCTTGGATAAAAAGGATTTGTGGTTTTAAAGTAACGAGCCACCTGATTAAACCTCCATATTTTTGTCCATTCAATAACATTTAACCCCTCCGCTGCTGCGGACATTCCGCTGCAGCGCTGGGGGGGGCAGGGGGGCAGCGCGGTGGGCCTGTGCTCATGACGGAGCCTCTCCGTCATGAGCCACGGTTGAGCTGTGCTCATGACGGAACGGTTCCGTCATGACTCCGCCCATTTGCGTTGTCCCCCCGCACAGGCGGGGAAACAGTGCCGCGTAGGCGGAGCGGCCGCCAACGGTCGTGTCATGACGGAACCGTTCCGTCATGAGCACACGGCAACCGTGGCTCATGACGGAACGGTTCCGTCATGAGCGGGGAAGGGGTTAATGAAACAATCCCGCATTTTCTAGTTTTACTCATTCTTCAGATAAAGGACAACAATTGTTAAATTCAAAATTTCTACTCCATGCTTCATTACTCTGTTTGCTACTGCTCATTTTTATTTGCCCCATCCCCCAACCTCGAACCATGGGCTCCCACCCCAAGGCTTCCCCTTCCCCTTAGAAATGTGGCCTGCCCCGCTATCCGCATTTCCCCCTCCCTGCTCTAACTAAGTGGTGCCCTGGTACTGCACCTGGGGTAACCTACCCCCCCCCCCCTCAAAATGGAGAAGAAAAAACACATCCCAAGTCCCAACCCAGAAAAGGAGATAAGAAAAGAGCAATATAAGATTACTTCCCTACTGAAATTACTTTCAACAATTCCTGTGCCTCCTCAATTTGTGTACACATATGAAACTTCCCCTGTACTAGAACTTTTAGTTTGGACTGCTGCGCAATGGAGGCTTGAGCTCCATGAGCTTTAAAAAGATATAGTTATTTTACAAACTCCTTGCGTCTTCATGCAGCTACAACAGACATGTCCGCAAAAATTCTACATTTAGTCCCGTCGTTGATGTAGAACTGAATTGCTTTAGTCAATATCTTCTTCTTGACACGAAAGTCCGCGAAATTGACTAAAATTGTGCAAGGGAACTTCATATTTGATGGAAGATGGGCTGGAACACGATATGCCCGGGTCCCTGTTAGATCCCCCGAGAACTCTGGAATCACTTTTTGCTTTAGAAATGTCTCCACCCATTGAAGCGTATGGGCTCCTTCGGACCCCTCCGGGACCCCCACAATTCGCAGGTTTGCACAGCATAAAGGATTTTCAAGTTCTTCAATTTTATTTTCCAAATTTATTTTATCATGAGCAGCTGAATTTACTTGCTGGAGCATGGCGTTCATTTGATCCTCTAGATGTGATAACCTTGATTCAGCTTCCTGAATTCTTATGGGAAAGCTTGCCACCGCCTCTTCAATTTTCCCCAGATGTATATGAAGCGCCGCTATCTTAACTTCTTGAGATTTCTTCATGTCTTGAGTCTCTTCAAGTATTAAATTAAGCATGGTTTTGATGTCAATCTGACGTGTATTGGTGATATTGTTTTGATTTCCTGCGTCAAGTTCCTCCGTTCCTGGCTAAGCCCCTCGTTTACCTTTTGACACTGGCAGCTCTGCTTGCTCTGTACTGCCGTTGTCTTGGATCTTCTCCACTGTTAGAGCAGGTGGAGCCTTCACCATAGTCAGAGTTAATGGGGTTTTTTGTGTCTGTTTCCGTATCTGCGGCTGAGCCTGCACCTTAAGAGATCCCTCACGCTGGTGTAGATTTGGAGTTTTACTGTTAGAGGACTGTGACGGCTGAGCAACCACAGCCCGTGGACTGGTTTGAATGAGAGCCAGCCACCTTTATCAGACAATGAATCTTCTATTATCGAGACTTGAGTTAACCCTTCAGTCGGGGAAAAAAGATGCTGGCGGAGATGGAATAGATATAGAGGAAGGAGATGGGGGATACGGTAGATTAGGTAGCGGTGCTGTACTTACTAATAACTCGGCAGTAGGAACGCCTGGTAAACCTTGGCTGGACTTAAAAGATACTTGAGGAGATAGAGGTAGAAGATTCTTTTTGACAAAAAGCGGAAAATCTCTGGAATTTTTTAATTCTTGGTTTTTTTCACTTACAAGAGCCTCTTGCACAGTGGTGTTTTCCTTGTCTTTTCTCGCCGGCTCTGTGGTCTTTGTTAAGCTTGTCTCGTTTAGGTCTTCCACCATCAGCTGATTTTTGGAAGTATCAGTCTCTGAACCTTCGGAACTGGAGCTTAACTCACCACAAAGCGTTTGTTTCCAGCTTTTGCTACTGCCTGACTGAGTTTGGCTTGAACAAGGCGTTTTTTGGTCTTCGCAGCTGCTGCGTCCATTTTGGCGTCTGCGGCCACCAATTTTAGCGGTTTCCTCATTTTGGTAGTGCTGCCCTTTAATTTTGCCATTTAATGCTGCAGTTATCAAACTCAATTATCTATTGTGATATAGCTATTGAAAAAACCGTTCTGGCGCTGTAACTCTCCTTGACACAGAGCTGATAAAAAAAAAAACTGCTCACTCAGATCTGCCTCGAGCAAGCTGGAGCTCTTCACAGCAGCCAGTGCGTCCCTCTGCTCTCCTGGACGCTCCTTTACTCTTTGACTCCTAGAAGCCGCTCTCCCTCGTCAGACTGGATACAGTGTATTGTGCTCCGTTATACCACCAGTCCGTAAAGGGAGAAAAAAAACTGCTATAAATGTCCAACACCGAACTCTGCTGTTGGCCTTTTCCCTGGCCGCTCCGCCCGGTTAATGAGACCACACCGAGTAGCTCGCTCGTACTGGACGCCACGGCGAGGTCACTGCTCCTGTGTTTCCTTAGGCGTGGAAATGCCGCCGTCCTTCAGTTGCCTTCACGTTTGAGAAACGCTATAGAAACCACCGCACGCCACGGTGAAGAAAAAGCTCCCGCTCTTCCCACAGCGTGCAAAAGGTCACACACTCTAGAAAATATCACTAATACCTATCAGCAACTTATCTGATGCACGTTTACCTATTGACAACTGTCATTTAATTTTCTGTTCCAAAAAGAAAATAATAGAGTAATCAAATGTAAAAAGGAACATTTCAAGCAAAATATTAGTACTTGGAAGCACAATGATAAGCTCCACCTGAAATGTTTTCAATTTAGTTTGCACTGACTCAGTCTCACTCTATAAATTGGTATACTCGAGAGGGTGAGAGTCGAACACTGAATGGCCTCCGTTCTTTTTAAGGAATCTTCCTGTGGAAGGCTTCCCTCCATCTTTTATTGAAAGTATTACTTATTTTTAAAGGCACTTTCTGCAGTGGTTTTTGTTTCACCCACATATATTGCTCAAGACCTCATAGATGGAAGCTGTAAGTGACTCATTAAATAATATCGTGATATATTAATTTTGATAGTTATTCATAAACATACCATATCCCACAAAAAAAATCAAACGGAACAAAAAATACAGAATAAAAAGTAAAAGAGGGAAGATTAAATTATAGTAAAGCAATTTAACATTGTTTCGCCGGGTGCTATAAACCATGCCAGATTTTCAGGGTTGCCTGCCTAACTTTTTAATTTGGGGTATATAAATTTATCATATGGGTCTGTCCTGAAAATCTGACATGAATCAACCCCTAGTGGACCAGTTAAGCACAGCAATTCAGACCATCAAATTCCCCAAGTCAACAGGCAGGGTAACTCTTTCAGGTATCTACCCATATTATGCTTTACTTTAAAGGAGAAGCTCCCAAGCAAATGAGAGCTCTAGACCTTCCAGTGTTTTGAAGGCGATGTGCTTCTTCTCCCAACAAAATGTCTCACAAGGGGTGAATGCTGATCATTTTTACTAATATTAGATTTATGTTCCTGCCAAGAGAACTTAACGTTCTGTGAAGTTTGTTCTACATAATTCTGTCCGCATGGGCATGTTTTTCTATAAGCAGCGAAGTCAGACTTGCACGTGGCAAAGTCTTTCCGATTTATTTATTCTCAGAAATCTCCAAATATTTGTGATCATAGGGAAGAGGTGTGGCGCAGCCCGGCCAGGGCGACTGACGCCGGACGCTGGGGATCAGGGTTCGATCCCCGGCACCGGCAGCAGGTCAACCCAGCACCATGTGACTCTAGGCAATAGCTCACTTAATCTTCCCGACGGCCCCCAGCTCCGGGATGCCTACGGGTAGCTGTGCGCTTTACAAATACTGGATTTACATTTACATTATTTCTTCAGTGGAGTACTTTGAGTTGAAACTGACAACACTAATGCCAATTTTTGACAGATCATAGCTCTATTCACTTTGAGCTAATCTTTGCATCTGTTTTACAGTTGTCTCTTTTCTCGGGCTTTGCTTCCATATGAGCACTTTTTAAAAATATAATTTTAATAGATTTTTGACGCAAATGTAATTTCTCATAATGTTAGCTTTAAGTGTATAGAAAGTCTGTTAAAATGGATAAACTCTTTTTGAGCCAACTTATTTCCTCCTCTGGATTCACATATGTCTCTTTCACACAGTGGTTTGTAGTCCCATTCATGAAGGCTCAAAGCCTGGTGACTCCTAAAACTAGCTGCTCTAATTCAAAACTGTAGTCTGTAAATTTGAAGGACCTATCACACACAAAAATATCATCAGTCAAATGGATCAAATAAAGAAGATGTTCTTTGTGTTAATGATTAAGCAAATAATGTCCCAATCATATTTATTTATTTCGTTTATGGATATTTGCAAAGCACAGCATATGCTTTACATAGCTGGCAAGTTAATAGATTGCTTATGTGTGGCATTTCCATGGATTAGGTGTTCTTATGGGTAACATTCTACAGCCAGATATGACACTTGGAGTGACACAGTTTGCCTAACACAATTTTGAATTAATGGCTTGCACATTCACAGTGCTTTTTCAGCCCAATCTGGGAACTCCTAGCACCATAAATGCCCACACCCGACTGCGCCAACCAGGATTCAATTCAATTTCTCTCAGGTTACACTCACACAGGCATATGCAGTCCCTGAATTACCCAATGAGGGTTCATAACCTCAGTGCATTTTTCACCGATTACTTGCTCTTGCATTTATCTTCAATTTAAGGGGTGTGTGTTATTTTATTTGCAGTTACCTAAAGGTGAAAGATCAACAAAAATAGTGACATTGTTATGTCCCTTTTAGCCAGGTCTTTGGTCCGGCTCGCTCCCCACACACACTGACACTGCCCCCATTCCACTCAGATCAGTGCTCTGCTGCTGGACTCACTTGTGCCTACCAGAATTGTCTACCAGGGCAGGCGGACCCTGCAGAGAGCATCTTCGAAATGGGACCGTGCAGGGCAGTCATCGCGATGCAGACTATGTGCTAATCTTAACGGTCGTGTTCCCCTGAGTACAACACTGCAGGCCTTTCTCTCACACTGACGGGCAGGCCCTGGTGAAATCCCAGACAGACTGTCATCCTGCTCACACTGCCATGGCCACTGGTCAGAAAAGTCCTGACTAGGCGCCAGATCCATGTAACCCAGAGAAGGCTGGGCCAGTAATTAATTGGCTGCAAACACTGTGGAAGCAGTTTACTGTTTGACACCTAACTAGCCAACAATGTTCACCCCTCCCAGTCCAGCTGAGTCAGTGAGAAGCTCATGATGATAATTGCAGCTGAGCCAGCAGCGCAGAACAAGCCGAAGCGTCCTAGCTGCCTATATGAATGAAGTGCCTTGTCACATATTATCATTGGTCCCAAGCTGTGATATGCATAACTAATGCATTTTAGTCCAGAGATGCAAACATTGGCACTAAAATGTTTTAGTGTAATCCCTGATGCATGGCACTTGGCACGACTGACTCTAGAAGTCTCTTGGCACTATACAGAGATATCACAGTGATAGTGATAAGTTGAATGGTCAGGTTGTTTGATTTTTTTCCAGATTTTTTGTAATAGTGTATAGATAGGGGATTTTGTTCCAAGCCCCTGTAACCCTCTACCGCACCTAAGTCTCTCATATTTGAAGTTGGGGATCCCAGAGAGGAGTTGGTTCTGCGACTGTAACATTTATCTCTGAGTATGCTTCCTAAATGTTCTCATCAAAAATTGGGGCCAGGTCCAAAGAAGATCTTATGTTCTATGCAGGTCTTCTTTTTTTTTTTTTTTAAACTCGTTTTAGGTACTGCTTGTGCTGCTGCAATTTCATGGCAAGCGATCCTTTCTCGCTGTGGAACCTAGACAACCAGCAATCACGCCACCATGGGCAAGGATAAGCCCACGCATTCTGCGACATCGCAAACGAACATAGAACAGTATACTACTGGGCCCACCAGCGGACAACCTGGACCTACCAAGGGAGATAAATCTGCTTCTTCATCCAGCGAACTCTCTACCATCCTTCAAGCCATCCAGATATCACAGGATGCCCTTGAGATGAAAATTGGAAAGGTGAGAATGAATGTGGCATTGCTTTGCCAGGATCCTATAAATGCCCCAGCACACATCACGGAAGCTGAATCTCAAATCTCCTCAGTTAAAGATGAAGTTGCCACTCTTAAAACCCTGGTCTCTAATCTACTTGCCGACACAACATAACTTCATACGTACGCCGGAGAGAGAGAGAGAGAGAGAGTTTGGCATTCCTAAAGGTACAGAGTGTACCGAACCTCAGCGGGTCACAGACTTTTTTTAGAACAATAGATCGAATCCTGGATGCACTCTGAACATTTATAATCCTGGTTTGCTATAGAAAGGGCCCATTGAGCGCTGACCCCCAAGTCTCCTC
This sequence comes from Triturus cristatus, assembly GCF_964204655.1. Lineage (NCBI taxonomy): Eukaryota > Metazoa > Chordata > Amphibia > Caudata > Salamandridae > Triturus > Triturus cristatus. Next base: position 1,433,974,557 of record NC_140591.1, on the reverse strand, counting down.
CAGGAGCCTCTCCCAGGCCAATGATCGCTCACATCCTTAATTATAGAGATAGGGATAATATCCTTGGAGACGCTCGTTTACGATTGGAGCTACAGTGTGGAGATGGTAAGGTTCTTCTCTTCCCCGACTACACCCGGCAGGTGCAGCAAAGACGACGCTCCTACAGCAGAAACTGAGGGCAATGGGTCTCCAATATCGCTTATTGTTCCCTGCTAGATTCAGAGTAATCCACGCTAACAAATCACACTTTTTTGATATTCCGGAATCCGCTTGGCAGTGGCTCACAGGCGATCACTTACTACGCAGACACACCGCTTCCTTGTCTCGTCAGTCTGGTTTTGCAGATTCAAAAGGACCCTTGATGATTCTCAAGCCATGCAGCCAGCACACTTGATCGCGGAGGAAATATCCAGCCGCTTGTTCCAAATCTCATTCACAATCCCCCCAGGGGCGACCCCGATCACCATCTACACTGCAGTCCAATCTAGCTTCTATTGGGGAGGAATGGGACAATCATCCAGATTTATCATCGTCAATGCCTGCTGCCCTCCACACAGAGAAAGACCTCTCTCGAAGCCCCATGATTTGATTCTTTAATTGCGCAGGGCTCCGCCATAAGGGAACTGCTTTGCATGTTTACTTGCTTTGTTTTTCTGCTATATTTGCTTCTCTGTATCTTCTTTATGAACGTTTCAATCACACTGGCCGTTATTGATTTATCCTTCACCAAGAAGGGACTCTTCACTTCGATGTCTCAATCACTGTATATGTTGTTTTCATTAACAATTTTTCTTTTCAGGGTGACAGCTGCTTCTGGGGTAGAGGTATGGGTGGGAGTTGGGGTGGGGATTCATACATATGTTGAGGACATTTCAGTTGCTCATATTTTATTGTATGTATGTTTCCTTTCCCTTGTTTTGACACACGCCTATATACAATAGCTTCATGAAGAAATGCGTCTCTAATCCCTAGAAACCGCTAAACACCTTTGGTGAGTCACAACAGCTAGGATCTATGGTTGGGGAGATACAAATGGGAAGTTGTTGTACTTGCTGGCCTCCTGTCAACAGGTGAATAGGATTATACCCGAAATTATTACTGAATATGGTCACCTGGGTTATACTCCTATGGAGATTGCACAAGAGTACACCTGCTATTGTCAAGGCTTGTACATGGCTCCCTTGGGGAGAAACACAGAATTCCCTGCCCAATTCCTCAATGGCGTTTTCCTCCCTTGCCTATCCCAAGCTAAAACCCACATGCTGAATGAACCCTTCACCTCTGAGGAAGTTGGGTAAGCACTGTCAGCCATGGCTTCGGTCACAACTCCTGGACCCGACCGCTTCCTTACAGAATACTATACTACATTCCGTGAGATACTGACTCCCCACCTTCTGTCCCTTGATAAAGAGGTGTGTCATAACAGTGCCTTCCCCCCAGAATTTAGATTCTGCTACAATAAAGGTGCTTCTTAAAACGCAACCCCCTTCAACGACCTGCACTGACTATCACCCAGTATCCCTTCTTAATGGTGAGGTAAAAATCTTTGCCACCAAGCTGGCTACTCGCCTCCAGCACGTTCTTTCTATGCTAATCCACCCAGACCAATGCAGCTTTATGCCGACCCGCAGTACAAGACATTGTCTCGGACACCTTCATGTGGCACTGGCTCACTGTCCTAGATTGCCAAACGATCTAGCCTTACTTTTTATTGATTTTGAAAAGGCCTTCGATACGGTGGACTGGGGCTACTTCCAACTAGTACTGGCCCGGGCTGGCATCGGACCTCTATTCAGAGGCATGGTTCGAGCTCTCTACTCTAAGTCTACTGCACAAGTCCAGATTAATGACATCCTTTCCACAACCTTCCCTATAGGACGGGGGACAAGGCAGGGCTGCCCTCTCTCCCCACTCCTTTTTGCGCTTGCAATTGAGCCCTTAGCTCATCTTGTCTGTACAGATACCCAGTTACAAGGATGGGTGTGGGATGCCCGTCAGGAGGCTCGCATAGCTCTGTATGCGGATGATGTTCTTCTTTATCTAGCGGACCCCGCCAGGAACGGTCCTCGATGTCTTCACCTCCTGCGATGCTTTAAAGATGCCATCGGATCTCAAAACTAATCCCTCCAAATAAATAGTAGTCCCCCTGACCCCATCTAGGGACTGCTTTGATTGGGAAACAAATAGTTCGAGGCATATGAGCTGCAGATTGTACACTTAGCATAGGTCGCCATCTGGTGTTGGGCCCGGATGTTTGCAGTTTGTTTTTCTTCTTGGACAGTCTTTGGAAGTCACGAGTTTGGTGACTCCTCCTTCGGTCCGTACTGCGCATGGGCTTCGGCTCCATCCTCAGATTGTTTTTTTCCGCCATCGGGCTCGGATGTGATACTTCGTGCTCCGGCTTCGAACTTCTACGGTTCCAGCCTCGACGGAAAATCCTCGATTCTTCGAGTTCCTTCATCATCTTCATCTCTCGAAGCGGCACTTTCTCCATCCCGTACATCGACACCGGCCTTCGGGCCCTCCGCGACTCCGGTCCCGGCCGATGGAAAGGACTCCGTTCAAAAAGTGCCCAAAATGTGGGTCTAAATTTCCCCACACCGACCTCCATCAGGTGTGTAACCTTTGCCTCTCTCCGGAACACGAGGCTAGAGACTGCCCCGCCTGCAAGTCTTTTCGATCGAAGAAGACCATCCGAGATCGAAGAGCTCGACGCACCATGGCGCACTCATCCTCTGCAGCTCCACCGGACATCTTCGGAGACGACGCCGAAGCTTCGGGGCAAACACACACCGAGCAGGAGGAAGACATCGTCAGCGCTTCCGAGGCCGACGACTCCGACGTGGAGGACGTTACACCAGCGCAGCGGGCCGTGAGTACTATGCCCCCTCCCACCCCCGCGCCGAAAACCAAAGAGACTCAGGTTACTCCCTCGCCTGCCGGCCTGGGCAAAACCAAAACCAAAACTTCGATCACCCCACCTTCGGGCCCGGTGTCGAAGCCCCCAAAGTCTCATGGCAGCTCGGGATCGAGCCAGCCAACACCCGGTGCCGAAAAACAGCATCCGGCACCGAAGACTGCAAAATCCAGCTCGACTCCGAAACCACCGGTGCCGAAGCCTGGACACTCGGTGCCGACCAAACACAAACACAAATCTGTCGGCACCGACGCTCCGGCGCCGAAACATCATTCGACGCCGAAACACCCGGAGACCTCAAAAAAGCATGGCGCACACAGACCATCGAAACCCCCGGTTCCGAAATCACCGGTGCCGACAGACGACTCGACACCATTGGCTCTGTTTACACCAGACCCTTTACAAAAGACTTTGTCCAAAGATCCAAAGACTGGGCTTTTGACTTTAACTACCAAGAAAAGACGCCTTGATGCTCCGGCTCCTCCTCCTCCACCCAAAAGGAAGGACTCTGCTACTTCTCCCCTCAGAGTGCCCTCCCCACCACCGCCTCCCCTACCCCCTCCACCTCTTCCACCGCCTCCACCTCACAGGTCTCCGCCACCTTTACCTCACTACGATCCGGCCCCATCCCCAGATCCGGATGATGGGGATCCGGACAATTACCCGGCGGACGCCCCAATGGATCCCACTCCACCAGGGACCCCAGATCCATGGGAGGATTACAATAACCCTGATATACCCAATGTACCTCAGGACGACCTATACCCATCAAGGCCGTCTCCTCCAGAGGACTCCTTAGGGTTTCATCATTTAGTGCAGAGAGCAGCACACTACCATGGGGTGGACATGCACAGTGAACCAGTAGAAGAAGACTTCCTACTGGATACATTTGATATACAAGACAAATCTACTTCCATTTTACCCATGCTTAAGCGTGTCACCAAGCACGCTACAGAGGTGTTCAAAGACCCTGTCAGAGCCAGAGTACTGAACCCTAGAATAGAGAAGAAGTACAAGGCGGCACCCACAGACCCTGCTTACATCAAGGGCCCTGCTCCCCTAGATTCCCTAGTTGTCTCCACAGCTAGAAAGCGGGCTAACTCCCAATCCTCAGGAGATGCCCCACCGCCAGACAAAGAATCTAAACTTCTGGACGCGTCTGGTAAACGCACCGCCTCCCAAGCTGCAAACATGTGGCGCATTGCAAACACACAAGCACTGCTTGCGCGATATGATAGAGCACACTATGACGAACTAGAGGCTCTTATGCAGCACCTTCCAGAAAAAAACAAGCACAAGGCTCATGACCTGATACAGGAGGGTAAACTAATTACAAACACCTCCATTAAGTGTGCCCTCGATGCAGCCGACACTGCTTCTAGGGCCATAAATACCAGTGTCCTGCTTCGTCGCCACGCCTGGCTCAGGATCTCAGGGTTCAAGCCTGAAGTCCAGGCATCCATACTCAATCACCCCTTTGACCAGGAAACACTCTTTGGGCCAAAGGTAGACGAAGCGCTCGAAAAGATGAAGAAAGACACAGACACAGCAAAGTCTATGGGGGCACTCCAAACACAAGCCTCCAAACGTTCCTTTCGACGCTCGTCCTTTCGTGGCACAGGCAGAGGCTCCTCCACCGATAACGCCTCTACCTCCTACAAGTCCCCTCCTCAAAATACCTTTTCAAAGGGCAATCAGAGAGGTGGTTACAGGGGTAACAACAATAAGGGCAGGGGCAAAACCAACAACACCCGTTCTGCCACCCCCCCCGCACAATGACTCCCCTCCGCTCCCCCCAGACCATTCCACTCCGGTCGGGGGCAGACTACAAAACTTTATCCACGTATGGGAGTCCATAACATCGGACAAATGGGTGACCCAAATCATTCGGTCAGGGTACTGTCTAGAGCTAACATCTACCCCACCCAATATCCCACCAAGGCACCGTCCAATGTCTCAAGAACATTCCACACTGCTCAAACAAGAGGTACTCTCACTCCTGCAAAAACACGCTATAGAGCAGGTCCCCGTCAATCAACGAAATCTAGGGGTCTACTCTCTATATTTCTTAATACCAAAGAAAGACGAGACCCTCAGACCCATTCTGGACCTCCGGCCTCTAAATGCCTACATACATTCAGACCATTTTCACATGGTCACTCTACAACAAGTCCTCCCACTCCTCTGCCAGGGAGACTTTCTCACAACCTTGGATCTGAAAGACGCATACTTTCACATTCCAATACACCCCTCTCACAGGAAATACCTCAGGTTCGTGGTGGACGGGCAACATTACCAATTCACGGTTCTCCCCTTCGGGGTCACCACTGCACCACGAGTGTTTACCAAATGCCTAGCAGTAGTAGCAGCACACCTCAGACGTCAACACATTCACGTCTTCCCTTACTTAGACGACTGGCTGATAAAAGCCACGTCCTACCACCAATGTGTGCAACATACAAACAGCACCATCCAACTGCTCCACCAGCTAGGCTTCACGGTGAACTACCAAAAGTCCCACCTCATACCATCTCACACAAAGCAATATCTCGGGGCCACTATAGACACCTCCAAAGGTATTGCCTATCCAAACTCAGCCAGAATCACAAGCATTCAAGCCTTACGCAAAACATTCCTTCCCCAACACTCTCTTCCAGCAAGAGTGTTCATGAAGCTCATAGGAATGATGGCGTCTTGCATATTTATAGTGCCCCATGCAAGACTCCACATGCGTCCACTTCAAGAGTGCCTAGCACAACAGTGGAACCAGGCCCAGGGTCAGCTGACGGATCTGGTGTTGGTGGACGGCCGCACACATCACTCTCTGCAGTGGTGGAACACCACAAACCTTTCCAAAGGACGGCCGTTCCTGGACCCGGTTCCTCAGGTGATTCTAACAGCGGACGCATCGCTCTCCGGCTGGGGAGCGCACCTCCTACACCTCACAATGCAAGGTCTATGGACGCCACAGCAAAAATCGCTCCACATCAACCATCTGGAGCTCTTGGCGATCTTTCTAGCCCTAAAATCTTTCCAAAAACAAATTTCGGGCAAAGCAGTCCTCATTCGCACAGACAACATGACTGCGATGTATTATATACAAAAACAGGGGGGGACACACTCTCCCCAGCTCTCCCGCTTAGCCCAGAGCATATGGAGATGGGCAATTCCCCAAAACATCTTTCTCCTGGCACAGCACGTTCCAGGAGTACAAAACACCATAGCAGATCTGCTCAGCAGACAAACGCAACAACTACACGAATGGGAACTGCATCCACAAGTTCTTCACCCATTCTTCAAACAGTGGGGGCACCCTCAAATAGACCTCTTCGCCACCCACGAAAACAAAAAATGCCCAAGCTTCGCCGCCAGATACCCACACCCATTGTCCAAGGGCAATGCGATATGGATGAACTGGTCAGGCAGATTTGCATACGCCTTTCCACCTCTCCCACTAATTCCATTAGTGGTCAGGAAGCTACAACAGCACTCCCTCACACTCATTCTGGTAGCTCCAACGTGGGCCAGGCAGCCGTGGTACACCACGCTACTACAACTATCAGTGGTACCACATCAAAAACTGCACCTTTCCCCATGCCTCCTAACCCAGAACCATGGAGAAATCAGGCACCCGGACCCAGCTCAGCTCAACCTGGCGATCTGGCTCCTGAAATCTTAGAATTCGGATACCTTAACCTTCCCCCTGATTGCATGAACATCATCATGGAAGCCAGACGTCCTACCACTAGAGCATGCTATGCCGCAAAGTGGAAAAGATTTGTAATTTACTGCCGTAACAATACAATCAACCCCCTAGATGCATCCATACAGCACATCATATGCTATCTGCTCCATCTTCACAGGTGTAACCTGGCATATTCATCCATACGCCTACACCTAGCAGCGATCGCTGCTTATCTACAAAACAGGCAGCATTTATCACTCTTCAGAGTGCCCGCTATTAAAGCCTTCATGGAAGGCCTTAAACGAGTAATTCCTCCCAGGGCACCACCTTCCCCTGTATGGAATCTAAATTTAGTTCTTACACGACTAATGGGTCCGCCCTTCGAACCAATGCACAAATGTGAGCTACAGTTTCTCACCTGGAAAACAGCTTTCCTTGTAGCTATCACTTCCCTTAGAAGGGTTGGTGAAATACAAGCGTTCACCATACAGGAACCCTACATACAAATGCATCACAGCAAGGTCATACTTCGCACAAATCCGAAGTTTCTGCCCAAAGTCATTTCCCCCTTCCACCTCAATCAATCAGTGGAATTACCTGTCTTCTTTTCGCAACCCCAATCTGTTGCAGAAAGGGCCTTACACACACTTGATGTAAAAAGGGCGTTACTATACTACATACAAAGAACGCAACCCTTCAGGAAGACTAAACAATTGTTCGTTTCCTTCTCTCCACCACATAAAGGCAACCCCATTTCAAAATCAGGGATAGCTAGGTGGATTGTAAAATGCATACAAATTTGCTATCAAAAGTCAAAGAGAACATTATCTGTTCCCCCTAAAGCCCACTCTACAAGAAAGTTAGGGGCTTCTATGGCTTTTCTAGGGAATATACCCTTAGATGACATCTGCAAGGCAGCCACATGGTCTACACCGCACACCTTCACAAAACACTACTGTGTAGATGTGCATTCCAAGCAGCAAGCTAGGGTGGGCCAGGCTGTACTAAAGACACTTTTTCAAACAGCTGCAACGGATACCGGTGGTCGCCGCTAAGGTTGGGTACTGCTATATAATCTATGCTAAGTGTACAATCTGCAGCTCATATGCCTCGAACGGAATATGCTACTTACCAGTATGCATCTGTTCTTGGCATGTAGAGCTGCAGAGTTGTACACGCCCACCCGCCTCCCCGGCTACCTGTATCCGTTCCAGTACATCTTATTTAGATACAACACATGGGTTTCTCACTGTTATTACTACGCTCCATCATTTCCCTGTTGGCGAAAAACAATCTGAGGATGGAGCCGAAGCCCATGCGCAGTACGGACCGAAGGAGGAGTCACCAAACTCGTGACTTCCAAAGACTGTCCAAGAAGAAAAACAAACTGCAAACATCCGGGCCCAACACCAGATGGCGACCTATGCTAAGTGTACAACTCTGCAGCTCTACATGCCAAGAACAGATGCATACTGGTAAGTAGCATATTCCTTCCTCTCTGTCGGCTCAGTTTAAAATATGTAGGCATCTGGGTCACCCTGAACTCACCTGGACCCGCAATCTTCAACCACTGGTTAAAAAAGCTAGGGCTGACCTTGCTGGATGAAAATCCCTCCCCTCGAATATTATGGGCCGTATAGCTTTATATAAGATAATGATTCTGCTATGGATTCTATAAATTGTACAAAATTTACCGTTTCACTTGCCACAGACTTGGTTCCGGGCCTTACAGGGAACAGCCACATCCTTCCTATGCCATGGATCTCAACCTCGTCTTCCATATGCTCACTGTCAGCGAGGTCCCTATGATGGTAGACTTGGGATAACTAATCTTTATCTCTGTTATTTGGCCTCTCATCTCCTAGTCATCCATGTCTGGTTTATTGGGGTGGGAGGTCAGATCCCACTTACCAGTTGGAGCTATCATTTTTGGGATTTACTCAACTACAAGCTATGCTTTATGGATCTCCCATCCCTAACTCAATGCCCCAGTTGACCAGAACGTTTCTCTTAGCGTGTACAGTGGAAGACAAAACTTACATACAGCAAACACCTCTTTTGCATGGCACATGGGTGAAGGAGATGGCAGCAATGCAAGGTTTTAAGAGCTGGCACTTTATTGGTATTACCCAATTGGGCAAACATCTGGTCCGGGACATACGTTCTTTTCAAGACCTTCAAACTACTTACTTCCTTGCCCATACTCAATTCTATAAATACCTCCAACTCCGACATGCACTTCACGCTCATATCCCAGAAATTGACATCCTGTCCAAGTTAGTCCACTTGAGGCCAAGCTTCTTATGGGCAGCATAGGCCATGGTGGAATCTCCCATATTTATCGTACCTTGATAATCAATGCCCCAGGCAATTTCAACCTTCTCAGAACCTGCTGGGTGGGCCCTATTGAGGATGAGGTCTGGAGGGATGCACTGATGGCTCCTAAGGTGCTCACCATCGCTACTAGATTGCGGCTGATCCAAACATATTATCTTTATTATGCCTACCTCTCCCGGTCCTAATGCATAGAGTGGGATTACTTCCAGATCCCTCCTGCCCCTGTTGTGGAATGGACCCAGCCGATTTCTTTCATATGGTATGGTCCGGCTCTTTAATTTAAAAACGATTGGTCTGTAGTGGTCTAGGACTTAAGTGGTCCCAGGATAGGAAGTCCCTCTTTCCCCTTTACTGATAGCACTTTGTGTCTTGGTGGGCCCCGGAGGCACAAGAGCTGAGCAGGCATTTCAGGGGACGGCCCTTTTAGTCGCCAAACGTGATAGTGCTGCTCGATGGATGTCTCCTAGTTGCCCCACCATGTTGCTATGGCATAAGGGTGTGGAATGGTGTGCACAACAGGAAAGACCAGTCTATGAGGCAAGGGGTTGGCCCAATAAAAATGGGCAAGTATGGGGGAAATGGCTGGGCTAAGTTGTCTAAAATTGTATTTACTTCTGTGATGTGGATGTTGCCTTATACAACTGTACTGTACTACCTGAATGTCGTTGATTTGATCAAACGCTGTCTCATTTTCCATACCAAGATACCAGTGTGTCACTTTACTCTGTTTTACCATCTTTCTTGGTTAAAATCAGTAAAATCTGTTTATAAAAAGAAATGTTTCAGAAATCTCAATGTTGTAAGATTTTCACCCTCATGAATTTCTGTATAAAATGCTAAATAGGACTGTGTATTTTTTTGAAGAAATCTTTAGAAAGTTGGTCTGGGATCATGCCAAGTAGGACATTAATGATAGGAGGTATCCTAATTTTCATTATTTCATATTTTCCCCACGAGGTGATATATTTAGGTGGTCACAAGCCTAATAGTTGTTTGACCATATTTAGAGTTGTCTTTTCTTTTCATTATGCTTTGCTGTATCATTCAAGTGAGTTTAAACTAGTCAGGATATTTTATTCTAGTATTCTCCCATGTATGGCCTGCGTTTTTTGGTTGTTTTTTGTTTTTTCACAGATTATTTAATGGTTGCTCTTAATTTTTTTCTCTGTTCAGTTAGTAAACTGGAACTTTACCATATCTGTCAATTACTTTCAGTATGAAGGTAGTGACTTATTTTGGCTCCTCTGAAAATGTAAGAATGTCATCAATGTATTTATATGTGCCAAATTTAAAGATATATCTTTTATATTAGGATCTTAATTGATAAGAATTAGGTGGAGAATTAGAAATGGGAATGGATGGCATCCTTGCCTTATTCTTTGTTGAAGTAAAACCTGCTTGAATTGGTGACTATTGATACAAGTTCTTTCCGACAGATTTTGCTATATAGTCATGATCACATGTTTGAATTCCTCCCTTACTGAAGCACTGCATGCAGAAAACCCAGGAAACCTTATCAAAGGCATTTTCTGCATCCAGTGCCTTGGAAATCTTATCAAAGGTCTTTTCTGCATCCACTGCCAAGACAACTGTGGGAGGGAATAGGAGTTGGCTTTTTTTTGATGTGGCTAAAGAACATAGTGTTTCTCGCTTGCTAATCTCCCTATCATAAAGCCACTCTATGTTGGATGTATTAAAGCATTTAGAACTCATTCGGGTCTCTTTGCAAGGATGTTTGTGTAGATTTTACACCCCACATTAATAAGTGAGATTTGACATATTTTTTTCATTAAAAATTCACATTATTTTATTCATTGGCAGCCGACATGTTTCTTTTCCATCAGGACATTCTCAAGGCTGTAAATAATAAATATATACTTATAAATATCTTATTAAATATTAAAACCAAAATATTTTTCTTAAACATCTTATTCAATAAAATAAAAATGAAAAACAGATCTTTCTAAATACAAGGATTTCCAGTTTTAACACCACTTAATTGAATCAAAAAACCATATGCATCTGTATAGAACAATTGTATTTACAATATCCCAAAAAACTGTTAATTCTATAATTTCATATCTTGTACACATCTTTGGGTAGTATGTGATGGGTCTGTGGTACTACCTGTTCATATTGTAAAGTTCCTTGTGTTCTAAGTGTGGGACCATACTCAAATTATAGATCACTCAAATATTGAGTTGGGGCCACCCAGTGCAAGTGTAATGCATGCACATTTAGACCCACCAGGAATTGCTATTTAATATTTGTACTTTTTTTACATTAGGAATTGCTTTCCTAATTGCTTTCCTAATTGTGATTCAGTAAGGACCGCAATTAGGAAATCGGCAATTCCTACTTTTTGTACATATGACTCTAAGATATCCCTATAACCCTAAGATATCCCAATCTATAAAGGTATATATTTCCAAAATTAGGAGACTACTGTCGTACGGAATACTGTATGTCCCCTACGAATACTGCCATTCGCAAGCGAAGTCACTTCGGGCATGATTATGCCTTAGGCGATCTTACTGGCCACCTGCCGTTTTATAAGTGTCCCGTGGTGCTGGTGGTGTGTGGCCAGCGGAATAAGGTGGTGGCACACTTCGGCTCTGGAAATGAGCCGGAAGCCAATGCCAGCCATACTACGATGCCAGATAGTTGGAGGTACTTTTTTCTTGCATCCTGTTGTGCAAGTGAAACATTGCGCACACCCGACCTGAAGGCATTGGAGACTAGCTACATTAAACATAGGCACATTCACCCTCGAGCCGTTAATTCTGCTCCTTCCCTGCCTTTCTACTGACCCTAGCATGGCGGTGCCAAAAACAGGTTGGCAGAAAGGCAGGTCCTGATTGGGAAGGCAGTGAGCTGTATGGGAGCCCTTCCATGGGCCACCTCTGCCACCGCCGCCCCAGGAGCAGAAATGTCGGCGAGGTGGCGGTCCTGAGGCAGTGTTCCCACTCACTTCCTGGTCGGGCAATCAGACCGCCAGGCAAGCGGGCGTGAGGACTGCCGAAAACTGACTTCCTGCCGTCATCATAAGCAGGCCCTAAGTCGATATTCTATACTTATCTGAGTGAGAGATTAAGGATAGACTACCTCCTTAATTAATTTAGTTTTTCGGGCTGTCCAATAAAAGTATAGTCTTCCTATGTTGGTACTTAGCCCATTATTTCAATTATTGTCTGTGGAATTATTGTCTGTGTCGCAGGTCCCTGTGCAACTGCAAGATTCCCAACATTAGTACCTGCTGTCCGGAATACGTACTGTATCGGTAACCAATTCTTGCAATAATTTTCATTGTGGATTTATATTAAAAAATGTGTATATCTGAATGTGGTGTGTATCCTGCTAACACTAGCCATGTAGGTTCTGTAAAGCTTAATGAACTCATTCTTACTGACTCTGCTACATGTGTCATGTCCCCATTGAACAATAATGCATGTTCTTGATAACTTATTTAGTATATCCTTACTTTATTATGATATATAAACAGGAGTGCATATTGGCTTAAATGTGGCAGAGTGAGCTTGTGCAACGTCTACCCATGAATAGAATATTTCAAAAGAATGAACTAGACTCACTGTGACTACCAGAATTAGTTCACTTATGATAGCATGAAACCCTCTTGATATCAAGTGATCATTTAATTGACTTCTAGCATTCACCTTTATTTGTAGAGTCCCACCCGCTGATTCAGTAGGTTCTGCCACTCTTCCTATTGTCATGGAATATCGAAGATTGTGGTCTCTCCGAGATCTGTGAACAGGTCATATAATTTACTTTAAAAAAAACCTCATGAGCATGATGAGAGAAATAATTTGGGAATTATTTTTCACATCCTTGTTAAACCCTGAATCTATTAGGTTTTTCTTTAAGCACCATCTATTCAAATTAATACTTGCCTATATGTAGCAGAAGGATACTACCAAAACGTTAAATTTATTCTGCTGAAAGTGGCTTCCTGCTAGTGAATGTCTACTGCATCTAATTTTCAGCAAATCTACATATCCATTTATAAGTTAAGACAGGTTTTCTTTAGTGTTCCTTCTAAGTTAATAAACAACGAGGACCTGATTCACAAAGGTAAATTACACTTTTGAGTAAGTTTACTACTATGGGGCCGATTCCGGGTCGGAAGGGCACCGAACGCGATCCGGCCGGAAAAACTACACGCCGTACGTGTGTTTTCCGCCCGACTCGTACAACTGTACGAGCGAGCAAGTACGATGCGAGCTACATGAAATTCTCCAACCGAGTCGTTTCCGGGTCCGAACCGCTCCGTACGTCGCGGTTGTAAGCTAACCGTGGCGTGCAATGGATGCGATGCACGACCGAGCCAGTACAAAGCACGCGTCGGACAGCCATTAACTTCTATGGGAGTCCGACCGAACCGAGTCCGACAGCATACGGCCACATCGTACTCGCTTGGTCAGACTGCAGGACTCCGGCTCGGTCGGAAAACACTCCAGATCCGGCTCGGTCGGAGTGCTTTCTGATCCGGATCGGAATCTGCCCCTTTGTGCTTATTCACAAAATCAGAGTGTAACTTAACTATTGTTAAAACAGTAGTATGTACAACACCAAACATGACCATCCACCGGTACTGCAACACCCTCCCATGGAAGAAATGGTGGTAGGGAGTTAAAATAAAAACCCCTAGGAAATAATATTAAATTAAATTCAATTATTTAAAATAGTTACAACATTAAGTACATAAAATTAAATGTTTAAAAATATTTTAAATTAGTGCATATTTATTATTTAATTATAAACTATTTAGTACACTCTTTTGAATTTAAAAATTAATGTAGCAACATTTTTTATAAAAATATCTAAATTAATTTATATTCTATTCATCACATTTAATAATCATTAATGCATAGTAAAAGGCTTTTTGTCTTTTAGATGTGAATGTATTTTTTAATTTAACCTTAAAAAACAAAATCAAATTAATGTTTCCATTAATCACAAATTTATTTGAAAAGTAAGTGAATATTGCTGTTGTATTTTATATTTTACATTTAAAAATAAATATATAAAATGTTTTTACATTATTATTTATTCAACACAAAAATAGTACTAATATTAAAGTTACATTTCTTTTTATTTTGCCCTCTATTTACCTTGCGGAGACCTCCACCACAACTGCGGAGTCACCATGTGCTAAAGTCTACGGAAAATTGCATTAGTTGCAATAGTTATACATGGGGGCATTCTGGTTTTACAGATTAGGATTTGCTGATGAGTGACCCATTAAGGTGACTTAGACCTATGGGATCGAGTCTGCATTTAAGGGCTAGTTGTCTTCTGTGCCCTTTCTTTTGTATACACTTCCTGCAGTTTGCAACGCCCTTTACAGCAGTGGTCTTCAAACTTGTCAATGTTTCACCCCCACATGTAATTTAAAAAATCAGCAGCGTTATCAGAGAGTGAAAAATATATTTTCTTACAATTATTGTATAAAATTGGCAGCTCTAAACATATTTAGCAATTCAAACACTGCAGTTTTGTCCAGTTATCCCTTTAAAAATTCCAATCAAATACATTATTTCCAACCTGCCAATTTCAGACTAGACTGCCTCAAAGTGTAAATAATTTTACAGTGTGATTAATTAATTAGAAATTAGTAGAGGGACTTTGAGGATAATTTGAAGACCACCTATACTTTGACACCTACTTCCAACCAGGAAATTAATGAAAAAAGACCCATTAAAAAGACCCGATGGCCCATTAAAGAGCGTCGCAATGCCACTCTGTTTTCTTTTACTAAAAAGACAGCCGTGTTTTAAGCATCATGTTTGTCTGTTCCCTAAGGGCATAATAAATTCTCCTTTTTGCACATCTGACACCCCCTCCCCTGCCCCCCCCAAACCCCTCCTCCCCCTGAGATCAATTCAGGGCCCCCAAAGTCAGGCATCCCCGAAATTGTGGAACTTTAGAGGGTCTTCCCATTCTTTTTTTATTTTTCTTTCCTTCTGCCATTTTGTATATATTGGTATTTTGTGGATAGTATTTAGTTTAGCGTATATTAAAGTACTTTTCTTGTTTAAAGACAAAGCACTAACATTGATTTATTGACTTTTACTGGTTGGGTAGCTTAGTTCTGAGTTTCTAGCCCATATACCTTCCTGAGTGAACCTTGTACTCCTCAATTTCACTATCCTTGAAGGCAAGTGCCAAAAGGGGTAATTTGTTCCTAATTTGAGATTCCACATATGACACCAAAAGTGAAAGACCCCATTTGTCACAATTGGGGCTCATAAACCTGTGACTGCGGTGGGACCCTCCAAATCGGACTTCTATCAGCTAACATTAACATCACTTATCAGTGTTACTCAATGGAAGACCAGCTGCTTGTCAATGGCCAACAGGCTTTCTTGCATATTCCTACCTTTTGGCCAAAGACTCTTAATTCAAGAAGCCTATTGAAACAGTTTTTCAGTATCATGGGCATAGTACTGGAATTGAAGGCAAATGATTGAATTAGGTGTCCTAGAAACCTTACAATTGTTGCAAAAATGTTGTTGTACATTAATATTGTTGAATAAAATTATGACGATAAGAATATTGTAGGATATAATATTGAGGTTGAGAATATAAATGTTTTTACTTTGTTAAAAATATTGAAGAATTTATATATTTTTTCAAAATGTTTTATTAGTTTGTGGTATGTTATTTTATTGTTAATTATTTGTTATTATTTTTAATAAGGTATTTTTGTTGGTTTAGTAATGAATGTAAAGATTTATATTTTAAATTTGATTTCTTTTGTTTAATTACGTGTGAAGGGGAGTACAATGGGAGGTATAATAGTTTATACATTAATTTATTAACAAGTGGTTAATTAAATTCGTTTTTTTTACATTGATTTATTTATATATCTGTTTTTGTGTATTTCTTTAATGTATTAAGTTTAATATTTTTTGTTATCTTTAGTGTAATGTTTGTGCACATTTTATATATTTTACTTTGTTTAAATTATTTGTAAGTATTAGAAACAGTTGTTGGTCTTGTGGAACAATAGGGAGGGAAGTGTTAAATATATGTTTTAATTATCTTTAATTGTTCATTTTTGTTAAATATGCAACTTTGAATTTATTTTTTGAGAATATTTTATGAGTCTTTGGTCGTTGTTTTGGAAAAATGTTAAATATAAATTTGTATTTGTGTAATTATTGTAATTATAATACATTTGTGTTTATTATGGTTGATAAATTATGTTTTTTTTTCTTTTTTGATGGGTTGTTTGGTTTATAGGTAAGCAAGAGAAGTGTAAACCACTGCCAAGACTGAACCAATCGACGCAGAGAGGTCGAGGGATGAGGAAAAACATGGCGGCCGCCAGCTAGAGCGGTCCGCACGCTCCTACTAGCCTCCTGAGACCCCTGCTGCTTTATCGAGAGTTGCCGATAAACATACGGCCATGTCCAGGCTTTGAAGAATTATTGTAATCCGCTAACACACTGACGATCATTGGCACTGACGGATGTGTTTGCCGGTGACTTTTCAAGTATCGGCGTCTGTTCCGGTGTTTCTCCCGAACTGGAGACGGGCAGCCGTGGAGCTTAGGCGCGGCCGCTGCTCGGGGAACCCTCACCGCGTCTTCCCTCGGTGGGGGAACAGGAGCAAGGATTTCTCCGGCGACGACGTCGAGGGATACAGTGTTGCGTAGGTTCCGCCTTGTGGGGGAGACATTGGAGCCGGAGGCGGATCGAGCAGTGGTAGACTCGGAGGAACCAGCGGACGGCACAGCCTTGGCAGAAAGTAAGGTCTCCGTTCCAAGTAGGGGGGAGAGCAAGACGGGCTCAAAGAAGTGTAGGAAAAACATTGCTAATCCTCGTTTAGGGTGTACAAGAAGTAGGAATAAGAGTCAGAGTAGGGAGCCTAGGCTGGATGAAAATAAACTACCGCTCCCAGAGTGCACCTTGGGGCAGGTCTCTAAGTTAATTTCGGGCGAAATTAAAGGGGGGTCAGCCAATGAGCAAAAAAAAAACATTAGACAAAAAAAAAAAAAAAAACAGGAATTAGAAAGCTCCAGGGGATATAGCCCCCTCACTGCGCTCCTATTTTAAAGTGTTACCCCAGATTTTAGAGATCACGCAGGAAATGGCTACATCTAAGGGAGGCAGTAGGCAATCCAATAAGCAACAGGTTATTCCCAACGTTACCCCCAGCGTAAGTCCCTCTTCCGGACCTCCTGCTAAGGTGGTAATGTCTGAGGGTTCATCGGAAGCTATCTCACCAGACTTGGCTGTGGTCATCGTTTCAGAGACTGCTATTCTTAATGAACCGTCTAACCAAAAAGTTGAGGTGCTATCGGGAGGGACGCTAGGTTCAAATGTAACGGATGAGGTGAGGACAGAGGATGGAACGGATCGGGGTCAGGAATCTCTAAGGGGGGGAGACACTCTGGAGGCTCTAGTCAGCTCAATTAATGCAATGAGGGAAGAGATAAGGCATGACTTTGTAGTGTCGAAGTCTAACCAGAACGACATAAGAGCAACATGTGAGCTCCTAGGTCAAAAGGTGGAGGGCCTATGCGAAAGGACTGGCGCATTGGAAAACTCAGTTGGTCTTCTAACAACTGATCTAGAGGCTGCCAGGTCCAAAATACAAGCCCTTCAAAGAGATGGGGATGACATGAGAGAGAGGGTCGAGGTCTTGGAAAATTATTCAAGGCGCAATAACATCCGACTCTTAAAAATTCCAGAAGGTAAAGAAGGAGCAGACCTTAAAGGCTTCATAATCCGATCTCTGAAGGAATCCCTTAACTTAGTAGAAACAGCGGAAGAATTAGATAAGGACATTCAGCGAATACACAGAGACCCTTTCCGTCTAAATCCGGCTAGATCTAAACCCAGGAAGGTGCTAATCAACTTCTTGACCTATGCACTCAAGGAAAAGATCTTAAACCTTGCTCTGAAGGCCAGAATATTGAAGTGCTCAGACTTCTCCTTTGAAATACGTTCGGATCTGTCCAAAACCACACTGGACAGACAGTGGGAGCTGGGGCAACGCATGGACAAATTCAGGTCTTTAGGAGCCGCAGTGCAGATGAGGTTTCCGGCTTTTTTACGGATTATGTATAACAACAAAATGCACAATATTCGCTCTGTTCACGATGCTGATGATCTACTAAATCTCATTAGGGAACAGGCCCAGACTACAAAATGATGGGTTGTGAGAAATTCCCTCTCTAGTTTTTCCGGGTCCTCACACATAACTGTTAACGGTGATGCCTTCAATTTCAGTTTCTGGCCTCTCCCCTCCATGGAGCTTAGAATAAGGTATATATATACACGAGGGTGTTAGCGTATAGTGCAGTGGGATTACTTTTTAACACTTAGAAAATCGTAAGTTTAATAGATCCTTCTTTGTTACTTATTATTTTTCTGGATTTTGGATTTTTCTTTTGCGCCTATAATAGTTGGCACAGGTAGTTAGCTACTATACAATATAAGCAGCAGGGGGGTTGTAGGGTAAGGCTGTAGGTGGGCGTAATCTGGCCAGTCATCAGGCTAGAATAGTTAGGGGTGGGTTTTTCCAGGGGGGTGGGGTAGGAGTGGGGGTGGTGGTGGGGGGGATGGGTATCGCATCAAAAAGCCTCATTTGTCTACCTTTTTTACTTTCTCAGGCCAAGCTTTGTTTATAAAAGATTCTCCAATATATTAATCTAAATAGTAATCATATGGAGGAGCGAAACAATGAAGGAGCTGGAATAAGAAACATAGAATGACACTAACACATTACATCTCCTGGAATGTCAATGGCCTGCGTGGGAGAGGTAGACGTGATTGTATTTTACAATATCTGAGAGACTCTCAGGCGCAGGTGATAGCTCTTCAGGAGACACACCTTCTTAAAACAGAGGCTACAGCTTTGTTAAAGAAACATAAGTGGGTTGACAAATTTTGTTCAACAGATCATAATGCCAATATTAGGGGGGTCATATTCATTTTTAAAAAAACTGCCAAAGCTCAGATTTTGGAATGTAAAGAAGATCACTCAGGGAGATGGCTATTAGTGAGAGTTTCGTTAGATGCTCAGATTTATACCTTAGTGGGCTATTATGGCCCTAACTCTGATGATCCATCATATTTGGATGTGATCAGGAATCATCTAATATTAGTTCAAGACCCAGTAATTTGGATGGGGGACTTTAATATAGTTCTCAATCCTAGGCTGGACAAATCTGTGAAATCTAGAGTTTGTAGCTCTGCTAAATCTAGGTGCACCATCCTAGCAATTATGACACAACTTGGTTTGGCGGACGTATGGAGAGAGAGAGCGGGCAACAAGTTAGGGGTATCCCTTCGGAATAGCCGCTTTAAACATAAGTCCAGAATTGACTACGCACTTTTCAGCTACTGCCTAAAGGACACTCTTTTTACGATAGATTATCTTCCCTCTCACCTCTCAGACCACTCTGCACTGGCATTCTCTTTAAAACGGGGAAACTCCATAAAACACTCATCCTGGTCCTTCGACCGGACTCTCTTGTTTGAAGATGAAGAGGTTAAATTTTTAGCAACTGAGTCCTTAATCTTTTTCGATATTAATAGGGATTCGGCTGGCTCCACCGTTGTCTGGGAGACATTTAAGGCCTTTTTAAGAGGTCAGATAACCAACAGAGCCTCTTTTAGGCGGAAGACATATAGAGAGCAGGTTGCTAGTCTTGAACAAGAGATGAAACTCCTAGTGTTAAGGATTGACTCTCCCCTAGCAACTATACAGGAACAAGATAAATTGGCCGATTTAAAATCACAACTCAATAACATCTTACAGGAGAGAGTAAACAAAAGATGGGAAGCGTTTAAAACCTCCCAATTCGAATTTGGTGAAGCCGCAGGAAAAGTATTAGCTTGGAAAATAAAAGCTGAACAAGCTATTAAATTCATCAAAGAAATTAGGATAGAAGGCTAGGCTGTGACAAGATCCACCCAAATCGAAATAGGGAGAGCCTTCTTTGAACTCTTCGAGGAAATATATAAGGAGGTTGTCCCTAATGACCAGCAAGCAAGAGATAGTTGGCTGGAAGCTATTACCCTCCCATCCCTCTCGACAACTCAAAGTAAGGCCTTGGAGTTCGAGATCACAGAGGCGGAGGTGATCAAAGCCATTCATCAACAAAAAAAAGGGAAAGCGGCTGGCCCAGATGGGTTGCCAGGGGAGATATACAGATCCCTGGAGAATGTCATCGCCCCCGTGTTGATGACCTTATTTAATGGTATCTTAATAGATGGGGAGTTGCCGCCCAAATCTTGGGGGGAGGCTACAACCATACTTATCCCGAAGCCTGGGAAATCTCCCCTCGAGTGCGGGTCATATAGACCAATATCACTATTAAATAACGACTATAAAATCTTTGCAACAATCATGTCAGCTAGATTGGCGAGTGTTATTGGTGCTATAGTCCATCAGGATCAAAAAGGTTTCATTAAAGGTCGACAATTAGTCGATCTAACACACCAACTAATAGGAGCCATAGACATCGCCACTGCCTTCTCCCTACCTATGGCCACTCTAACCTTGGATGCAACTAAGGCATTTGACAGAGTCAACTGGCTCTACCTCACAGATGTTCTTAAAAAATTTAATTGTGGGGAAGGTTTTTGTAGAACTATTAAGCAGCTCTATAATACACCTTCAGCCAGACTACTGATTAATGAGGTTTTGACAGAGCCCTTTAATATAACCAGAGGTACGAGGCAGGGCTGCCCGCTTTCCCCTCTCCTCTTCAACTTATATATAGAACCATTTGCCCAGCTTTTGCGTGAGGAGGCTAATATTCCATCTTTTAGCTTTGGAGAATGGGAAAGACGGGTAGCACTCTATGCGGATGACATTTTGATCTTTACTTCAGATCCAGTAAAGGCATTTCCCGTAGTCATCAAACGGGCAGAAGAGTTTGGTCTTATCTCTGGTTACGACATAAACTCCAGTAAGAGCGAAATAATGGTCTGGAACCTACCGGATATACAGCTGGGGGCAAACATTTCTACATCCATGCGATATCTTGGCATAAGAATTACTCAAGAATTGGACAGTATAGGACAAACCAATTTGAACAGAATATACACCGAGACCAAAAAACTTTTAAAATCTTGGACTCGCCTGCCACTTTCCATAACGGGTAGGGTGAACCTGGTAAAAATGTCCATTCTCCCTAAGTTTACGTTCATTTTTAACGCGATCCCCTTGGCATTTGATCCCAAATTAATTGAAAAATGTCAACAAGAAATAAACTCCTTCATATGGAACTACAAACCTATCAGAATAGCTTGGAAGAAGTTGAGGAGAAGAAGGGAGAAGGGTGGGCTCGCCTTGCCAGATCTACTGTATTACGCCTGGGCATTCCTGTTGTCACACTCCAGGATGCTTTTAAAAATGCCATCTAACCTTCAACCTGGGTCGATATACAAAGCAATGTTAATGGGGGAGAATTTATCGGCAGAGGGGTTTTTGTTCAAATTTGGGAGCCAGAAATTCTTCAAAAAAATCAAACTAAAAATGTTACACTCTTGGACCAAAACCTGGTTCAGTATTAGGAAGAGACTAGGGCTGTCCTACTATTCTGATTTCTCCCCAATCTGGGACTCGCCGGGTCTCCCACTATGTCTGAAGGATAGTCTATCTTCCACAATACAACAAGCTGGTATCAGGAGATGGGGTCAACTATTTAAGGACGGGTCATTAATAGCTTGGCACCAATTATATGAATGTGTAGGGCCCGGACTTTCCAGATTCAAATTCATCCAATTGGAAAGTTGGGCTAGATCCCAAAGGCGTACAGACCCCTACCTAGGGAAGGCTAGCATTCTGGAGCAACAATTAGTGGAATTTCCATCGGGAGGGAAAGAAGTAGCCAAATGGTATTGGCAGTTGATGGAGGAAAGTGATGGAGAGTTTCTTCTCCCAGACCAGCTATGGGGGGGGGGTGACTGGCCTACATTGTGAAGAGCTCTGGTTAAAATCCTTTGGTTTACTTCATAAAATTGTAAAACCATCATGGTTAAAACGAAACCATCTATTCTCAGTACATCGTGCATATATAACCCCGCTGAGACTTTCTAAATTTCTCCCAGACAAAAAGTGCAACAAATGTAACTACAGTGAGGCCTGCGATGTACATATGTTCTTGGACTGCCCGGTCATCGCTGGCTTTTGGGAAGAAGTGAAGAACACCCTAAATTCCATATTAAACGTATCCTTGTCAATAACCCTACCACTGGTCATCTTTGGTTTGGATGACAACATCATTGGCAAGGCAAGGTCCTTCCTCTTCTACGCAATGCTATTGGCCAGAAGGCAAATTTGTATTCACTGGACGGAGAAAACAGCCCCATTACATTCAGGGTGGCTTTCATCTCTATACGAAACATCTAAAGCGGACCTTAACAGATCACGCAGTAAACACAATCTAATTTTTTGGAACTTGCTGATCGAATGGCGATAGTGTCCGGGGTTTTTTTTTTTTTTTCCCCCGGGTCCTATGATTATGCCTTGAATACTCCCTGGACCGGGCTTTTGTTTGTCTAGGTCCACTAATGGTCCGGCAGGCTGTAACATGCCTAGATGGAGTCTGTGAAAGCCCCTCGGATGTTGGGGCGGGTATGCCACCACTTCAACAACTTGTGTACGAGTGGGGTGGTCGGCCTGTCCAACATCGTGGGTTAGGCAAATGAGGACAAAAAAAAAA
This sequence comes from Triturus cristatus, assembly GCF_964204655.1. Classification (NCBI taxonomy): domain Eukaryota; kingdom Metazoa; phylum Chordata; class Amphibia; order Caudata; family Salamandridae; genus Triturus; species Triturus cristatus. The sequence goes on along the minus strand of NC_140591.1, from coordinate 1,433,951,910 downwards.
AAAAGCAAGAGAAATGTTTTTAAATATGCATTTATAAATGTTTAATTTTGTTTATCAATTATTAATTGGTAAAATAATTTTTTTATAATGCAAATTATGTTTAAATATCTTATATTGATACTGTAATTGATAGGGAGTCCCCTCGCAAGGGCTCCCATTGACCATGGCTTGATCCATTTGCAGACATTGGTCTAAGCCACACAAGTGGGGCAGTCTTTTTATCAGCACAGGTCGGGTAACTCTGGGTGTTAGGATTTTTGTGGGTTCCTACAGATTCCGGAAGTTTCCATCATAGAAATGTAAGGAAAATATGTGATTTCAGGCATAGTTTGAGGTTTGCAGGGCATTGTGAGTAAGAAAACCTCATAGGATCCACGCAAGGCACACCACTGTGGAATCCCCTGGTTGTCTAGGTTTCAGAAATGTCTGCAGTTCGTAGGTTTGCATGGGTTGCACCATAACGATCTCAAATACTGCTGCTACCCCGATTGCTTATATCTCAACGTATCACTTTAGGGGGTCTTTTGTGCTGTGATCTTGTGGTCCACCCACACAAGTGGGGTACTGTTCCTATGGGGGGACAAGTGGGTAGGACATATGTGGCATACCGCGGAATCCAAAACTTTCCGTCCAAGAAATGTGTGGGTTTTTTTTAACCAAAATTTGACGATTGCAAGGGGTTCTGAATAAAATTACCTAGGGAGAGCCACGCAAGTCATCCCACCCTGGATTCCCCCAGGTGTTTACTTTAAAAAAAATTGCAGGTTTGCTAGGCTTCCCTGTGTGATGGTTAACCTAGGGCCCACAATCGACAGCTATTCACTTTAAAAAAAAAAAAAAAGGGTCAGTATTGAGTGGAAAAACGGGATGTATCCATGTTGCGTTTTGTGCTATTTCCTGTCATGGGCACTAGGCCTACCCACACAAGTGAGGTATAATTTTTATGTGGAGACTTATGAGGTATCCTGGTTGGAAGGAGGTTTATTGCTGCCCGCAGATTCCAGAACTTTCTATCACAGAAATGTGAGGAAAATGTTTTTTAGTCAAAATTTGAGGTTTGCTAGGGATTCTAGGAAGAAAGAAAAAAAAACTAGTGAGAGCCACGCAAGTCACTCTACCCTGGATTTCCCAATGAGTCTAGTTTTTAAAAAAATTGCAAGTATGCTGGGTTTCTTTAGGGGCTGCTGAGCCTGGGCCCAAAATCAACAGCTACCCACTTGGCAAAAAAAGGGTACTTTTTGATTAGAAAAATGTTATGTATCCAGGTTGCGTTTTCAACATTTCCTGTCACAGGCACTACGCCTACCCACACAAGTGAGGTAACAATTTTATCGGGAGACTTGGAGGAATGCTGGGTAGAAGGAAGTTTGTGTCTCCCCTCAGATTCCAGATCTTTGCATCACAGAAATGTGAGGAAAATGTGTTTTGTTTTAGTCAAAGTTTAAGGTATTCAAGGGATTCTGGGTACAAAAGCCTGGTGAGAGCCATGCAAGTCATCCCACCCTGGCTTCCCCCCGCTGTCTAGGTTTTTAACAATGTTCAGGTTTCCCTAGGTGCCAGCTGAACTTGGGCCTAAAATCCACAGCTACACACTAGGCAAAAAAAAGGACCGTTTTAAGTGGGAAAATGTGATGCGTCCATCTTGTATTTTGGCCTATTTCCTGTCGCGGGCACTAGGCCTACCCACACAAGTGAGGTACCATTTTTATTGGCAGACATGGGATCGTAGAATAGTAGAACATAACCTATTTACCAATTGGATTTTTCTGCATTTGTGCTTTTCAAATGTAATAGTTGTATGGGGGGCATGTGGGAAACTCCAGCAGTTAAAGGTTTATTCTTTGTGAATAGAAATTGTGATTTATTTATGTGTTTATATTTTAATAAAAAGTCCAACACTTTCCCTCCTGTTACTCACTTTGGAGTGGGGACAGTAAATATCTGACCCCTTCAAAATCCAATGCAGCTTTGAAACGTTTTAGATTTCGGAGTTGTAATAGTAAAGTAGAGCTCTCCAAAGTTCAATATTTTCCTTATTGTTCCAAAACATCCTCTACTGTTGCTCAGTTTGGAGTGACAATAATAAGTCTGAACCTTCCAAAGGAGCCATTTTCCTTACTGATGCTTAGGGACCCATTAGGATGGTGGGCGGACTTTAGTCCGCCTGCCACCTTAGCGGTGCTGGGAGCGGCCGCCAGCGGTGCGGCGGTCCCGCACCTCCAATTAGGATGCGACCACCATCATGGCAGTCGCATTTTGCATCTTTGACATTGCGGCGGGCGCTGCTGTAAGCAGCAACCACCACAATGCCAAAGAGGCATGTTGTGAATTGCCATGCACAACGTGGCAGGCACCACGCGGTGCCTGTCACCTTGTGCATGGCAATGAAGGGGGTACCATAGGTACCCACCCAAGTGCAGCCCCCCACCCCCCGGAGGCCTGCAACGGGCCCCAAAGCATTCCCCCGCCAGCCTTCGCCGCCATGGAAAGGCCTTTTGAAACCTGCATCATAATATAGATGGCGGTGCCTTCTAGGCACCGCCATAATATCATGCCCCCAGCTCCGCCTGGCCGGAAATCGTAACGATTGCCGACCAGCGGAAAAGCGGCGGACAGACATTCCGTCCACCGCGGTACCCACCGCTATGATAACGTGGCAGAGGGTGACTGCAGTTTGGATGGCGGGCGAATCGCGATCCACCCGCCATTGTAATCACCCCCTTAGTTTGGAATATGGGCAGTACTTTTTATTTTCTTTGTATGTATTTTTCTAGTTTTTGTGTCAATAGGGGTATAACAGTGTATTTGTATTTTATGTGTGTAGTTTTATTTGTATATTAGATTGGAGCTAAAATGTTAAATATATTTCTTTTTGTATTTAAGTTGTATCTATTTTTATTTATGTTTAATTAATTTTTATACTGTTATTTGTGAATATTTTAAAGTCTTTTTGTTTGAATTTCTTTAGATTTTTTGTAGTTTGTTTTACTATTTTATATATATTTATAAGTATTTTAATTTTCTATTTATTTTTCTATTTTGTTTTCTTTATTTTTCATTCACTTTTTTGAGAAATGTAATGTATTTTTTATTCGGGGTATTAATTATGATGTAAATGAGTTAACTGTTGTTTTGATTTTTCAAAAGTTAGTCACCGATAGGGGCTTAACCACAGAATAAGTTGAACAAGTAGCATTGAGTACTTTAAATGAAATCCCTTGTAGGCACAGTTACCTATTACTATTTACAATTCCCAAGCCCCCAAGGGTAGATTGGGTTTCCCACTGTTCTTTTTACTTTTAAAAAGTTGGCTTTTTCTTGTCCTAACCATTTGGTTCCTGCAGCCTATATCCTGGGTCACATGACTACGTATATCTGGCAGTTGGTCTTTGTGTGTTACTCTCAGACAGTGAGACAAAGGGGGGAATATGTGTTGCCAGGATGGGCCATCTTGGACTCAATACAGGTGCGGACCTATCACACTTTAAAAAAAATATATAGACGTTTTATTAAGTATACAAACAGACAAGGATTTGCCCACAAAAAGCACAGACATCCCCCGAACACCACATCACTAGCCCCTTCACCTACCTTCCACCTGACAGCCACCGCACCCCATCAGAACCCTCACCTACCACACTTGCCCATAAAAATGACTTTGCCTTAGCACACCCACAAACGCTTTCACATTAGTCTTTTGTGCCCCCAGACACGCTGGAGCCAGGGCAAGGAGGCAAGAAATTCCAGACACCTCTTTAGAGGGAGAGCTTTTGAAGCTTTTCCCAGTTCAAGGTGGGCATCAGCTTTAAATAGTAGACCCTCAGACCCGACTCTTCAGTGTATCCTAGATCTATGGATACTACAGAAGAAGGACACCCTGCTGCTTGATGCCTACCCTGCTTGCTGAGAAGGAAGACTGGACCTGCACCCTTCATCCCAGGCTGACATGACTCCATGGTCAGCTGACTGACCTCCTGTTCTGAGCTACAGGGACACAAGAAGCTCCAGAGGCCTCTGCAACTGCCCAGGTGACCTGCTGCAACTGGACCTGCCTGAGCCCTGCTGGCCTCTGCTGGAGTAAGTTCCTGATCCCAAAGAACGGACTCCCATACTCTGTACCCTTGATGTGGCATCAGCTGAGATTTTTCACAAAGAAGAGAATAATCTTGAAGTTTTGGGCTCTTCACAACCTTGGAAGGGCCCATTCACACACACCAAAATATTGCAGCCCACACCGATCAACAACGCCAAGCTCTGGCGAACCTGATTCTTCGTGCTACAGTGATTGCCTGCAACGACTGATAATCGGAGATCTGCACTGTGCCACAATGACCTCCTGTGACGCTCTCCCAGCTTCTCGCGAACTCGACTCTGTGCTGGACTTTAGAAGGTAACTTTATCAGTGGGACGAACCTGGTCCCTGTGTCCGGCCCTCGCTCCCTCGCATTGTGCCTTAATTTGTGGCTTTCACCTATTCCCGCACGACCTGATGACCGCGAGTGGTACTTTGTGCTTTTAGGTGCTATAATTACCTTAAATCTTTAAAACTGCCCATCTCTGGTTTAGCTGATTGGATTTTTGTCATTTTGGTGTCAAATAGTTTATTACATTTTGCTAAATGTTTCTAAATGACTTTGTGTGCTGCATAAATTCTCTACACATTGCCTCTAGGTTAAGCCTGACTGTTTTTGTGTCAGGCTACCAGGTTAAGCACAGGTTAATTTAGTGACTTTTGTGGTTCACCCTGAAAAGAACTGTGGTTGCTTCTTTGAGAAGAGTTTCACCCCTTCAAAATGTAACACAAATAAATGCCTGGCAAATTGAGGAACAGCGTATAGGCGAGAAAATTCCAGGAAGGCACGACATCTGAAAAGTTGTGTTTGTTAAAGTTGTTTTTTCCACATTAGATAGGACATCTGTCTTTGTCACTAGAAGATGCCAGCTTTTTGACCCACCTGGTAACTGAATTACTCTACTTCGTTACTAGAATGGTAATCTTAGTGCAATCAAATTATAATGAAAAAAATATGTACGCTTGTATCTCTACAACTCTGACGTATGCAGTTATGTGCCTTAATGCTCTATAAATGTACAAAACGTGTGATTTGTTCTCGGGCCTTTGTTGCGCAACATTTTCTCTGACGCATCGATCAGATGTTTCGTTTCAAACGAAATTACAACAGTGAGAGGAATGCAGAACTTTATTAAGATGTTTGAGGTCTCCTATTACAGAAATGAATCGCCTTTGGCCCAGTGACTGCGCACGAGGACGCAAGCGCCAGGTCACATGCTTCCACTTGGCAACAGTACTGCACACTCAGATGAAAGTTACGACTCGGCCTGAAATCTAATAAACTTTGAACACGCACAGACCCATGGGTGGATCTCTGCGCTTTCGACAGATGTTGAAATACAGCTTGGATTGTTCTCGCTTGAATTTAATTGCCAAAGAATGTGCGCTGCTTGGGACTTTGGTTTTGCAACCACGGGTCATCATAGATTCAAGCTAAAATATGTTTGTGTTTTTCCAGCTGGGAGGTTACCTCTGCTCTCCGTATAAGTGAAACTGGCAGAGGCTGGCATTATCTAATCTTGGTCGAGGCTCTTTGAAGGGGGCGCGGAAAGGGCTGCAGACTAAAAATACAGCTTTGATATCGTGTTGGCAACGATTGAAAGGTATTTGATTAAATTTAAATTCCCGGTGATTGAAAGGTATTTGATTTAATTTCAAATTAATTTACGAGCAAGTGGGAGAGATTGCTTTCAGCCAGATACTTAGACCAAGTCGCTTCCAGGTGGCACCCCTTAACCAGCAATTCGTATTTAGTGTTTCCTGATGGCACGGTAAGCAGCTGTCTGTCGGCGCGTGTCATGCCCGTGTTCTGATGGCACAGCGCCCATTAAAAGCCCCGAGCAGTTGGTTTGTAAAAGGCTTTAAAGTCGAATGTTTGAATCAACTCCAATTTTCACATTCGCGCAAGAAAGGCATATTAAAATATTTTGAAAACTAAGTAGAATTCATTTGAAAGGTAGAGAGGTGTCAAACGTAGTACAAACAGACTTTTCATTCAAGATAAACGAAAAAGGTATTACCTGTTTTTCTCTCTCTCTCATAGAAAGAGGTTCTGGAATTGGAGGATAATGAAAGCCCCCGAACACCCGGAAGGAGCTCAGACCGAGAATGAATAGTACCATTAAGTGGGTCGCGCACCGCTCGTCATACTAGCAAGTAGCCCCATAGGATTCTGGACAATGAAGTAGCAGCGGCGAGTACACCCATGCTACGAGTGTAAAGTAAATGCCATCCCTGGACACGTGTTTCGAGGTAGTTGCCTCTCGTCAGCAGGGAGCAGGTCTGTATGCGGGGTGCCAAGTAGACTGCCAAATGTACAAGGTTAAATACCTTTCACGGCGCGCGGGTGCGGGATCCTGACTCGTCAGCCAATCGCTCGAGGGAGCTTTAAATTCAACCATTAAGTGGGTCGCACACCGCTCGTCATACTAGCAAGTAGCCCCATAGGATTCTGGACAATGAAGTAGCAGCGGCGAGTACACCTATGCTACGAGTGTAAAGTAAATGCCATCCCTGGACACGTGTTTCGAGGTAGTTGCCTCTCGTCAGCAGGGAGCAGGTCTGTATGCGGGGTGCCAAGTAGACTGCCAAATGTACAAGGTTAAATACCTTTCACGGCGCGCGGGTGCGGGATCCTGACTCGTCAGCCAATCGCTCGAGGGAGCTTTAAATTCAACCATTAAGTGGGTCGCACACCGCTCGTCATACTAGCAAGTAGCCCCATAGGATTCTGGACAATGAAGTAGCAGCGGCGAGTACACCTATGCTACGAGTGTAAAGTAAATGCCATCCCTGGACACGTGTTTCGAGGCAGTTGCCTCTCGTCAGCAGGGAGCAGGTCTGTATGCGGGGTGCCAAGTAGACTGCCAAATGTACAAGGTTAAATACCTTTCACGGCGCGCGGGTGCGGGATCCTGACTCGTCAGCCAATCGCTCGAGGGAGCTTTAAATTCAACCATTAAGTGGGTCGCACACCGCTCGTCATACTACCAAGTAGCCCCATAGGATTCTGGACAATGAAGTAGCAGCGGCGAGTACACCTATGCTACGAGTGTAAAGTAAATGCCATCCCTGGACACGTGTTTCGAGGTAGTTGCCTCTCGTCAGCAGGGAGCAGGTCTGTATGCGGGGTGCCAAGTAGACTGCCAAATGTACAAGGTTAAATACCTTTCACGGCGCGCGGGTGCGGGATCCTGACTCGTCAGCCAATCGCTCGAGGGAGCTTTAAATTCAACCATTAAGTGGGTCGCACACCGCTCGTCATACTAGCAAGTAGCCCCATAGGATTCTGGACAATGAAGTAGCAGCGGCGAGTACACCTATGCTACGAGTGTAAAGTAAATGCCATCCCTGGACACGTGTTTCGAGGTAGTTGCCGTGAGAGGTACTATACCTGATAATTGTTTGGCAGTCTACTTGGCACCCCGCATACTTACCTGCTCCCTGCTGACGAGAGGCAATTACCTCGAAACACGTGTCCAGGGATGGCATTTTAACTATATACTCGTGGCATAGGTGTACCCGCCGCTGTCACTACATCCTCCAGAATCCTATGGGGCTATTTGCTAGTATGACGAGCGGTGTGCGACCCACCTCGCATTTTGTATTTAAAGCTCCCTGAGCCATGGGTTGACGAGCCCGGATCCCGCACCCGCGCGCCGTGAGAGGTACTATACCTGATAATTTTTTGGCAGTCTACTTGGCACCCCGCATACTTACCTGCTCCCTGCTGACGAGAGGCAATTACCTCGAAACACGTGTCCAGGGATGGCATTTTAACTATATACTCGTGGCATAGGTGTACCCGCCGCTGTCACTACATCCTCCAGAATCCTATGGGGCTATTTGCTAGTATGACGAGCGGTGTGCGACCCACCTCGCATTTTGTATTTAAAGCTCCCTGAGCCATGGGTTGACGAGCCCGGATCCCGCTCCCGCGCGCCGTGAGAGGTACTATACCTGATAATTTTTTGGCAGTCTACTTGGCACCCCGCATACTTACCTGCTCCCTGCTGACGAGAGGCAATTACCTCGAAACACGTGTCCAGGGATGGCATTTTAACTATATACTCGTGGCATAGGTGTACCCGCCGCTGTCACTACATCCTCCAGAATCCTATGGGGCTATTTGCCAGTATGACGAGCGGTGTGCGACCCACCTCGCATTTTGTATTTAAAGCTCCCTGAGCCATGGGTTGACGAGCCCGGATCCCGCACCCGCGCGCCGTGAGAGGTACTATACCTGATAATTTTTTGGCAGTCTACTTGGCACGCCGCATACTTACCTGCTCCCTGCTGACGAGAGACAATTACCTCGAAACACGTGTCCAGGGATGGCATTTTAACTATATACTCGTGGCATAGGTGTACCCGCCGCTGTCACTACATCCTCCAGAATCCTGTGGGGCTATTTGCTAGTATGACGAGCGGTGTGCGACCCACCTCGCATTTTGTATTTAAAGCTCCCTGAGCCATGGGTTGACGAGCCCGGATCCCGCACCCGCGCGCCGTGAGAGGTACTATACCTGATAATTTTTTGGCAGTCTACTTGGCACCCCGCATACTTACCTGCTCCCTGCTGACGAGAGGCAATTACCTCGAAACACGTGTCCAGGGATGGCATTTTAACTATATACTCGTGGCATAGGTGTACCCGCCGCTGTCACTACATCCTCCAGAATCCTATGGGGCTATTTGCTAGTATGACGAGCGGTGTGCGACCCACCTCGCATTTTGTATTTAAAGCTCCCTGAGCCATGGGTTGACGAGCCCGGATCCCGCACCCGCGCGCCGTGAGAGGTACTATACCTGATAATTTTTTGGCAGTCTACTTGGCACCCCGCATACTTACCTGCTCCCTGCTGACGAGAGGCAATTACCTCGAAACACGTGTCCAGGGATGGCATTTTAACTATATACTCGTGGCATATGTGTACCCGCCGCTGTCACTACATCCTCCAGAATCCTATGGGGCTATTTGCTAGTATGACGAGCGGTGTGCGACCCACCTCGCATTTTGTATTTAAAGCTCCCTGAGCCATGGGTTGACGAGCCCGGATCCCGCACCCGCGCGCCGTGAGAGGTACTATACCTGATCATTTTTTGGCAGTCTACTTGGCACCCCGCATACTTACCTGCTCCCTGCTGACGAGTGGCAATTACCTCGAAACACGTGTCCAGGGATGGCATTTTAACTATATACTCGTGGCATAGGTGTACCCGCCGCTGTCACTACATCCTCCAGAATCCTATGGGGCTATTTGCTAGTATGACGAGCGGTGTGCGACCCACCTCGCATTTTGTATTTAAAGCTCCCTGAGCCATGGGTTGACGAGCCCGGATCCCGCACCCGCGCGCCGTGAGAGGTACTATACCTGATAATTTTTTGGCAGTCTACTTGGCACCCCGCATACTTACCTGCTCCCTGCTGACGAGAGGCAATTACCTCGAAACACGTGTCCAGGGATGGCATTTTAACTATATACTCGTGGCATAGGTGTACCCGCCGCTGTCACTACATCCTCCAGAATCCTATGGGGCTATTTGCTAGTATGACGAGCGGTGTGCGACCCACCTCGCATTTTGTATTTAAAGCTCCCTGAGCCATGGGTTGACGAGCCCGGATACCGCACCCGCGCGCCGTGAGAGGTACTATACCTGATAATTTTTTGGTAGTCTACTTGGCACCCCGCATACTTACCTGCTCCCTGCTGACGAGAGGCAATTACCTCGAAACACGTGTCCAGGGATGGCATTTTAACTATATACTCGTGGCATAGGTGTACCCGCCGCTGTCACTACATCCTCCAGAATCCTATGGGGCTATTTGCTAGTATGACGAGCGGTGTGCGACCCACCTCGCATTTTGTATTTAAAGCTCCCTGAGCCATGGGTTGACGAGCCCGGATCCCGCACCCGCGCGCCATGAGAGGTACTATACCTGATAATTTTTTGGCAGTCTACTTGGCACCCCGCATACTTACCTGCTCCCTGCTGACGAGAGGCAATTACCTCGAAACACGTGTCCAGGGATGGCATTTTAACTATATACTCGTGGCATATGTGTACCCGCCGCTGTCACTACATCCTCCAGAATCCTATGGGGCTATTTGCTAGTATGACGAGCGGTGTGCGACCCACCTCGCATTTTGTATTTAAAGCTCCCTGAGCCATGGGTTGACGAGCCCGGATCCCGCACCCGCGCGCCGTGAGAGGTACTATACCTGATCATTTTTTGGCAGTCTACTTGGCACCCCGCATACTTACCTGCTCCCTGCTGACGAGAGGCAATTACCTCGAAACACGTGTCCAGGGATGGCATTTTAACTATATACTCGTGGCATAGGTGTACCCGCCGCTGTCACTACATCCTCCAGAATCCTATGGGGCTATTTGCTAGTATGACGAGCGGTGTGCGACCCACCTCGCATTTTGTATTTAAAGCTCCCTGAGCCATGGGTTGACGAGCCCGGATCCCGTACCCGCGCGCCGTGAGAGGTACTATACCTGATAATTTTTTGGCAGTCTACTTGGCACCCCGCATACTTACCTGCTCCCTGCTGACGAGAGGCAATTACCTCGAAACACGTGTCCAGGGATGGCATTTTAACTATATACTCGTGGCATAGGTGTACCCGCCGCTGTCACTACATCCTCCAGAATCCTATGGGGCTATTTGCTAGTATGACGAGCGGTGTGCGACCCACCTCGCATTTTGTATTTAAAGCTCCCTGAGCCATGGGTTGACGAGCCCGGATCCCGCACCCGCGCGCCATGAGAGGTACTATACCTGATAATTTTTTGGCAGTCTACTTGGCACCCCGCATACTTACCTGCTCCCTGCTGACGAGAGGCAATTACCTCGAAACACGTGTCCAGGGATGGCATTTTAACTATATACTAGTGGCATAGGTGTACCCGCCGCTGTCACTACATCCTCCAGAATCCTATGGGGCTATTTGCTAGTATGACGAGCGGTGTGCGACCCACCTCGCATTTTGTATTTAAAGCTCCCTGAGCCATGGGTTGACGAGCCCGGATCCCGCACCCGCGCGCCGTGAGAGGTACTATACCTGATAATTTTTTGGCAGTCTACTTGGCACCCCGCATACTTACCTGCTCCCTGCTGACGAGAGGCAATTACCTCGAAACACGTGTCCAGGGATGGCATTTTAACTATATACTCGTGGCATAGGTGTACCCGCCGCTGTCACTACATCCTCCAGAATCCTATGGGGCTATTTGCTAGTATGACGAGCGGTGTGCGACCCACCTCGCATTTTGTATTTAAAGCTCCCTGAGCCATGGGTTGACGAGCCCGGATCCCGCACCCGCGCGCCGTGAGAGGTACTATACCTGATAATTTTTTGGCAGTCTACTTGGCACCCCGCATACTTACCTGCTCCCTGCTGACGAGAGGCAATTACCTCGAAACACGTGTCCAGGGATGGCATTTTAACTATATACTCGTGGCATATGTGTACCCGCCGCTGTCACTACATCCTCCAGAATCCTATGGGGCTATTTGCTAGTATGACGAGCGGTGTGCGACCCACCTCGCATTTTGTATTTAAAGCTCCCTGAGCCATGGGTTGACGAGCCCGGATCCCGCACCCGCGCGCCGTGAGAGGTACTATACCTGATCATTTTTTGGCAGTCTACTTGGCACCCCGCATACTTACCTGCTCCCTGCTGACGAGAGGCAATTACCTCGAAACACGTGTCCAGGGATGGCATTTTAACTATATACTCGTGGCATAGGTGTACCCGCCGCTGTCACTACATCCTCCAGAATCCTATGGGGCTATTTGCTAGTATGACGAGCGGTGTGCGACCCACCTCGCATTTTGTATTTAAAGCTCCCTGAGCCATGGGTTGACGAGCCCGGATCCCGCACCCGCGCGCCGTGAGAGGTACTATACCTGATAATTTTTTGGCAGTCTACTTGGCACCCCGCATACTTACCTGCTCCCTGCTGACGAGAGGCAATTACCTCGAAACACGTGTCCAGGGATGGCATTTTAACTATATACTCGTGGCATAGGTGTACCCGCCGCTGTCACTACATCCTCCAGAATCCTATGGGGCTATTTGCTAGTATGACGAGCGGTGTGCGACCCACCTCGCATTTTGTATTTAAAGCTCCCTGAGCCATGGGTTGACGAGCCCGGATACCGCACCCGCGCGCCGTGAGAGGTACTATACCTGATAATTTTTTGGTAGTCTACTTGGCACCCCGCATACTTACCTGCTCCCTGCTGACGAGAGGCAATTACCTCGAAACACGTGTCCAGGGATGGCATTTTAACTATATACTCGTGGCATAGGTGTACCCGCCGCTGTCACTACATCCTCCAGAATCCTATGGGGCTATTTGCTAGTATGACGAGCGGTGTGCGACCCACCTCGCATTTTGTATTTAAAGCTCCCTGAGCCATGGGTTGACGAGCCCGGATCCCGCACCCGCGCGCCATGAGAGGTACTATACCTGATAATTTTTTGGCAGTCTACTTGGCACCCCGCATACTTACCTGCTCCCTGCTGACGAGAGGCAATTACCTCGAAACACGTGTCCAGGGATGGCATTTTAACTATATACTCGTGGCATATGTGTACCCGCCGCTGTCACTACATCCTCCAGAATCCTATGGGGCTATTTGCTAGTATGACGAGCGGTGTGCGACCCACCTCGCATTTTGTATTTAAAGCTCCCTGAGCCATGGGTTGACGAGCCCGGATCCCGCACCCGCGCGCCGTGAGAGGTACTATACCTGATCATTTTTTGGCAGTCTACTTGGCACCCCGCATACTTACCTGCTCCCTGCTGACGAGAGGCAATTACCTCGAAACACGTGTCCAGGGATGGCATTTTAACTATATACTCGTGGCATAGGTGTACCCGCCGCTGTCACTACATCCTCCAGAATCCTATGGGGCTATTTGCTAGTATGACGAGCGGTGTGCGACCCACCTCGCATTTTGTATTTAAAGCTCCCTGAGCCATGGGTTGACGAGCCCGGATCCCGTACCCGCGCGCCGTGAGAGGTACTATACCTGATAATTTTTTGGCAGTCTACTTGGCACCCCGCATACTTACCTGCTCCCTGCTGACGAGAGGCAATTACCTCGAAACACGTGTCCAGGGATGGCATTTTAACTATATACTCGTGGCATAGGTGTACCCGCCGCTGTCACTACATCCTCCAGAATCCTATGGGGCTATTTGCTAGTATGACGAGCGGTGTGCGACCCACCTCGCATTTTGTATTTAAAGCTCCCTGAGCCATGGGTTGACGAGCCCGGATCCCGCACCCGCGCGCCATGAGAGGTACTATACCTGATAATTTTTTGGCAGTCTACTTGGCACCCCGCATACTTACCTGCTCCCTGCTGACGAGAGGCAATTACCTCGAAACACGTGTCCAGGGATGGCATTTTAACTATATACTAGTGGCATAGGTGTACCCGCCGCTGTCACTACATCCTCCAGAATCCTATGGGGCTATTTGCTAGTATGACGAGCGGTGTGCGACCCACCTCGCATTTTGTATTTAAAGCTCCCTGAGCCATGGGTTGACGAGCCCGGATCCCGCACCCGCGCGCCGTGAGAGGTACTATACCTGATAATTTTTTGGCAGTCTACTTGGCACCCCGCATACTTACCTGCTCCCTGCTGACGAGAGGCAATTACCTCGAAACACGTGTCCAGGGATGGCATTTTAACTATATACTCGTGGCATAGGTGTACCCGCCGCTGTCACTACATCCTCCAGAATCCTATGGGGCTATTTGCTAGTATGACGAGCGGTGTGCGACCCACCTTGCATTTTGTATTTAAAGCTCCCTGAGACATGGGTTGACGAGCCTGGATCCCGCACCCGCGTGCCGTGAGAGGTACTATACCTGATAATTTTTTGGCAGTCTACTTGGCACCCCGCATACTTACCTGCTCCCTGCTGACGAGAGGCAATTACCTCGAAACACGTGTCCAGGGATGGCATTTTAACTATATACTCGTGGCATAGGTGTACCCGCCGCTGTCACTACATCCTCCAGAATCCTATGGGGCTATTTGCTAGTATGACGAGCGGTGTGCGACCCACCTCGCATTTTGTATTTAAAGCTCCCTGAGCCATGGGTTGACGAGCCCGGATACCGCACCCGCGCGCCGTGAGAGGTACTATACCTGATAATTTTTTGGTAGTCTACTTGGCACCCCGCATACTTACCTGCTCCCTGCTGACGAGAGGCAATTACCTCGAAACACGTGTCCAGGGATGGCATTTTAACTATATACTCGTGGCATAGGTGTACCCGCCGCTGTCACTACATCCTCCAGAATCCTATGGGGCTATTTGCTAGTATGACGAGCGGTGTGCGACCCACCTCGCATTTTGTATTTAAAGCTCCCTGAGCCATGGGTTGACGAGCCCGGATCCCGCACCCGCGCGCCATGAGAGGTACTATACCTGATAATTTTTTGGCAGTCTACTTGGCACCCCGCATACTTACCTGCTCCCTGCTGACGAGAGGCAATTACCTCGAAACACGTGTCCAGGGATGGCATTTTAACTATATACTCGTGGCATATGTGTACCCGCCGCTGTCACTACATCCTCCAGAATCCTATGGGGCTATTTGCTAGTATGACGAGCGGTGTGCGACCCACCTCGCATTTTGTATTTAAAGCTCCCTGAGCCATGGGTTGACGAGCCCGGATCCCGCACCCGCGCGCCGTGAGAGGTACTATACCTGATCATTTTTTGGCAGTCTACTTGGCACCCCGCATACTTACCTGCTCCCTGCTGACGAGAGGCAATTACCTCGAAACACGTGTCCAGGGATGGCATTTTAACTATATACTCGTGGCATAGGTGTACCCGCCGCTGTCACTACATCCTCCAGAATCCTATGGGGCTATTTGCTAGTATGACGAGCGGTGTGCGACCCACCTCGCATTTTGTATTTAAAGCTCCCTGAGCC
The DNA here is from genome assembly GCF_964204655.1 of Triturus cristatus. Lineage (NCBI taxonomy): Eukaryota > Metazoa > Chordata > Amphibia > Caudata > Salamandridae > Triturus > Triturus cristatus. The sequence goes on along the minus strand of NC_140591.1, from coordinate 1,433,936,855 downwards.
ATGGGTTGACGAGCCCGGATCCCGTACCCGCGCGCCGTGAGAGGTACTATACCTGATAATTTTTTGGCAGTCTACTTGGCACCCCGCATACTTACCTGCTCCCTGCTGACGAGAGGCAATTACCTCGAAACACGTGTCCAGGGATGGCATTTTAACTATATACTCGTGGCATAGGTGTACCCGCCGCTGTCACTACATCCTCCAGAATCCTATGGGGCTATTTGCTAGTATGACGAGCGGTGTGCGACCCACCTCGCATTTTGTATTTAAAGCTCCCTGAGCCATGGGTTGACGAGCCCGGATCCCGCACCCGCGCGCCATGAGAGGTACTATACCTGATAATTTTTTGGCAGTCTACTTGGCACCCCGCATACTTACCTGCTCCCTGCTGACGAGAGGCAATTACCTCGAAACACGTGTCCAGGGATGGCATTTTAACTATATACTAGTGGCATAGGTGTACCCGCCGCTGTCACTACATCCTCCAGAATCCTATGGGGCTATTTGCTAGTATGACGAGCGGTGTGCGACCCACCTCGCATTTTGTATTTAAAGCTCCCTGAGCCATGGGTTGACGAGCCCGGATCCCGCACCCGCGCGCCGTGAGAGGTACTATACCTGATAATTTTTTGGCAGTCTACTTGGCACCCCGCATACTTACCTGCTCCCTGCTGACGAGAGGCAATTACCTCGAAACACGTGTCCAGGGATGGCATTTTAACTATATACTCGTGGCATAGGTGTACCCGCCGCTGTCACTACATCCTCCAGAATCCTATGGGGCTATTTGCTAGTATGACGAGCGGTGTGCGACCCACCTTGCATTTTGTATTTAAAGCTCCCTGAGACATGGGTTGACGAGCCTGGATCCCGCACCCGCGTGCCGTGAGAGGTACTATACCTGATAATTTTTTGGCAGTCTACTTGGCACCCCGCATACTTACCTGCTCCCTGCTGACGAGAGGCAATTACCTCGAAACACGTGTCCAGGGATGGCATTTTAACTATATACTCGTGGCATAGGTGTACCCGCCGCTGTCACTACATCCTCCAGAATCCTATGGGGCTATTTGCTAGTATGACGAGCGGTGTGCGACCCACCTCGCATTTTGTATTTAAAGCTCCCTGAGCCATGGGTTGACGAGCCCGGATCCCGCACCCGCGCGCCGTGAGAGGTACTATACCTGATAATTTTTTGGCAGTCTACTTGGCACCCCGCATACTTACCTGCTCCCTGCTGACGAGAGGCAATTACCTCGAAACACGTGTCCAGGGATGGCATTTTAACTATATACTCGTGGCATAGGTGTACCCGCCGCTGTCACTACATCCTCCAGAATCCTATGGGGCTATTTGCTAGTATGACGAGCGGTGTGCGACCCACCTCGCATTTTGTATTTAAAGCTCCCTGAGCCATGGGTTGACGAGCCCGGATCCCGCACCCGCGCGCCGTGAGAGGTACTATACCTGATAATTTTTTGGCAGTCTACTTGGCACCCCGCATACTTACCTGCTCCCTGCTGACGAGAGGCAATTACCTCGAAACACGTGTCCAGGGATGGCATTTTAACTATATACTCGTGGCATATGTGTACCCGCCGCTGTCACTACATCCTCCAGAATCCTATGGGGCTATTTGCTAGTATGACGAGCGGTGTGCGACCCACCTCGCATTTTGTATTTAAAGCTCCCTGAGCCATGGGTTGACGAGCCCGGATCCCGCACCCGCGCGCCGTGAGAGGTACTATACCTGATCATTTTTTGGCAGTCTACTTGGCACCCCGCATACTTACCTGCTCCCTGCTGACGAGAGGCAATTACCTCGAAACACGTGTCCAGGGATGGCATTTTAACTATATACTCGTGGCATAGGTGTACCCGCCGCTGTCACTACATCCTCCAGAATCCTATGGGGCTATTTGCTAGTATGACGAGCGGTGTGCGACCCACCTCGCATTTTGTATTTAAAGCTCCCTGAGCCATGGGTTGACGAGCCCGGATCCCGCACCCGCGCGCCGTGAGAGGTACTATACCTGATAATTTTTTGGCAGTCTACTTGGCACCCCGCATACTTACCTGCTCCCTGCTGACGAGAGGCAATTACCTCGAAACACGTGTCCAGGGATGGCATTTTAACTATATACTCGTGGCATAGGTGTACCCGCCGCTGTCACTACATCCTCCAGAATCCTATGGGGCTATTTGCTAGTATGACGAGCGGTGTGCGACCCACCTCGCATTTTGTATTTAAAGCTCCCTGAGCCATGGGTTGACGAGCCCGGATACCGCACCCGCGCGCCGTGAGAGGTACTATACCTGATAATTTTTTGGTAGTCTACTTGGCACCCCGCATACTTACCTGCTCCCTGCTGACGAGAGGCAATTACCTCGAAACACGTGTCCAGGGATGGCATTTTAACTATATACTCGTGGCATAGGTGTACCCGCCGCTGTCACTACATCCTCCAGAATCCTATGGGGCTATTTGCTAGTATGACGAGCGGTGTGCGACCCACCTCGCATTTTGTATTTAAAGCTCCCTGAGCCATGGGTTGACGAGCCCGGATCCCGCACCCGCGCGCCATGAGAGGTACTATACCTGATAATTTTTTGGCAGTCTACTTGGCACCCCGCATACTTACCTGCTCCCTGCTGACGAGAGGCAATTACCTCGAAACACGTGTCCAGGGATGGCATTTTAACTATATACTCGTGGCATATGTGTACCCGCCGCTGTCACTACATCCTCCAGAATCCTATGGGGCTATTTGCTAGTATGACGAGCGGTGTGCGACCCACCTCGCATTTTGTATTTAAAGCTCCCTGAGCCATGGGTTGACGAGCCCGGATCCCGCACCCGCGCGCCGTGAGAGGTACTATACCTGATCATTTTTTGGCAGTCTACTTGGCACCCCGCATACTTACCTGCTCCCTGCTGACGAGAGGCAATTACCTCGAAACACGTGTCCAGGGATGGCATTTTAACTATATACTCGTGGCATAGGTGTACCCGCCGCTGTCACTACATCCTCCAGAATCCTATGGGGCTATTTGCTAGTATGACGAGCGGTGTGCGACCCACCTCGCATTTTGTATTTAAAGCTCCCTGAGCCATGGGTTGACGAGCCCGGATCCCGTACCCGCGCGCCGTGAGAGGTACTATACCTGATAATTTTTTGGCAGTCTACTTGGCACCCCGCATACTTACCTGCTCCCTGCTGACGAGAGGCAATTACCTCGAAACACGTGTCCAGGGATGGCATTTTAACTATATACTCGTGGCATAGGTGTACCCGCCGCTGTCACTACATCCTCCAGAATCCTATGGGGCTATTTGCTAGTATGACGAGCGGTGTGCGACCCACCTCGCATTTTGTATTTAAAGCTCCCTGAGCCATGGGTTGACGAGCCCGGATCCCGCACCCGCGCGCCATGAGAGGTACTATACCTGATAATTTTTTGGCAGTCTACTTGGCACCCCGCATACTTACCTGCTCCCTGCTGACGAGAGGCAATTACCTCGAAACACGTGTCCAGGGATGGCATTTTAACTATATACTAGTGGCATAGGTGTACCCGCCGCTGTCACTACATCCTCCAGAATCCTATGGGGCTATTTGCTAGTATGACGAGCGGTGTGCGACCCACCTCGCATTTTGTATTTAAAGCTCCCTGAGCCATGGGTTGACGAGCCCGGATCCCGCACCCGCGCGCCGTGAGAGGTACTATACCTGATAATTTTTTGGCAGTCTACTTGGCACCCCGCATACTTACCTGCTCCCTGCTGACGAGAGGCAATTACCTCGAAACACGTGTCCAGGGATGGCATTTTAACTATATACTCGTGGCATAGGTGTACCCGCCGCTGTCACTACATCCTCCAGAATCCTATGGGGCTATTTGCTAGTATGACGAGCGGTGTGCGACCCACCTCGCATTTTGTATTTAAAGCTCCCTGAGCCATGGGTTGACGAGCCCGGATCCCGCACCCGCGCGCCGTGAGAGGTACTATACCTGATAATTTTTTGGCAGTCTACTTGGCACCCCGCATACTTACCTGCTCCCTGCTGACGAGAGGCAATTACCTCGAAACACGTGTCCAGGGATGGCATTTTAACTATATACTCGTGGCATATGTGTACCCGCCGCTGTCACTACATCCTCCAGAATCCTATGGGGCTATTTGCTAGTATGACGAGCGGTGTGCGACCCACCTCGCATTTTGTATTTAAAGCTCCCTGAGCCATGGGTTGACGAGCCCGGATCCCGCACCCGCGCGCCGTGAGAGGTACTATACCTGATCATTTTTTGGCAGTCTACTTGGCACCCCGCATACTTACCTGCTCCCTGCTGACGAGAGGCAATTACCTCGAAACACGTGTCCAGGGATGGCATTTTAACTATATACTCGTGGCATAGGTGTACCCGCCGCTGTCACTACATCCTCCAGAATCCTATGGGGCTATTTGCTAGTATGACGAGCGGTGTGCGACCCACCTCGCATTTTGTATTTAAAGCTCCCTGAGCCATGGGTTGACGAGCCCGGATCCCGCACCCGCGCGCCGTGAGAGGTACTATACCTGATAATTTTTTGGCAGTCTACTTGGCACCCCGCATACTTACCTGCTCCCTGCTGACGAGAGGCAATTACCTCGAAACACGTGTCCAGGGATGGCATTTTAACTATATACTCGTGGCATAGGTGTACCCGCCGCTGTCACTACATCCTCCAGAATCCTATGGGGCTATTTGCTAGTATGACGAGCGGTGTGCGACCCACCTCGCATTTTGTATTTAAAGCTCCCTGAGCCATGGGTTGACGAGCCCGGATACCGCACCCGCGCGCCGTGAGAGGTACTATACCTGATAATTTTTTGGTAGTCTACTTGGCACCCCGCATACTTACCTGCTCCCTGCTGACGAGAGGCAATTACCTCGAAACACGTGTCCAGGGATGGCATTTTAACTATATACTCGTGGCATAGGTGTACCCGCCGCTGTCACTACATCCTCCAGAATCCTATGGGGCTATTTGCTAGTATGACGAGCGGTGTGCGACCCACCTCGCATTTTGTATTTAAAGCTCCCTGAGCCATGGGTTGACGAGCCCGGATCCCGCACCCGCGCGCCATGAGAGGTACTATACCTGATAATTTTTTGGCAGTCTACTTGGCACCCCGCATACTTACCTGCTCCCTGCTGACGAGAGGCAATTACCTCGAAACACGTGTCCAGGGATGGCATTTTAACTATATACTCGTGGCATATGTGTACCCGCCGCTGTCACTACATCCTCCAGAATCCTATGGGGCTATTTGCTAGTATGACGAGCGGTGTGCGACCCACCTCGCATTTTGTATTTAAAGCTCCCTGAGCCATGGGTTGACGAGCCCGGATCCCGCACCCGCGCGCCGTGAGAGGTACTATACCTGATCATTTTTTGGCAGTCTACTTGGCACCCCGCATACTTACCTGCTCCCTGCTGACGAGAGGCAATTACCTCGAAACACGTGTCCAGGGATGGCATTTTAACTATATACTCGTGGCATAGGTGTACCCGCCGCTGTCACTACATCCTCCAGAATCCTATGGGGCTATTTGCTAGTATGACGAGCGGTGTGCGACCCACCTCGCATTTTGTATTTAAAGCTCCCTGAGCCATGGGTTGACGAGCCCGGATCCCGTACCCGCGCGCCGTGAGAGGTACTATACCTGATAATTTTTTGGCAGTCTACTTGGCACCCCGCATACTTACCTGCTCCCTGCTGACGAGAGGCAATTACCTCGAAACACGTGTCCAGGGATGGCATTTTAACTATATACTCGTGGCATAGGTGTACCCGCCGCTGTCACTACATCCTCCAGAATCCTATGGGGCTATTTGCTAGTATGACGAGCGGTGTGCGACCCACCTCGCATTTTGTATTTAAAGCTCCCTGAGCCATGGGTTGACGAGCCCGGATCCCGCACCCGCGCGCCATGAGAGGTACTATACCTGATAATTTTTTGGCAGTCTACTTGGCACCCCGCATACTTACCTGCTCCCTGCTGACGAGAGGCAATTACCTCGAAACACGTGTCCAGGGATGGCATTTTAACTATATACTAGTGGCATAGGTGTACCCGCCGCTGTCACTACATCCTCCAGAATCCTATGGGGCTATTTGCTAGTATGACGAGCGGTGTGCGACCCACCTCGCATTTTGTATTTAAAGCTCCCTGAGCCATGGGTTGACGAGCCCGGATCCCGCGCGCCGTGAGAGGTACTATACCTGATAATTTTTTGGCAGTCTACTTGGCACCCCGCATACTTACCTGCTCCCTGCTGACGAGAGGCAATTACCTCGAAACACGTGTCCAGGGATGGCATTTTAACTATATACTCGTGGCATAGGTGTACCCGCCGCTGTCACTACATCCTCCAGAATCCTATGGGGCTATTTGCTAGTATGACGAGCGGTGTGCGACCCACCTTGCATTTTGTATTTAAAGCTCCCTGAGACATGGGTTGACGAGCCTGGATCCCGCACCCGCGTGCCGTGAGAGGTACTATACCTGATAATTTTTTGGCAGTCTACTTGGCACCCCGCATACTTACCTGCTCCCTGCTGACGAGAGGCAATTACCTCGAAACACGTGTCCAGGGATGGCATTTTAACTATATACTCGTGGCATAGGTGTACCCGCCGCTGTCACTACATCCTCCAGAATCCTATGGGGCTATTTGCTAGTATGACGAGCGGTGTGCGACCCACCTCGCATTTTGTATTTAAAGCTCCCTGAGCCATGGGTTGACGAGCCCGGATCCCGCACCCGCGCGCCCTGAGAGGTACTATACCTGATAATTTTTTGGCAGTCTACTTTACACCCCGCATACTTACCTGCTCCCTGCTGACGAGAGGCAATTACCTCGAAACACGTGTCCAGGGATGGCATTTTAACTATATACTCGTGGCATAGGTGTACCCGCCGCTGTCACTACATCCTCCAGAATCCTATGGGGCTATTTGCTAGTATGACGAGCGGTGTGCGACCCACCTCGCAATTTGTATTTAAAGCTCCCTGAGCCATGGGTTGACGAGCCCGGATCCCGCACCCGCGCGCCGTGAGAGGTACTATACCTGATAATTTTTTGGCAGTCTACTTGGCACCCCGCATACTTACCTGCTCCCTGCTGACGAGAGGCAATTACCTCGAAACACGTGTCCAGGGATGGCATTTTAACTATATAATCGTGGCATAGGTGTACCCGCCGCTGTCACTACATCCTCCAGAATCCTATGGGGCTATTTGCTAGTATGACGAGCGGTGTGCGACCCACCTCGCATTTTGTATTTAAAGCTCCCTGAGCCATGGGTTGACGAGCCCGGATCCCGCTCCCGCGCGCCGTGAGAGGTACTATACCTGATAATTTTTTGGCAGTCTACTTGGCACCCCGCATACTTACCTGCTCCCTGCTGACGAGAGGCAATTACCTCGAAACACGTGTCCAGGGATGGCATTTTAACTATATACTCGTGGCATAGGTGTACCCGCCGCTGTCACTACATCCTCCAGAATCCTATGGGGCTATTTGCCAGTATGACGAGCGGTGTGCGACCCACCTCGCATTTTGTATTTAAAGCTCCCTGAGCCATGGGTTGACGAGCCCGGATCCCGCACCCGCGCGCCGTGAGAGGTACTATACCTGATAATTTTTTGGCAGTCTACTTGGCACGCCGCATACTTACCTGCTCCCTGCTGACGAGAGACAATTACCTCGAAACACGTGTCCAGGGATGGCATTTTAACTATATACTCGTGGCATAGGTGTACCCGCCGCTGTCACTACATCCTCCAGAATCCTATGGGGCTATTTGCTAGTATGACGAGCGGTGTGCGACCCACCTCGCATTTTGTATTTAAAGCTCCCTGAGCCATGGGTTGACGAGCCCGGATCCCGCACCCGCGCGCCGTGAGAGGTACTATACCTGATAATTTTTTGGCAGTCTACTTGGCACCCCGCATACTTACCTGCTCCCTGCTGACGAGAGGCAATTACCTCGAAACACGTGTCCAGGGATGGCATTTTAACTATATACTCGTGGCATAGGTGTACCCGCCGCTGTCACTACATCCTCCAGAATCCTATGGGGCTATTTGCTAGTATGACGAGCGGTGTGCGACCCACCTCGCATTTTGTATTTAAAGCTCCCTGAGCCATGGGTTGACGAGCCCGGATCCCGCACCCGCGCGCCGTGAGAGGTACTATACCTGATAATTTTTTGGCAGTCTACTTGGCACCCCGCATACTTACCTGCTCCCTGCTGACGAGAGGCAATTACCTCGAAACACGTGTCCAGGGATGGCATTTTAACTATATACTCGTGGCATAGGTGTACCCGCCGCTGTCACTACATCCTCCAGAATCCTATGGGGCTATTTGCTAGTATGACGAGCGGTGTGCGACCCACCTCGCATTTTGTATTTAAAGCTCCCTGAGCCATGGGTTGACGAGCCCGGATCCCGCACCCGCGCGCCGTGAGAGGTACTATACCTGATCATTTTTTGGCAGTCTACTTGGCACCCCGCATACTTACCTGCTCCCTGCTGACGAGAGGCAATTACCTCGAAACACGTGTCCAGGGATGGCATTTTAACTATATACTCGTGGCATAGGTGTACCCGCCGCTGTCACTACATCCTCCAGAATCCTATGGGGCTATTTGCTAGTATGACGAGCGGTGTGCGACCCACCTCGCATTTTGTATTTAAAGCTCCCTGAGCCATGGGTTGACGAGCCCGGATCCCGCACCCGCGCGCCGTGAGAGGTACTATACCTGATAATTTTTTGGCAGTCTACTTGGCACCCCGCATACTTACCTGCTCCCTGCTGACGAGAGGCAATTACCTCGAAACACGTGTCCAGGGATGGCATTTTAACTATATACTCGTGGCATAGGTGTACCCGCCGCTGTCACTACATCCTCCAGAATCCTATGGGGCTATTTGCTAGTATGACGAGCGGTGTGCGACCCACCTCGCATTTTGTATTTAAAGCTCCCTGAGCCATGGGTTGACGAGCCCGGATCCCGCACCCGCGCGCCGTGAGAGGTACTATACCTGATCATTTTTTGGCAGTCTACTTGGCACCCCGCATACTTACCTGCTCCCTGCTGACGAGAGGCAATTACCTCGAAACACGTGTCCAGGGATGGCATTTTAACTATATACTCGTGGCATAGGTGTACCCGCCGCTGTCACTACATCCTCCAGAATCCTATGGGGCTATTTGCTAGTATGACGAGCGGTGTGCGACCCACCTCGCATTTTGTATTTAAAGCTCCCTGAGCCATGGGTTGACGAGCCCGGATCCCGTACCCGCGCGCCGTGAGAGGTACTATACCTGATAATTTTTTGGCAGTCTACTTGGCACCCCGCATACTTACCTGCTCCCTGCTGACGAGAGGCAATTACCTCGAAACACGTGTCCAGGGATGGCATTTTAACTATATACTCGTGGCATAGGTGTACCCGCCGCTGTCACTACATCCTCCAGAATCCTATGGGGCTATTTGCTAGTATGACGAGCGGTGTGCGACCCACCTCGCATTTTGTATTTAAAGCTCCCTGAGCCATGGGTTGACGAGCCCGGATCCCGCACCCGCGCGCCATGAGAGGTACTATACCTGATAATTTTTTGGCAGTCTACTTGGCACCCCGCATACTTACCTGCTCCCTGCTGACGAGAGGCAATTACCTCGAAACACGTGTCCAGGGATGGCATTTTAACTATATACTAGTGGCATAGGTGTACCCGCCGCTGTCACTACATCCTCCAGAATCCTATGGGGCTATTTGCTAGTATGACGAGCGGTGTGCGACCCACCTCGCATTTTGTATTTAAAGCTCCCTGAGCCATGGGTTGACGAGCCCGGATCCCGCACCCGCGCGCCGTGAGAGGTACTATACCTGATAATTTTTTGGCAGTCTACTTGGCACCCCGCATACTTACCTGCTCCCTGCTGACGAGAGGCAATTACCTCGAAACACGTGTCCAGGGATGGCATTTTAACTATATACTCGTGGCATAGGTGTACCCGCCGCTGTCACTACATCCTCCAGAATCCTATGGGGCTATTTGCTAGTATGACGAGCGGTGTGCGACCCACCTTGCATTTTGTATTTAAAGCTCCCTGAGACATGGGTTGACGAGCCTGGATCCCGCACCCGCGTGCCGTGAGAGGTACTATACCTGATAATTTTTTGGCAGTCTACTTGGCACCCCGCATACTTACCTGCTCCCTGCTGACGAGAGGCAATTACCTCGAAACACGTGTCCAGGGATGGCATTTTAACTATATACTCGTGGCATAGGTGTACCCGCCGCTGTCACTACATCCTCCAGAATCCTATGGGGCTATTTGCTAGTATGACGAGCGGTGTGCGACCCACCTCGCATTTTGTATTTAAAGCTCCCTGAGCCATGGGTTGACGAGCCCGGATCCCGCACCCGCGCGCCCTGAGAGGTACTATACCTGATAATTTTTTGGCAGTCTACTTGGCACCCCGCATACTTACCTGCTCCCTGCTGACGAGAGGCAATTACCTCGAAACACGTGTCCAGGGATGGCATTTTAACTATATACTCGTGGCATAGGTGTACCCGCCGCTGTCACTACATCCTCCAGAATCCTATGGGGCTATTTGCTAGTATGACGAGCGGTGTGCGACCCACCTCGCAATTTGTATTTAAAGCTCCCTGAGCCATGGGTTGACGAGCCCGGATCCCGCACCCGCGCGCCGTGAGAGGTACTATACCTGATAATTTTTTGGCAGTCTACTTGGCACCCCGCATACTTACCTGCTCCCTGCTGACGAGAGGCAATTACCTCGAAACACGTGTCCAGGGATGGCATTTTAACTATATAATCGTGGCATAGGTGTACCCGCCGCTGTCACTACATCCTCCAGAATCCTATGGGGCTATTTGCTAGTATGACGAGCGGTGTGCGACCCACCTCGCATTTTGTATTTAAAGCTCCCTGAGCCATGGGTTGACGAGCCCGGATCCCGCTCCCGCGCGCCGTGAGAGGTACTATACCTGATAATTTTTTGGCAGTCTACTTGGCACCCCGCATACTTACCTGCTCCCTGCTGACGAGAGGCAATTACCTCGAAACACGTGTCCAGGGATGGCATTTTAACTATATACTCGTGGCATAGGTGTACCCGCCGCTGTCACTACATCCTCCAGAATCCTATGGGGCTATTTGCCAGTATGACGAGCGGTGTGCGACCCACCTCGCATTTTGTATTTAAAGCTCCCTGAGCCATGGGTTGACGAGCCCGGATCCCGCACCCGCGCGCCGTGAGAGGTACTATACCTGATAATTTTTTGGCAGTCTACTTGGCACGCCGCATACTTACCTGCTCCCTGCTGACGAGAGACAATTACCTCGAAACACGTGTCCAGGGATGGCATTTTAACTATATACTCGTGGCATAGGTGTACCCGCCGCTGTCACTACATCCTCCAGAATCCTATGGGGCTATTTGCTAGTATGACGAGCGGTGTGCGACCCACCTCGCATTTTGTATTTAAAGCTCCCTGAGCCATGGGTTGACGAGCCCGGATCCCGCACCCGCGCGCCGTGAGAGGTACTATACCTGATAATTTTTTGGCAGTCTACTTGGCACCCCGCATACTTACCTGCTCCCTGCTGACGAGAGGCAATTACCTCGAAACACGTGTCCAGGGATGGCATTTTAACTATATACTCGTGGCATAGGTGTACCCGCCGCTGTCACTACATCCTCCAGAATCCTATGGGGCTATTTGCTAGTATGACGAGCGGTGTGCGACCCACCTCGCATTTTGTATTTAAAGCTCCCTGAGCCATGGGTTGACGAGCCCGGATCCCGCACCCGCGCGCCGTGAGAGGTACTATACCTGATAATTTTTTGGCAGTCTACTTGGCACCCCGCATACTTACCTGCTCCCTGCTGACGAGAGGCAATTACCTCGAAACACGTGTCCAGGGATGGCATTTTAACTATATACTCGTGGCATAGGTGTACCCGCCGCTGTCACTACATCCTCCAGAATCCTATGGGGCTATTTGCTAGTATGACGAGCGGTGTGCGACCCACCTCGCATTTTGTATTTAAAGCTCCCTGAGCCATGGGTTGACGAGCCCGGATCCCGCACCCGCGCGCCGTGAGAGGTACTATACCTGATCATTTTTTGGCAGTCTACTTGGCACCCCGCATACTTACCTGCTCCCTGCTGACGAGAGGCAATTACCTCGAAACACGTGTCCAGGGATGGCATTTTAACTATATACTCGTGGCATAGGTGTACCCGCCGCTGTCACTACATCCTCCAGAATCCTATGGGGCTATTTGCTAGTATGACGAGCGGTGTGCGACCCACCTCGCATTTTGTATTTAAAGCTCCCTGAGCCATGGGTTGACGAGCCCGGATCCCGCACCCGCGCGCCGTGAGAGGTACTATACCTGATAATTTTTTGGCAGTCTACTTGGCACCCCGCATACTTACCTGCTCCCTGCTGACGAGAGGCAATTACCTCGAAACACGTGTCCAGGGATGGCATTTTAACTATATACTCGTGGCATAGGTGTACCCGCCGCTGTCACTACATCCTCCAGAATCCTATGGGGCTATTTGCTAGTATGACGAGCGGTGTGCGACCCACCTCGCATTTTGTATTTAAAGCTCCCTGAGCCATGGGTTGACGAGCCCGGATCCCGCACCCGCGCGCCGTGAGAGGTACTATACCTGATAATTTTTTGGCAGTCTACTTGGCACCCCGCATACTTACCTGCTCCCTGCTGACGAGAGGCAATTACCTCGAAACACGTGTCCAGGGATGGCATTTTAACTATATACTCGTGGCATAGGTGTACCCGCCGCTGTCACTACATCCTCCAGAATCCTATGGGGCTATTTGCTAGTATGACGAGCGGTGTGCGACCCACCTCGCATTTTGTATTTAAAGCTCCCTGAGCCATGGGTTGACGAGCCCGGATCCCGCACCCGCGCGCCGTGAGAGGTACTATACCTGATAATTTTTTGGCAGTCTACTTGGCACCCCGCATACTTACCTGCTCCCTGCTGACGAGAGGCAATTACCTCGAAACACGTGTCCAGGGATGGCATTTTAACTATATACTCGTGGCATAGGTGTACCCGCCGCTGTCACTACATCCTCCAGAATCCTATGGGGCTATTTGCTAGTATGACGAGCGGTGTGCGACCCACCTCGCATTTTGTATTTAAAGCTCCCTGAGCCATGGGTTGACGAGCCCGGATCCCGCACCCGCGCGCCGTGAGAGGTACTATACCTGATCATTTTTTGGCAGTCTACTTGGCACCCCGCATACTTACCTGCTCCCTGCTGACGAGAGGCAATTACCTCGAAACACGTGTCCAGGGATGGCATTTTAACTATATACTCGTGGCATAGGTGTACCCGCCGCTGTCACTACATCCTCCAGAATCCTATGGGGCTATTTGCTAGTATGACGAGCGGTGTGCGACCCACCTCGCATTTTGTATTTAAAGCTCCCTGAGCCATGGGTTGACGAGCCCGGATCCCGCACCCGCGCGCCGTGAGAGGTACTATACCTGATAATTTTTTGGCAGTCTACTTGGCACCCCGCATACTTACCTGCTCCCTGCTGACGAGAGGCAATTACCTCGAAACACGTGTCCAGGGATGGCATTTTAACTATATACTCGTGGCATAGGTGTACCCGCCGCTGTCACTACATCCTCCAGAATCCTATGGGGCTATTTGCTAGTATGACGAGCGGTGTGCGACCCACCTCGCATTTTGTATTTAAAGCTCCCTGAGCCATGGGTTGACGAGCCCGGATCCCGCACCCGCGCGCCGTGAGAGGTACTATACCTGATAATTTTTTGGCAGTCTACTTGGCACCCCGCATACTTACCTGCTCCCTGCTGACGAGAGGCAATTACCTCGAAACACGTGTCCAGGGATGGCATTTTAACTATATACTCGTGGCATAGGTGTACCCGCCGCTGTCACTACATCCTCCAGAATCCTATGGGGCTATTTGCTAGTATGACGAGCGGTGTGCGACCCACCTCGCATTTTGTATTTAAAGCTCCCTGAGCCATGGGTTGACGAGCCCGGATCCCGCACCCGCGCGCCATGAGAGGTACTATACCTGATAATTTTTTGGCAGTCTACTTGGCACCCCGCATACTTACCTGCTCCCTGCTGACGAGAGGCAATTACCTCGAAACACGTGTCCAGGGATGGCATTTTAACTATATACTAGTGGCATAGGTGTACCCGCCGCTGTCACTACATCCTCCAGAATCCTATGGGGCTATTTGCTAGTATGACGAGCGGTGTGCGACCCACCTCGCATTTTGTATTTAAAGCTCCCTGAGCCATGGGTTGACGAGCCCGGATCCCGCACCCGCGCGCCGTGAGAGGTACTATACCTGATAATTTTTTGGCAGTCTACTTGGCACCCCGCATACTTACCTGCTCCCTGCTGACGAGAGGCAATTACCTCGAAACACGTGTCCAGGGATGGCATTTTAACTATATACTCGTGGCATAGGTGTACCCGCCGCTGTCACTACATCCTCCAGAATCCTATGGGGCTATTTGCTAGTATGACGAGCGGTGTGCGACCCACCTCGCATTTTGTATTTAAAGCTCCCTGAGACATGGGTTGACGAGCCCGGATCCCGCACCCGCGTGCCGTGAGAGGTACTATACCTGATAATTTTTTGGCAGTCTACTTGGCACCCCGCATACTTACCTGCTCCCTGCTGACGAGAGGCAATTACCTCGAAACACGTGTCCAGGGATGGCATTTTAACTATATACTCGTGGCATAGGTGTACCCGCTGCTGTCACTACATCCTCCAGAATCCTATGGGGCTATTTGCTAGTATGACGAGCGGTGTGCGACCCACCTCGCATTTTGTATTTAAAGCTCCCTGAGCCATGGGTTGACGAGCCCGGATCCCGCACCCGCGTGCCGTGAGAGGTACTATACCTGATAATTTTTTGGCAGTCTACTTGGCACCCCGCATACTTACCTGCTCCCTGCTGACGAGAGGCAATTACCTCGAAACACGTGTCCAGGGATGGCATTTTAACTATATACTCGTGGCATAGGTGTACCCGCCGCTGTCACTACATCCTCCAGAATCCTATGGGGCTATTTGCTAGTATGACGAGCGGTGTGCGACCCACCTCGCAATTTGTATTTAAAGCTCCCTGAGCCATGGGTTGACGAGCCCGGATCCCGCACCCGCGCGCCGTGAGAGGTACTATACCTGATAATTTTTTGGCAGTCTACTTGGCACCCCGCATACTTACCTGCTCCCTGCTGACGAGAGGCAATTACCTCGAAACACGTGTCCAGGGATGGCATTTTAACTATATACTCGTGGCATAGGTGTACCCGCCGCTGTCACTACATCCTCCAGAATCCTATGGGGCTATTTGCTAGTATGACGAGCGGTGTGCGACCCACCTCGCATTTTGTATTTAAAGCTCCCTGAGCCATGGGTTGACGAGCCCGGATCCCGCACCCGCGCGCCGTGAGAGGCACTATACCTGATAATTTTTTGGCAGTCTACTTGGCACCCCGCATACTTACCTGCTCCCTGCTGACGAGAGGCAATTACCTCGAAACACGTGTCCAGGGATGGCATTTTAACTATATACTCGTGGCATAGGTGTACCCCCCGCTGTCACTACATCCTCCAGAATCCTATGGGGCTATTTGCTAGTATGACGAGCGGTGTGCGACTCACCTCGCATTTTGTATTTAAAGCTCCCTGAGCCATGGGTTGACGAGCCCGGATCCCGCACCCGCGCGCCGTGAGAGGTACTATACCTGATAATTTTTTGGCAGTCTACTTGGCACCCCGCATACTTACCTGCTCCCTGCTGACGAGAGGCAATTACCTCGAAACACGTGTCCAGGGATGGCATTTTAACTATATACTCGTGGCATAGGTGTACCCGCCGCTGTCACTACATCCTCCAGAATCCTATGGGGCTATTTGCTAGTATGACGAGCGGTGTGCGACCCACCTCGCATTTTGTATTTAAAGCTCCCTGAGCCATGGGTTGACGAGCCCGGATCCCGCACCCGCGCGCCGTGAGAGGTACTATACCTGATCATTTTTTGGCAGTCTACTTGGCACCCCGCATACTTACCTGCTCCCTGCTGACGAGAGGCAATTACCTCGAAACACGTGTCCAGGGATGGCATTTTAACTATATACTCGTGGCATAGGTGTACCCGCCGCTGTCACTACATCCTCCAGAATCCTATGGGGCTATTTGCTAGTATGACGAGCGGTGTGCGACCCACCTCGCATTTTGTATTTAAAGCTCCCTGAGCCATGGGTTGACGAGCCCGGATCCCGCACCCGCGCGCTGTGAGAGGTACTATACCTGATAATTTTTTGACAGTCTACTTGGCACCCCGCATACTTACCTGCTCCCTGCTGACGAGAGGCAATTACCTCGAAACACGTGTCCAGGGATGGCATTTTAACCTTATACTCGTGGCATAGGTGTACCCGCCGCTGTCACTACATCCTCCAGAATCCTATGGGGCTATTTGCTAGTATGACGAGCGGTGTGCGACCCACCTCGCATTTTGTATTTAAAGCTCCCTGAGCCATGGGTTGACGAGCCCGGATCCCGCACCCGCGCGCCGTGAGAGGTACTATACCTGATAATTTTTTGGCAGTCTACTTGGCACCCCGCATACTTACCTGCTCCCTGCTGACGAGAGGCAATTACCTCGAAACACGTGTCCAGGGATGGCATTTTAACCATATACTCGTGGCATAGGTGTACCCGCCGCTGTCACTACATCCTCCAGAATCCTATGGGGCTATTTGCTAGTATGACGAGCAGTGTGCGACCCACCTCGCATTTTGTATTTAAAGCTCCCTGAGCCATGGGTTGACGAGCCCGGATCCCGCACCCGCGCGCCGTGAGAGGTACTATACCTGATAATTTTTTGGCAGTCTACTTGGCACCCCGCATACTTACCTGCTCCCTGCTGACGAGAGGCAATTACCTCGAAACACGTGTCCAGGGATGGCATTTTAACTATATACTCGTGGCATAGGTGTACCCGCCGCTGTCACTACATCCTCCAGAATCCTATGGGGCTATTTGCTAGTATGACGAGCGGTGTGCGACCCACCTCGCATCGAGTATGAATAGTAATAGGTCAATTAGTGGTGTTTGTTTCTTGCTGCATAAGCAAAGGCAAGTGTTAAGCAGAATTTACAAAACACCTTACAACCCTCCTCTTGCTGTTTGGAATGCAGATCTGTTTACATTCGTCTGGATATAAACTGAGGGCATTTTGTAACTTGATTTTTAGTGACACTCTTTCTGGGGTCTTGGAGAAGTGGGCGCAGGTAGCTTGTGGGGAACAATGCAATAGTACACACAGATGTGTGGAAGAACAGACAAGAAGCACTGGTAAAGCCAATAGTTCACACCTTTAAAATTGCTAGCAGAGCTTTTGGCTTTGCTAGTGCTTATTTACATTGACACAATCAAAACAAATGACATTCCGCGATGGGCGGTGGTATTTCACAATGTGTGTGGAGGCGTGCAGACACATGGGCTGCCATCTTGTAATGCATATTTTTTTTTATGAGAGAAAAATATTCGAAAAGGACCTCTGGTGTGCCACTAGGAATGCTATCAGATCAAGGTGGGAGCTGAGACAAACAAGACCATCCAATCATGAGCACGAGTTTGACCCAAAGCCCACTCTTGGGAGCTGAGACAAACAAGACCATCCAATCATGAGCATGAGTCTGACCCAAAGCCCACTCTTGGGAGCTGAGACAAACAAGACCATCCAATCATGAGCAAGGGACTGACCCAAAGCCCACTCTCTGTTTTGTAGTGTTCAAATAGGTCTTCAATAGCAGACAAAGCTGCCTGTAGTCAAGCCTTAAAAACTTTCTTGTATCCATTGTAAAGTTTGTGTGTAATCAAAATGAGGCACGTTGGTCCCCTTCTAGTTGTTAAAAATCGGATGGAAACACAGATTTTAAATAAGATCAACAAAGTATTAATAACATAATAACGTTTTGATTTAGTGGTGTTATGAAGTCTCAAATTATTTAACTGAACCTGCTGAACTGCAGTATGTTTTTTGGTAGATAGGCCTTGTCCATTATTGGCATACCATTTAAGGATAGCCAGTCTTAAATCACTATAACACAGCAGCTCATATATAAGCAAAGTGTCCGCAACTGGACTATCTGGGAAAATGAAATATGGTGCTATCAGGTACTGCGCACTTTCAAAGTCCAAATCCAGAGAATTTACAGGAGCAGAGTCTTGTCAAGTAAATGGAGGCTGGGATAAAGTATTGATCAAAAAGTTTGGATATAGAGAAACTTTAAACGGTTATCAGGATATCAGACAGGCAAGAATCGCCGTTGTGTAAGATATGCAGGGTATTGTTGATAATTTGCAGAAAGGCAGTTCCACTACTGGGTCCAACCCTAAAGCCAGATTGTCAAGGAGTGTGTTGTCATTTTAAATATTTCAGTTGGTGGTTTGTGCAGTTTTTGCAGCTCAGCAACACTTAAGTGGAGGCAAAGGATTGGTGGCCCATTTGACTATCTCTAACAGCTTCTCTGGCCTGTTTATAAAAATATGTTTCTATTATTTTACACAGATAGGCTTTACAAACCAACAATTTTTAATAGAAATCAATAGCCTTTAGCGCCTCATTTCAATAGCGGGCAGTCAGACCGCCACCCACTATCATGTCGAACAGGAGACCAACTGACAAGCAGGTGGCGGTCCAACTGCCCACTTACAATGAGACCGCCGGGCAGGCTGTCGCAATGTGCTCATTTACACAGCGAATTGTGCTGTGGCCCAGGAAAAGGGCTGCACCACAAGCCGGCATGTAAATGAGCACCTCCTGCACCTCCATGCACCATGTGGTATGCCCAGCATTACTTTCTGACAGCCTTTACATGGCGGTGTCCCGCGATTTAAGGCTGTCAGAAAGGGCTATCCAAATCTGGACAGCAGTGCCTGACTCAGCACCGCGGTCATGGTCAGAGACGGCTTTGACACTGACCCATCGGGATCTTAGATCCTGTCAGAGGCGGCAGTCTTGCCTCCCACCACTGTGGGCCGACCTCCACGCATGGCAATGCGGCGGTCGGCCCGCCACCAACAGGCTGTCGGTGGCGGTCTGACCACCATTGTAATGAGGCCCTAGGACTGTTTTTTACATATCTTGTTACACAACCAAATCCCTGCTGCGTTATTAAACTGAAGGGACTGCCCGCCAACTTTCCACATAGTAAATTCTACACACCATTCCTAGTACCTCATCTCCTGACCGACACTTCCCATACAATATAATAATGATATTAAATGTTCACCTCAGGCTTTCCTCCGTGAATCTCATGCTTACCAACCAGAACTTAAACAACCATATTTGGTTCTTGATACCTCCCTAATCCAAAATCCACCCTACACCCTATCTTTACCTCCGCTATAGCTCCCTCCGATATATCACCAATTCATGTGAGACTAGTCCTCATTTGCAACCTTCCCACTGGATCCTTCAGGTAGTAAACACTACCATGCACTGTCACAACTATTTGACTTCTAAAGCAACAATTCCCACAGCATACTCACAGGGCATAATGTCAGGGGGACCAGTCAGTAACGATATCATATTAGCCCATACAACCAGATCGTCAAATAATGTGTCATCTCCCCTCACTATTTTGATATAGATCTCTTCAGCCATAGCACATTCCACCATATCCATAATCCGGCTGCCAATAGTTGATGCCTTAGCGCTCAGCCATTCCGTGGCAATATGTCTTTTATCACGTACAGTACCCAACATTATGAATTTTCTACTCTGACTGCCTTTAGCGCCCTTGGGATAAAGCCTCAATCAGCATTGATTCAATGTGAATGGTATAGGCTTGCTAATAGCCTTGTTTTATGCCTGCCTTACTTTTCCACAGAACGTTTGTATTATTGCACAGTCACATATAATGGGAAAGAAGCCAGCTTCCATTGCCCAAGCATTTATGGCAGAAAGAGCAAAGTGTTGGATATATGTTGCTTAGTTGAGCAGAGGTCAAGTAGGTCATATGCAATCAGTGGGTGTGCAGTGGACCCTACTGAGAGAAATTGTTACTCACAAACAGTCCCTTAGAGATCTTGAGCACCTACAGCTTGAGCGGCCTGACTTGCAGCCAGTGCTGTTAGAGGCAAAGGAGAGGGTGGCGGAACATCAAGGTCATGTTCCTTGCTCGCATGGCTAGCCAATCCCGCTAGGCGCTGTTCGTCGACCCTGGAAGTGGTGACACCGGAAGGTGCCAGACTATATACACAGGGCGAGATAAATCAGTCCTTTGCTGATTTCCGTTCCAGACTTTACTCTGCGAGAATTAATCATCCATGGATGGTTAACTTGTAGAAAATAGGCCTCAGCTAGGCCTACCAGTGCAAGGGGTTCGCCCTTCTCTGCACAGAGTCCTCAGACTATTAGAAAGAAGTTGGCACAGAAACTGAAATAGAAAATACATAGTTTATTAAACCTCAGGAGGTGGAACCACATTCACCCAGCACCCTGTGGTGCTGAATGAAGGTAGCACCCAGAGTAGAAGAACCATGGGTCTTTTATACCCACACAGGGGCTCAGGAAAAGGACGATGCAAGCATACATGAGAAGAGTTACATACATAGATGGTCATACAGAAATGCACCGTAAATAGTATAGGAGGAGCTAGCAGTTGCTGACTCAGGTAGAAACAACCTGATAGTTACAGACTAAAAACAGATGCATGGACAGTTAGATATTCCTGCGCATGTGCAGGGTAGCAGAGTCTAAGTATAGCCAGTCCTTTAAACAGAGCACAAGGGAAGACAAAATGGCTGCCAGAAATACAAAATGGATTCCACAAAATGTACAGGATAGCCTGTAAATACCAGATGGATTCTGCTAACGCTAATTTAATCGCAGCCAATTTACGACAGACGACCCTTTTAGCGTTAGCTGAAGACATCTCCCATAAAAAATGAAAAATATGCATATTAATTTTTAATAAATTTTTTTTCCCCATAAATTTACAAATTCATTGCTAGGTGGGCATTTCTCATTCTAAATATTGTTAAGCGGGTATGTATGAGGTATAAACAGAAGTACAAAGGGAACAGAGAATTGGGTCATACAGATAGCAGGAGAGAGTAATTACTATTATCAGAAACAGAATTATTAGCTTTCTAGTCCTAAGCAAATCCTAGAACCATCCAGTAAAAACATTTTCAAGGTTCCTATGCATTTCAGTTACCATCAATTTCAATATCAAAGTATCCCAACAGTACATATCTAATAAAAACATTTTCGCTAGACTTTTCCAGTGTTTCCTTTATGAGGGCTAGAGTATCTATCATTATACCCAATACAAACATTAAAGCAGTCAGACATATTATTTACAAAAATGATCCTGGATCCAGGGGACCAGGAGGACCATGAGAATTAGGACGAAGAGCTGCAAAGGGTTGCTCCTCCTCAAAAATGGGACGATCAATGGGGTAAATTTTCAACAAAAAGAAAAAGAAGTCCTTGGGAAATTAAAGCCGCTGTACAACCAACCAGAGGGGAGTCTTCTCCCTGTGTCCGTTTGAGCCTCACAGGCAGGCTCTTGTTGTCCCCACGGTGGAGCTGCACAACTCGCAACTCAGGAATCATGGCCTAGTTTCAAGGGAAAAGTTTCTTCTTTCAGGATAGGGCAATCACCCACCAGGGCAAATGCGCTCAGCGATCCTGTCCAGTGTCTCAGGCAGTGCACCAGTTTTCTTCATTTCAATCTAACAGGCACCAGAGACACAGCACCTGTACCCTGAACTCAAGTCCTTCCCTAACTCCTGTATTGCTCTGCTGGCACACTGCTCTTTCGTTGGGGCCATGGATTGCATTCAGTGTGCCCAGGTATCTCCTTTACAGCCACTTTGGGACCAGGATTCAGAGGCCTGATGCTAGGATCTCTGAAGCAACCCTTGTTTCAAAGGGGGTTACCTCAAGCAAAAACCTTCTTCCCTTCCTGGTCGGTCTGTGACTCTCAGCTGGGCATCAAAAGCTTGATCCACGATTTCTCCTTTCTGATTTGTGACCCCGTCTTTCGCCCAAGATAGTAGCAGGGGTACGCTCATCACAATGCTTCCGGCCTTCTACCTTCACTGAGGTCCTGGTTGCCAGCAGTGCCTGTGCAGGTTACCTTCACTTTGACTTCAAGCTGGACTGGTGCTGACTCCTCAAGCTGGATCTGATGTCCGCGCCCCTCTGGCAATGGTTGTAAAGCAGCAAATATCTATTGGTGGACAGAACAAAAAGGTCTTTAGACAAGGCACAGAAATAATCTATCAACAGAGGATAGTCTCAGAATACTTCCTAGTCCAGGGACGCCCCATATATTAACAAGGCACCCTGGAACCACTTTCATATATGTGAGAGTAAATAAAACAACAGTCTGGACCTATTGGCAAGTATAAAAAGAACTCTTTAGTGAACTGACAAGAGTAATACGTCACCCAATGCCAAGCAGTCAAGGAAGTCTGTGTTCATTTCTAAAGACCCTCAAGAAAAAGGAAATGTTATACACGTTTTACTCCTAAACATTGCATTATTTGTACAGGACTGCAGACACTTCTAAAATGATTTTTCTTAATTAAAGCACCTACATTGTATGCTTAGGACCAGGCTCTCATGTTATAGGAGCAACAGGAAAATCTAACACTGCTAATTTAACAGGGATTCCTATTACATACAGAACTAAAAAACTTCAACATAATGGGTACATGTTCTCCAGCGGAACATCTTGTGACTAACAGACTCCTATAAAACAATATTTTCCTCAAAAATGTTTGCTAAGGATCACATAGACCTCTTCCCTGCATTCTACATTTTCACAATCCAAACTATGCAACATTAGTTCTAGTAAGGACTGTCAGTTTATTTACACAAACTAGCTAATAAAACTAACAATGCCCTGGCAAAACTGTATGTAGCATGAGAATAAACAAACAATAGTGGTGTTGTCACCTGAGAATTTTCAAACAAAAACTACCCACAGCTAGTTCCCCTTAAAGATCAAATAAGGAAGCAGCAACCTAGACTACTCATCCTCTCATAATTCCATCAGAGAGGATGGGTAGTAACATAGCAAAATATATTTATTCGTTTTATTAATACTAATAATGTTGAAAACAGTATTACTGAATAGCCAATTAAATGTCTCATGGTTATTTCACAGACAGTTTAGACAGGCTTGAAAAAAAAATTAAGAAAAAGAGAGAGAACACATAAATCTGCCTATCCTTAATTTGTAGAGGAGCTAGCCCCCTTTCCCCAGTTTTGACAGTGAGAAACCTGTACCAGGTTTCATTCTGTCAACACTATCAACCCCAATTTGTAGCAACTGGGCATAAACAAACTCTGAGGAGCGAAATAGCACATTTCAGCTAGCCAAAGAACATATTCCTTTAGCAAATGTACTAGTGCAACATGAGGCCGCATGAAGTCAAACTGAATCCCATTGCTTCCTGAATTCAACCCTAAAAACATTTATACTATATATATATGGCAGAGCCATTGTCCTTTAAAGAGAGGTCACATATACTATGTGCATTGAGTGCACACAAAAACTTGCTTTTACCAAAAAAAAAAAAGGGTAAGCAAAAACCTCTTTCTTCCCCTGCCATTTCGTCTTTCAAATGTCGAAATGTCAAAGCAACGTTGTGCTGAGCCCTACAGGCTTCTAAATGTAGGACTTTGACCTATAACCTATGCAGCTGTTCCCCAGCATGCATGCAAGGTTTTCATGTGGTGCTTCCAAGTCAAAGTGACCCTAAAGACCGAAGACAGAGCAGCAAAACCCACTCTGTGTGTCTACCAGCCATTTCAGAGGTAAGCTTAATAACTTCTGCCAATTTTTGTACATTGATATGTATAAGCAGTGTGCCAAGCGTTTGTCTAGCAGTATAGATGGTCTATGCTTACATATGTGCATTTACTGGGGCGTAAGGCAGTTTAAAAACTGATCTGACTGGAGAAAACTCATTTAAATAGTGAATTTTTACTCAATTTCGACTTTGATTTTCAGGGCACTTAAAAATTAATATCCTACAATGTTTTTGCATAATAGTCATCCCCAGAATGTCCTCTACATATCCCAGAGATGTGGCATCAAAAATGTATAATGTATACCCTTATAAAAATGAGTTTTGTACGCCTGGGTAAAGTAACATTTTCACATGTAATTGACCCCCTATTGCTGTATAACACGGCTTAAATGCAATTTGGATGCTAGGAGGTCACAGTATCATTATTAGGCATTATAAATAGTAAAAAACGAATTTGTTTTTGCACCTATTTGAAATAACATTTTTTTTATATATAATCAAAATATATTTTTTTGTTAATAAATCTAATCATTTTGATGAGTCTACATATGAAAAGCGAGCTGCATCCCTTGCCTATTATATTGAAACACATTAATTCTTAGCCCTAAGCACAGAAGCTTATCTTGAAACATCTTAAGTCTGCGCCACTTTCAAATGAAGGACAGCCATTATTATTTAACATCAAAAACCACTCTTATCCTTATTTTAAAAAAAGCATTAAGAAAAGAAATCCCTACTGTCAATCTGCAAAAATAATGAAACTACATTTCTAACTTTGGAAACAGCAGTCTGAAATGCAGAATTTTACTCCGTGTTTTTGACTTCAACTATTCTCTGTAGCCGGAGTCCGAGATAGAAATGGTCTTGTTGACACAGCTGTTTAACACGTAAAGGTGTCGAAATTCACACGCCTTGCAAGTCAACCCTTCAAGCCAACACAAATCTGTTGTGCTGTATAATGTGAATGCCTTTGAATACCCTATACAAAAGATAAATGCTGTGACATTTTGTATCTGAATTTAGTCTATTGTAAAACACACAATTTCGTTTTTCTCTTTACACAGGTCATCTTAATTTTAACTTTCTAAAGGTAAAACTCTTATCCGATAATCCATGTTAATTTTGCGCCACAATTTCCACTGAGAAAATTAATTCTCAATTGGAAAATCGTTTTTATATAGGCATATAGCCCTTAAAATTTCAAGCAAGAGCATCATTTTACTTTTTGTGTAGGATTAATGCAACAGTTTTTAAAAAAAATACAAACATTTTTCTATGGAAAGTCTAACTGGTCTTTGCACAAAATAGGGCAGAGGAAGGCTCCTTGGGTTTCGTTCCTCAGCTGCCCTGTCTCATCAGAGAAGCTAAACCTCAGCGCAGAACCGGGCCACAGCGAGTGCTCCTAGCCCCCACCTTTCTCCAAGGCTGTCCTGCTGCAAGCATTACACATTTTCATGTCAGTGAAGCTTTCTAAGCAGTGATTTCACCTCCTGGTTCACTCCTCTATTTTTAGCCCCCACCTTACAAGCTGCAAGGTCAAAATCTGCCTTGCACAGCCCTGAAGCTGTCAAAGACAAAAAGCCTTCCTAATGTTATCTAAACTGCAATAATTTGCCCTATGGAAACATTTATTTTAATATACAATTTCTTTTCAAGGGTCATAAATTTAGGTTCAATTCTCAGATTAGCAGGTTCAGCTTAAATTAGAACGTACAACCCTGTGGACCCAGCACATTGGCTCACTGAACCACCAAGAACACAAAGCTGCATAGGAACAATTTGCAAATTCGAAATACCCACAATTTTTTCAAGCTAAACTTTTAACGGGTCCCTAATTACTCTTCATTAATACTTTTGTACATTAAGGGTGTCATCAAATCACAGGGGTTGCTCTTTCTCTTGCTACACCCCTCTCAATTTCCTTTTGCGACTTATTGATGGTGATGAGACCAAATTAAATTTACTCCTTAACAATTTCACTTCTCAGAATTCTTTCACATATTCACAGTCATTCAATCACACGCTTTTTCCAGTGCTAGCAACATCCAAAACACAATTTACCACACCATAACATGTAAACACACATTTAACCCACAGATCAACACTTAAGACAGAAACAAAAGACAGCCCACAGACTGTACTTAAACCAAACCATTTGTAAATACTAGTTGCAAGTCATATTCACCAGATTTGGCTGGCAGAACACCAAAAAAAAACCGCTCTGCATCTCATCACTTATGAATGTTACTAAGTGCACAGACCAGGATCCTTTTATGTACATATTTAGTTCCTCGGGGTACTAGTCACCACTTACAAGTATTTTTATTCCATAATGCGCTGTACATTATAGAAGAAAGACCATACTTAATATACATATCCCTATTAGGCGTCCCCTCCGGGGGGGGGGGGGGCAGTTGTGCTTCATCAAGTCTGCATCTTGGTACCATTCCAAAGGCAACACATCTTTTGAAGTGTGCTAAAGACAGATATGCCAAAAATAGTGCAGAATATGCAATATTATAATCAAAGTAGCACTTAAGGTACCTTTAGTACGATGTGCCGTTCAAATCAATTCAGTTAGAGAAAATTCTCCTCATTACCTGCCTATGTGAATTGCAAGTCACATATGTCAAAACAAACCAAGTTGGCCAACACAAAACATACCATACTCAAAGCCACAGTAAGCGTTACTAAACTACCTTACCAATCACAGGCATCAAAACCAACAGCAAGCGCCGCAGGCACTTACCAATCACTTGGTGTTCAGATTCATCCTGCCAAGTTCTAAAATCGACCAAATGGTCACTGCACGGTGAATCAACAGAAGAGATCTCAGTCGAGGACCGGTGCCACCTGGATGGTCAGATCAGAAAGAAAGGAAAAGTCGCAGTGGATGCCAAGACTCTGGTCTTATCGGGCAGTGATCACGTCCAGTGCGAGATTCCAATCCTTCGTCGCGACCAATCCTTTGGGCATCCGAGTCACCGATGAGCCCCAAGTTGAGGCGCCAATTGTAGAAAATAGGCCTCAGCTAGGCCTACCAGTGCAAGGGGTTCGCCCTTCTCTGCACAGAGTCCTCAGACTATTAGAAAGAAGTTGGCACAGAAACTGAAATAGAAAATACATAGTTTATTAAACCTCAGGAGGTGGAACCACATTCACCCAGCACCCTGTGGTGCTGAATGAAGGTAGCACCCAGAGTAGAAGAACCATGGGTCTTTTATACCCACACAGGGGCTCAGGAAAAGGACGATGCAAGCATACATGAGAAGAGTTACATACATAGATGGTCATACAGAAATGCACCGTAAATAGTATAGGAGGAGCTAGCAGTTGCTGACTCAGGTAGAAACAACCTGATAGTTACAGACTAAAAACAGATGCATGGACAGTTAGATATTCCTGCGCATGTGCAGGGTAGCAGAGTCTAAGTATAGCCAGTCCTTTAAACAGAGCACAAGGGAAGACAAAATGGCTGCCAGAAATACAAAATGGATTCCACAAAATGTACAGGATAGCCTGTAAATACCAGATGGATTCTGCTAACGCTAATTTAATCGCAGCCAATTTACGACAAACTGGTCTTCCGCCTTGTAGACTGACACCAGATATGGTGCAGGTACTAAGAGAGGATGTCTCAGAGGAGGAAATCTGTGCTGAGGTTCGACAAATGACCCGTGGGAAAGTTCCATGGATGGATGGCCTCGTATAGCTATATGCAGCCTTTCTTGACCTCATAGTCCCTCGTCTGGCTGCATTATACTGGCAGGCGCTAGGGCTCAAGTAATATCCCCCACTTTGTGGGATGCCCTTATTGTCCCACTGCTCAAACCAAGGAAACTTGCTAGTGATACGGCGGCATACTGCCAATGCTAAACATTGACTATAAATTCGTTAGTGGGGTTCTGGTGCAGCGACTGGTGCCTCACATGACAGGTTTGACCATGCTGACCAGTTGGGATTTATCCTCGGCGACTGCACGATACTCAACATCCAGAGCCTGAGGGCGAGTGTGAGGGATTGTCCGATGTTACTGGCTTCATGTTTGTGGATATCAAAAAGGCTTTTGATAGCCTGGCCTGGGACTTCCTCTGCGCCGTTATTCTCCGGATGGGCCTAGGCTGCTGCTTTGTACATAGGTTCTTTCTGCTCTATGCGAGCCCTGTGGCGAGGATCCGCACAGAATGCACAATATCCAAGCAGTGCAATGTGGAGCAGGGTGCCCGCAAGGGATGCCCGTCGTCTCCCCTGCCTTTTGCCCTCACAGTTGAACCCTTGGCGTGCAAGGCCCACAGCAACGTTCCGAAAGCCGGCATTCAGATCCATGGGTGTTCCTATTCCATCTCACTCTATGCTGATAACATGGTGCTTTACCTACGTGATCTGCGCACAGAACCTGGGAAGGTGGCGCATCTCGCTCACAGATTTTAGGGTATGCCCCTGCATGAAGTGGCTCAAGACCAGTTTGTTCCAGTTTCGCAGGGACATGGGTGAGCCCCCAATTCTGAGGGACATGCATTGGGAATCAACTGTGGTACATATCTTGGGGTCCGAATTTATCGGACGCCACCTGAGCTCTTAAAGGGCAACATAGGGGCAGTGGTGACAGCTTTTCGGATGAGTGTCGGGTTTTGAAAGACCTTTCTCCTCTCAGTGGCAGGCCATACAGCTGTAGCTACAATAGTGGTGCTGCCTCACCTCATACTATTGTTGTCCTCGTGCTGGTGATACCGCATGCTACGTTTCCAGAGCTGGACTCGAGCCCAATTGACTTAATATGGAACAAGGGCTGACGGGGTGTCACTTTGGTTAATCAGCAACCGGGGACTATGGACGGAGGATGAATGCCCCTGACCTCGATAGCGCACAGCTGCAGTGGTGTATGGGCTGGTTTCTGGGGTGGAGTGCTTCAGGAATGCTGAGATTACCGGACCTTGCCAACCTGTCGCAGTTGTCGATCCTTTTGCTTAATCCACAATAGGCCCCCCCTCTTGCGGGGTGACATGACCTGTCGATACTCCGAGCCAGCTGGATGAGGGTACTTTGTCAGATGCGGCAGCAGGCTCCGTATTTTCTGGATCTCCCATTTCAGGCCTTCATCACGCAGCTTGATGGGGTGAAGGAAAGGCACCTGCAGTGCTGGGAGGTGTCGGGTTTGGTCACAGTTGCCACCATATGCGAGGATGGCGTGTTGCGGCCGTTTGAGGATTTATGTATGGACTCAACCAAGTTGAGACAAACTGCCTCAGAAAAGCCCCATGCTTCAATTGGGACCAAGAACACAGGACCTCAGTGCCGTCTGCAGAATCAATGCCTTAACAACGCACACAGACAAGGACAAGGGTGACGACCTGTCCTGTTTTTTCTAGATTCTGTGTATTGAGACTGAAATTAGTTGTTCGTAATTCCTTTTCTAACGACATCTTTAGTCCATGAATGATTTTGCACCATAGCTGTGAGGCCTTGCACCCAAGCATGTTTAGTTATTCAATCAATCAATCAACTCAGATCTGTAGAGCGTGACTAATCACCCACTAGGGTAGCCAGGTGCTTATTCCTTGCTGGGATCCGTCGAACAGCCAGGTCTTGAGTCCCTTTTTGAATTCCAGGAGAGAGGATGATATTTGGAGGTGCAGTGGAAGGTCCTTCCAGGACTTGGTGTCAAGGCAGGAGAAGGAGAGTCCTCTACGTTGCTTCGGCAGATGCTGGGAGTGTTAGCGAGGGTGAGGGAGGCATGTGTCTGGAGGGTTGGTGGAAGTTCAGTCAGTGGTTGATGTATGCTCGTCATTGGTCATGCAGGGTTTTGTAGGCATATGTCAGCATCTTGAATTGGCATCTTATCAGAATGGGGAGCCAGGGGAGGATCCTGAGGTAGAGGGTTATGTGGGTCTGTTTGGGGTGGTCGAGGATGAGTCTGGCAGCTGAGTTGTGTATCGTCTGGAGTCTCTTCAGGAGTTGAGGAAGTGAGTCCTGCATAGAGCACGTTGCCGTAGTCCAACCGGATGGTGACTAGGGCTTGAGCGATGGCTTTTCTGATGTTGACGGGGAGCCATCTGAAGATCTTTCAGAGCATGCGATGGGTGTAGAAGTGGGCGGAGGAGACTGTATTGATCTGGCATTTCATGGTAAGTTTGCTGTCCAGGATGATGCTAAGATTGCAAGCATGGTCTGTTGGTGTGGGTCCGAGTTTGGAGGGCCACCAGGTGTCGTTCCATAGGGAGGTGGTGTTCCCAAAAATCATCATGATATATATATAATATAATACATTAATGCCTCCATGTTACTGCACTCTCAGGTGGCGTCTCTCTCTGCTTTTCATATATCTTAGTATTGCCTGCTTTCCCTTGAGTTGCATATTGGCTCTATAATCATGCTCAGTCACAAACAGTGTGCAAGTTACAGCTCCCTTTGTCTGCCCTACCTTACTACTCTTCTCCTCCCCTGCATGGTATACATTAGATGTATAAAGAGTGGAGGTGCATTGGTGAAATAAACTGTAAATGAGCTAGTTTCTAAACTTGTTGACATGCAAAGAGCTAATGAAAAAAGAAAGCAAATGGTAAAAAGTTAAAAAAAATATACAAGAGTAAGAGCAAATCGAGAATGAGAGAAAGATACAATGAAAGGTGGATGGGTCATTGATGGAAAGAAAAAAACTGAACGAGAGTGCTACGAAATACAGATGAAGGACAGAACGAGAAGAAAAGAAGTACAAATGAGACAAGCATTGGCAGAGCCAATAGGTCTGAGTTTAATGTCCTAATGTATGCAACGTTAGCACATCAAAGTGAGGCACACAGGAGGGAGCCAACAGGGACTCTAGTTGTAAAGTGGTCCCTCTTGTAGTTCAATTCAAGCTCTTAACGGGGGAGGAACTCAAACAGCCAGTAGCATTAAGTACGAGATTAATACTCCCCTGGGTTGAGTTTGACGTGATTGGCAAAGCTTCAAGCCAATGGCTGAGAGAAACTACTAAAAAAAAGCCAACAGTTGAACAGGGCAGACCCAAAGTCATATATATATATATATATATATATATATATATATATATATATATAT
Organism: Triturus cristatus; assembly: GCF_964204655.1. Classification (NCBI taxonomy): domain Eukaryota; kingdom Metazoa; phylum Chordata; class Amphibia; order Caudata; family Salamandridae; genus Triturus; species Triturus cristatus. Next base: position 1,433,905,800 of record NC_140591.1, on the reverse strand, counting down.
ATATATATATATATATATATATATATTTCGTTAGCAATCGGTCTGTTTGAAAGCTGGACTGCCAAAACCTAGATCTACAAAATAGAGAAGAAGCGGGTTAGGAAGAGATTGACTGGAAAAGGAATGGAAAAGAAGAAATAAAAGAGTTCAGGAACTGGAAATTGCAAAAAGAGGGGCAGGGAAATAGAAAACAAGAAAAGGGGAAGAATGGGTGAGAAACTGGAAAGCAAGGACGACAGGGAGAAATGTGGTGATTGGGAGAAGGTTCCAGTGGAGTGCATGAGGCAGACAGAGAAAGAGGGAATGTAATGGAGAGAACTAGAACTTAATAGTTAAGTTGTACAAGAAGGTGAGGAAGGGAGGGCTAAGAAGGTAATGAGGGGCTATTTTTCGTTAGAGTAAGCATTTCTGGGTGTGTCGGTGTAAGGCAAAGAAAGTGTGTGTGTATGTGCGTATTTGATTGTCACAGAGTGAGTAAGTGTGTGTGTGTGGCCGTGTAAACTGCGGCTCTCTGACATCTGGTGGCTACCAACAGTATGATATGTCCACCCACACATTAAGTTGCATCCTGACCTAAAGATAGCATTTTTGGTATCTGAGTGGCGCCCCCGACGTATTGTATCCACTCATGTGATAGTCTGGAATTTCCAGGCATAAGGTAGGCATATTGTTCATTACAGTGGCCATCCCTGGTATCTAGTGGCCACCGCAGCCGTCTGGTGGTCTCCTCTGCCGAAAAGTGGGAATTCTTGATATCTGTGGACCTCCCCTGTTGTCAAGCTAACATTCCTGGCATTAGATGTCGATCTGTGGCATAAGGTAGGTATCTTTGAGAAAAAGTGGCCATCCCAAGTGCTTGGCAAGTACTCATGATATGATAAGCATCCTTGGCATTGCTAGCCACCACTGACATCTGGTAACCACCCTAGCATAAGGGAGAACGCTGTGCCTTTAAAGTGGCAACCTTGACATCTAATTGCACCTCCTGGCATGCATATCATATATGTGATACCCTTGATTTATCAAAGGCATCACTGCCCAAGGTGACCACTCCAGGCATGTAGCCGCCGTCTAAGCATTTATTCCTGGCTGTCAGGTCGCAATGTAAGCATTGGTGCGCTAGTCGGACAGAGATGAGCTACATGGTTTGACCATGTAGTCTGTGTGCTAGGAGTGTGCACCATGGATGGGTCAGGCATCCGCCATCTTACATTAGGATATGTGTCGCTATATATACCAATTAGCGAGACAGCTTGGTAGATCAATGCAGAATTGTGCGAGCATTTTATATATTTAGGTTCCAGACTCTGAAAATGTAAATAAAAATCATCTGTAAAAATGTCAGTGTTAACATAGACATTTTTTAAACGCAGGACATACAATTTGCTGACACTGCTTTATTTGTTCTGCTGTGTCAGCTAAGAATGGTCAAAGAGCCCGAGGTTTCTGAATGTTGCTTCCTCAGTAGTAAAATGGGAACTCCCTGTTTCAGACATTGTGGGAACTGCAAGAGTGGCTTCAGGGACAGTCACGCACACAGCCCCGGGACCGCTTGTGTAGTCCAGTTACATGCTATCTGGCGGGACAGTGTCAATCCGCCTTTCTTATACATATTTCTGAAATTAGCACCAACAGATAAAAGGATAAAACAGCCTTACAGTGCTGCTAGAAGTCAGACTACAACGTCACTTCAACAATTAAATCTTTATTTTTTTAGATTGCTGGCTATATTCTCCTGTTTCTACTTACACGATAATGTATCGCCATTGTTCTATTGTTTTAAGGTTTGTTTCTGACTCGTACCTTTTAAGTGGTGCTTTGGCTGTGGGCTCATACCATCCCACAGAAGCCAAAATTCAAAGGGATTGATTTACGAACTTGTCACGCTTGCTGCGCGGCAGGGAAAGGGCAGCAATGTGCCATGTTTAAGTGAATACGGCGCATTCCTGCCTTTTCGCCTGCGTAGGTGCCCTTTTGGAAGTCTAGCGCAAACGCAGGCACCCTTATGCAAAGGTGCCTCCGCTGCATGCAGGCCCTTCCTTCACAAAAACAATCCTGAAAGGCATATTCCTCTATCTATATGTGCTGCATAATGCAGCACACATAGAGGAAGTAACGAGGATAAATAAAAGTATTTCTCCTTGTTACGCCTTTCTTGGAAGGCGTTTCTTTTTGGCGCATTCCCAGGTTTAGCAATTATCATAAATTTGAATGTGTCACAATCCATGGGAGTTGCGTGGGAACGCCCACACAATGCCCATAGAACGCCTTCCCAGGGCAGAGTAACACAACGCAGCAATTTGCGCTGCCTTGCTTTACTACAGATTTATGGAGCCACTGAGGGTCACGCAAAGTGGCCTTGTGTAGCTTCATAAATCTTACTTAAGGTTTGCGTCGCACATGTTACACGTTGTGTGGTTCAAACGCAATGCAAAATGGGGCATAAGTATGACCCAAAGAGTAGTGTACCAGACCACTGGAGCATAATCAAGCACTTTGTAAAATGACTGGCTTCCTATTGTCTGGGACAGATAGGCTGCCTCCCCACTCCTAAAAGGCACCTTGAAAGGGCATAATTAAATCGGTCAATGTCCACTGCCTATAAACCACAGCGTCAAAGCCGTCACAGGCCAAGCGCCGCGTCACGCAACTACCATCAGTCGGAGCATCGGAGCTCTATCCATGCAAAATGGCCTCTATCCTTTTTTTAAACTATATATTTTTTTTTTCACCTGCTCCACCATAAGATATAGCAGCTTAAAAACACTGCATGGAATATACCAACATTCCCTTACTGAAGACCCAAAACATAAACCTGTAACATAATTGTCACAGAGAAGTGGTACACATTGAAAAAACATAAACCTTACAATTTAATTTGGCACCTGTACACTTTTGAGGGTGTATTGCTGGTGACACATGTTTAACACTGCTGGTTCCGTTGCAAATAGCTCCCTCCATCCTATGCTGCAGTAGTAGTAGGTTATTGCACAAGTATTAAGAGTGGTCTGTAGTTTTGCAGAAACAGTTAGTTCCTTAAATAGAAGTTCTTGTCTTCCAAATAATTTTTCATCATCTTGGACCACGTGCAATCTTCCCTCCTCTGTGGTAGACCATTTCCTTTAATCTTTCAACTATGAGTGGGCTATAAATTCCGCTCAGTCAGCGGAGTTGGTGGAGTTTTGGCCAATCCGTGTTATGCACGTAAGTGGAATTTCAGCCAAATTCCACCAACCACCATATGGTGGAGTTTTTCCCCACGTGTGGCTCACTAACGGTAAGTTGGCAAGCAAGAGCAAGATTTAGCGTCCCCTAACATGATTTTCAGTCAGTAGGAGGGCACCCGGCGAGTTATCCCCGATGCGGGAGGTCACGAGCAGTCGCAACTGTTTGCAGTCAGAAAGCTGCCACTCTATTATAAAATCTACTTGGGCTGCAGCAAAATCAACTTGAGAAGCAGCGCCCTCTGGTGCACCGCGTGATGCTGTTCACTCTGATCTTTCAGTGCGGGCAAGCTCCCATCATTAAAAATCGGCGCTAGCAGCGGGACATGCCTAATTACACCCGTTCGCAGAACTCTGTGGAATCTCACCGAGTTTTCATGTAACTCCATGGAATTCCACAGGGTGAACATCCGCGAGTTTGGCCCACCGCTTTCAACCAGTCCCCACCTTAATTTTGACAGTAATTTCTACCATATTACAAGCTACCGTCCAGTATTCAACCACCAGTAGGCATTACTATACTACGTGACATAAGTTGGCCTGGCTATATTTATTTTATGATTTTTCTGTACCAAGAGAATGGTCCAAGGGCATGAGCGTGCTTAACAAGAAGACAAGTTCCAACAATTTTCGAGCTCATGCATGTTAAGGATTTTTGTGCATTATTAACAAAGTAAAGAATGCGGTTGTCTTGAAAACTAATTTTATAAATAATTTCCTATATGTATAGACATGAGTTTTCCTGACTCTTTGTATCTAGGCCTTAATTTGGGTCCATTAGCCTTTTTGATCAAAATGGATGTCTCTCTTGTCTTCCTCATGCATATTTCACTGTTATCCAGTATTAGGGGTGTCTTTCATAGATTCACATGCCTGAATCATTCCCCGTCGTCGAGACGGGAGCCTCCGGTACATAAAAAAGTAATGTCCTATAGACATACATAGAGAAAAATAGGCCTAAGGGCCTCCCCTTAGTAGACTATCCTAGTCCTTATGTAAAAAGGACCAAACTCTTAGAGCCAGCCAATCAGCCGTCGCCTCCCTCTAGAACCTTCCTGACAGGAGCCTCAGTCCCTCAGATTTTCTACCGCACGTTGTGCTAGGGAGTCTCCAGCCTGAGTTCTCCTCAGGATTTCTTTCAAACCAGATTGTTCACTTTTTAAGTGACTTACTTCTTCAAGGACTTGAACGCAGATTACTTCAGGCCACTTATTACTGCAGTGAGTGTTTATTTCATCTAAAACTCCTGGCATCTAGCGCGCACCCAAGATGGCCGCGTAGGTGCGAGGCTCCCGAGGACCTCCGCGACCTCCTGCATAAATCCTGACCGAATCCTGTCCTAGATGAGGGGACTGTGTTTGTGAACCCGAGTTGAGGTGACGCCCGTTTTCCGTTTTCAATTCGGACCTCGGACACCGGCGGGAGCACCAATTAAGGTTTGCGGCCTTCTCCACACCGGCCCCCCGTACTGGAGTGGTGGGGCGATCCGGCGACAAAGTGAATAACAGCGGCGGGCAAGGCTGGGCGACTCGCGCACCCCGCACTTTCACTTTCGCGCCCTCCTTGCTGCCAGGCGAGGTAGGGTCGCGAAGCGGTGTGCGGTGGTGTGGCCTCGTTGGGGTGCCCTGCCGGCCCGCCGGCTGCGGTCCGTCCTGCGGAGCGGTGGTCGCCCCCCCCCCCAGAGCCCTTGAACGGGATTGTCTACCCCCTTTTTGAGGAGATTGGCTCGATTTGGGGACCGCGACCATGGCCACAAAACAAGATGGCGACCGGGCCAAGGTGAAGTCGACCCGTCGTGGCGCGGCCCATCAATCCAACAACATGGACCGCTACACCCTCCAGAAGGGATCCCCAGAGGCGCTGCATAGGTCCCCTACGGGCCCGACTGATGCTCCTGCTCTGCCCACGGACCTGACCCTTCGAGACGTCATGGGCGCCATCGCCGAGATGAAGGCCTCGGTGGACCAGCGCTTTGACACTCTGGCGCAGAAGATCGACTCGGTCCTCGTGGACGTGGGCCTCGTGAGAGCCGATCTGTCAAAAACAAATGACCGGGTCGATTCTTTGGCCCACTCTACCTCGGGCCTCACATCTGACGTGGCGGCCCTCCAACAGGAGGTGCGCAGGCTTGGCCAGGCGAGCGCCCTGATGCATCGTCGACTAGAGGATTCCGAGGGTCGGGCCCGGAGAAACAACGTCCGCATTATCGGGGTGCCGGAGGGACGCGAGGCAGAGGCAGCGGATCTGTTTGTGGAGGACTTGGTCCTCACCCATCTCCAGCCTCGGGGGCTGAGTAAATTCTTTGCAGTGGAACGTGCCCACAGGGTCCCCGGGGGTAGGCCTAAGGCCGGAGCCCCTCCGAGGCCTCTCATCGCCCGGATTTTCAATTTTCGGGACAGGGACGCTATCCTGCAGACTTCCAGGCTACAAGGGCCGGTCAGACTTGACAATATGGATATAAATTTCTATCCTGACTTTACTCCGGCGGTCCAAAAGCAGAGACTGAGCTTTCTCGGTGTCAAACGTCGCCTACGGGACCTGAATCTCAAATATGCGATGCTTTTTCCGGCTAAGCTGAGGGTGGAGGTGGATGGCCGCACGCACTTTTTTGATCGTCCCGAGGCGGCCGGGGACTGGCTGGACACTTTGCCCGGAGATCGGGGCCGGGGGGGTGGGGGGGGAGCGGTTGGTGGGGAGGGCCCGCCGGATCAGGACTGAGGGACTAATGGTAGGCCTTGCTCTGGACTGTGTTATTGTCACCATTGACTGTTAGGGTAAGTTCCCCTCCTGTGGAGGTCGTGTGGGGTCTCTTGGGGGATCTCCCTCCTCCTCTGGGGGACTAGTTAGTTTTCTTTCTATGGGGCGACAGGCACACTGCACTTTGGGGGGGCTGTTTGGGCTCATGCAGGGGTGCAGGGTGGGGGGAGTTCTGTTGGGATGGGTGGGTTGGGGTGGGGTGTGGTTCGTTTCTACCGCAAGGCAAACCCTTTATTGTATTGGTGTTTTTGAGATGCTCTCGGGGGGACAAATGATGGCTTCTGTATGTGATGGGGGGTAGGGATCTGACTTTGTTGTCCTGGAACGTTAACGGACTGGGTGACAGGATTAAGCGGGGTGTGGTCCTGCAATATCTGAAACAGATTTCGCCTGATGTGGTCTTTTTGCAGGAGACACACCTCATTGGTAACTCCTTTTGTGCCATGAATCGACGTGGCTATCGTTTGGTGGCCCACTCGGGCTTCACATCAGGCTCACGAGGGGTGGGCATTATGGTCAAGACCTCGCTCCCGCTAGAAATAGACGAGGTGCGCCATGATGAGAGGGGACGCTACACTGTCTTGGTGGGGAGAATGGAGGGCAAAGTAGTCGTCTTTGTCTCAGTGTACGTCCCACCGGGGTTACAGTCCACCACCTTTGCGGACCTGGGACGCCTCCTGCTTGACCTTCCGGGGGGGCTTCTGGTGGTTGGGGGGGACTTCGATGCGGTGGCCTCTGGGACTATGGATCGCTATCCCCCTAGGGACCTCCCCCGGGCGCAAGCGTGGCTGTCTGGCCTTTTGGACACACTGGGATTGGTGGACTGTTGGCGTCTAAAGCATCCCACTCAGCTGCAATACACCTTCCATTCGGGGGCCCATGGTAGCCTTTCGCGGCTTGATCATGTCCTTGTCCCTGCGGCCTATGCCGGGAGAGTGGGGGAGGTGCGCCATCTGGCGCGGGGTATTTCAGATCATTCCCCACTCCTGTTGCACTTTGATGTCTTCCCGAGGGGGGAGGGCAGGGTAGCTCCAATCAATGCCTGGTACCTGCGCGACCCCACTATTCGTGCTGACTTGATTAAATCCTTGCAACGGTATTTTGAGGAGAATGTGGGGTCTGTCCCGTCGGCCATCTCCCTGTGGGAGGCTTTCAAGACAGTGCTTAGAGGGGAGGCCCTCTCCTTTATTTCCCATGCCCGGAGGCGCGCACAGGAGGAGGTGACCCGGGTGGAGGCCGAAATTACTGAACTGGAGGGTGATCTGGGGAGTGGGGTGACTGACGCTGCGCTGCACGTTCTACACCTTAAGCAGGCGGCCTATAGGTCCCTTGTCACGGAGGCGGCCAGGGGCCTCAGCAGAGAGCAACAGGGGCGATTGTATGATGTGGGTGATAAGGCTGGCAAGTTGATTGCGTGGTTGGATAAGAAGGAGAGAGCTAGTCGTGTGGTCCCGCTGATTGAGAGAATGGATGGTGTACGTGTTACTGAGCCGGAAGGCATTGTCTCTTGCTTCGCGGATTATTTCCGCGAGGTATATTCCCCGGTTTCTCCCTGCCCGGAGGAGGATTCCCATGCCCTGCTGCGTGACATCGCGCTGCCCTCCCTCTCAATGGAGGACAGGGAGTTGATAGATGCCGCCCCCACCTCGGACGAAATTGCCCTCGCCATCCGCTCGGTCGCTTCTGGCAAGGCCATGGGCCCGAACGGCATTCCTATCGAGTTGTATAAACTGCGACCGGATGTACTGGCACCCCACCTCCGCGCAATGTTCCTTGCGGCCCACTCGCGGGGCTCCCTCCCGCCGGACCAGCGTCTGGCTACCATCGTGGTTATCCACAAGGAGGGGAGACCGCGAGACCGGGTTACATCCTACCGGCCTATCTCGCTCTTGAACGCGGAGCCTAAAATCCTCGCCAAGGTGCTCGCCAACCGGCTGGTCGGCGTGGTGGGCGATTTGGTCCACCAAGACCAGTCCGGCTTTATTCCCCATCGCAATACGGCCCTTAATCTGCGGCGCTTGCACGGGGTGCTCGCGCGTGTTCCGTTCGTGCGGGAGCCGGCCATCTTGGCGTCCTTGGACGCCACCATGGCGTTCGACACGCTTGAATGGCCCTACATCTGGGCGATGCTGGCGAAATTCGGATTTGGCCCGGGATTCATCAGTTGGGTCAAATTGTTATACTCGGACCCATTGGCACAGGTGGTGGTGAATGGTCGAGTCTCGGCCCCATTCGTGCTGGGACGGGGCACGCGACAGGGTTGTCCCCTGTCGCCGCTCCTTTTTGCACTGGCCTTGGAACCCTTGGCGGAGTGGCTGCGGTGGCACCCTTCTATCCGAGGTCTCCGTTGGACCCCCGAGTATGAGGACCGCGTGTCCCTCTACGCTGACGATATCCTTTTGTACTTAGCCTCCCCGCGCAAATCACTGATTGTCCTGGTCGATGTTCTGCGCTCCTTTGGCCGTAATTCAGGCCTTGTCATCAACTGGGCTAAATCCTGTGTCTATGTGCTTTCCGGGGAGGCTCCTGTCCTCCCTCGGGGCTGTCCGATCCAGATTGCCTCGCAGGGATTTCGATACCTGGGTGTCTATATTACGCTGGACCCGGTGGCCCGCTACGAGCGAAATTTGCTTCCCCCCCTCCAGCGCCTGAAGGAGGACGTCGCGCGCTGGCGGCGCTTGCCGCTTTCGCTGCTCGGCCGGGCGGCATTGTTCAAGATGATGTCATTGCCGCGCTTTCTGTACGCTCTTCAGAACACTATGGACTTGGTCCCGGCGCGCTACTTCCGTGAGGTGGAAAGCTTACAGCGCCGTCTGTTTTGGGACGGGAGGCCGCGTATAGCCCTGGCAAAATTGACGCTCCCGTGGTACGACGGAGGGATTGCCCTCCCGGATATTAAGCGGTATTACTGGGCCTCCCAGTTAGCTGCAATTAATCACGGCTTCTATGGGCCCGCCCTAAACCCGGCATTTGAAATGGACAAAATGCTCCTGCCCGGTGGCGACTACAATCGAGCGCTCTACACCAGCGTGCCCGATTCCCGCTTGACGGGACCCACGCGTGTCATGGTGCGAGTATGGCACGCGGCTAATGCAGCTATGGGATGGAAGGACCGTTTGACCCGGGCGTCACCGTTGTATGCGTCGGAGAGGCTGGGCTCTTTGTGGACCTCGAAGGGCTTCGAGAGGTGGGACATGATAGGCATCAGTACAGTGGGAGATCTCTGGACGAGGGGAGGATTCAAAACATTCGAGACGCTGCAGGCGGAGTTTCAGCTGCAGGGCAGTGAATACTTTCGCTACCTGCAGGTCCGTCACACACTGGGTTCCGTCTTCCCAGACGTGGCCTCCATCCCTGAGTCCTCCCCCCTGGAGGATAGAGTGCTAGATGGCCACGTTCCGGACAGCACGATCTCCCTCATTTACAAGAAATTGATAAATGACCGCTCGGGCTTACTGACTGGCCTCCGCGAGGCTTGGGTTGCCGATGGGCTGGAGTTGGACGACGAGGACTGGATTTCCGCGGTGGCATCTCCGAAGGAGGTGGCCATCCCGGCTCGCCTTCGCTTCGTCCAGCTTAAGATACTCCACCGGGTGTATATGACGGGGCCAAGGCTTCTGCGTATGGGCTATGCCGAGGATGGATTGTGTAAGCGTGGGTGTGGTGCTTTGGCGACTTTTTTGCACATTCTGTGGGAATGTCCGAGGGTGGAGCGATTCTGGCGTGGTGTGCATGAGGTCCTGCGAGCGGTTACACATGTCGCGCTGTTGCCTGAAGCGAGGAGATGCTTGCTGAATGTTTGGGAACCGACCGATTACTCGGTTCCGCAGACGCGATGGGTGACTCTGGGATATATGATAGCTAAACGTGACATTGTTCAACTGTGGGGATCCCAGAGGCCCCCGGCGGTGTCGGCCTGGAAAGAACACATGGATTGGTGCATGTTCCGAGAAAAGGTGGTGTATGTGGCGCGGGGTAAGCCTGGGGCATGGGTGAAGATATGGGGCCCCTGGAACGCCTACCGCGGGGGTATTTGCGAGCCGCCGTTGTTGCCTCCCGCTTCACCAGCTCCATCCCCCTAGTTGACCCCCTCCCTCAGCCCCGGGCACATTGTTCTCCCAGTCCTGGATCTGTTTCCCTTCCCCTCTCTGGATTTCTTTGGATGGTTGGGGTCCCCCACTTGAGGAGCACGTGTTGTCATTTTTGATCACAGGTTGCCTTGCGGGTGTGGTTTTATGTTGTTGTGTTGTATAAAACGAAACCGTATTGTGGGCTCAGAGTCATGTGGCCCACGTTGTTGATACCTCCTGCTTTATCGTCTCTGCAAAGCTAAGTGCCTCATTGTATGTATGTCATTTGCTTCTGTCACTTTAGCGGCCGGCCGGAAGGTTGTAGGCCCATACCTGTATATATTTGAGATTGCAATAAACGGTTTCAAAAAAATAAATAAATAAATAAATAAAATAAAACTCCTGGCATGTCTGAATCCCAGAAGAAAGCCCTTTTCAGGGCCTGCTCTTCATGTGGGAAGAAGAGGCTACATGTGGACGACAAGCATGACCTCTGCCTATATTGCCTTTATCCTGACCACGTGCCTAAGGACTGTAAAATATGTAGGTCTTTCCCTCACAAGACCTTGAGAGACAGAGAGGGTCGTCTGCTTATCTGGCTGGACAGGCTTAAGGACAGGGAGAGTGTGGTATCCTCAGAGGGAAGCTTTTCCAGAACCTCTGAAGTCTCCCTGAAGAGGCCGAGAGTGACGTCTCCTGGCCCCTCAGACGCTCCTCCTATGAAGACACACAAGAAGTCTTCAGAGGCAAGATCTTCAAAATCTTCAGTGTCTGACAAGGACTCTCTGACTTTTAAGAAGCCTACCCTGTCGGCCAGCAAAATTGCGACACCCTCCTCAGCGCAAAAAAGGGTCGGGCACCAGGTCATGTCTCCACAGCGACGACAACTGTGTCAACAACGACAGCGTCGTCGGTCTTCTCGTCGACGACGACCACCCCTTCATCGTCGTCAGCAGGTACACCTATTTCGTCTGTTATACTGCTAAAACCGTCGTCGACGTCTAAGACATCGTCGACGACGAAGATTGTCCCGTCGACGACGACATCGTCGATGAGGAGCCCCCCGTCGACGGAAGAGTCGACGACGAAGACGTCGACGACGAAGATGTCGACGACGAAGGCGGCGACGACGAAGATGTCGACGACAAATGAATCGTCGATGAGCGCATCGTCGAGGAAAACATCGTCGACGGGGACACCGTCGACGAAGGCCATGCCGTCGACGACGGTATCGTCGACGGGGACGTCGTCGTCGTCCATGGGTATTTCTGAGCCATGGAAGAAATCTGAACTAGTAGGAATGTCGTCTATGGCCCTACCACCGTTAACAACAGCACGGAAGCCTGCAGGGGATCCTGTACAGGGTTCTGGATCTGGCAAACTGACCAGAACACAGATTACACCGGAAACAACGTCTCCAAGTAAGGTGCAAACCAATTTGCCTATGGAGATTCTTCAGAGTGAGGAGTCGGAAGAAGAACTCTTTGATCAGGCTACTTCCCCTTCTGAGCTGCACGTCAAATGTCAGAGCACGGACGAAGAACAGGAGAAGATGAGCGGCCAGGAACGCCCCGTCCGGGAACAGGTTCGCACGGAGGTCACCCCGATGGTATGCCTTCCCCTGTCGATTGTTAATGACCTCAAATACCTTATCCGGGACTACAAGCAGCGTTTCCCGGAATCGCCAGCACTGGACACAGGGGGCCCGGTGCCTACTACAAATCCACCAACGACAGCCCCAAAGCAAACACGACCAGCTACTCAGGTCTGCCACGAGAAACTGCCACCTCAGGTGATAGTCATCGGATGAGGAGGCTGAGGAGATGGAAGAGGGGGAGGTCCAGGAAGACCAGACGGATCAGGATGAGGAGGAGGAGTATGTGGCATCCTCCCCAGCTTCCCCACAACCGCGCCAAGCTGATTCACCGCCGGTGGATATTGGCGGTTTTCATAAGATACTTGAACGAGCAGCGACGCGGTTTCATATGGTCATGGAATCGACGGAGACTGAGTGTTTCTTGCATGACTTCAAGGAGCAGACGAAGAAGACGACGAAGTCAATCCCAATTATTGACTTTCTCTGGGACCAGGGAAAGAAACTAATGCTGACGCCGGCCTCCGTACCTGCGGTTGTTCCACGCCTGGATAAAAAGTACAAGGCTCCATCCACGGCGCCAGCTTGCCTTAATGGGCACCCGAAACCGGATTCGGTCGTGACCCAGGCGGCCCAGAAGAATTCTCGTAACCCTTCCTCTCCTCTGTCAGCCCCACCAGACAAGGAGGGCAGAAAGTTGGACACAATTGGTAAAAGGTTTTCGACCACTTCGGCAATGACCATCAAGGTGGCCAACTCCATAGCCCTGTTAGGGCGTTATAACCGTCAACTTTGGGAGGATATAGCCCCATATATAGCGGAGCTGCCAAGCGCAGTTCAGGAGGAGGTCAAGGCACTACTTTCTGAGGGCAAAACCTCGGCGGCCGAGATCATTGATTGTGCCATAGATGTGGCCATGACAGGCTTTCGTCAACTGGCTGGGGCTGCAGTCCTGCGCCGTCAGGGATGGCTGAAGGCAACATCGTTCAGGCAGGAAGTGCAGACAAAGGTGCTGGACATGCCCTTCGACGGACAACATCTTTTCGGAGATAAAATTGACGAGGCGCTCCAAGCTATCAAGAAGGACACTGATACGGCTAGAGCGCTTGGAACCTTGCAGGCAAGGAATCAGTCCTTTCGGGGCAACAAATCTAGAGGCCAGTCCTCCTACAGAGGATCCTACCAGAATAGGTCCTCGTATTCCTTCCAGAATAAAACCCAGTACCAGCAGAAGCAGCAACAGGGTCGGCAGTCTTCTTATGGAAGATCTAACTTCAGGGGTAAAAACCAGAAGAGGGGCACCGGCGGACGCCAGTGCCAGTTACTCCAGCCAGTCCAGCGACTATCTCCCTCATCAAAGATTGGAGGAAAATTGACCCATTTCCTGGAAAATTGACACCTCATCACCACGGATCAATGGGTACTCCAACTACTAAGATTCGGCCATTCCCTAGAATTTACCACCATCCCACCTGCAACCCCTCCCCGCAGGTTCCCACACAAACATCTGCGACTGCTACTCCGAGAAATATCGGCGATGTTGAAGAAAGGAGCGATCGAGCGGGTTCCATCGGCTCAGAGGGAGAAAGGATTCTATTCCCGCTTCTTTCTTATACGCAAGAAGGAGAAGAAGTGGAGGCCCATTCTAGATCTCAGGGCACTCAACTCTTTCCTGAAGAGTCAGTCGTTCAGGATGGTGACGCTCCAAGAAATACTAGGCATTCTAGAAAAAGGAGATTTCATGACATCTTTGGATCTTCAGGATGCCTACTATCACATCCCGATACTCAGGGGGCACAGAAAGTTTCTACGTTTCGAGGTGGCAGGACAGCACTACCAATTCAAGGTCCTGCCGTTTGGCCTCAAATCCGCTCCGCGGATTTTCACCAAGTGCCTTTCACCTGTGGCAGCTTTCCTGCGTCAAATGGGTCACCAAGTCTTCCCCTATCTCGACGACTGGCTGGTAAAGGCACCGACTGCTGCAGGCGCAACCAAATCCTCCAACGCCTGTACCAATCTTTTCCAACATCTAGGATTGACTCTCAATCTTCAGAAATCCTATATGTCCCCAACAAGAAGCATCACCTTCCTCGGGGCGACCTTGAATACAGAATGCGCGAGGGCATTTCCTTCAGAAGAAAGGAAAAACAAGATAATATCTCTGACCACGGCGGTGGCATCAAGGAAGTCCCTAAGAGTTCGCACCTTCAAATCACTCCTAGGAATGATGTCTTCTTGTATACTCCTCATCCCTCACTGCAGACTTCGGATGCGTCCATTGCAAGAAGCCCTCACGAACCAATGGACTCAGAGTACGGGTTCGTTCGAAGACATTGTGAGGATAACACCGCGAATATCCAACAGCCTCGAATGGTGGAAAGATTACAGGAATCTGTCTATGGGACTGCCATTCCTGCTTCCAGCAGCGCCGCTGGTGATCACCACCGATGCATCTCTGGCAGGCTGGGGAGCTGTCCTTCAGGACCTCCGAGTAAGCGGCAAATGGTCGGATCAGGAGCAGCATCTCCATATCAATCTTCTGGAGCTGAGGGCTGTGTATCTAGCGCTACAAGCCTTTTTACCACGCATCCAGAACTCCCAGGTGCTCGTCAGAACGGACAACACCACGACGATGCACTATCTCAACAAACAGGGAGGAACGCGTTCGCTCACTCTATCACGCGAATCGCAAAAGATCTGGAACTGGCTTGTTCTCCATGGGATCACTCTCAGAGCGGACTATGTCCCGGGCAAGGACAACACCATTGCAGACGCCCTAAGCAGACAGAAATCCCTCTCCCACGAATGGGAGCTCGACGCGAATACGCTAACGCACATATTCTCGGAATGGGGAGTCCCAGGAATCGACCTGTTTGCCACCAAGGAGAACGCCAAATGCCCAAACTACGCAAGCTGGCATCCCCAACCAAGGTCACTCGGAAATGCCTTTTCCATAGGCTGGTTCAGCGTATTTGCGTACGCTTTTCCGCCGTTCCCGATGATTCCCAGGGTCCTCAGGAAGATGAAGGCGGAGCCTTGTACCCTGATCCTAATTGCCCCGTTCTGGCCGAGGCAGCACTGGTTCTCGGACCTTCATCGCCTCTCCATCAGGACACCGATTCGTCTGAAACAGCACCCGAACCTGCTGACAATGTCCAACGGGCAGGTGCAATTCCCGAACCTGCAATCGCTCAGGTTATCGGCCTGGCTCCTGAGCACAGAGAGTTCTGTCATTTAAACATCCCGCAGGACTGCAGGGACGTGCTGGCAAAAGCGAGGGCAGACAGTACCAACAAAACCTACTCTCTCAAATGGAAACGCTTCTGCGTATGGTGTTTAGAGAAAGGCCTGAGACCACTCCATATCACACCTGAACAGATATTGCCATATCTACTACACTTGGCACAGTCGGGATTGGCGCATGCATCCATAAAGGTGCATCTGGCGGCCATTTCACGTTTCACCAGGACTTACAAAGGCCCGTCTCTCTGGTCCAGTAGGCTTATCAAACAGTTCCTAAAGGGACTATATAGGTCCTTCCCAAGACCTAGACGGGTCCCACCGACGTGGCACCTCAACTTGGTCCTTAACCATGAAGCACCCTTTTGAGCCCATTCATCGAGCTTCCATCAAGTACATCTCATGGAAAACGGCTCTGCTGCTCGCTCTAACATCCGCCAGTAGAGTCAGCGAGCTACAAGCTCTCTCCATTCAGGAACCCTTCATGCAGTTCAAACAGGACAGGGTGGTGCTGAGGACAAATCCCAAGTTCATACCGAAAGTGCCTTCAGACTTTCACCTCAACGAGCCGGTGGTTCTACGTTCCTTCTTTGCAAACCCTACCACGGCAGCAGAAAGGATGCTCCACTCTCTGGACCTCAAAAGGTGTCTTAAGTTTTACATAGACAAAACAAAGAGCTTCAGGAAGTCATCACAGCTATTTGTGGCCTACAGTAGGCCAAGGTTGGGTATGCCTCTAACAAAGCAGAGCATCTCACGGTGGATCTCCTCAGCGATAGCATTCTGTCATGACGGGGCCGGACTGCCTTTAAGAGACAGGGTGGAAGCACACTCCACCAGAGCGATGTCCACATCAGCAGCGCTGTTCGCTGGAGTGCCGATTTTGGACATCTGTAGAGCGGCGACGTGGAAGTCACCGCACACCTTCTCCAGACACTACTGCCTGGATGCTGAACTTATGAAGGATGCGGCAGTGGGCCAGGCGGGCGGTGCTTCGCCATCTATTCCAGTGAGGTGAGCCTTCCAACATCCCGCCATCCTGGTATGCACATCTTTTGCTGATATACTGTTTTGACGTATGCCAATGTTTCAAACTGATATGGTAATATGTGTATTATCTAAAATGACTATATGGCATGTTACATCAGAAATGTGCATAATGTATTGCTGACTACTCTGATTCAGGCATGTGAATCTATGAAAGACACCCCTAATACTGGATATGAAACGCGTTACTTACCTGTAACAGCAGTTATCCAGTATTGGTGTCTTTCATAGATTCACATGCAACCCTCCCGCCTCCCCTGGAAGGACTTACGTCTCCCTCTAACTATATTACGCCTACCTAGCTTGGTGCGTACGAAAATCTGAGGGACTGAGGCTCCTGTCAGGAAGGTTCTAGAGGGAGGCGACAGCTGATTGGCTGGCTCTAAGAGTTTGGTCCTTTTTACATAAGGACTAGGATAGGCTACTAAGGGGAGGCCCTTAGGCCTATTTTTCTCTATGTATGTCTATAGGACATTACTTTTTTATGTACCGGTGGCTCCCGTCTCGACGACGGGGAATTATTCAGGCATGTGAATCTATGAAAGACACCAATACTGGATAACTGCTGTTACAGGTAAGTAACACGTTTCTTATCTCTGAAGAACACCGTCAAGCAGAATCACATTTGTTTATTTCCATTGTAATTTTTCATGCTGTTTCCAATGAATCTTCCACGGCCCAATCACAAAACTGTAATTTTACGTCAAGTTCCTTTCGCTAGCTCACTGTACCCTATTCATTCATAATAACTTGCTGTTGTTCATCTATCAAGTTTGTTCCACTATCTCCGGATGGCATTAGCAAAGAGTGGGCAGAAGCTATATTTATATAGTGTGATAGGGCTTAGGTGTTAAGAAAATATGATGCTTAACAAAACTGTGCTCTGATTTGCTGATGATGTAACACATTTAATCATACTACAATGAATCTGTAGGTTTAGTAATTTTCTATGTGGAAATAATGTAGAAAAACCCTCAATTTAGGGGTGAGCCAGAAGACTTCCCTGAAGACTTAGATGGTGCTAGGGATTCTTTCTGTTTCTCCTTTTGATTTTGCTGCCTATTTGGGACCTAGAACATTTTTGATTTTGCATTTCCCCTGTAATGCTCTATTTGATGAGAGCTTACATGACATTGTCTCTGTACTGCATTTCCTTTAGAGTTTTGTAACATCCTTTAAATGTTGATTTGTTAGGAGGTGCCTTACATGGAGACACATTGAATTGTGGGCGTTCTGTTGAAAAAACATTTTGGGTTTTAAAATTTCTGGGTCTCCGCACCCACATACATTTGCATTAAAACGAAGAAAAACAGACAGGATAGTCAGAAGTGTCTTTCGCGAGGAGGGGTGGAGCCAACCACCATACTGTGAGGAGTGCTTGCTTTGGGCTTTGTGACTACCTCCCAGCCTCCTGAGCCATATACGCTCCCTGGGACCTCCCTCCAAAGACCAAAAGTGCCTTTCCCTATGCTGTGGGGCAAGAGAACGGTGGTGGCGTACCTTCAGACCACATCCACATTCTTGCTGCTTTTATCTGGAGTCACAGCCACTTCTGAGCAGCATCTTCTAAGGGGCATATCAGCAAGGGCCAGCGATAATTATCGCTAAGCGCACTTAGCGCTAGGATAATTATCGCCGGCTATCGTGGAATTTTATCGCTGAGATAGCGTGCTATCAGCAACGCTTATCTCAAAAGCGATAACATTCCTCGCGCTAACAGCCAAAAGTGAGATTATCGCTGGAAATCCAGCGATAATCTCACACATTTTGGCGTTAGCTTGCTGATAAGGCAGGGCATTCTTAGCCATTATATCCACCTTACATTGGATATAATGGCTAAGTCAGGGTGAAAGCAGGCGTAAGGAAAGTAGCGTTAACTGTGGTTAGCGCTACTTTTCTTATCGCTATGCCTGTTAGCGATTCCCTTGATAATTGGAGAAATGTCAGTTAGCGACATTTCTCCAGTCATTTTGGGACGGAACGCCCACTTTGCATTTAGAGATTACTGCCTGGCATGCGGCCATGCTGGGGGAAGGAATGAGGCCCCAAAGAAATGCAACAAACTGTCTGCCTCTGAACAGGAGCCATATGGAAGTTGCTGCTACTCCTCCCCTGTTGCCTACCTGCTGCCTTCTCCCTGGGGATCCTAAATCCAAATCGCAGGGGATGCAGACCCTGCCCTTGGTGGATTCTTGTACTGTCACTATTAGAGGGCTTCATCTGGTGGAGGGAGATGCATCGCTTGATTCCCCTCTCACCCCCAACTTTACTGGTAGAATACCATCTAGCTTTTATCCTGCCCTACATCATAGTGGGGCTACCTGCAGAGTCTACAGCAGGCCATCGAGCGACTGAGGACCCCTTTTATCTCCCACTCTATGCCATCTTGCTCGCTTTCCCCTGGAGCCTTGCAGCTGCTGCTCACTTGGACTGCTACCCTTCCGGGAGGAGGGAGGGCACGGTGGCTACCACCTGCACCTGTGGGACTACCACCTGCAGCTGTGGGGTCTGGGGCTACAGGGATGATCCAGCAGTGTACCAACATCAGATACTCTACTACCATATACTCACCTGGGCCCATAAACACACAAATTGAGTAAACCGCTGGAGTCAAAGTTTATGTGTGTGATCACAATATCAGGATTACTTATTAATTACTCTTAACTAACCTTTCACTGATCAAAAAGCTCTTTCCTCTGGTCGATGGACCATTAGTTGAACTAATTGATGGTGATAATGAACATAACTCTAACTTTTCTATACTTTGAAGTAAATAACCACAGACTCAGGAAAGATTTAAATCTTTATCTAAATTAAATGCATGTGAACCACTTCAAAAATACAGTACAGGCACCATCACTCGTAAGAGAGACAATTGATTAATCAATCATAAAAAAAAAACACATACTTCAAACTCTTGCAATTACTTATGCTCAGAAAAGGAGAGGACATAGAGAAAAGAACATCTGTAAATGCACAAAGTTATATTTACCAAGAATGGTGTGAAGACCAACCCCCTGGCCAAAGGGCTGGTAAGAGTACCCCGGGACAGTTCAGGAGACAAAGAATTCAGGACAGGATTCAGGACAGTATAGATGACTTCTATAACACCAACGCTTACGTAGCACCCCTCTTTGACACTCTCTTCCTCCTCGAGATTCTTCCGCGATCTTCTTACCTAAGCCAATTAAATTAGGATAGAAAGTTCTGCTTCAGGCACTGCATTCGATTCTTCATCAGCATCTCACAGCATCTCTCCCAGCATCAGCACCTCCCGCAGCAACAGCATCCCAGGTCGCGCTAACTAACTAACTAAACCAATCTCAATTATACCTTTCGTTCATCATGTACCACCCACTAAAGTTTCAATATCGTAAAAAATACGAATTCTAATTGGTCAGCCAAGGGGGAAGATCATCACACCATACTTACATATCACTTTATTCTGTTAGTCCATTGTTCACAAACCCATCCCTTTAATTTTTATTCATGATCTTTATTTCCCACCCGCATTCACATTTCATCTGCAACATTTGTTAAAAATCTAACATGTAGACCCATTCATTTGAACTTTTCACTGCCTGTTCTCAGGCACAGACACTCTGCGACCTTGTACTTCTTCCGACTCTTATGTCATCCTTCCGTGTCCACTCTCAATAGTCATGCACAGCTGTCATGTGGCTCAGCTTACTTCAACTATACACGAGAGGCGCAAATGCGCACTAATAATTAAGTCAGAAAGATAATGTTACTTTTCAAAAATAAATGATTTCACTGTATACCACCCATTCCTAGTCTATTCCCCTTTATTTATTAATATTTCCCCGCATTAGCATTAGTAAAATAGCTCGTTTTCGCTTCGACTAAGCAGGTGCCATGCACGCGAGTCTTTAAGACTCCATTTTAGTGCCTTCTGCTCATGCGCAAGTATTTCTCTCCAAGCGTTACTTCGTCATATTGCGTAGATGCAACAGACGCATGTGCAGTGAAGATTTCCCCGTTAAAGCGGTTTTAGTAATTCATTTGAGTTGTTAACATTAGCAAACACATAAGCAAGCGTCACTAACCCGTGTGTTTATGTGGTGCGCATTAGTTTAACACAAAACGTAATTAGTAACATATTAGTGAGTTAAACGAGCAGATTGCTTACGGGAAAGTCTCTTTTCTATGAGTCCTTGCTCCATCAATCCTCCATGTCTGAACTGGGGTGGTGTGGTGAGCAAAATAACGATGGATTAAACCCAGATCTGTGACTGGGGGTGAATGTTTTGCCAATGTGCAACATTCCGTCCATCAGCTTGTGTGTTTTGCTCCATCAATCCCCTGTCTGATGGCATTTTTGAGCCATCACAAAATTATCCATCCCTAACCAGATGCCAACTTTCAGTATTTCTCATTTTCATTCTCCTCTTTTGCTTTCTCATCTTCATCTTTATTTTCTAAATCTCTCATCTTTTTATAGATTCTCCCTTTCATTTCCTCCATCTGTATTTCATCGTATTCTCTCTTTCTTTTCTTTCCCATTAGCTTCATATTTCCTTCCCTTTCCTCTGTTTCTGCAACACTTACACCAAATCATTATTGTTAAAACTATTATCGTTATTCCAAATACTGGAAGAATTATTTGTCCTAAAATACTTTTCCCTAAATCAGAAAACCAAGTCCCTATTGAAGAAATAATTTTTGTTAGTCTTTCCCATACACTGTCAACCTCCAGTGGTTTCAAATTTTCATGAAGTTTTGTAATATTCTTAATATACCCTCTAATTTCCTTACTGTTATCAGGTACGTAAGTGCAACAATGTTGCACTTTCAGCCTTTTACAGACTCCGCCCTCCTTTGCCAATAAGATATCAAGCGCAAGTCTGTTTTGTAAAACCATAGACCTAATCGCAACCATCTTCGTATTAATCATCAAGAAACCCCCAGCAGTATCCGTCGAGAGACGATCAACTACTGTTGATAATTGATAAATTCTATGTGAATTTAGAATGACTCCCAATGAAGGTATCAATGCACTAAATATGTCACCTACAATTTCTGAAAAACTAGTTCTCTTTCTCCGTGTTAGTCCATTAGCGTTTTCATTGTTTCCAGTGATTTTTTTTACATGGTAAATTTTCGGAAATACAATCCCAAAATAACAACTTGCGTACCACCGTGCAGGCAACTTATAGTAAGCATTATTCCCGCACACGTAGTAAATCCCAGGAAATACTGGATCAGTTCCCCCTTTTAGTCCCCAACCTCCCAAAATTAGGAAGTTATGTTCACATTCACTGGAACCAATAAATACGTTATTATAATCTGTCTTCAATCTATGGAGGCAGGTTTTCCCTTTCTTCACAAAGTATAGGGACATCGCAGCATGAGCTTTGCCAGTTGTATAAATTCCCTCTTTCTCAGCCCATGGAGGTGCATCGGTTTTCTGTTCAGCAGCTTTCTTTCTAAAATCCTGTCCCCTTTCCTCAACTAAATTCAAAAACACTTTCTCTTCTTTGCGTAATGTACATGTTAAGTTATTCTTGTGTGCCTTAACTATATCTATTGACTTCTATTGTTAAGAAAAATTCACCCACAAACTGTGCATTTGAACTACTAAATACTGGATTCATATTCTTTCGAATAGGAAGTTCTGAAAATACTACATCTATGTTTGAATAATAATGCTGAAGTTTTCCTGTTCTATAAAACAGACTTGCTAGTACACTACATGAAATACCATATGTTAAAGGTAAATGGAGATATGTGACACATTCTGACAATGACACTGGTAATTTCATACAAACATAGCAATCACTAATCTCCATTGTATCTACATACTGAAATAACAATTTTGTGAAAGCATTTAAAGATGTATCATTATCTAATACTGTGTTATGAAAATAAATCTGTCTCATTTGATGCTTCTAATTCTACTCTATCTCCTTTTACTGAATCTGCCTTTCCATTAGTATCTGCATCATTCTTCTTATTTGTTATCATAAAATAAGGAACTGCTACTGTTAGAAATAGCCATACTGAGATCACTAACAAAATGCTACATATACAAGCTCTACAGCAGCTTTGTTTAAAACTTCGTTTTGGTCGCTCAGTGACTTCGTTTTTAGCCATTTTTAGTCTAAGAAGATTTCTCTTCTTTTCTTTATTTCACTAGGAATTTCAAATGTTTGCTTTCAAGGTGGCCTCACTTTCCCTTCATCAATCTGAGCAGCATCTACTTCTTCAGACTCTTCATTTAAGTCTACATTTTCAAATTCTTCCAATATTACCTAGGTCAACTCAGGACCCTTGTATTTGTTGTTCAAATTTCTCAGTCTTGGGCTTCTTCGAGTGTTTCTCTCAATCAACTGTTTAGACTGAGTATGACTAGTAACCTCATTCACTTGCTCTGGTCTTTCTCTTGTTTTTACTCAGATAGTATCTCAATATTTTCACTCCACCTGGCCAGTTGTCACCTTTTCTGACCCTTTTAATCTGAACTGCACTTTCACCCCTTCGTCTTTCTCTAAAGTTCTTTTATTTTCAGTGTGTCTAGGCACAATCAGTTCTTCTTCTTCAGAATCACTCTCTACTTATTCCTGTTCAGGCCTGTTGTCCTCCACCTGAACCTGTTCTTCTTCCTCTATCTGGTCCTGTTCGGGTCTTAGTTCAAGTTGATATTTTTCTTCTGCCCAAACTTGTTCTTCTTCCCCTAACTGGTCCTGTTCAGGTCTTACTACAATTTGTTCTTCTGCTGCCTGAACGTGTTCTTCTTCTCCTGTCTGTCCCTCCTCAGGTCTTTGAACGTATCTGTTCACCTCTGCCTGAGTATGTTCTTCTCTCCCTGTCTGGCCCTGCTCAAAGTGTCAGATAGCTTTGTTCTCTTCTACCTGAGTGTGTTCTTCTACACCTGTCTGGTCCTCTCTACTTTCCTATCTCCCTAATCTTGTTCTCCTTCTTGTTTGAATAACAACTTCAGGTGCATCAATCACTGATTTCCATTCCCCCTGACTTTTGCTCATTGTTCCTCGTCTATCACTTCAGAATCTATCACTCTAGATTCTCCGGCTTCACAACCTTCAGCAGACTCAACTGGTTCAATCAGTTGCTGTTCTTCTTCAGTGGGGCCTGGGACTCTTTTGGTATGGCTTGCATGAATCCAATTTGGTAAACCTGCACACTTCACTGCTGTAGTAGTGACCAGTATGACTGACATGGTTTATCCCACCTGGGTGCTAAGCACGACTTTCTGGCGTGTTTCTTCACTACCACCCAGTCTCCAGAATTCAAATCATGCACCTGCGTTGGCTGCCTGGCAACTGCGTCTTCTCCAACCTGGTGAGAGACAGAATGCACTAACAGCCTCATGCATCAAGCCAAAATCCAGTCGGTAAAATACCGATTCGCTAATAGCTCCCGGTATTGAGTTAAAAATACCAAATCCCAATGCATCAACCCAAAAGCAAAAATCGCTATTTAAGGAATCCTTAAATAGCGATTCCTTAAATAGCGATAGCATTTAAGGAATCCCAAATTGAGATTCCTTAATTTAAGGAATCTCAATTTGGGATTCCTTAAATGCAATGCATGAAAGTTAAAAAATTAGCGAATTCGCTAATAGGGGGAGCAAATTACCATGACGATGAACTGCATGGTAATTTGCTAAAAGTTTGAAAAATGCACTTTTGTGCATTTTTCAAAGTTTCATGTTGCGCACACACATGCCCTTAGAGCATGTGTGTGTGCAACATATGTGCACATATCAATTTCAGGGGTGCAATAGGGTGTCATTTTGACACCCTTGCACCCTTGAAATTGCATGAGCAATTTGCGAGAACCTACTGGTACTCGCTATTTGCTCATGCAATCTCCAATTCATTCCTATGGGCCTGGAGGCCCATAGGAATGATTGGGATGGCATTCCTTAATTGCTACTCGCAATTTGCTAGTAGCAATTAAGGAAAGTTAAGGAATCGCTATTTGAATAGCGATTCCTACATGCATAGCCTTTTGCTATTCCTTATTAGCGATTCCTTATTTTTCGCTAATAAGGAATCGCAAATGGCATTGTTGATGCATGTGCCCCTAGGTCAGTAGTCCAATACCAGATCATCAGTTATATTCATCAATTTATGTCCAGGAATGTATGCTTGTCTCATTGCCCTTCCAATGAGTATTTCATGAGGACTCAATCCTGTGTTTCTGTCAGGAATACTTCGGAGTCCCATTAACACATGAGGCAATGCATCTGGCCATTTCAGTGAGGTTGAGGCACACACTTTTCCTAACCTTGACTTGATTGTGCCGTTTAATTGTTCAACCACTCCAGAAGCCTCTGGGCGGTATGCACAGTGCAGTTTCTGTTCAATTTTGAATGCTTCACAGATTAATCAGATTATTTCATTATTAAAATGAGGTCCTCTATCTGATTCCAAAGTCACAGGGAAACCGAACCGAGATATCAGTTCCCTCAACAGTAATTTAGCCACTGTTAGGCTGTCATTTTTTCTGGTGGGATATGCCTCTACCCATCTCAAGAACAGGAAACTATGACAAGTACATATTTTAATCCTTGGTGTGGGGGTAGCTCAATAAAATCTAATTGCAATCTTGTGAATGGGCCTTCTGCCTTTCCAATTTTCCCCAACTGACCACTGTCTTCCTACCTGGATTTAACTGCTGAGAAATTAAGCATCTCTGGCAAAGACTTTCTGAGACTATCCTAAACTTTGGATTATACCAATTTTGTCTGAATAGTCTAATCATGGCATCCCTACCAACATGTGTGTCCCCATGATACATTCTTGCCATTTGAGAGAGTAAGCAATCTGGCACGACAGGTCTGCCATCAGTGTAGTCCCAAACATCATCTCCTGTTTCTTCTTTCGCAACCTGATCTTATCCAGATCTCTTTTTCCTTCGCCTCAACTTCTTCCTGCAACTGTTTAACCTCATCCCATGTTTCTAGAGCTGAGAAAAGCATAAGTTGGCAGCTGATTTCACTTGTTTCAATCTTTCGGTTAAGAGCCATTTTATTTTTCGCACAATATTGGGAAATTTGGTCTGCCATCACATTGTCATTTCCTGACTGGTGAGCAGCACACTTAACCACTGCTATTTCTTTTGGCATTTGTATTGCTTCTAATAATTCTTTTACATTTTTGCCATTTCGTATTGGAGACCCTGAAGTAGTCAGAAATCCCCTCTGCATCCAGAGCTGGCCAAAGTCGTGCACAACCACGAAACCATATTGACTATCAGCAAACATGGTTATTCTCCAATTTTTTCCAATTTTACATGCCTTTGTTAAGGCCACCAATTCGGCTACTTGTACAGACTTGACTCCCGGTAAACAGATTGCTTTATTGACCCCTGTTACTTTACACACAGCGTAAGCTGCACTGAGTCCTCCTTCCTCTGTTCTCAGGCAAAAGCCATCCACAAATAATTCATGATCTGGCTCTTTCAGGGGTGTTTCTTTTATGCCGGGACGGGGCTTGGAACACATTTCAGTCACATCCAGACAATCATGATCTACTTCCTCACAGCATGGGTCTGGTAATAGGGTAGCAGGGTTCATTATTGTACATCTGATTACTGTCACATTTTCTGCTACCAGAATCACTCTTTCATACTTAGTCATCCGACTAGGGGTAAGGTGCTGTGTTCGAGTTCTTGTTAAAAGAATCTCAACTGAATGTGGAACATAAACTTTGACTGAATGTCCCATCACAATTGACTCACTTTGTTCCAGACTCATACAAGCAGCAGCTAATGCTTTTAAGCAGTCGGGTAAAGCAGAAGCCACAGGATCCAAGGGAGCAGAAAAATATGCTGCTGGATGTCGGCTTAATCCATGTCTTTGAGTCAGCACTGAAAGTGCACAATTTTCTCTTTCACAACAGAACAATGCAAACTCTTTCGTATAATTAGGCATGCCTAAGGCAGGGGTCTCACACAGACTATTTCGCAACTTCACAAACGCTTCCACGCACTCATCATTCCAGACAATTGGATCGTTTGCCAGTGGCGGCTGGTGGAATTTTAAACTGGTGGCGCGTATTTCAAAAGGCATGAACGTACGGGAGCAAGCGAGCGTAGCGAGCGAGCCCGACGGCAATAAGGGGGGTTCGGGGGGGTTCTCCCCCCGTGAAGAAATTTTTTAAAAATTGGCATTTTTTGGTGCAATTTTCAGCACTATTTATGTGATAAATGGACTGAAAAATCAGTTCTTCTAGGCATTCATAAAAGAAAACTCATACATTATTTCAGAGAATTTCTGTGTTGCCAAGCAAGTCTGACTTCTGAAGAGGGCTAGGGGTACTAAGCAAAACCGCTTTGTCTCTACCCATTCCAATAGAAAACACCTAACATAGGTGCATAAACATCCGCAAAGAAACACACTTGTAATTTTGTTCCTACCCGAAATGAAGGCTGGCCACTTCCTTTTCTGCCTCAGCTATTCAATGTTGATTGCCCAGTAATCTTCATGACATTAAATAGCTACAAGTATAAGAAATATCCATTCGAAACAAACATTTAATTTTTAGGAAGTCAGCAAAAGCTTTGCATTTTTGAGCGAGGCAATTTTGCAAAATGAAGTAAATATTGTACTTAAAATAGTTCATATAGCGCTCTGAGGCCCTTGGGTCCATCAGTATTTTAGAAAACCACTAAATAAAAATGAGTTATGAAATGAGTGTAATATGCATTGCTTAAAATATAAGAAATATCCATCAACAATCTTTAATTTATTTTAGAAAGAAACAACACAAACTTTATATGTATAAGCAGGCTAGGTAAAAACGTTTTACTTTATTTTTAAATACTTTGCATGCCACTCTCAGCCCCTTGTGCCTGTCAGTACAGTAGAAAATGGCTACATAAAAATAAAATATGAAAATAAATAAATGTATATTTTAAGAAATATCCCTTCAAAACCAATATGATATTTGTAAACACAAACACAATTATTTTAAATAATACTATATAAATTCTTTGCATGCCACACTCAGGTCCTTGTGCTCTTCAGCCAGCACAGCAGAAAAAATTGAATTAAAAGAAATTATGAAAATAAATAAATGTACATTTTAAGAACTTTCAAAACCAATATGATATTTTTAAACAATAAAAAAAAAAATAATAATATTTAAATACTTTGCATGTCAATCACAGGTAGAAGGGTTCTTGTCCCTGTTAGTACAGTAGAAAACAGTTAAATAAAAATAAATTACGAAAATAACTAAATGTTGTACATATAAAGACATATACCCTCAAAACCAACATATTTTTAAACACTAACAACAAAAATATTTAAAAAAATAATAAAATATGAAAACAAATATCTATAAAATTCACAGATACATAAACACACATATATAAACACATATCAACTGTACAGGAGTTTTATGAATATTAAATGGAATGAGTACATGTCCAACAGTACTTCCTAATGTTATCAAACAAAACAAACCGAGCTATAAACACCTGAAACTATGATTACACATCAGATTAATATTTTCTATTTATATAGAAAGTTTGCTCGTCGATCTTTAATATGAACAAACTTTTCAATTGTTCTTTTGTTGAATTCTGGTATTTCCTTTATTAGCTCCTTTTCCATTGACAGCATAGCCAATGCATTAAGTCTAGCTTGAGTCATAGTGTTTCGCAAAAACGTTTTTACCCTCTCCTATATCGACAATACTTAGCTGATTCTCTCCCTCACAGAAGAACCCACAGCCACCAAGAGCAACTTCCACAAGGAGATAAAGCAGTCTCCACCTGGATGAAGGACAGCTGCCTCAAGCTTAGCTCAAACAAGACCTAAGGGGCTCATTATGATGGTTTTGACCACCCGCCAGACGTGCGGCAGTCCCACCAGTGCAATTAGGATGTGTCAGCCATACTGCGGGTGCATCCTGGCCTTTTAACATTGCGGACGGTGCTGCTGGCTGCAGCACCGTCTGCAATGTCAAAAGAGCATGCCCAGCATTTCCCTGCACCACGTGGCAGGCACCGTGCAGTGCCTGCCATTTGGTGCATGGAACTCATGGTACCCCCCAGTGCACCTCCCTATACACACAGAGGGGGCCCACAATGACCACTACCCACTGACCACGCGCAAAACCCTGGCATCTTCCTGGACTCCTCGCTCTCAATAAACCCCCAAATCAACGCCGTTTCATCCTCCTATTTCCGCACGCTCCATCTACTTCATAAGATCTTGCAGTGCATCCCCACCATGACTTAGAGATCCGGGACAAGGCCCTCGACTGGATCCACTCTTTCCTCTCCGGCAGAACACAGCGGGTCAGACTCCTACCTTTCGTCTCGGACCCTACACCAACCACCTGCGGAGTCCCCCAGGGGTCCTCCCTCAGCCCAAGGCTCTTCAACGTTTAGATAGCTCCGCTCGCCCCATCGTCAGAACCCATGGACTTAACATTGTTTCATACACAGACGACACCCAACTCATTCTATCCCTATCCAGCGAACCCAATGCAGCCAAACACAACTTTCAAGAAGGCATGAAAGCTGTTGCAAAATGGATGAAAAGCAGCTGCCTACAACTCAACACTGACAAATCAGAAGTACTCATCATGGGCCCACACCCCGACGCCTGGAACGACACCTAGTGGCTCCCGCCCTCGGAAGCCCACCCACCCATGGACCACGCACGCAACCTTGGGATCATCCTGGACTCCGAGCTCAAAATGGACCGCCAGGTCAACTCCGTTGCATTCTCCTTTCACACTCTCTGCCTCCTATCTAAGACCTTCAAATGGATCCCCCTCAAGCACAGAAATACCGTCACTCACGCCCTCATCACCAGCAGATTCTACTACGGCAACGCACTCTACGCCGGAATAAACAAAAACCTTTCCCGCAAACTATAAAACATCTAGAATGCCGCCGCAAGATTGGTCCTCAACCTGCCAAGACACTGCCATATCTCCCAGCACCTGCTCACACTCCACTGTCTCCCCATCGAGGCTAGAATCACCTTCAAGATTCTCACCTACGCACATAAAGCCCGCCACAACACCGGACCAGCATACCTAAACAGCCGACTCAAATTCCACTCACCCAAAAGTGCCCTACGATCAGCCCAGCTCTCCTACGCCATTGTCCCCCGTGCCAGAAAAACCAGATCGGGAAGCCGCTCCTTCTTCTTCCTCGCGGCCAGAGCCTGGAATGCCTTACCGCTCCACCTTAGACACTATCACTCCCATCTTCATGCGAAACCTAAAAATCTTGGCTTTTCGACAGACCCCCTCCTTGATGGACTGGAACCTGCACATCCCCTCCTCCTTGAGACCCTTACTGGTGAGTAGTCGCGTTTAACAAACACATGATGGATTGATACCTCAACAACCACTTCTCCTTCTACACATACACCAGACATCTCCACTCCATCCAACTGGGCCAGGCCACCATACCACGTATCAGCAAGACCACTGCTGGAGAAAGATCCTTCTCCTAACTCCTGGAACTCCCTGCCTGTCCACTTCCGGCAATCACCATTACGTCCGCAATTCAGGAAGGACCAATTCAGGAAGGACCTCAATACCTGGCTCTTCGACTGAACCGCAGCTCCCCTCACCCGCTCCCCTCACCCCCAAACTGCTTGAAACACTTATGGGTAAGGAGTTGCGCTTTATGAAAATGAGTGTGTAAATGAATGTACAGGTTGTGTTACATAAGTGAGTGAGGGACACAAGGTGTAAGAGTTGCATGTTGTTTATAGCTCACTGTGCTATATTAGAAGGATTACGATTTATGAACTGTCGATAACAACTATCTCTGTGTTAAAAGCAGTGACCCACTTATCTGGCAACATAAAGTAAAAATATTGTCACCTGCATATTACATGATCCGCTTTGCATCAGACATAGGGGCAGATTTATGTTCCCTGGCGCATCCCTGCAAATCAGCATGGATGCGCCAGGGAAGATGCGTCACGCAAGTTTGCCCATGCGCCACCGCAGATGCGCCGCATTTACAATGCGGTGCATCGTGGCGCAAGGGCAAGCAGATACGCGACGCATCTGCCAGCGTAAGGTTGGCGCAGTGATGAAGTTGCGTCGCAAGTGCGACGCAACTCCAGCACTGTTCCAACCTACCCTATCCCTAACATGGTGCGTCAAGCCTTACGCCTGCTTCAAGCAGGTGCAGGGTTTTGACGCATCAGCGTTGGGAAAGTGACTCAGTGAAATCTTATAGATTTCGCTGAGTCACTTTTCAGGGACGTTCCTGCGACGGAACGCCCCCCCCCCCTGAGTCGAAACGCCCACGTGAAACCTGACGCAGGTTTCACGTGGCGCAGGGCTTTACACCGTGATGCATCTCCATAGATGCGTCACGATGTAAATGTGGCGCAATGTGGCGCAGGGTTTACGCCGCCGCTGCAGCGGCGTAAAAGGGGCGCAAGTCCCTCATAAATCTGCCCCATAGAGTGCATTTAAAAAACTTGCAAGGGTTAATATCAAATTTAACCCTTGCTATTTTTTTTTAATGCACTCATGAGGCATTATACTAGACCTGGTCAACCAACTGGGCAATATGCTAAAATAATTATATAAAGCAGCATATTTAAACAATGCAAACATTGCACAAAAAATTAAAAGTACAAATTATTATTTCACACTTACCTTATCAGGCAGCTGCTTCTGTCTTAGTCAGCTAGTTGATGGCCTCGATGCTGGTTGCTGTGTGCTTTGTGCGTCTCTGGACCTGCTCCTGCCACCTTCAAATCAGAGCTGCTGCTGGTTCAGTGGAACTGAAAGTGAAAGCAGCATGTATCATGTGACTCCACCTCACAGGGTCATGAGTTAAGTCTCATGACTCTGTGACACAAGGAAATGTGTGTGAGTTTATTATTTTTTTAATCACTTTATATTAAGTTATTACAATAATGCTGGAAATCATTATTGTAATAACGAAAAATAAAAAAAACCCTACCTTTCCCAACTCGTCATAGAGATGGGTGGGATCAGTTATGCTTGACCCCACCCCATCCAGTGACGACTGGTGAAAGGGAGGGGTGAGGCAGGGCAACGTGGTGACTAATGCAGCCTCGGGCTTATACAGTACCCGCCCGAGGCTGCTCTGGAATTGACACCTTACTGACGTCATAAGTGGGAGGGGCCGCGGGCCCTAACTGGGCTGTCAATTAACTACCGGGCTGACATTATGTCCGCCCGGTAGATCGAAAGTTTCTTTTTGTGACACATGCGCAGAGCGCATGTGTCACAAACTTGCCCCACACACTGCATGAATTCAGTGCCTGCCCTGCTGCCTGGCCTGCGTGATGCAATGACGCTGGAGTCTGACTCCGAGCGTCGCAAGCAGGCAGCAGCAGGACTTCGCTGTAATGACTGTGCTGGCACTGGCAGGTAGGCTGGGCGCGTGCGCACCGTTCCGCTTGTAAATCGAAATGCATGCATGCAGCGCGGCTGCCGAGCGAGGCGACGGGCGGGCGGCGATCACGAAAGGGAGGGCGCCGCCCGCCCGCCCGTTACAGAAAACCGCCGCTGTCGTTTGCTCTCTTTCGGGTCAACTGAACCAATGGTTTTGCTAGCAGTGAAAATCCTTTAATGTACTGCCTACATACCCAACTACTCCGAGAAACATTCTCATCTCCCTTTGTGTCTTTGGTAACTGCATTTGCTTTATTCCTTTTATCCTTTCTGGGGTAATTTTTATCACTCCTCTTTCTATTTTGTGGCTTAAATATTTTACTTCTTGCTGACAAAACTGCAATTTCTCTGGAGACACCTTGTGTCCTCCTTCGGCCAAATGGTTCAGTAATGCAATTGTGTCAGTGACACAATCTTCTTGTGATTTTGATGCCACCAGTAGGTCATGAATGTACTGAACCAGGACTGAGTTTCTGGGCATGACTAATTTCTCCAGACACTTTTTCAGGATTTGATTAAAAATCGAGGGGAACTCGGCACCATGCCAAGATACGGACTTTGAACTTAAATGTGAATAAATACTGGCTGTTTGGGTGCAAAGGAATAGAGAAAAAGGCTTGGCACAAATCAATTACTGTAAACCAGCCTCCATTCCAGGGTATCTGATAAAGGATCACTGCTGGATTTGGCACTACAGGGCAACAAGGCACAACAATTTTGTTTATTTTTCGCAAATCCTGCACTATTCTGTACTTCCCACTGGACTTTTTAAGTCCTATTATTGGTGAATTACAAGGGCTACTCATTATTTCTTTCAAAATGCCTTGTTTAATCATTCGGTCAGTTTCTGGAGCAACTGCTGCTTTTACTTCTGGACTCATTTTGTACGGTTGTGTGCTTGGGTAAACTGCTCCTTCTTTCACCATTACTTTCACTGGATCTACATTTGCCATGAGCCCAATAACTTTTCCTGTAAAATCCCATACACCGGGATTCACTGTGGTTCTCAGTTCTTCTGGTAATTCACTTTCAGTCATCATTGAAAACATTCCAGCTACCTCTGTACCTTGCTTGGCTAACAACATCTCGTATTCAACGTTCTCATCAGGAGTTTGGAAAGCGACACCATCCGGTGTACAATAGATTGTGCAATTCATTTTGCACAGTAGGCCTCGTCCTAACAGATTTACTGGACTAGAATCACACACTACAAATCGATGCATGTCTTTAAAATTTCCAATATGTACTTCCATTGGCTAATTTGTGATTGGGGTTCTAACCTGTTGACTTGGATGCTTTCTCCCGAGAGGGGTAGGTTTGGGATGTCTGCTGTTCTCACAGTATACCGGGTAGCACCAGTATCCAATAGAAAAGTGATATCATTTCCTTCCACTTTCCCATCAATAAATGGACCTGACATATCTACCCGCAAGGATGCGCCAAGTACGCACTCCGCTTCCTCCCCCCTCAGGCACCGTCATTGCAAGTATTCCTCTTCGTTATTATTATTCTGTAAAAGATATTGTGAAACTACAGAGTTTTTCTTACCACTTTCTCCTTGAAATCCGGCGCTGGTAGTGTACTTTTGTGGGTTCACAATGTTTGGCATAGGGGCTGGTGGCACCTGATAGTGTGGAGTAACTACCTGCTGTGGCCGATTCATAATCTCTTCATTCTGCATCTGTGGATTTAAATTTTGATTTGGCCCATTATTATTTGGTATGCTCTTACACTCGTTCTTCCAATGTCCAAGCTTTCCGAACACATGACAAGGAAACTTCCTCTTCGCTTCCTCTCTGTTCATTCGTCCTCTTAATTTACCACCATTCGCCACTTGATCATTCTGATTCTGCTCTTTCACTTGACTATCAATCTGAGTATTTAATTTATTTTACTGCTGTTCTGCCAATTTCACTTGTGCCCACATAATTTTCTCTTTTAACTTTCTACGCCTTGCCTCAATATCGTCCCCGCAATACTTTTCATATTTCAAAATGTCGTCAATCGACTTGCTCTGCCAGCACAACATGTGTTGTCGAATCATCTGACTAATCTCCAGTTTCAACCCATACACAAACCGATACACAAAATGTCCCATATCCTTATCACCAATGTTCTCAAAACCACTATACTGATTAAACACCTGTAACAATCGCTCATAATATGCATGTACAGACTCATTTAGCTCTTGAGTCGTTCTATCTATCTTTACCCAATCTGTCTCATTAGGAGGAATTTTCCCTTTTAGAAAAGTAATTACTTGGTGATATTTCTTCAGCACCTCATCTGAGGGTGCCCCTGTTTTAGAATCTTTTGGATACTCTTCACTTGGCCAATCAATTGTAATCTTACACTCTGTCCATAAATCAGCAGGTACCACTATATCAAACAATCCATCTAGATCCTTCAGCAGAACTTAAGAAACTTTCACAAA
Source organism: Triturus cristatus (assembly GCF_964204655.1). NCBI lineage: Eukaryota > Metazoa > Chordata > Amphibia > Caudata > Salamandridae > Triturus > Triturus cristatus. The sequence goes on along the minus strand of NC_140591.1, from coordinate 1,433,872,030 downwards.
TCTTACAACCTGTTTATACCATTCAACTGGTTTCTCTCTCAACCTAGGGAAATCGTTCGTAACTGACAAAATATCCTGTCTGCTCCATGGAACATGGACATATCCACCACCAGGAACTTGTCTCATAGGACACAATCGTTCTGACAGTTCAGGAGACAAAGGCTTCAGGACAGAATAGATGACTTCTCTAACAACGACGCTTGCGTAGCACCCCTCTCTAATTTTTATTCATGATCTTTATTTCCCACCCGCATTCACATTTCATCTGCAACATTTGTTAAAAATCTAACATGTAGACCCATTCATTTGAACTTTTCACTGCCTGTTCTCAGGCACAGACACTCTGCGAACTTGTCCTTCTTCCCACTCTTATGTCATCCTTCCGTGTCCACTCTCAATAGTCATGCACAGCTGTCATGTGGCTCAGCTTACTTCAACTATACACGAGAGGCCCAAATGCGCACTAATAATAAAGTCATAAAGATAGATGTTACTTTTCAAAAATAAATGGTTTCACTTTATACCACCCGTCTCTACTCTATTCCCCTTTATTTATTAATACTTTCCCCGCATTAGCATTAGTAAAAAAAGCTAGTTTTCACTTCAGCTAAGCAGGTGCCATGCACGCGAGTCTTTAAGACTCCATTTTCGTGCCTTCTGCTCATGCGCAAGAATTTCCCTCTAAGTGTTACATCGTCATATTGTGTAGATGAAACTGATGCATGCGCAGTAAAGATTTCCCCGTTAAAGTGGTTTTAGTAATTCATTCGAGTTGTTAACGTTAGCAAACACATAAGCAAGCTTCACTAACCCGTGTGTTTATGTGGTGCGCATTCGTTTTACAGAAAACTTAATTAATAACATGTTAGTGAGGTAAATGAGCGGATTGCTTACGAGAAAGTCTCTTTTCTTCGAGTCCTTGCTCCTTCAGGGACACCTTGGACTCACTCTGATTTCTAACCCACAAGGCAACCCCAGGGCTGCCCACTCTCCGTAGTCCATGCTGTAAGGCTCATTGCACCTGGCCCACTGACTGACTGTCTAACTCCCTGATTGCCTTTATGTTTTTTTTCACGCTACACAATGTGGCTTTCACAACGGCCTAATGAAGATTCCCCCATCTTCTGTGGTTGAGGGGTTGGTCCTCAGCTCCTAGTCCTCCACAGGGGTTATGAGGGGGGAGGGGCAACACCTGGAACAAACTTGATGTCATTCTTGCTGCTATAAGCTCCACCAGGGAAGCCTTAGAGAGCAAAATTGACTATTTGCTGATAGACCTCAGCCTCCTCAGAGGTGATCTCTGAAAAATTGCTGACAGGGTAAAAACGGTCAAGACCGCCATCTCTGATATGGTCCATGGCACAAAGGAGCGTTTATCTGAGCTGACTGACACAACTGATCGCATCAAAGTCCACTCTGAAGGTGGTCCTCCTAATAGAACTTGCCCCTCCAGGCTGATTGTGACTAGGAAAAGAAAAACTCCTAATACTGTTGGAACGGCCCAAAATCTACGACTACCGTGCTTACATTGTCAATGCCCATTATGAGCATGATAAGACTGGGAGGTTATTAGCTTGGTTCACTAAACCTGACAAGCGGAGCTCCCAGATCCTTTAAATGCACGATGCCAGCGATAGGCTGAGGTATACCCAGAGTGACATCAATGGGATTTGCTTGACCTACTATATTCAACTATACTCCCAGCAGGGAGAGCAGATCATTTTCAACCTGTACATGTATGTTATTGATGCCGGAACACGTAGGCTACTGGTGGCAGTCACATCCTCCTAGGGCAGGTGGGAGGGAGGAGGTATATTACAGTTCAGGAGGTGAGGAGAGCCATTAAGCACTGGTCAAGGGCAAAACACCTGAGACAGATGGTTTGCCAATGGATTTTTATTCCATATATGGGTAGTCCCTTGCAGCTATCCTAACAAAATTATTCAATGAAGTCAGGGCCTGTAGTAGTCTACCTTCCATGTTATGTGAGCCCTTGCATGTTTCCCTCTTAAACAAGGATTATGCTGAGGTTAGGCCACTTTCTGTCCTAAACGTGGACTATAGGATTCTGAGCAAACTCTTGATGAACAGATTGCTCCCCCATATCAGTGACTTGATTCATGAAGAACCAAGGACTTTATCCCCACCCGAAGCACTATAGCTAATATCCGACAGCTGGTGCACGTAATGCCTGCGTCGCTGGATGATTACTCAAGTGCCCTCACTATTGCAGTAGATATTGAGAAAGCTTTGAATTCACTGAACTGGGACAACCTATAAGCTAAAATCGGTAGCATGGTGTTGGGCAGTGGATTCCTTGGCTGGACATACCTGCTATACACAAACTTACTGGCTCGTGTGGAGACTGGTACTGTCAAATAGAGATGGGCACCCACTAGGGCTGTCACCTCTCCCCAATACTCTTTTCTATGGCAATGGAGCCACTAGCTCTTACAATCTGGGCGGGTCACCACGTCAGCGGATTGTAGGTCGATGGATCACCCATCTATATATCTTTGTATGCTGATAACCTCCTCCTTTATCTGTGTGTGAGTGATCAGACATGGAAGGAGCTATCAGCAGGGGCGGCTGGTGACATTTGAAAGTGGTAGGGTGTAAATGTTCGGGAACAGTGACCAGTAGCGAGCAAGCTCGACTGTCATAATGGGGGTCTGAGGGGATTATCCCCCTGCAAAAAAATGAAAAAAGCTTGGGCAAATGGTGCATTTTAAAGCATATATGAGCAAGCAAGAAGGTTAATAAGACAATTGTGAAAGTGTAGTTCTGACGTCAGTAAAGAGATTTCATATGATGACGTACATAGCTGCTTATTCAGTATAACCCGTGCCTATTTTTGATCACAATACAATCCTGCAGTGAACGGTTATAGAAAAGTGTGTGTGGAAGCATTGGGAATGCTTTTTTGTGCAGTGCACACTGTCTTTTATGTTTGTGGGACGGTGGGTCTTCGTATAAGGTTGCTGCGTGACCCAATTCTAGTGCCTTGAAACCAGTGGAGCGCTGTGAAAATCATGCTTTAACTGATAATTTTCTCAGCCCGGTTTAATCACCTCGTTAGCAAATCATAGGGGCCCATGTTATTCTATAAACACCGAGTGGAGAAAGTGCCTTTCAGTCCCACTGCAGAGCTCCTTCTGCACCCATTGGCCTGGCCTCTTCAACACACATCATTGCGGAACAGCAATCCTCCAGGACAGCTTCTGAACTATGTGCCAACAGACTAGTGCCAATCTTATTTAACGAGGCACAGCCTCTCTCTGGCTGCCTCTCTTGCCCTCTACACTCTCTCTCTGCCCCCATCTCTTTCCTCTCTCCCTCTCGCGCCCTCTACAATCTCTCTCGCTCTCTTTCTCTCTCTGTCTCTATCCCCAACTCTCCCAGTCTGTCTACAACTCTCCTGCCCTGTACTCTCTCTCTCTTCTGTATCTCTCTCTCTCTCTCAATGTTTTCCCCTGGCTCCCTCACTCCTGCCCTTTAGTCTCTCCCCCACCTCTCTCTCTTTCTCTCAATCGTTCACCCTCCTCACTCTGCTGCCCCACACACACAAGCATACAAGCGTGCTCTCCCTTCCATTTTATCGCAGTCCCTCCCCACATTCACTGCCTCTAGCTGGTGAGGCCCTCCCTTCCTGCCCTGTGGGGTAGGCCTCTCTGTATGGGGTAGGCCTCTCTGTACTCAAATTCCCGCTGCTGGGTTGCAGCAGTGGGGTGCAAACACAGTTATTCACACACACATCTTGTGCACCACTGAACCCTAGTGCTGCTGCTGCTTGAGACGGGCCCACGTTTCCTGATGGTGTTCAGATCCCAAAAGCCCTGGGTGCACTTAGAACCCATATACAGTGCACACCCACGCACGGCACACCGCCCAGTTACAGGTCACACATCAGATGGCTCACACATTTATACAAACATGAACATGATTCAATTAACTTTCATTTAGTGAAGCTATGCGTACACACCTTTATTTAAAAAAAAAGAATATGTAGCACAATAAATTGAGTAAATGTAACTGTAATAAAACCTACCTTTAATGTGCAGGATGATTTGGGGGGGGGGGGTTGGCTAGAGGTGCGTTTTAGCTGCACTGGCTCCTGTTTGAATTCGCAAGGTCCGGACCGTTACTCTCTAATCTGTGGTAGCTCCTGTGGCAGAGCAGCTCAGGCTGGCACTTCAGTACGAGGCTGGCAGGACAGAGAGCTTGGAAGGCCCGGGCAGTAATCCAAAATGCTCAGTTCAGGGTGAGCCAGCTAGCGTGCTGTTCTAGACCATTGATTTAGTAAAATCTGCTGCTTGGTTCTTTTCTTCGATTCCTAATACATGTAAAAGAAGAGTACATGCTGCAGCGACGTGGTTGTTCATTCAGTAGGCCCCAGCCTGCCAATCAAAGTGAGCAACAGCAGTGTCGGAGGCCAGTGACACGCCCAGCCTTTCCTTCTCTACATAGACTTACCCCGCCCCTTGCCATTTACTTTAATGGCACTGTTCCAGACACGCCCTGGGCCATTGCGAAGTACGGCCAAATGAGTTTCTGCATCTCGCAATGAACAATCACCACTGCCATCACTATTGACGTCATATTTCAAGCTTATGCTTGCAGGTCGAGCAAGACCTCACCCTGGCCCCTGACAAAGTGCAGGATCGTACGGGCACAGGCCATTCGTTTGGACCCTCACCCGGCCCTCAGAAAAACATAGAAACAAATAAAATTAAATGCAAACTTTAATTTTTTTTTAAGATGCCCAGTGTTATTTATTTTTCATCCTCTTCATCTTTCTCCTAAAAGTTGGGAGGGCAGCGCCCATTAATACCAGCCGCCCCCGTACAGTTCGCCCAACATGATGGTATTAGAGATGATCAAACTCTGCCTAACCCAGAATATCTTCATGTTTGGAGAAGAGCTATACAAACAGGTTAAGGCGACAGCAATGGGTTTTTCCTTCAGTCCACGTTATGCTTGTTTAACTATGGGATGGCGGGAGCAACAATTAGCCTGGCAACCAAGCAATGATCAACATGTGAATAAGACCGTCATGTGGCTGCGATATATAGATGATCTTTTCATCATATGGTATGGATCAGAAGCAGATTTTGCAGAATACTTCCTAATTCTCAATTCAACTTGCACAAATCTGAAGTTCACATATACAATTGATCGATCAAGGGTAATGTTTCTGGACACGGAAATATACATTCGGGACAATAAAATATATACAACCTTGCATAGAAAGGAGACTGCAACCAATGCAACGCTACATGCAAAAAGTTTTCATAAATCAACTTTGATTAATAATATTCCATATGGGGAATTTTTGAGAATTCGCAGAATCTGCTCACGGGAAAATGAGTGGCAAAAGCACAGCAGCAACACATTGCAAAGATTCAAGTGAAGAGGATACAAACACAATATAATAACAACACGTCTGAACAGAACCTCGAAGAAATCTAGGGCAGAATCTTTACAGAAGAAAGAAGCAAAGAAATCTGAACAATCGGAAGTAATCCGCCTTATCACAATGTACTCTACGGATGCGAAAAAACTCAAAAAATTCTAAGAAAGTATTGGCATATTTTACAATTGGATCAAACAGTTTCACAACTAATGGGAAAACATCCAAATATAACTTTTAAAAGAGCAAATATTCTAAAGAACCAAGTGGTTCATAGCCATTTATGCAAGAACAAATCAACTAGTTGGTTGAAATCAAAAGGCTTTTTCAAATGTAGCAACTGTAAAGTTTGCCAAATTGCTAAAAATACAAAAGAAATTTGATAGGCCAACAACAAAATTTGGAAAATCAACCAACTTACTACTTGCAAAAGCCAATTTGTGGTGTAAATAGTTGAATGTCCATGTGCATTAAAATACGTTGGGAGTACAATTTGTGAACGTAAGAAACGTATTTTAGAACATGTAAGAGGTACAGTGAACAAAGACGGCAGCAATGCGGTGGCTAAACATATGGAGGTACACCACGAAGGAGACTGGAAAAAGTTGATATTTTTTGCAATAGAAACAGTGGACCGTTACAGCAGAGGAGGAGAGAGAGAACGAAAGCTGAGTCAAAGAGAATCACAACATATACTTAATCTACGGACCCTCACATCCCATGGACTAAACCAAGATGAAGAACTTTATACGCATTTGTAAATAGTTTTTTTGCGTTTTTTTCAGTTTTTTGCTTCAAGTTGTAAAACTTTAATTTTGTTTTCTTTTTTACTTGTTTTTCAATTGCCTTAGATCACTTTTACACCAAGACAGGGATCAGAATTATATAGAGCCATCGACAATGTGATATAAGATTTTGTTGTAAAATTGACTGACCCAATCATATAGTATGAATTTACTTATAGAATGATTGTGTTGCACAATGGGGTCAGCATTTTTCCAAAGGGTGGAAATTATTGAATTTCTCAATCAAGGGACAATGAATCCTGAACTGTATGAGTAACAGTTACTCACAGTGTTGTACAATTAAAAATTCTGGTAAAAAGATATATTCATGTTTTATTGTACATGTGACGAGTAAGCCCCAGTGATTTGGGCTGTCACCAGTCGTTAATGTATTGGAAATATGGAACCAACGGATGAAAACGGGGAATTAGGGATTATATGCTCCCCTTTTAATCCACAAAAGATTGTAAAGATCATACGGCTGCATTTTTCCTAGTTTGTATATTGTGTTTGTGGACTAGAGTATACAATGTATTGCTTCACCATGATATGAGACAGAACACACGATTCAAATCTATGCATTTATTGACTCGAGGGATCACGATTCAACGCATTATCGTTATTTGTGTATCATATTGTGCTGATTATTTGCCTATATTTACGGCAATTTGTTTTATCATTGATTCCATGAATTTGCACATTACCTGCTGTGAAATGTTGTGCATTTGATTTTTTGCATACGTTAGTATATTCAGCTAATGCATTTTATGATAGGTTAAAATGGCTGCCACAGTATTCACTGTTGTATATACCTCATTTGGGTGTAGTCCTCTGTTTATTTTTACCGCACTGTTTATATTGAGTGATAATATTGGTGCTTGCTATGAGCGTGATCAAGGCATAAGCCGAAACGCGTTGCATTGGAGCCATTAAAACATTTTGTAGCAAACAAGAGTGTCCGGACATTTTCTTATTACAACGAAGATATATTTACACGATTGTGAGGTTTCCGGTAACCTGATCTCGAACCGTCCGCTTTTGGACAGCCTCTGTAGTAATAGTTAGGACCAAATTTCCATAGGAAGAGCATTTTTTGTTTTACTTATAACTTTGGCGTCGTTTGATCAATCTTCATCACATGTTCCAAACTAATTCTTTGTTCATATCAGCTCCTATGTTGAAAGTTTGGGGGTGATTCGTCAAGGGGTGGTCGAGAAAAAAGGGTAGTCCCAAAACGTGTTTTCTCCATGTTAATTTCCATAGGAAACTTTAGACAAGGCTACAGGTCGAATGGGTGAACGGAGTTACCCCAAATTTGGCAGGGAGAAGGGTCTTGGTCTAGAAAGCACGCTTTTGTTTATTTGGTGTAAATCCGTTCAGTAGTTTTTGAGAAATATCGAAATTTACAGATATCGATATTTGGGAATTCTGCCATCTGATTGGCTGAGGCGTTACGAGCACGAGCTTGCTGCTTATTGGCTGCGAGCGGTGCGAGCAGTTGCAACTAGGAAGTGTTGGCTGCCATTTTGTGATTCTGTCGAAGCAAGTAAGGGGAAAAAAGGGCAAAAAAAGTAGGAAAGAGAAGGGTAGGAGCACTGTAACCTCTGTGGGGTGTTTAGGGTGTGCTATAGAGGGGGTGCAAAGCGAACTACTCATACCTACCGGTCTGAAAGTGCTGGGTATGGAAATTAGGTGAGGTATTGCGTAGTCTGATGCTGCTAAGGTGAGCTGCTGCGGGAGTCGGGGATGAAAGCGTGAGCCTAAACTGTGTGTCTTATGGTGTGAAGTCATGTGCCCTGGCCGCTGCAGCACAGCTGTGGAAGTAGTGTCAGTATGTGTTTATACCTACTAGGATGAACTACTGACTCCTACTGGTTTGAAAGTCCTGTTTTACAGAAAATATGTGAGGTATTGTCTAGAGCCTCATGGTGTTAAGCTGAGGTGCTGCCGGAGTTAGGGATGAAAGCGCGAGTCCAAAATGTGTGTCATATGCTGTGAAGTCATGTGCTCTGGCCACTGTGCCACATGTGTCAAGTAGTGTCAGCATGTAGTTATACCTACTCGGGGGAACTTTTGTTTGGGACATTGTAACTTGTGTATGGTGCTTAGGGGGTGTTATACAGGGAGTGCGAAGGTAAATTTGCACGTATCAAATCAATACGGTATTTGTATAAGTATAAGTATAAAAGAAGCTTATAAAGCGCTCGAATACCAGAAGGTGTCTTGGCGCTGTAGTGTGAGTAGTCACCAGGAAGCGGGTTATTATTGAGCCTGGAATAAGCGATGTTTCAGCATTTTTCTAAAGAGGGCATAATTAGGTTGAAGTCGCATCTCCACAGGCAGGAGGTTCCACAATCTGGCAGCACAAGTGCCAAAAGAGCGACCGCCCCATCTCGCTAATTTAAATCTGGAGATACAGATGAGGCCCAAGTTGGCCGACCGCAAAGCACGGGACGGGATGTAGGGTCTGAACCTGTCACTTCCATCATTAGCGCCACCCTCAAAACTGGCCCGGTGAACCAAACAGAGTGCCTTGAACTCGATTCTCTGTTGGACCGGAAGCCAGTGAAGAGATTTCCTGCCCGCAGAGGTGGGGCAACCCCTGGGCAGGTTCAGAATTACCCGAACCGCGGCGTTCTGTAAGGACTGGATTTTTCCAACCTGGAACTTGTCCATCCCCAAAAACATGGCGTTACAGTAATCCAGTCTGGACATGAATAAAGCGGCCATGACAGATTTCTGAAGCGCCAGAGGGATGTATGGGAGAATTTTTCGCAGAGTTTTTAGCAGAAAGAAACATGATGAAGTTAGGCTATTGACCTGGGCTGACATATCCAGTTTTTCGTCAAAGATCACCCCCAAGTTCCTCACCTTCGTGACCAGGAGGGGACATTGCCCTGCCTCCGACGGCCACCAGAGGGTGTTCCAGATTGAGGGACCTTTGCCGAACTCCATCACTTCAGTCTTTTCAGTATTAATCTTTAAAAAGCTTAAGCGCATCCAATCCATCACATCAACAAGAGAGGCATGAAATTTAGCCGCTATATGATCAGGGTGGTCCACAACTGATATCACTAACTGTGAATCATCCGCATAGGACACCAACATAAAACCATGTCTCCTGACCAGACTGGCCAGCGGTCTGACATAGATGTTGAAAAGGGTCGGAGAAAGGGCCGACCCTTGTGGAACGCCGCAAGGTAGAACGAAATTGGCCGAGTGTAGGCCGGCCCATTGTAAACTTTGTGTTCAATTATCCAAAAAGGATGAAAGAAGGGCCAGAGCCCAGTCCACAATCCCAACCTCCCTCAGACGCTGCCTCAGCACCACATGATTGACGGTATCGAACGCAGCGGACAGGACCAGGAGGACGAGAATAGCTCTCCCCCCTCCGTCCACTGTAGCACGAATACCCTCGGCTGCGGTAATAAGAGCCGATTCTGTGGAGTGTCTGGGTCGGAAGCCATGCTGCGACCTGTCCAGCAAGGCATTCTTATCAAGATACTCCATCAGACTCTGGTTTATGGCCTTCTCAGTGACTTTAGCCACCAGAGGGAGGCCGGAGATGGGACAATAGTTTTTGAATTCAGAGGGATCCAGCAAGGCCTTTTTAAGAAGGGGTTTGACACTCACCGTTTTCCAGGTGGCTGGATATGGTCCAGCTGCTAGTACCTGATTAATCAGAACCGTGAGACTAGGTGTAATCTTATCAGCCACCAGGTACAAAATATGAGGGGGACAGGGGTCTGAAGCGGCACCAGACTTTATGGAGCCTAATAATGTCAAAACCTGACCTCTAGATAAAGGGTCAATAGTTGACAAACTACAGGTAGGTATCTCCTGTGAGGAAGTTATAGGCGCCACTGAGTTTAACAGTTCGTCGTAAATGGTGGTTACCTTGTTCTGAAAGAAGACAGCCAGCTGATCACAAAATGACTGATCCGGGCTGAACCGATTGGTCTGCTGGGGATTCGCTAGAAAGGACACAGTTTTGAAAAGTTCTTTGGTAGAATTCCCTGCCCCCGAAATTTTCCGAGAAAAATAGTCCTTCTTGGATTTCCGGATGGCCTGCTTATAGTTATACAAAACCTGGTTATAAGCTTGCTTACAGACCCCATCATAGCCCACTCTCCAGAGCCGTTCCCGCCGTCTGCGTTCAACCTTAAGAAGTTTAAGCTCCGGACCATACCAGGTGGACGTCTGTTCCGGGTAGCTAACTGGAGGGGGACGACCTGATTGACTGCGTTAGTGATCCAATCGGTAAACTGGGAGACAGCCGTCTCATTATTGGTATCAAGGGTGGGGGGGGATTGCCCAGCGCCTCGGTAAGGGATGAGTATGTGACCTTACTCCATCTCCTAAACATAATCAAGGTGGGTCTTTGAGGACCACCTATTGCCCTGGTCTTTACCCCTACCCTGAAAAACACAGCCCGGTGATCAGTCCATGGGAGGGATTCGGCCCTAAGATATAGTAGGTCTGGGTGGCTAGAGAACAAGCCGTCTAGAGTATGGCCCCCAGTATGAGTCGGGGCTGAGACCAATTGTTGTAGTCCATATGCCTCCAGGCTATCCAGCAATATGGTGGTGTCCGGATTATTCTTGGCCTCCAGATGGAAGTTAAAATCCCCAAGGATTGTATAGGCCTCAAACTCAGTACAAGACTCTAGATGGATTTGAAGCGCCTTCACAAATGCGGCCCTAGGTCTGGGTGGACGGTAAACCAATAGACCATGAGAGACAGTTGTGTCTTTTAAGTATATACTGAATTGCACTGCTTCTGCGTGCAAGTTTTCAACAGTCGTGATCTGGACCTTCAGGTGGTCCCGGTAAATGATAGCTAAGCCCCCCCCCCCTCTGCCATCCTTTCTGTCAAGACAGTGTAGCGCGTAACCTGGGGGCAGGGCAATATTCCAATCTGGGCAGGAGGCCGCATTGGTCCAGGTTTCTGTGATGAAGGCCAGATCAGGAGAATGAGCGGTTAGAAGCAGTTCAAGTTCTACTTTGTGTTTGGTCACGGAACGTGAGTTAAGGAGGATCCCTGCCAGGTGATTAAGATGTGCCTCTGTGTGTCATAGGGACCGATATGAGACCCGACCCCTACCCTGTCGCTGTCCCTGATCCTGCAGGATGAGGTACCCATCCCTGCCCCTTTATTACTGGCCTCCCTGACAGCAGAGTAACCACAACCAGGGCACGAATACCTTTGTATATCATCCTGCCAGGAGACGGGCACACAGTGAGTAGAGTTCACCACCTGCAAATCCAGTAACCTGGCCCGTGTATAGCATAGGGGGTGCATGGCGGCAAGGGGCCTTGCTCCTGGCGCGTTCCTGGCGCGGATGGGCGCAGACGGGCTTGCCTTTGGCGCACCTTCGGCGCGCCGCCGGCACGCTCGCACCAGCGTGCGTTATATGGGCAGCAGAGAGACTAGCGCTAGACCGCTAACCTCTACCGGAAGGATGTGGGCGGGCCCGCTCCCACGGACGGGCACTGCGCACCAGGGGAGTGGAGCCGGGAGAAATGCTCCTGGCGACTGGGGAGTAAAAATAGGTGAGTTAAAACGCAGAATCTAAAAACAGAGTCCCAACACGTTTAGAACACGTTAACAACTGAAAATAAAAACAGAATGCAGCCACTTTGGTTAAAATAATTAAAATGATCCCACAGCTTTTAGATATTCAAAGTGTGCACTTTCGCAGCCCGAGCCCCTCTCTAAACCGTACTCTGCTGCTCGCGTAGTGTGAAGCGCACACTACTCACCCCTATGGGTCTGAAGGCCCTTGAGGCCGGCGTGGAAATTATGTGAGCTATTAAGTGAGCTATTGCCCAGAGTCACATGGTGCTGAGCTGAGAGGTCCAAAGGTGTCCTTCATAAGCATTTCCAAACCTACCCCAGTCAATGTGCCTAGGTCATTTCCACCACAATGCACAATCATGAGGTCAGGGTGTGGAAGATGCTAAGAGGTTTTAACCAAAGGTAGCAATTGGTGCCACTTCAATCTTCTCCTTGTAAACCATTTAATGTCCACATTTTGTAAACCTAGGCCTAAGTCAATACGTCTGTGTTCTGCATACCTCCTGCACCTGAAAATATAGCTATGCCCTACAATCCACACTAGCATTTTGAAGGTATGGCTGGAAGGTATGGAAAGATGTCTGTAGCTCATGCAGGTCCTTGGTAGAATAAGAGATATGTTTAAAGATGGGGAAGTACTTTTTCTTGCCATACAAAACGATACGTGATTGAGAGATGAAAAGCATTCTTTTTTAAAAGTAGGGTGCACATTCGTTTTGTGGAAAAGCATCTGTGTGATTGGTTAAGAAAAAGCAGTTTCAACGTGAAGTACATATCATAGGATAAAATTTGCTCAACTGAACCACAGCTACTACTTGCATTTGGAAGGCACCGTTCGAACTTAAAACAATCATGAACTTTTAACCTGCACGTGCCGTTAAATGTTCGAGAAAATGTTGCAAAAAAAATGGTTACGTTTTAAAAAATTGATGAACTTTTAACCTGCACGTGTTGTAGAATGTTCTAGAAAGCGTGTTGATAGAATACGTTGCACTTCTGACTTCTATGTGTTGTTGAATATTAAAAAAACGGTTTATATGGAAAATTAAAAAGAAACCAATAGAGAGAAGGTTCGAAACCTAAAAGAATCAAGGAACTATTCTAATTTGTTCTTTACATGTGTTTATGTGTGGAGCAACAACATTATAGACACACAGCACCAGGAAGAGGAAAAACCAGGGAGTGGGGGACAGGGGGAGATGGGCAGAATGGCACACATGCACAATTAAGTACAGCACAAGTATAGACAAATAATGGCCAAAATGAAACACACCAACAAGGAGCACAAGTCACACAACCTGCCAACGTCACACAACTGAACGAGCATAGAAGTGAAAACCACGCTGCATTCATACAGGATGTGTACAAAGGCCGGTCGTTGGTGTTGTGGGATGTCTGCGACCGTGGTCCTCATGGATGAGATGCCCAGCACGTGGCACATGGGCGAGTTCACTGTGTGTTACGTTGCCAAACAGCTGCTCCTCCCTCCCATGAGCCCCCACACTTTTCTACGGTGCACTGTTGTATCTTGTGCAATCGTATGGCACACCATTGTAATGCCTATTCGCACATGTCCTGCTATATTCAAACTACACCATCACACTGCCGTTTGGAGGTGGTGCATGCCACTTTACAACATCGAGTGCTGCGGCCTTTGTGGCAGGCCACACCAGAACACAGAGACACCCTTGCCGCACTTCCTGTACACGGACATGTCCGAGACACCCCGTTCCCCTTGCCGGATAGGCACACCCCTGCGCTGACCTGTGTACTCCGGACCACCACACACCGGTTGTGCATGCAGGAGGATGCGTGCGTAGCTACATGTCCAGGCTCACTGCCAACGCTGAGGGGACAGCACTCTGTGATGTTGCAGGGCTCGTGCCTCTCATGCTAAGACAATGACTATAGGGACACACTTGCTCAGATGCGGGTTTGGGGGGCGTTGGCGGTCCTGGAGTTGTTGCGATGAGTCTTGTGGCCCTCATGGACATCCCTGTATCATGCTCATTGACTCTATGGCACCTGTGGGTGTTCTGGTGTGGCTCCTGGCTGTGTTTCGTTTCATGGTGCAGGTAGTCGTCCTGCTTAACACCAGTAGAAAGCAGGTGTAAAATCCCTGGTGCTAACGTGGCTTATCACCGGAATTTGTTTCGCATTGCAGTTGGTGTTAAAGTTGTAATGTGATTTTTTTTGTGTGCAGAACAATATACGAACTGAGCAGTGTATCTCGTCAAGATCCAGCACTTGACGCACTATTCCCAATCAATATAAATACAATGAGATTTCTTAATTGATTTTGTGTGTACACTGTAAGTGCAGCCACTACCTCAGTGCAATTCAATACAGGATTTTAGTATTTAGAATAAATCGCATAGGTGCACCTCGTGTCTTTTTGTACGGGAACGGCTAGTCTGCATTTAATTATCAGCACTTTAATGGAAGTAAAGTTGAGAAAAATCTAACACACTATTCAGAAGTTGGTGCAAACTGCAGACATCACCAGTATTCCCGCGATAAGTGCCCCAAAATTTAACACCATGGTGGACTACATCAAATAACAGTAATAAGAACAAGAAAGAGTCACACAGCAGTGAAGAGAACAACCAAAAACGTTATTAATTTTTTTTTTCAAGCTTTATTTTTTTATAAATATGCATGTAAACGATAAATGAAAAACTATTTTCAAACTTTATTTTTTTATTAACATTTATATATGAATGATAAACTAATAAACAAAATTTTAATGCTGAGCCTAAAATTCTTGCTAAGGTTTTAACTAACCGTCTGGTTGGGGTCGTCGGCGACTTGATCTATCCGGATCAGTCCGGTTTCATACCTCACCGTAATACGGCCCTGAACCTGAGGCGTCTTCATGGAGTGCTCGCCAGAGCGGAGTATATACGTGAACCGGCCGTTTTGGCGTCCTTGGATGCCACTATGGCGTTCGATACCCTAGAATGGCCATATCTTTGGGCGGCGCTTGCGAAATTTGGTTTTGGCCCCGGGTTTATCGGTTGGGTGAGGTTGCTGTATGAGGAACCGTTGGCCCAGGTAGTTGTGAATGGCAGAGTGTCGGCGCCCTTCGGGTTGGGAAGAGGCACGCGGCAGGGTTGCCCGCTGTCACCTCTCCTTTTTGCGCTTGCCTTGGAACCTCTGGCTGCCTGGTTACGATGGGAGCCCTCATTGCGCGGCATTAGGTGGACGCCTGAATTTGAGGACCGCATTTCTCTGTATGCGGACGACATTCTCCTGTACCTCACATCTCCCCGGCAGTCTTTGATAGTACTGGTCGATGTTCTGAACTCATTTGGTCGCAACTCCGGCTTGGTCATTAACTGGGCCAAGTCATGCGTCTATGTTCTCTCTGGGGACGCTCCTCTCCTTCCGCGTGGCTGCCCTATTCAGATTGCGCTGTCAGGGTTCAAATACCTGGGAGTGTTCATAACTTTGGACCCTGTAGCCCGTTATGAACGGAACCTACTCCCCCCACTCCAACGAGTGAGGGCCGACGTCTCGAGGTGGCGACGGCTTCCGCTTTCGCCGCTCGGACGTGCGGCGTTGTTTAAAATGATGTCGCTGCCACGATTCCTGTATGCACTGCAAAATACACTCGACGTCATACTGGCCCGCTATTTCCGCGAGGTTGAGAGTTTGCAGAGGCGGTTGTTTTGGGATGGGCGATCCCGAATCGCTCTCACAAAATTGACACTCCCTTGGTATGATGGAGGTATTGCACTCCCCGATATCAAGCGATATTATTGGGCGTCCCAATTGGCGGCGGTGAACCACGGGATGTACGGGCCGGCCCTGAACCCGGCGTTCGAGATGGATAAAATGCTATTGCCTGGGGGGGACTATAATAGAGCACTCTATTCGAAGTCGCCTGGTGTGCAGTTGACAGGCCCAACAAAGATAGCGGTACGTGTGTGGCATGCTGCTAATGCTGCGATGGGTTGGAAGGACCGCCTGACTCGAGCGACTCCACTGTATGCTTCAGATAGGCTGGGCTGTTTGTGGAAAACCAAAGGGTTTGAGAAATGGGATATGATTGGCATATGTAAGGTGAGTGACCTCTGGGTGAAAGGGGAGTTTAAAACGTTTGAAATGCTGAAGGCGGAATATAAGCTAAACGACAGGGAGTATTTCCGATATGCCCAGGTCCGTCATGCGTTGCGCTCGGTTTTCCCCGATGCCACCGCTATCCCGGAAAATTCCCCGCTGGAGGATAGGGTGCTCGATGGCTACGTGCCTGACAGCACAATCTCCTTGATCTATAAAAAGCTTATCAACGATCGGGCGGATCTGTTGACCCGCTTGAGGGAGATCTGAGTGGCTGACGGTTTGGAATTAGATGGCGAGGACTGGGTCTCGGCAATAGCCTCCCCGCGGGAGGTGGCAATTCCGGCCCACCTTCGGTTCGTACAACTAAAGATACTCCATAGAGTGTATGTCACTGGTCCCCACCTGATGCGCATGGGTTTCTCTGTGGATGGGATGTGTAAGCGTGGCTGTGGTTCGCTGGGTACTTTCCTTCACATTGTATGGGAATGCCCTGAGGTGGCGCTCTTTTGGCATCAGGTGCATGCGGTAATGGAGGAGGTCACTCACGTTGCGCTGCTTCCAGAGGCTAGGAGATGCCTGCTGAATGTGTGGGAGCCAAACGATTATAATGTGGCACAGACGCGGTGGGCGACTTTGGGAAATATGGTGGCCAAACGTAACATTGCCCAGTTATGGGGTTCCCAGAGGCCGCCCACGGTCTCGGTGTGGAAGGAGAATATGGATTGGTGCATGTTTAGAGAAAAGACGGTGTATGTAGCGAGAGGCAAGCCGTGGAAATGGACAGGGGTGTGGGGTCCGTGGAACGCCTATCGCGGAGACATCTGTGCCCCTCCACTGGCTGTTGTGCTAGATGCCTCTTCGTCCCCCTAGCCGAGCATTCCTCGTCTGTTAAGTCACGAGTGTGTTACAGTTTGCTTTTTCCTCTGCTCCCGTGCCCCCCTCCCTTCTCTGCCGCTGATCATTGGTTCCCTACCCCGGGGAGCGTGTCCTGCTATTTACAATGTCTATTGCCTTGTTTGTGTGTAATGTTTCTTATTTTAAATTGGAAACTGAAACCGTATTTCATATTGTCATTCAATTGTTGCTTCTGCCTTCATTGGGTGAGATGATGGACTGACGGGCTCCCCGGATTGACCAATCCGTATAACAATGAATGATACGTTTCATGCTACCTAGCGGCCGGCCCAAAGGGTTGTAGGCCCATGTTTGTAACTCATTGAAGTCCAATAAAGGTTTCTTTAAAAAAAAAAAAAAAAATTTAACAAAAATAATAGAAAACAACAAGGCGGAACACTCCTGTGGGGACCATGGATGTTGACGACAGAGCCTGGAAAATAAAGGACAAAATAAGGACGTGTGTAATGGGCATATTAAAGGAGAGAGACACAGAGAAACAGAGAAGGAAAAAAAAGCCAGAGAGAAAAAGAGAGGGAAGGAAAGAAAGGGAGTGAGAAAGAGAGAAGGAAGAGAGAGAGTAGGAGAGATAGAAGGAAAAGAAGGAAGAGAGAGAGAGAGAGAGAGAGAAAGAGAGAAAGAGAGAGAGAGAAAGAGAGAGAGAGACACTGCCACCTCTGCGCTTCCTTGAGCAAATAATTACCTGGTGCCACCGGAGTGTGTAGCAGTGGGCATTCCACATGCCCGTCAAAACTCCGCGCATCCCAGATATGTCGCCGAGTCCTGAGTCATGAATGGCGGAGACCACATCAGCTTCTCCGCGGATCTCACAGATGTCGCTGAGTCCTGAGTCATGAATGGCGGAGACCACATCATCTTCTCCACGTCCCGGCAGATCTCACACATGTCGCTGAGTCCTGAGTCATCAATGGCGGAGACCACATCAGCTTCTCCGCGGCCCGGCAGATCTCACACATGTCGTTGAGTCCTGAGTCATCAATGGCAGAGATCACGTTGCAGTTGTATTATTCATTATTTCTTTTTCTTTCTGTTGTGGTTGCTGTTTCTATTTTATTTTATTTCGTTTGTGTTTTGGCTTCTTTATTGACACCCTATATGGTATGTGCATATAGTTTCACGGCGAGTTAGTACAACTCACTACCAGCATCCACCAATGTTACCCACCACTGGGGTTCAGTTCACTATGCTAATCATTGATGTTTAAACTCCCTTCATGTGCGAGGTGGTGGGTGCTGCGTCGGCGTTGGCATCCCATGTGGCCATGCTGAGCATGGTGGACTATGTCATAAGAGGTGATCTGTCATCAATTCCTTCACATCACCATTGCATGGTAAATTGCGGGCATATTTGGAAATGGACACTTGGTCAATCGTTGGGTATACCTGTTGAACTTACTTCTGGCAATATTTGATGTAAGCCCTGTACGGTCTGCCATACTGGCTAACCATGCTGTTGTACCATACCATGTACTTATTCATTTGCCCGTTAATGAATATACTGTTTATTGAAAAATGGAAAAAAAAATGTCAATAAAGATATTTAAAAAAAAAAAAAATCAATGGCAGAGATCACATCAGCTTTTGGGGCCGCTAAGCCTGTGGAACTCAAGTGTGTGCCACGTGGTGGTAGGCCCCTGATGGCCATATGAGCTTCGGGTGGTACTAACCCTGTGCATCTGAAGTCCGCGCCAAGTGGGTGGTAGGCCCCTGACGGCTATACAGATCAGGGTGCAACTAACCTTCTGCGCAACTTTTCAAAGACTTTTTATGGTTGAGACACGTGGAGCGTCCGCCATCCAGTCAGCACCGGCAATAAAGGATGTGACGTTGTCGATCTATTATATTTGCGTGGTCACATGGCCTGTGACGCATGTGCCGGATGGGTGTGGTGTGTGTGCAAACCTGCCCTGAGGGAGTGGCCGTGAAATGTTGAGAACTAGACCACTGACCTGCACACCAACAGCGAGTACGCCTGCGACAGGTAGCTATGTGGGGCCAACGTCGGAACGTAATCGGAGGGGCGTGGCGTGGCGTGGCATACGACGGAACAGGGCAGGGATAGCTACAATGACGCGGATGGCTCATAATACTGCGTCTGTGAGTCGAGCGGACGGGCCGCAGCTGGCCCTCTGCGAGCCTGGGTACGAACTTTTCATAACACACTACATAAGCATTGAAAAAACATTTTGTGATTCAGTCCGTCAGCTGGCATTTGTCCGAGGCATTTGTGAAAACATATTGGAGTTCTTTCTGTGATACCCCTTTGACGCTGCCTCTCCCCACATCAGCAGGTAAAGCACCCTCTTCCCACATTACCATCATACCCCCAACAACCTTCTTGGGCCTGGAAGTATCCCTGTGTGGTTGGACAAAGAAGAATCTTAGTCATGTATAGATTTACATATTTTAAAAAAATATTTAAAGAAAAGAACAATAAATAAGACTGAAGGGAGTCTGGTGCTGTGGTCGCTGCCATGAAGTTGGGGTCACTGTCATTCAGGACTCAGGACACACTTACACATGTGGGATTGGCTTGTGTTAAAGAGGGTTAGTGGGACTACGTGTCGCCGGCCTTGCATATTGAAATATGCGTCACTGATCGAAGGGAGTGTGGTGCTGTGGTCGGTGCCACGGACTTGGGGTCACTGTCATTCAGGACTCAGGACACACTTACACATGTGGGATTGGCTTGTGTTAAAGAGGGTTAGTGGGACTACGTGTCTCCGGCCTTGCATATCGAAATATGCGTTACTGATCGAAGGGAGTGCGGTGCTGTGGTCGGTGCCACGGACTTGGGGTCACTGCCATTCAGGACTCAGGACACAGTTACACATGTGGGATCGGCTTGTGTTAAAGAGGGTTAGTGGCACCAGAAGCATTGAGCCTGTGATGATGCTTGGTGTGGACGGGCCGCACTGGGAGCAATGTGTCTTGGCTACTGGACTGCGTCATGTGGAATCAGGACTCTATCTGAATTGTGAGGCGTGCTGACCGTAGTGTAGGCCAGAGGTAGCAGTGAGCAAGGGCCCACAGCCACATGCATACGTTGGTGGCCCCACCGGCCTGCGTAGTGGAGGTTCAGTGGCACCACGTGTCGCCAGCCTTCCATATGCAAATACCCCTCACTAATCGAAGGGAGTGTGGTGCTGTGGTTGCTGTTACGAAGTTCGGGTCACTGACGTTCAGGACTAAGGACATAGTTACACATGTGGGATTGGTTTGTGTTGAACAGGGTTAGTGGCACCACGTGCTGTTGTGCTTGCATATGGAAGTATGCCTCACTGATGAGAGGGAGTCTGGTGCTGTGGTTGCTGCCACGGACTTGGGGTGACTGCCATTCAGGACTCAGGACACAGTTATACATGTGGGATCGGCTTGTGTTAGGAGGGTTAGTGGGACTACATGTCGCCGGCCTTGCATATTGAAATATGCCTCACTGATCGAAGGGAGCCCGGTGCTGTGGTCGCTGCCATGAACTTGGGGTCACTGCCATTCAGGACTCAGGACACAGTTACACATGTGCGATCGGCTTGTGTTGGACAGTGTTAGTTGGCACCACGTGTCCAAAATTCAAATTGCGAGGTCTGCTGCCCGCAGTGTAGACTGCTGAGTGTTCGTTTGTACTTAAAAATGAATTTGGTCATTGTACTAAAGCTATAACTGATATAAAATATGTTCAAGAAGAAAGGATATTATGTAGATTTGAGGCCTGTAATAGTTACTTGCCTAGTGGACTCTGTAATTAATGAATGAAGAAATAATTTTCATTGTGAGCCCTACTGAGTGCAGTGTAGGCGTATGATGAAAAGATGAAATAAGTATAGAATACATTGACAAAG
Source organism: Triturus cristatus (assembly GCF_964204655.1). Taxonomy (NCBI): domain Eukaryota; kingdom Metazoa; phylum Chordata; class Amphibia; order Caudata; family Salamandridae; genus Triturus; species Triturus cristatus. Next base: position 1,433,851,440 of record NC_140591.1, on the reverse strand, counting down.
TGTTGTATTTTCTGAGTACAATCTTGTTGTTAGAAATTAGCATTTAAAATTGGAATTGCGAGCTGTACTGCCTGTAGTGTAGACTGCTATTCCATGTTAGTTTGCATTTGAAGATTAATTTGTTCATAGTAGTAAAGCTATAACTGATAGAAAAAATTAATCTTGAAGCGAGGATAAAAAAAAGGATAATATGTAGGGTGTAGGACTGTGATATTTAGTTGCCTACTGGAGTTTGTAGTTGCATATGGAAATACCCCTGTTCTGCTCGATTTTCCCGGCCTTCTTGTGAGGAAAAATGATTGAATGTGACTTCAGTCTCTTACCATTCAAGTCTAAGGGTTAGAGTAGTGAATGGAGCCTATTTACTAGGTACTTCGACATGATCCTGTGCTCTTCCCCATAGATCAGGGCTTGCACACATAGCCTAGGGGATAGATTCGTTAGTATTAGGGATAACCTGTCCTGTAGTGAGGGTATTTCATGGAGCCATGCTGAATTCAGGCCTGGTAGGCCTCAAACGGGAGAGACTCCATCTTTCTTTCTGCTCCGGCAGCTTGGGATGCTTCTAGGTCAAATGTAATGTTTTAGTTATGAGGTGTTATTCGCTTGGAGAGAACCGGTTCAGGCCGGCCCTTATCGAAGGATTGTATTTTTCTTCATGCCGAAGACACTACATCAGGCCGGCCGGCTGGGAACGTGTCCTTGGTACGGGGAGGTACAAGAATTTGGTGGGCGGCCGGTTACGGGCCGGAATTTTCCATGAGGAAACGCACCTCTATATTAGTGAAAGTTTGAGGTAGTTACATGTTCAGTCCGTAGGCGGCATCTAGCCGTTAGCAGTAAAGCTACTACTTATTCCAGGGAAGACAGACGCCATCTTGAAGGCGGAGAAGAACCGAGAGACAGATACTCTCCTAGCAGAATAGCCAGAGAGGAGAGAGTAGCCGATAAGGAAGAGGTCCCAGTGACTCGGAGAAGGGTGAAGAGAACAGCGCATAGTGGTGCAGACATGTATCCGTGACTGCGGAGGTGTGACTTCCAGGCGAGCCGAGGCACAGACGAGAAGGGAACCTAGATGACCACTGAGTGCAGGCTACATACTACTAAGGTGATGTCGACCCTTTCTTATTAGAGTACACAACTTAATCTTTCACTTTTCTTTGCAGGTTATGTGTTATATTGTAATGTTATGTGATTGCGTATGTAATGAGTAATAAAGTACCCAGTTTGTAGTGAACCAACATGTGCTGCGTGTTCTTGTATGAGAGGGTAGCCTATTCTTCTAGTCAGCTGCGGCTACATGAACAGATGTTAACCCTGATCAGGTAAGTGGTAACTGAATAAGGGAAAGAGGAGCCCCTCGAACCGGAGAACAGGCTATGCTCGAACTGGCAGTCCTTGTGTGATCTGATGAATAGTGAGACTGATTCCCTTTTTGTATGTTATGGTGATCATAGGATGAACTGTCGTATGAGACTGCCGTCTGGGTAGAGAGGTCTGGATTCGTATGGGATCGCGAGGCCGCCACTTGTGATACTGTCGTATGGGCAGAGAGGTCTGGATTCGTATGGGATCGCGAGGCCGCCGATTGTGCTGAGACTGCCGTCTGGGTAGAGAGGTCTGGATTCGTATGGGATCGCGAGGCCGCCACTTGTGATACTGTCGTATGGGCAGAGAGGTCTGGATTCGTATGGGATCGCGAGGCCGCCGATTGTGCTGAGACTGCCGTCTGGGTAGAGAGGTCTGGATTCGTATGGGATCGCGAGGCCGCCACTTGTGATACTGTCGTATGGGCAGAGAGGTCTGGATTCGTATGGGATCACGTGGCCGCCGATTGTGCTGAGACTGCCGTCTGGGTAGAGAGGTCTGGATTCGTATGGGATCGCGAGGCCGCCACTTGTGATACTGTCGTATGGGCAGAGAGGTCTGGATTCGTATGGGATCGCGAGGCCGCCGATTGTGCTGAGACTGCCGTCTGGGTAGAGAGGTCTGGATTCGTATGGGATCGCGAGGCCGCCACTTGTGATACTGTCGTATGGGCAGAGAGGTCTGGATTCGTATGGGATCGCGAGGCCGCCACTTGTGATACTGTCGTATGGGCAGAGAGGTCTGGATCCGTATGGGATCGCGAGGCCGCCGATTATAAGAGGTCTTGGTATGTATAGTAGGAATTCCCTGTCCTTAGGTGGTAGATATATGTGGTTACCTATTGTAGATAGGCCCTAGGGAGGGGGAGGGGGTAACGTTCTGGCTGGGTTAGTGAGGCTCTGATGAGCGGGTTCTATCTGATCCGAAAACCCAAGCAGAACATTTGGCGTCACGAACTGTTTACGAAACCTGTGTGCGTTTTGGTTGTCTCGTGTTTGCTTTCGGCGCGTGCGTGGTTTCGTTTGTATATCATTTATATATAATTGTGTGTGTAGTTTGTTTTTTTTTTTTCTCTTTTTCTCTTTCTTTTTTTTCTTTCTTTTCTCTTTTTCTTTCTTTTCCGAGATGTTTTCTAGAAAGTCGAAATCTACTTTTAAGTTGCCCGTTGATATTCCCGGCTGGGATTCAACGCCTTATGAAGCCTTAGCCCGTGAGTGGGCTGATTCTACTGGTTTGAGTGAGAATTGGAATTCTTTTTTGGAGCTGGCGGAGCCGGCTGATGTGATTACTTGTTTACAGAAGGCGCCGGTATCTAAGGGTGATGAGCTTCCCGTTTTGGGGCGCAGAGGTTGGATTGTTCTGTCTGCATACAGGATTCTGCATGAGAGGTTGTTGAAGTTACAGAAATTGCATAAGGATGTGGAAGCGAACTTTGTTGAGATTCAGAATGCTCATACTTTGTTGCGGTGTCAAAATAAGTTGCTTGCTGACAAACTTGAGACGTACCAAACTATTGCCGAGAGGGCGGCTGTGCGAATTGCTCGTTATAAATACAAGAATCGGCGTGGTCGAGTTTCGACGCGAAAGGTGCGTCTGGTCGTGGCGAAAGCCGGACTGGATTGGAATCCTGATGAATGGGATGGTAATATCTGGAACTCGAGTGATTCTCCTTCCTCGGGTGAGGAGTCTGCCAAGCGCGAGTCCTCTCGCTCCGGCCGTGATTGTAAGTCTGCTTCTTGCGCCTCTGATGGTGCACCCCGTGATTGCGCTCGTCCTTCGAGTGGGGTCGATGCTTCTTACACTGATTGTTCCTCTATGTGTACTGGTCGAGCTCCTTGTGATGCTCGTCCCGCGGTCTCGGTGCATCCAGTTTTTCGGCGGAAGTTGCAGCAGGCTCCCGGTGCTCCGAATGGTATTGCTTTAGACTCTTTGGAGGATTGTACTCAACAATAAATTAGTGATATTTTGCAGCGATTTCGGCAGCGAGCTGGTGAGACCTTACTCACATGGATGGTGCGCCTTTATGAACTGGGCGCTGCTGGCATTATGTTGGATGCTGGCGATTGTTTGAAGTTTTGTTCCTTGAGTTCAGATTCTACTGTACAGGATCATTTTCGTAACTTTAATGGTGGTGGTCAAATTACTTTGCTTCAATTGGCGACTGAGGGTTGTAATCAAAAATATCCTACTGAGTCTGACTGGCCTGTGAATGACAAACCGTGGTATACTTTGCGCGATGCTGCACAACGTCTCAAAGAGGAGGTGATGAAAACGGCAATTTTTCTGAATACTGCTGACAGGTTGCTTGATGGTTTGTTGACGTCTTCTGTGCGGAATCGTATTATTCGTTCTTCCCCTGTTGCTTATAAGCAGGTCATGATGACTTTATTGATTAATCAGACTGGTAACATATTATCTATGGTGCTGGAATCGGTACGCCAACTCGGTGAGTTGGGTGAGTGGTTTAAACCTGAACGGCAGTCCCGGCCTGACACTCGTACTCCTGGTGACAATAAACTTACTAGACGTGATATGTTTTTTGGTCTTATGGCCGATGGTGTGCGGAAGGAGGACATTGACGGTGAGACTACTTCTCGTTTGTGGGAAATGTTTCGCAAACGTGGCTTGGATCGAAAGGAGGGTGCCCGGCGTGTTCGGACGACTGAGTGTGATCGTGGTTTTTCTGACGGTAGCGGTGATGACGACCGCCGTGGGCGCTCTGATCGTCGTGATGATCGACGTTATGTACGTGATTTGTCCCCCCGTCGTGAGAGAGACAGAGAGAGAGAGGGGGAAAGAGAAAGGGGGAGCGATGATTATGTTAACAGCAGACGTAGAGATGATAGGGATCAATCCCCTGAGTTGAGAAGGAGAGAGGATCGACACAAATTGGCCGATCGAAACCCGCAGTACAATGCAGAGGACAGGAATCCATTTCGTAATAGAGATGGATATGAACAGGAGGTATCGATACCTGGGAAATGTGAGAGTCTTTATCCTGATATATCCTGGTACACAGAACGCAGTAAAAATGACTAGGAAATAGGTCAAGCTCCAGTACACAGATGGGCTCACAGAGATAATAGACCCTATGTAGATATTGATATTTATTGGAGACATCGTAATGTCCAAAGGGCCCGAGCATTGGTAGATACAGGAGCGGAGGCCACTCTTATTCATGGAAAATCAAAGAAGTTTAAAGGTCAGCCTTTTACAATTACCGGATTAGGTGGAAAGGAAACTCCCGCAGTTCAAACTTTACTTGAAATGAGAATAGGTAGAATTCCTAGAAAAGAATACTCTGTATTAGTGGTACCACTCGTAGAATTCATAATTGGAATTGATATTTTGAAAGGAATGACTTTGCACTTAGATGATGGATGTTACCAATTTGGAACTAAACATTATATATCGTCCAGGCCTGTACGGGTTGGTCGTTTAAGAATGCCCCCCATAAAAGTTCCCCAGGCGACAAAAGTGGTTCGTCAGAAGCAGTATCGTATTCCAGGTGGTCATGAAGAGATTAGTACCACTATTCAGGAGTTGGTGGATGCAGGAGTTATAACCCCAGTTACTTCTGCTTGGAATAATCCTGTTTGGCCTGTACGTAAGAGTGATAATTCTTGGCGCATGACTGTTGATTATCGAGAATTGAATAGACACACACCCTCTTTGACTGTTGCAGTACCGGATGTTATTACCCTAATTGAAAGAATCCAAAAACATCCAGGTACATGGTATGCGTCCATTGATATTGCTAATGCTTTCTTTTCGATTCCGATTGCCCCTGAGTGTCAGGAACAATTCAGTTTTACGTGGAACGGGCGTCAGATGACGTTTAGAAGTCTTCCCCAGGGCTATGTGCATAGTCCTACGATATGTCACCGGCTGGTGGCAGAGCATTTGGCTGAGGTACCGGTTCATCCGCAAATTCAGATATGTCACTATATTGATGATATTTTGATCCAAGGCGAAACACAAGAGGAAGTTCAGACCCAATTGGACAGAGTCATTGAGTGCCTGCGTGAGAAAGGTTGGGAAATCAACCCGGATAAATTACAAAGTCCGTCCCAGGCTGTGAAATTTTTGGGTATTAATTGGCATGAGGGGCACCGAGAAGTGATCCCTCAGGTTAAACAGAAAATTCTTGATTTTGCAGTTCCGAGGAATAGGAAAGAAGCCCAAAGCTTCATTGGTTTGTTTGGTTTTTGGCGCCAGCATATTCCTCATTTGAGTCAAATATTGGCCCCTTTGTACCATGTCACTCGTAAAAAGAATGCATTTGAATGGGATAAACCACAACAAGATGCGTTCAGTCTGGCAAAAGAAGCAATTCAGCATGCTCTGGGTTTATGGCCTGTATGTGATGGTGATGTGGATTTGAATGTGTCTGTACAAGGCCTTTATGCGAATTGGAGTTTGTGGCAGAAACAAGGCAAGAGTAGAGTACCGTTAGGTTTCTGGACCAAAAAGTTACCTGATGCTGGTGAGCGTTATACACCTTTTGAGAAACAGTTACTTGCATGTTATTGGGCTCTGGTGGATACCGAGCAATTGACTTTGGGACATGATATAGTTTTGCGACCTGAAATTCCTATCATGCAGTGGGTTATGAGTTCGCCGAAAACTCACCGAATTGGACACGCTCAAGAGGCGAGTGTGATTAAATCGAAATGGTATATACAAGACAGGGCACGTGTGGGACAAAAAGGAGTTGCATCTTTGCATGAGCAGGTGGCGCGGGCGCCATCGACTGAGACTGAGAGTGAATGTTCTGTACCTTTAATACAGGAGTCTCCTGTTAAGTGGGGTAGACCTTTTGATGATTTGTCCTCGGAGGACAGAAACCATGTCTGGTTTACGGATGGTTCAGCAAGGTTCATAGGGACGAAACGGCATTGGAAGGCGGTGTCCTATAATCCGATCACACAAAAATTGCTGAGTACAACTGGTGAGGGTAAGAGCAGTCAATTTGCTGAACTCTATGCTGTTTATCAAGTTCTGAAACAAGAGTTACCTGGCACATGTCATATTTTCACCGATTCTTGGTCTACTGCCAATGGACTGGCAGTTTGGTTACCGACTTGGCATTCCCATAGTTGGAAAATCCATTCAAAAGAACTGTGGGGAAAAGAATTATGGCAGGAGATTTGGGAAATGCTCCCACAGAGTACTGTTACAATCTTCCATGTGGATGCTCATACCCCGATAGACTCTCTTGACAAATTCTTTCATAACATTACAGATGAGAAATCTAAAATTGCTGAGGCAGTGGTGGACAGGCAAGATTCTGATATTGCGGGATTGGCGAAATGGGCCCACCAGAAAGCAGGACACTTTGGAGAGAAAGCCACTAGCAGGTGGGCTGCTGATCGAGGAATTTATATTCCCCTAGATTTAATCAAAAATGTTATTCTACATTGTCCCATTTGTCAGCATATCAGGCAGCGCAAAGTGCCCCAAACTGTTAAAGATCATTTACATCGCGGGAAATTGCCCGCTCAAATTTGGCAGATTGATTACATTGGTCCACTTCCTATGAGTAGGAATTGTCAATATGTTTGCACTATTGTTGATACATACAGTGGCCTGTTGGTGGCCCTTCCCTGTAAGCAAGCTACCCAATTGAATACTATTAAAACATTGGAATTGATTATGATGTATTATGGTGTGCCATTCCAAATTCAATCTGATAATGCATCCCATTTTCGTGGAAGATTGGTACAGGAATTCTGTGTGGAAAACAATATTGAATGGGTGTTTCATATACCATATTATCCACAGGCCTCGGGTCTTGTGGAGAGGTTGAATGGCCTGTTGAAAGATCAGTTACGTAAATTAACAGATGACAAGTATAAGAATTAGCGAGACTTTTTGCCTCAAGCGTTATTGATTTTGAATAACCGTCCTTTTCTAAATGCTGAATCCCCACTTATGCGTTTGTTTCCTCCGAATGTTGATGCTAAGCCCAATGAAATCAGAGAGACTGTGATGTACTGGGAAATTACTCCCGGAGCTTTGGCTCCATGTCGAGCGACCCCAGGGTCGGCAGGTTTAGACTTGCATGCCATGGATGACACCATTATAAAAAGTAAGAATCAAGTCATCATTGAAACTGGTGTTGGTGTTCATATACCAACTGGGAATTTCGGATTAATCGCCTCTAGATCGGGGCTGGCTGTAAAAGGCGTTCAGGTGCTTGGAGGAATCATTGACAGTGATTATCAGGGAGAGATTAAGGTGCTCCTGCTGAATAGCAGTGAGGTTGACTTACTGATACATCAAACTGACCGAGTGGCTCAATTGCTAATAATGCCTGTTTTCAGTGGTGAGATCACAAAAGGCGCTGCCCCAACGTTGCTAACTGTATGAGGCCAGAAAGGTTTTGGCTCCACAGATAATCCTGGGGCCAGAGTTTGGGTGCAGTCGCCTAAGAATCCCCCTGCACAAGCAGAGGTCATTGCAACCGGTCAAGACAACACCATTTTAGTTATGAGACCAGGGAAAGATAGCTGGGAAGCAGTCCCGGCTGACAAATGTTACTTACGAGAATGAATAATGCCTGTATTTGATTCTCTTTCAGATCATTCTTTGGACTGTTGCTGCAGGATGTGTCGGCGTTGGACTCCTTTTGGGCTGGTACGACGAGAGAGGAGGGATCCCATCAACCCGGGCTGAGTTGAGAACCCGAGTGTCGCGTTCCTTCGCTGCGTGGGATTCGTCGTCGAACTTTTGGACTACGTTAGCCAAACGAGTGACTAAAGCCCCTCATTTCTGCTTGACACCGATGAGATCGGTGACTGACATTCTAGCGACTTGTTTAGTTGCTGTCCCTGCTTCATTGGAGACTTTGACTCATATTTTTAATATATCGAATGCTCGCCCCAATGTTCTTCTGGGCGATTTTGCTACCCATGAGTATTGCCCCTTGTGTACCGTACTGTCAGACCCGATACCCCCCATCCAGTCCCAAATAGTTACCTATAATATCACACAGGGTGATTTGTGTTTTTTCCTTACTTGTGATCCTAGTGCGATTTCTGAATGTATGCGTTTAAGATTGAAAGGTGCCACTTCATTCACCGCTCATGAACGAACTTTGTGCCTTCAAAGGACACCGAAAACATGTACTTCTGTTCAGAATAACATGACTTGCAAGAGTTTGGTAGTTACCCCCAGTCATTATCGCACGATGCTACTACCTGCCGGATGGCTTTTCTCATGTGGTAATACTTCCTGGCCATATATCCCCGCAAATATTTCTGGAGGCCCTTGTGCCATTACTAGACTGAGCTTGTTAATGTTTTCATCACTTCCGAATGCCAACTCTCGTGTGATTCGAGATACAGTGAGGTTACAGGAGGATTTTGACTCATCTTTGCATTTATATTCCAAGTCTGAATACCTTAGCCTGGCTATTTCAATTGTTGGTGTTCCTGCTTTGGCAGTTTATAATGCCAAATCTATTGGGAAAATGGCCTGCTGGATGGTAAAATCCATTAATCATACTTCTACAGTCCTGTCTGACATGCTATTAGACGCCCAGGGTGAACGTAGAGCTATCTTGCAAAATCGAGCGGCCATTGATTATCTTTTGCTTAAACATGGACACGATTGTTCTGATTTTGAGGGTCTTTGTTGTTTTAATTTGTCTGATCATACAAAATCCATTCAAGCTCACATTGATAAACTACATGACTTGACAGAAGAAGTTAGAAAACACATTGACCAGGGCTGGTTTGACTGGCTTTTTAATTGGTTACCTGATTTGCATATGTTACGTCAGATATTAGGAGGTATTCTGATTACTATCGGCATTTTGATTTCTATCTGTTGCTTTATTCAGTGTATTCCTTCACTACTTCAATTCTGCACACCTGGTACTAGACATAGATCAGTTAGTCTTGTTTCATATTATTCTTCCACAGATATTAGTTCTGTTTAATGAATGTATAATAGACTGAAGTCAAGGGTGAAATGTTCTGCTCGATTTTCCCGGCCTTCTTGTGAGGAAAAATGATTGAATGTGACTTCAGTCTCTTACCATTCAAGTCTAAGGGTTAGAGTAGTGAATGGAGCCTATTTACTAGGTACTTCGACATGATCCTGTGCTCTTCCCCATAGATCAGGGCTTGCACACATAGCCTAGGGGATAGATTCGTTAGTATTAGGGATAACCTGTCCTGTAGTGAGGGTATTTCATGGAGCCGTGCTGAATTCAGGCCTGGTAGGCCTCAAACGGGAGAGACTCCATCTTTCTTTCTGCTCCGGCAGCTTGGGATGCTTCTAGGTCAAATGTAATGTTTTAGTTATGAGGTGTTATTCGCTTGGAGAGAACCGGTTCAGGCCGGCCCTTATCGAAGGATTGTATTTTTCTTCATGCCGAAGACACTACATCAGGCCGGCCGGCTGGGAACGTGTCCTTGGTACGGGGAGGTACAAGAATTCGGTGGGCGGCAGGTTACGGGCCGGAATTTTCCATGAGGAAACGCACCTCTATATTAGTGAAAGTTTGAGGCAGTTACATGTTCAGTCCGTAGGCGGCATCTAGCCGTTAGCAGTAAAGCTACTACTTATTCCAGGGAAGACAGACGCCATCTTGAAGGCGGAGAAGAACCGAGAGACAGATACTCTCCTAGCAGAATAGCCAGAGAGGAGAGAGTAGCCGATAAGAAAGAGGTCCCAGTGACTCGGAGAAGGGTGAAGAGAACAGCGCATAGTGGTGCAGACATGTATCCGTGACTGCGGAGGTGTGACTTCCAGGCGAGCCGAGGCACAGACGAGAAGGGAACCTAGATGACCACTGAGTGCAGGCTACATACTACTAAGGTGATGTCGACCCTTTCTTATTAGAGTACACAACTTAATCTTTCACTTTTCTTTGCAGGTTATGTGTTATATTGTAATGTTATGTGATTGCGTATGTAATGAGTAATAAAGTACCCAGTTTGTAGTGAACCAACATGTGCTGCATGTTCTTGTATGAGAGGGTAGCCTATTCTTCTAGTCAGCTGCGGCTACATGAACAGATGTTAACCCTGATCAGGTAAGTGGTAACTGAATAAGGGAAAGAGGAGCCCCTCGAACCGGAGAACAGGCTATGCTCGAACTGGCAGTCCTTGTGTGATCTGATGAATAGTGAGACTGATTCCCTTTTTGTATGTTATGGTGATCATAGGATGAACTGTCGTATGAGACTGCCGTCTGGGTAGAGAGGTCTGGATTCGTATGGGATCGCGAGGCCGCCACTTGTGATACTGTCGTATGGGCAGAGAGGTCTGGATTCGTATGGGAACGCGAGGCCGCCGATTGTGCTGAGACTGCCGTCTGGGTAGAGAGGTCTGGATTCGTATGGGATCGCGAGGCCGCCACTTGTGATACTGTCGTATGGGCAGAGAGGTCTGGATTCGTATGGGATCGCG